>NW_026571473.1:34155328-34875328 GCF_026225935.1 Boleophthalmus pectinirostris
GGACTAAACCAGGTCTAACAGGACTTAAACAGGCTAAAAAGACCCAATTCAAAACAGGAAACCAAACATCGGTCTAAACCAGAACTAAACAGGTCTAAACCAATAGGGAGCTAAAACACCAGTTCTAAACCAGGACCTACCAAGAACCACTAACAGGACTAAAACAGTCTACCAACAGGACAAAACCAGGTCTAAACTAAGACTAAACCGGACTACAACCCAGGTCTAACCAGGACTAACCAGGTAAACCAGTTCTAACCCAGGACTAAACCAGGTCCTAAAACAGGCACTAAACCAGGGTCTAAAACCAGTTTCTGAACCAGGACTACCAACTAAAAAGTCTAACCAATTCTGAAACCAAGGCGGTCTAAACAGTTCTCTAAACAGAACTAAAACAGGACTAAACCAGGACTACAGGTCTAAAACAGGACTAAACAGATCTAAACAGGACTAAAACCCAAAAACTAAAAAACAAACTGGACTGAGTCTAAACCAGGACTAATCTTGGACTTGAGAGAAAGAGAGAGGAAGAACCCCGAGTCTGTGGAGCAGGGTGTCTGCAAAGTGCGAGTGGGCGATGTCTGCTCTGCGCCGGTCCTTTCGCCCACAGTCACGCGACGGTCTACAGGGTCCACACCTCCAGGCCCGTCCCGACACTCAGTCCTCCTGGTTCAGTCCTGCTTTAGTCCATGTGCCTCACCTGTTGAAAACCACTGTGCTAACACAAAACATAATCAGATCATGTTATAATTTATAGTTTTGAAAATTGTATATTAGCGTATATTACTCCCCCTCCCATGCTCTTCACACTAAGTCCCTCCCCCTTCAACACAATCTGAGTGAAGTTGCTGTGTATAGTTTTATATCTTGTTTTTGTGGAGAACTGTCGTGTGGGAGCAGGGGTGACGTCGTTCCCTTATAGTTGAAATACTGTAGAAACATCTTGTGTATTGTCAGAAAATAGCCATTATTTTAATTTCTAAATCATGAGATGCCAAAGCAAAGGTCAACAACATAAATAATGCAAACAAATTTATCTTTAAATCCATGAAGACTTGACCAAACACTGAGCGACTGAACAACTCGTAGTTCCCAAACTTTAAAAAGTTACTCATTTTGAGCAACTGTCAAAGATAAGACCTCCCCGAGCTCAGTTGGAGTAATGGGTAACACAGTGAAGACCGCTCAGAACATTCTCCTGACAGTTTTAATACCCAGCATGCAATGTTCTTCACAGCTGACACGAGCTCAAATTGTATTAGCCGAGAAACCAACATGAAACCAATTGTTCCAAAAGTCCATAATCGTCTGAGTCGGTCGTAGTGCAGTGAATCCACCGCACACCTTTGAACACTGAGGTTGCTGGTTCAAGTCCTGACTCTGGTGCTTTGAAACTGTCACACTGTGCTGTCACTCACAAAGTCTGAAGGCATTATACAGTATTTAGTTCTGGAAAGAAGTTTGAGAAGAAAGAAGCGAGTTCAGAGTATGTCCACCTGGCACACTGTGAAAAACACTGAAATTATTATGCAAAGTACAAACCAGGACAAATTCAATTATAATGCAGGACTTACCTAGACATTGTACATAAAAAAAAAAAATAGACCTAAAGAATTTAAGACTCACATTCTGCTCCTGTTTCATCTCTGGGGGGTTTTAAAGGTGCTAAATAAACACTTAAAGATGCTCTGTGTAGCTTTTTTGGTGGCAGGTCCTTTAACAAGCTGGTCTCCATGGAGATTGTAAAGCTTTGCCAAAAATATTCACAAACTCCTGAGAATCCATCTTGGAGTTCACACGCTGTACAGTTAATTGGCTGAAAATCGTGCAGAAGGAAGAGCTTTGTGCATTTGTGACCTGTGCAAAAGTTAAATTTTTTTGCTTGTTCAGTTGTCGTGATGTTTTGACCAGTCATGCTACGTTTATATGATGACGGTCTGAACAGAAGATGCAAAAGTGGCGTCGTGTCTTCGCTTTTTATTCTTCATTTAGATGAGCGTTTTTGGGGAGGAAACCGTGTGCATACAGTGACGCAAAAATGTGTGGAATTTGATTGGGTCTGCGTGCTGTCTGGGTCACCTCCGACAAACTGGTACATCCAGAATTTGACAGAGGTGATTGCAGATCCTTCTCTGGTCACTAATAGTATCTCTGCATATTTTGTACATTTGTTGGGACATTTGTTTCGGTGTACTCTATGTATGTGACGTAAACACGTACGCGACATGGGCAGATCTGACCAGAGTTTTGCGTCTTGGGCGGTGTAGACGGAAACGCCACGGCGGAACACATTCAACTTTTCCACTCTGGAGGGTGGTATTAGATTTTCTGCGTTTTTAAGCCCCCCAAAACTCCGTCACCATCTAAACGAAAAGCACTTCCCGATATCGCTTATTTTATTTTTTTTTTTATTTATTTATTTAAAAGGGACAATTTTGCATGCATCATGTTTATACTTGTAAATACGCCAGAATTAGCCCCAAAGGCGACTTTTCATCTGTCGTCCCTGGCAAGTCAGAAGAGAGACATAAAACAAAAACATAAAACGAGTTCAACAATAGTGGACAAAGTGCACGGTTGCAAGTTTTCACCCACTGAAAACCACATAGGAGCAAACATTAGTGATCACAAAGGTCTGGCTTCGCACCCATCAGAGGAAGTTTTAAATGACACTGAAAAGGTTGGACTTCTTGCAGCTGGGAAGTTGTTCCAGAAGTTCTTGCGCTGTAACAGACTCTTGCACGGCTCGGGTTCCTGCAAATCGTTGCTGAAATCAGGGCCGCGACCCGAGCAGCTAGTGCTGGACCTGGGCATAAAGAGCGATGGGCAACAGCCGCTTTACCTCCGTGAGGTGCTGAGCAGAAGCCGCTTTTCTTGCGGTCATTTCGAGCCCGTCCTAAGATGATTATTTTTAGTATATTTCAGTTGAAACGATAAAGTTTTCCTATTCAAATTCTTTTAAGTCCTGGTTCATTTTGGTTTGTCGTGGTTTGACCAGTTAGTAACCAGTATTCAATATGAGAGAGAATCATTTTGGTGAGAGTAATTTTAGCTGCATTTTCTGGCAATGCTCTAATTTTAAAATTGAGTAATATTAAAATTAACAATTTTTGATATGACATGTTTTAAAAGTAAAAAGTAAAATTAACACCAAGTAACTAAATTCATCACAACTAAGATCCTCTCATATTCACAACATTTGTTGGGACATTTGTTTCGGTGTACTCTATGTATGTGACGTAAACACGTACGCAACATGGGCAGATCTGACCAGAGTTTTGCGTCTTGGGCGGTGTAGACAGAAACGCCACGGCGGAACACATTCAACTTTTCCACTCTGGAGGGTGGTATTAGATTTTCTGCGTTTTTAAGCCCCCCAAAACTCAGTCACCGTCTAAACGAAAAGCACTTCCGATAAAAGTATTTTGTCATTTTTACCCGCAAGCATTCTCGTGTAAACAGGCCCTCAGATTCAAATATTCGTCACGATGCTCCTCGTTTTCCGATCTCTTTCTTTGAGAGCCGTTCCAGATTGATAATGTGCACTTCAGAGTGGCATACAGATCAATCTGGAGTGAGAAAAGTTAATTAAACTCTACAGAGACAAACATTTGACACCACCAGGCAAAGTTATATGTCAGATCTGTGGAGAGGTGAGCCAGCTCCCTGTTAAGGCCTGTTCAGACCCGGATGTCAAGGCAGTTTATATGCAAAGTCTATGTGGACGCATGTCTACGATGTCCTGCGGTTTTTATTTTCAGTGCAGTGCGAATCTAGTGTCGACGGCGAGCGAGTCTTCTGGCCTCAGAACGCTCAAGACTCGCCGCGTCGACACTCCAGACGCGCCGCGGCAACCAATCAGGGCGAAGAGCCACAAACATTAGCAGAGTTTAAATATACACGCCACAATCACTGAGGAGTCAGGACTGGTCACCAGGACTGGACCAGGACTAGTCGAGGACTGGGCCAGGACTAAACCAGGACTAGACCAGGACTAGACCAGGACTGGACTAGGACTGGACCAGGACTGGACCAGGACTAGACCAGGACTAGACCAGGACTGGATCAGGACTAGACCAGGACTAGACCAGGACTGGATCAGGACTAGACCAGGACTGAACCAGGACTAGACCAGGACTAGACCAGGACTAGACCAGGACTGGATCAGGACTAGACCAGGACTAGACCAGAACTGAATCAGGACTAGACCAGGACTAGACCAGGACTGAACCAGGACAGGACCAGAACAGGACCAGAACTGGACCAGGACTAGACCAGGAATAGACCAGGACTAGACCAGGACTGAACCAGGACTAAACCAGGACTAGACCAGGACTGGACTAGGACTGGACCAGGACTAGACCAGGACTAGACCAGGACTGGATCAGGACTAGACCAGGACTAGACCAGGACTGGATCAGGACTGGATCAGGACTAGACCAGGACTGAACCAGGGCAGGACCAGAACTGGATCACGACTAGACCAGGACTAGACCAGAACTGAATCAGGACTAGACCAGGACTAGACCAGGACTGGATCAGGACTAGACCAGGACTGAACCAGGACAGGACCAGAACTGGATCAGGACTAGACCAGGACTGAACCAGGACAGGACCAGAACTGGACCAGGACTAGACCAGGACTAGACCAGGACTGGATCAGGACTAGACCAGGACTAGACCAGGACTGGATCAGGACTGGATCAGGACTAGACCAGGACTGAACCAGGACTAGACCAGGACTGGACTAGGACTGGACCAGGACTAGACCAGGACTAGACCAGGACTGGATCAGGACTAGACCAGGACTGAACCAGGACAGGACCAGAACTGGATCACGACTAGACCAGGACTGAACCAGGACTACACCAGGACTGGACCAGGACTGGACTCTCTCAGCCTGGTCTGCCATCGTTTCGGACGCATGTCAGGATGATTAGAATGTAAGTTTTTTTCAAGGCAAATAAATTGATAAAGCATTATATTTAATGACTTTCTGTAACTTTGTCTTTAGACATCAATCATGAGGAAGACCAGCAGGTTACAGCACTACGCTATAGTACAATTCAGATCTGTGGAGAGTCGATTCATGGATGTTTATTGTTTATTTCTGAGCAATATAAACCCCTAAAATCAATAGATGTTAGATGTGGAACCCTCCAGACAAACCAGTATCATCTCCATGGTGATAAATACTTTAGGTAACGGACCCTGCACCAGACAAGTTGAAACAAACACCTACCTTTTTTAGCACACAAGTTTCGTCCATTGAAATATTCACCACATTCACAAAGTTCGAGTTTTCAGGGACTATCCATCCATAACTTGGTCTGAAATAGAATTCTGATCTCCAGCTCAATACGCGCGTTTTGCTGAATGGACTTTTAATTGACTCATGCGTGTTTGAGTATTCCCGCCCACATCTCTGCGTTTACTTGCTGTTAATCTGAAAATTCTCTGACTCTGGGCCACACACATTTCTTGTGTCTCGGTCAGAAACAATTTGTCAGTATTATTGTCAGTAGATAACCATTATGTCTAGTTCTAATACATGAACTGCCAAAGCAAAGACACTCTAGAGCACGTGTAAAGGTCAATACAACACAAATAAAGCATAATAACTCTTCTTTAACGGCACATTTTTGGTGGAGAGTCCATCAAGGGTCCTTTCTATCTTGATTGAGACCAAACCAGATCAAGTTACAGGTCAGATTTGTGGAAAGGCAACCCCGCACACAGTCAGAATGCCTGTTTTTTTTTTATTTTTTTGAGCTATAAAACCACCTGTAATTGAATAAATGTAAGGTAGAACTGTTCCAGGAAGATAACATATCCATAGAAGCAAGCAGGTGATGGACCCCCAAATCAAAAAGCTGTGGAAACTTGACCAAATATTGAATAACTGTTGCCAACCTTTGAAAGTCGTTAGTTTTCAGCAAGACAACTGTCAAAGATAAGACCTCCCTGAGCTCAGCTGGTGTAATGAGTAACACGGCGAAGACCGGGTTAGAATCCGGCTCAGAACGTGCTCCTGACAGTTTTAATACCCAGCATGCAATGTTCCTCACAGCTGACACGAGTTGAAATTGTATTAGCCGAGAAACCAACACGAAACCCACAGCTCCAAATGTCTATAATCGTCCGTGTCAGTGGTGTAGTCAATCTACCACATACCTTTCAGTTTTAACAACAATGGTTTAAAGATGCAAACAGATTAAAGAAAGAAAAAGAAAATTATTGTTGTATCTTCTTCGAGTCGCCTTGAGTTTCCCTGCGGGTGTGGAGATGTGATGAAATGATCCAAAACGGTACTGCAGTGTATACTTCCACTTATTAACAAAGACATAGTTCATAGTTTTATGCCTAACTTTACTTTCTGCACTAATACAGTGAGGAAAATAAGTATTGGAACACACTGCTATTTTGCAAGTTCTCCCACTTAGAAATCATGGAGGGGTCTGACATTTTCATCATAGGTGCATGTCCACAGTGAGAGACATAATCTAAAAAGAAAAATCCAGAAATCACAATGTATGATTTTTTAAACTATTTATTTGTATGATACAGCTGCAAATAAGTATTTGAACACCTGTCTATCAGCTAGAATTCTGACCCTCAAAGACCTGTTAGTCCACCGTTAAACAGTCCACCTCCACTCCATTTATTATCCTAAATCAGATGCATAAACATATGCATAAAGACACCTGTCCACCCCATACAGTCAATGAGACTCCAACTACTAACATGGCCAAAACCAAAGAGCTGTCCAAAGACACCAGCAACAAAATTGAACACCTCCACAAGGTTGGAAAGGGCTACAGGGAAATTGCCAAGCAGCTTGGTGACAAAAAGGTCAACTGCTGGAGCAATCATTAGAAAATGGAAGAAGCTAAACATGACTGTCAATCTCCCTCGGACTGGGGCACCATGCAAGATCTCACCTCGTGGGGTCACAATGATCCTAAGAAAGGTGAGGAATCAGCCCAGAACTACACGGGAGGAGCTGGTCAATGACCTGAAAAGAGCTGGGACCACCGTTTCCAAGGTTACTGTTGGTAAAACACTAAGGCTGCGTTCAGACTGCAGCCTGAAGTGACCCAAATCCGATTTTTTTGGCTTCTATGTGACCTGTATCCGATCTTTTAATGACAGTCTGAATGGCACAGATCTGATTTTTTCATATGCGACCCAGGCCACTTAAATATGTGGTCCTGAAACCGATACATATCCGATCTTTTGACATGCGACTTCAGTCTGAACGGCCAAAGCGCATCCATCCGACCTACACGTCATCAACAAGCAACAAACGTCACTATTCTGCGCTGAAGCAGGCGGAAACCGGAACTGTAAAATCGCCAGGTGCTCAATGCTCGCGTCCATGTTTGGACAACTTCCGTAAACACAGAGCACGCTCACTGCGGTTGACGCATGGGGTTGACGTCATCGTGTCCTCCAGTGCACATGCGGGACACTTTCGGGCCGTTTACCGTTCACACTGGAGTCACATACAAGTCGCATTTAATTGGAAATGTGAACGGCCTCGCAAAAACATCGGATTTCACAAAAAAATCGGAATTGAGCATTAAGCCCTGCAGTCTGAACGTAGCCTAAGACGTCATGGTTTGAAATCATGCACGGCACGGAAGGTTCCCCTGCTTAAACCAGCACATGTCAAGGCCCGTCTTAAGTTTGCCAGTGACCATTTGGATGATCCAGAGGAGTCATGGGAGAAAGTCATGTGGTCAGTTGAGACCAAAATAGAACTTTTTGGTTTTAATTCCACTAACCGTGTTTGGAGGAAGAAGAATGATGAATACCATCCCAAGAACACCATCCCTACTGTGAAGCATGGGGGTGGTAGTATCAGGCTTTGGGGGTGTTTTTCTGCACATGGGACAGGGCCACTGCACTGTATTAAGGAGAGGATGACCGGGGCCATGTATTGCGAGATTTTGGGGAACAACCTCCTTCCCTCAGTTAGAGCATTGAAGATGGGTCGACATGACAATGACCTGAAGCACACAGCCAGGAGACCCAAGGAGTGGCTCTGTAAGAAGCACATCAAGATTCTGGCGTGGCCTAGCCAGTCTCCAGACCTAAACCCAATAGAAAATCTTTGGAGGGAGCTAAAACTCCGTGTTTCTCAGTGACAGCCCAGAAACCTGACTGATGTAGAGATGATCTGTGAGGAGGAGTGGGCCAAAATCCCTCCTGCAGTGTGTGCAAACCTGGTGAAAAACTACAGGAAACGTTTGACCTCTGTAATTGTAAACAAAGACTACTGTACCAAATATTAACACTGATTTTCTCAGGTGTTCAAGTACTTATTTGCAGCTGTATCATTCAAATAAATTGTTAAAAAATCATACATTGTGATTTTTTGATTTATTTATTTTTTTTTCAGATTATGTCTCTCACAAGTGGACATGCACCTACGATGAAAATGTCAGACCTCCATGATTTCTAAGTGGGAGAACTTGCAAAATAGCAGGGTGTTCAAATACTTATTTTCCTCACTGTAAATAGATACTGGTATATGTTTTATAGGCCTCTAAATGTTCCTGTCTAAAGCCGTGGCTCTTATAATTACAACATTTCATGAGACTGCTAAAATGAGTAGCTCTCTGTCAGTTTAGTTTTGTAAAAGTAGCTCACCAGAGGAAAAAAGGTTAGAGACCCCTGCTCTATGAGGTATGGACAGTTCCAATAAACTTGAACATTCCCTTTTACGGAGCGAAAACCTAAACAGTCCAGATATATTTTGGAACCCAGGGGGTGCTCAGCTCACGGGAAAAACCTGTTGACAGTACAGAATATTTTTAGAAATACAAAGACAGCAAAACTTGGTAGGTGAGGCACCTCTCCTCAGCAAGCAGAAATGCAGGTCAAGCTGAAACTCAGTTATTACATTATATTACTCATTGCTTAAGAAGTCCCACAGTATGGCATTAAACTAATAATATCTCCATGAAGACAAGCAGGAGACACCGCCAGGCCAAGTTATAAGTCAGATCAGTGGAAAGATACGTTTACAGTGAGAATGATGGTTTTTTTCAGGCTACATTTATGTTACAGAGATGCTGCGAAACGGAAATTTCCCTCCATCCGTTTCTCAAAATAACATCGTGCACACAGCATCGTTTTCAGAAAAAGTTTTTGTTTACATCAACCTGCATAAATACACCATCGAGCGCCGTCATAACTACGCCAAGTCTCTGGGCGGCACCTGGATTAGATTCAAACCTCCATCCATCCATTTTCGTCCGCTTATCCGGGGCCGGGTCGCGGGGGGAGCAGCCTAAGCAGGGACTCCCAGACTTCCTTCACCCCAGACACGTCCTCCAGCTCCTCCGGGGGGACCCCGAGGTGTTCCCAGGCCAGCCGAGAGACATAGTCCCTCCAGCGTGTCCTGGGTCTTCCCCGGGGCCTCCTCCCGGTGGGACATGCCCGGAACACCTCCCGAGGGAGGCGCCCAGGAGGCATCCGGAACAGATGCCCGAGCCACCTCAACTGGCTCCTCTCGACGTGGAGGAGCAGCGGCTCTACTCCGAGCTCCTCCCGTGTGACTGAGCTCCTAACCCTATCTCTAAGGGAGCGCCCAGCCACCCTGCGGAGGAAACTCATTTCGAGCGCTTGTATCCGCGATCTCGTCCTTTCGGTCACTACCCAGAGCTCATGACCAGAGGTGAGAGTAGGAACGAAGACTGACCGGTAAATCGAGAGCTTCGCCTTTCGACTCAGCTCCCTCTTCACCACAACGGTCCGATACAGCGACCGCATCACTGCCGAAGCTGCACCGATCCGCCTGTCAATCTCACGTTCCGTCCTTCCCTCACTCGTGAACAAGACCCCGAGATACTTGAACTCCTCCACTTGAGGCAAAGACTCCCCACCCACCCGGAGAGGGCAAGCCACCTTTTTCCGGTCGAGAACCATGGCCTCGGACTTGGAAGAGCTGATCTTCATCCCAGCCGCTTCACACTCGGCTGCAAACCGCCCCAGTGCACATTGCAGGTCCTGGCTCGATGAAGCCAACAGAACAACATCGTCCGCAAACAGCAGAGATGAAATCCTGTGGTCCTAGATTCAAACCTGTAGCTTTTATTTCACTACAGTTCTAAGTATTACTCAAAAATACCTTGAAAAACAAACATGCATTACTGAGCGGGATCGCCTCTCCACAGATCTGTTAAAGAAGTGGTAAAATTCCTGACCTCCGAGCATCTGGTCATTGTCTCTGGTCATGGATATGAAACATCAGCTGTGTTTGCAAATTCAAACACGTGAAAAGTGTTTGCACCAGAAGAAATGCGACTGCTGCTCTGAATGCTTCATCATCATCATCAGAGTAAAAGGTAAACACTGGTCGCACTTTTGGCGCGTCAGCTCCTAAAACTGTTTATCTCACTGTTAGGTTTATCTAAACATTAAAACAAGAAGAAAGACAAGAGATTAGTTCAGTTTTACTCGCGAGGAGAACGGGCAGAGAGTGGGCATCAAAACCAACAGTCTCCACACGTTCTGATGACTCAAGGCCGTTCTCCTCTTTTTATTTCATTAGGAGGCCCTAGTTACAGAATGATAATTCTCAAGGGGAAGGGGAAACAGCCAAGACATAATAAGAAACTGGTGCAGCTATGCATAGTCCAAACACATAAAACATGATTAACAATCAGGAGGTGCCTTAGGTCAGACACCATCATAACTCTTGCATGTGTGACAGTGGAAGTTGGCTTCATGTGAGGAATCATCTCGAGGTTCACTAGAGCGATAGGACACTGCACACAGTTGTCAAACACACAGAGGTTATTCATTTTCATACAAGTGATTGGTACATTATAAATCAAAGAATTGTAGTACATAAATGGTTAACTCATAGGCCTAGAATATCACACAAGTATTTAGCAAATATGGGATAATAAAATTATTCTGACACTCACTTTACACACAAAAGCGGAGCTGTAGTTTTCCAGAATCTCCTCTCTAGCCGGAGTTTTTAGAAAGATTCGTTTTCAGATTGTGTTTAATGACAGATACAAACGAAGGGAAATGTCCGTGTACATGTAAAAGGGGCCTCAATGTTGTTTTTTTTCTTGAGCAATAAAAACGCCTTTTTGAAATAAAAAAGAAGATCACTCCTGGCAAAGCGTTAACATCTCCATGGAGACAAGCCGGTAGCGTACACTCCCGCAGTGATGTTACACAGTGCATTTTCAAGTCCTGGCTCTTGTCACTGTCACTCACAAAGTCTGGAGACATTATACAGTATTTAGTTCTGGACAGAAGTTTGAGAAGAAAGACGTCAGTCCAGAGTATATCCACCTGGCACACTGTGAAAAACATTGCAATTATTATGCAAAGTACACACCAGGACAAATTCAATTATAATGCAGGACTAAAACCAGAATTTGTGTCCACACATTGTAAATAAAAACGAGACCTAAAGAAATAAAGAAGCTTATTCTGCTCCCGTTGTATCTCCACAAGGTTTTGCACTGTGTAACTTTTCTGGTGAGCTGTGCTGGTCTCCATGGAGTAACGCTTCACCAAAAATATTTCACATTTTGGCGTTAAACTCTCTGGAGACACACATTTGACACCACCAGGCAAAGTTACAGGTCAGATCTATGGTGAATGAATGATTTTGAAGGCAATAACATCTTCGTGGAGATAAGTAGATGGTAGGTTCTCCATCAGAAGTTACATAATGTCCTTTAAACATGATGAGGTGGACAGGTTAGAGCAGGGGTGTCAAACTCATTTTGGTCTGGGGGCCGAATCCAACTGACTTTGATCCCAAAGGGGCCGGATCAGAAAACTCATGTCATATAAACCCCAAAAATAACAATAAGTTCAAATATTTGTGCAGAGAAACGCAAATCTATTACAGAAATCTTTTTTAATTGATGAATTATTTCTTTTACAAAATATTATATTATGAACAACCTGAAACTTCAAAGAAAAATACAATTTCAACACAAAGATTTAACGTGAACTTGTTTAACATTAACTTGTATAAACAGGAATAAGTAAATTTTTCTTGGAAAATCCTGCACTCGGCTCCACTTTTCTCATTTTGGACATTTTTCTGATGAGGGTGTCACGGTCAACAGTCAAAACGATCGTCCTTTAAGAGCGTTTGGAAAGAGACAAGTCTTCATTTGTGCTGCTCTGGTGGGAGGGGCCACGTACAGAGACGCTGGAGACTCTGCTATGCTCAGCACCACAGAAAATTAACAATATTTTAATAAAAAATATAATTAAAATATTTTAGTAGAAAATCAGCCGAGGGCCAGATTAAAGGTCTTGGAGGGCCGGATCCGGCCCCCGGGCCGCATGTTTGACACCTGTGGGTTAGAGGCTCGATTCCAGCTTTGACCAAGTTCTGTGATTGTGCTCTTAGACAAGACTCTTCACGTACTTTACCTAATATCAGTGGTCGGTGGCCTTGGATTTAAACATTACTTTATTATTAACTGTACAGAAAACTCAGGCAATTACTCGTCCACCCAAAAAAGCTAAAATAGAACCGAAACATAACTGTAATGTCATATACGAATACTCTGCATGTTCTGCAATAAAACACACATTGGGGGAACAGGGAGGGTTCAGTCCATGAAAAAAGGAACATAATGTGGACAGAATGCCAGAAGGAAATGGCAAAGGTGAAACACGAGCAACAAAACACAAAGCAGAACAGGAACAACTGAAATTGGCCATTTCTGAGCACTGTAAAAGAGAGAACCACATTATTGACTGGGATGGAGCAAACATCACAGGGACAGAGGAAAACAAACACCGTCGCTGGATTAAAGACGGAATCGAAATACGGAAACGTGACCACGGGACGATAAACCGAGACGAGGGGGGCTTTTTTACTCTCACGCACCTGGCATATTGTCCTGAAGAAGTCGGACTGCAGATGGCGCTGTTTCCTACTAGTGGAGGCAGGAAGACTAAGCAACATCACATGATCACTCTGAGGAAGACTATGAGGTATGAAAACAAACTCTTGGTCTGAAAAAAAATCCTAATAACATAAATTATCGGAAGTTCAAATGGATTGGATGCTAACACCTGCCTTTATTAACACACAAGTTTCGTCAGTTGAAATATTCACTACATTCACAAAGTTCAAGTTTTCAGTGTCTATCCGTCCATAACTTGGTCTGAAATAGAATTCTGATCTCCAGCTCAATATGTGCTTTTTGCCAAATGGACTTTTGATTGATTCATGCATGTTTGAATCCTGTATTGAACTTTGAGTGAGTTCAGAAAATGTTTTCACCTATTTCCTTATCCCCGTCCACATCTCTGCATTTACTTGCTGTTAATTCAAAAATTCTGACTCTGGTTCATACACATATGGTTAAAAAAAAAGTCCCATAGCCATGAATGAAATACGCCTCTTGGTATTGTGAAATTGCACAATGCACATGGCAGTGAACCAGCCAACCACTCCATGGCGATAGAGTGGTTGGCTGGTTTTGTGGCGACCTGGCTCACACACTGAGGAGGGATTTAAACAACTAAGAAGTGCAGCATGTGCAGTTCAGAGGACACGAGTAAGGGACTGCTGGATTGTGTGAAATGAGCTGTTTGTTTTTCCCGTGTTCATGGAGACTGTGCAAGAGCCTAGTTGAGGAGCTCGCCACAGTTTTTTTTTATACCATATGTGGCAGCAAATGTGGCAGAAGACCTTCCAGAAGAAATACTATGAGGGATGAGTGAAGCCTGCGTTCACCTGGTTTCCACTTCGTTTCCAAACTGCCCTGACACAGGATCTACTGACCCTCCCTGACCAGCCCTCCTGTTAAACTGGACTGAGACCTTTGACTGAGACACAAAGGTGAAAATTCAGTTACTTGTCAGCAGAGGTGGGGACTTGCAAGTTGTGACTTTGACTCGAGTCAGACTTGAGTCACTATTTTTAGGACTTGAGACTTGACTTGATAAAATGGACTAAGACTCGGGACTCGACTTGGACTTCAAGGTCAGTGACTTGGGACTTGACTCAGACTTGAGGCCTGTGACTTGAAAAGACTTGATGCTTCTCCTAAAAAATATATGTTTTTAGAAAATACTTCTCTTTTCAGTTGATAAATGTGGTGCTGAGTTTTACAGGAACAAACTGGAACATGTCCCTCTTATTTCTCTGTTTGTTACTTTTGATGTGACTGAAGTACTGTGATGTGGTATCCTCAAATGTACTACAGTAATACACAGTACAGTACAGTAAATCAGAGGGAACTACAGAGAACATGATCCTTCCATTTCAGTGCAGACACATGACAAAATAATGTTATTTAGACTGAAAATCTGAATTCTTTCTATTCTGACCATAATGATTCGCACTAAGATCTTGTCAAGACATTTAAAAAGGGAAATTGAGCATTTCTGCAACTGTGACTTTTTAAGTACAGTTTAGTTTAAAATGTATATAAATTGCAAAAAATCTTGGTACTTTGGACTTGAAACTTAAAGTAAACGACTTGGACTTGACTTGGACTTATGAGCCAGTGACTCGAGACTCGACTTGGACTTGCCTGTATTTGACTTGGGACTTGACTCGGACTTGAGGTCAAAGACTTCAGACTTACTTGAGACTCTATATCTAAATCTCTGTATTTAGGCCAAATTGGAGGGGATCTTATTGGATCCAGGCGTTTTTTGAAAAGTCTGAGGCTACAGGCTCCTGGCTCCTGGCTCCAATATCGACAAAAAATAAAGCGCCTGCAAGTCAAATACAAGGAGGTTAAAGACTCAAACAAACGAAGCGGCCGTGGACGTGTAACCTGTCCATTTCATGAACGTTACGACCCAAGCTTAGGTCAGTATTTTTGTGGGTGTACGTCTGTGTCTCTTTAGTGTCAGTCACTCGTTTTGTACTAGTATGTGTCCGACTTTGTTTTGAGACACTTGTTTTGTGCCTTTTTATTTTGTCACTCGATTCTGTTTGTGGGTTTATGTGGTTTTATTTTGTGGCACTTGTGAATTAGTTTAGTTGTGTGTCCCTTCATTTCGTTTTTGTATAGACCTGCGTGACTCATTTTTGGCACAACACGTATCGTATGTTAATCCTGTTATCGTGTTTCTTAGTTTAGGCTATTTTCTGTACACATTTTACCCAGTTTTGTTAATTCATCTATTACATTCCTGTTAATTAAACATGACTTCATTTATTCCATTTTCCACCTTGGTTTTTTTGTTACTTCCTTGACCCTAGCGAGCTGGGTTGTAATAGCAAAGAACTGGACCGTATTTTGGGAGACAAGCCCAACGTTTAGGCGACTTCTGTAAACACTGACCACACTCGCTTCGTGTGGCGTCGTCGTGTCCTCCAATGCGCATGCGAGACGCTTTTGAGGCGTTTTAAAGTTCACACTGGAGATCAAATACAGGTCGCATTTAATTAGAAATGTGAACAACCTCGCACTAAATCAGATTTCACAAAAAATCCGAATTGAGCATTAAAGGTTGTATAGAGGATTTTTTAAGGGAAGTGAAATACAGTGACAGTCCTTTTTCAAATGTTGTGCATGTGTGACACCACCTTCCTCCTCCACAGCCTCAGTAGAAACATCTAAAAATCACGCTTGTTTACATCCAGTGCGCGTTCAGAATTACTGTTGAAGTGACCTGTCTAGAAATATTTTCGCGACCGACGCGTCACTTTTTAGACCCTTCGTCTGCTTCGTTTGCGCCGTCGCTGGAAGGAATCTCCAAGAATCACCTCAGTTTGGCTTCGCTCCTTTTCTCCTTCTCTTTTTCTTTCAGCGACCTCAAAAACGGACTTTCTTTTGCGGCGAACCGGTCGTGGATTCTCGTCCGCCATCGCAACAAACTTTGTGCGAACTGCGAGGAAGCGACAGTTTAAAAAAGCCTCTAAGAACCGTCGCATAAACCACGTAATCCCCGCGCGCCGACGAGTCAGTTACACTAGAAATGTAGGGAGTTTGATTGACGACCTGATAGCCAATAGAAAATGAGGGAGCCTTGTTTTCTATTGGCTGATGTTTATCTGGCCTCAACACGTCCTCAGTTGATAGATTTTCATTCTTTTTTTTTTTTTTATCATCATAATTACAAGGCTGCTGTGTCTCTGTAATTGTATTTTAAACTTTCACTGACAATGTGAAACTGAACAAAAAAATCCTCCATACAACCTTTAAGTCCTGCAGTCTGAACGTAGCTTTAATGCGCCGTAGATTAAAAGTATAGCGCAGACACAAGCGCATTCTGTCTTCTTTAACTCGTATTATCTCAGGTCCCGGTCTCTCAGTTCTAACTCAGATGACTCGGAGTGCACTTTGGAGCGGTGCACGGGTTGAGTGCTAATTCCAGCGCGACAAAGGCCCTTTTCAAATGCATGAACTCATCACGGCGCCGCGGGCCCCAGAGCGCCGGCCCCCACCTCCTTTTCAATCCACACGCTAATGAAAAAAACAGAGCGAACTTCACACCTGGATGTGGAGACTAAGAATCCAGACAGGAACGGTAAAAGGTTTGTGCGGAAAGAGAGAAAAGAGAGGAGGAGAAAGAAAGAGAGAGGAGACATATGGAGGGAGAGAGAAGGAGAAAATATGGAGAGAGACGGGGAAAGAGAGAGGAAGGGAGAGAGGGATGGCGGAGTTTGGAGGGATTAGAAAGGGAAATGAAGGGAAAGAGAGAAGGTGAGAAAGAAAGGAGGTGAAACACGGAGAGAGAGTGAGGGATACGGTGGGAGACGGGGAGAGAGGGAGACGAAGGGAGGAAGAGAAGGGATGAAATGTGGAGAGAGATGGAGAATGAGAGAGGAGGAAAGTATGAAGGGAGTATGAGGGGAGACAGAAAGATGGTAATATGGAGGGAGAGAGGGAATATGGAGAGAGATGGTGAAAGAGAGAGGGGAGAGTTAGGTGAAGGGAGAGGGGGATGGTGGGAAGAAATGTGGAGGGAAAGAGGGAGAATGTGAAAGGAGGAAAGTGTGAAGGGAGAGGGAGAGACAGAGGGTGATAATGTGGAGGGAGAGGGGGAGAGAAAAAGAAAGAAAAGGGGGAGAGGGGAAAGAGAGGAGGAATATGAAGAGCGAGAAGAGAAGTAAAAGGATAATGCTAGAAAGAGAGAGAGAGGGATGGTGGGAAAAATGTGAAGGGAAAGAGGGAGAATGAGAAAGAAGGAAAGTATGAAGGGAGAGGAAGAGACAAAATATGAAGAGAGACGGGGAAAGAGAGAGGAGAGAGTTCGATGGGAGAGGGAGGAGGAAGGGAGGTGAAGGGAAAGAGGAGGAAAGAGAAGCTGAAGAAGAGAGCGAGGAGAAATATGGAGAGAGAGTGAGGAATATGGTGGGACACGGAAAGAGAGGAAGACGAACGGAGGAAAAGAGGCGAAGAAATGTGGAGGGAGAAAGAGGGGAGAGTGAGAGATCAGGAGAGTGTGAAGGGAGAGAGGGAGACAGAAGGCGAGTAATATGGAGGGAGAGAGAGGAAGAGAGAAGATATGGAGAGAGACAGGGAAAGAGAGGAAGTGTTAGCTGAAGGGAGAGAGGATGGTGGGGAAGAAATGTGGAGGGAAAGAGGGAAATGTGAAAGGGGAAAGTAGGAAGGGAGATGGGAGATAGAGGGTGATAATATGAGAGAGAGAGAGGGATGAGTTAGATTAAAGGTTGTATGGAGGATTTTTTTTTTTTTCAAATTGTCAGTGAAAGATTAAAATGCCATTACAGAGACGCAGCAGCTTTGTAATTATGATGACCAAAAAAAAAAAGAACGAAAATCTATCAACTGTGGACGTAGTGAGGCCAGATAACATCAGCCAATAGAAAACGAGGCTCCCTCATTTTCTATTGGCTGTTAGATTGTCAATCAAACTCCCTAGTGTAAACTGAGTCGTTGGGCGCGGGATTATGTGGTTTACGCAGCGGTTCTTAGAGGCTTTTCCGAACTGTCGCTTCCTCGCATTTCGCAAAAGTTTGTCGCGACGGCGGACGAGAATCCACGACCGGTTTCGACCGCAAAAGAAAGTCCGGTTTTTGAGGTCGCTGAAAGAAGAAGAGAAGTGTAAAAGTACCAAAGCCAAACTGAGGTGATTCTTGGAGATCTCGTCCAGTCCGATGGCGCGACCGAAGCAGACGAAGGTCTAAAAACTGACGATCGCTGAATTACTTCTAGACAGGAAACTTCAACAGTAATTCTGAACGCGCACAAGGACTGTCGCTGTATATTTCTCTTCCCTTAAAAAAAAATCCTCTATACAACTTTAAGGGAGAGAGGGATGGAGGGATGAGGAAGGAAGATGAAGGGAAAAAGAAGGAGATAATATATATAACGTGAGGGGGGGAGAGAGGTGAGGAAGAGAGAGTGAGGAATACGGTGGGAGACGAAGGAAGGAAGAGAGGGGACGGAAAGTGGAGAGAGAAAGAGAGAGAGAGGGAGGGAGAATGAGAGAGGAGGAAAGTATGAAGGGAGAAGGAGAGACAGAAGGGGGGTAATACGGAGGGAGAGAGGGATGGAGAGAGAGAGAGATTATGGAGAGAGACGGGGAAAGAGAGAGGGGGGAGTTAGATGAAGGGAGAGAGGGATGGTGGGAAGAAATGTGGAGGGAGAGAGGGAGAATGCGAAAGGAGAGGGATGGAGTGAGAGAGAGAGGAGGAGTAAGAAAGAGAGAGAACGGAGAGATATAGCCAGAGAAGGGGAGACAGAAGGGGGTAATATGGAGGGAGAGAGAGAGAGAAACTATGGAGAGAGACGGAGAAAGAGGAGAGAGGAGAAGGGAAATAGGAGGAAAGAGAGAAAGTGAGGGATATGGAGGGAGACGGGGAGAGAGGAAGACAAAGGGAGGAAGAGAGGAGACAAAATGTGGAGAGAGAGAGAGAGAAAGACAGAAGGGGGTAATATGGAGGGAGAGGAGAGAGACAGGGAAAGAGAGAGGGAGGGTTTGCTGAAGGGAGAGAGGGATGGTGGGAAGAAATGTGGAGGGAGAGGGAGAAGGGAGGGGGGAGAAAGAGAGGGAGAGAGGTCATGGTAACGGGGAGAGAGGAGAGAGTTAGATGATGGGAGAGAGGAGGTATGGAGGGAGGAGAAAGGGAGATGAAGGGAAAGAGGGGGAAGAGAGAAGGTGAGGAAGAGAGGGGGAATTATGGAGAGAGAGTGAGGGATATGGAGGGAAATGAGGAGAGAGGAAGACGAAGGGAGGAAGAGAGCAGACGAAATGTGGAGAGAGACGGAGAACGAGAGAGGAGAAAAGTATGAAGGGAGATTTGGAGACAGAAGGGGGGGTAATATGGAGGGAGAGGGAGAAAATATGGAGAGAGACGGCAAAAAAAGAGAGGAGAGATTTACTGTAGATGAAAGGAGAGGGGGATGGTAAGAAGAAATGTGGAGGGAGAGAGAGGAGGAAAGAGAAAAGTGGTAATATGGAGAGAGGGATGGGTTAGATTAAAGGTTGTATAGAGGATTTTTTTAAGGGAAGAGAAATACAGCGACAGTCCTTGTGCGCGTTCAGAATTACTGTTGAAGTTTCCTGTCTAGAGGTAATTCAGCGACCGACGCGTCAGTTTTTAGAGGCTTCGTCTGCTTCGGTCGCGCCATCGCTGGACGAGATCTCCAAGAATCACCTCAGTTTGTCTTCGCTCCTTTTCCTCTTCTCTTCTTCTTTCAGCGACCTCAAAAACGGACTTTCTTTTGCGCCGAACCGGTCGCGGATTCTCGTCCGCCGTCGCGACAAACTTTGTGCGAAATGCGAGGAAGCTACAGTTTGAAAAAGCCTCTAAGAACCGCCGCATAAACCACATAATCCCCGCGCTCCGACGAATCAGTTACACTAGGGAGTTTGATTGACAACCTAACAGCCAATAGAAAATGAGGGAGCCTCGTTTTCTATTGGCTGATGTTTATCTGGCCTCACTACGTCCACAGTTGATAGATTTTCGTTCTTTTTTTTTTTTGGTCATCATAATTACAAAGCTGCTGCGTCTCTGTAATGGTATTTTAAACTTTCATTGACAGTTTGAAACAAAAAAAAAAAATCCTCCATACAACCTTTAAGGGAGAGAGGTATGGAGGGAGGAGGAAGGAAGATGAAGGGAAAGAGGAAGGAAGAGAAGGAGAAATATGGGAGAGAGAGAGGAGGGGGAGGGAGAGAGAGGGGGAGAAATATGGAAAGAGAGAGAGGAAGATGGAGGGAGAGGGGAAGGAATGTGGAGGGAGAAAGAGAGAGGGAGAATGAGGGGGGTAATATGGAGGAGCGGGGGGGGGGAGAAGATATGGAGAGAGACAGGGAAAGAGAGAGGAAAGGGTTTGCTGAAGGGAGAGACAAATGGTGTGAAGAAATGTAGAGAGAGAGAGAGGGAGAATGATAGGACGAAAGTATGAAGAGGGGTGGTAAGAGAAGAGAGAGAGAGAGAGGAGAAGTAATGGGGGGTGTAGAGGGAGTGGGGGAAAGAGATGGGGAGAAATATGGAGGGAGAAATACAGATATGAAGAGAGAGAGGGGGAAAAGAGAGGAGAATATGAAGAGTGGGAGGGAGAGAGAGAGAGAAAGGAAGGAGAGAGGGAGGGATGGAGGGAGAGTGAAGGGTATGGAGGGAGAAAGAGAGGGAGATGACGGGAGAGAGGAGGAGAAAGGGACTAACAGTGAAAGGATGATGTTAAAGAAATAGAAAGAGGCAGACAGAGAAAGAGAGAGAAGTAAAAATGAACAGATAATGCTAGAGAGATAGAAAGGGGGCGAGAGACAGAGAGAGAAATAAAAGTGGAAGGATAATACTAAACTGATAGAAAGAGGAGAGAGAGAGAGGAAGAGAGAGACAGAGAGAGAGAGAAGAAAGAGTGAAAGGATAATGATAGAGAGATAGAAAGTGGGAGAGAGCAAGAATAAAAGTGAAATATGATATGCAAAAAATGTAGAAAGGGGCAGAGAGAGAGAAGTAAAAGTGAAAGGACAATGGTAGAGAGAGAGGGAGAGAGAGGTAAAAGTGAAATGATAATGCTAGAGAGACAGAAAGGGGCAGAGAGAGAGAGGGAGGGAGAGAAGTAAAAGGGCCTGGTCAAGCAGAAGTAAACAGCAAGGCCAAAGATTCAAGTTAATGCATCTGATATAAAAATGTATTGAACAGATACATATGTACTCTAGTTTATGAAACTGTTGACCTTTTTGTACCATTTTTGGTTTTAAAGTTACATACGTTTTAAACAGACCATGTATGAAACATGGAACAAAAATTATTTCCCAAATTTCAAAGACCTGAAAATCATGTAAATCAATCAATCAATCAATCAAACTTTATTTATAAAGCGCTTTTCATACAAAAATGTAACACAAAGTGCTTTACAGTGATTAAAAACAATCCCACATTTCCATCCACCCACCCACTTATCCAACCCCACACCTGCCCAACTCCACACAACCAAACAACCCAGACACACACACCCACTCGCACACATACGCACACACACAAGCACACACGCACGCACGCGCACACACACACACACACACACACACACACACACACACACACGCGCGCGCACACACACCCTAAGATAGTAAAATACATAAAATCCCCTATAGTAAAATGTGAGGCTGAGTACAGGCGAACCAGTTGAGAAAAGCACCATCAGAGGAGCCGTCTGCACCAGGAGCAGAGAGACGTCCACCACCACCAGGAACCACCACCGGAGCCAGGGGAGAGATGAAGCCCAAGCACCAACTCTCCACCAGGAGCCCACGGGACAGAACCCGGCAGCCACAGCCGACCTCCGCTCCCGATGCAGAGGCTCCTACAGAGGAAACACTGGAAATCCTAAAAAATATGCCTAAAATAAATAAATATACTAAAATGTGTACAATAGAAACAGGTAAAAGTATAAGATTTCAATCAAAAGCTGAGCTAAAAAGGTGGGTCTTGAGCCTGCTCTTAAAAACATGAACGTTCTCTGCAGCCCTGAGCTCCTCCGGCTGCAGTTCCATAGACGAGGGCCATAATACTGAAAAGACGCCTCTCTCCGTGAGTGTGTGTCCTGACTTTGGGAATGAGCAGGAACCTGCTGCCGGAGGAGCGCAGGGTCCGCGAGGGTTCGTAGGGTAAAAGCAGTTCTGAAAGATAAGAAGGCCCAAGACCATTAAGACATTTAAAAACCAGTAAAAGAACTTTAAAATCGATCCTGAAACTCACAGGGAGCCAATGCAGTGATTTTAAAACCGGTGTAATGTGGTCCCGCCCTCTGGTCCTCGTCAGGACACGTGCTGCTGAATTTTGTAATAATTGCAAACCCGAAATACTCTTTTTGGGAAGACCAGAGAGCAGGGCATTACAGTAGTCTATTCGACTGGTGATAAAAGCATGCATCAGCGTCTCTGTGTTGGCCAGAGAGAGAATGGGGCGGACTCTGGCTATGTTTTTTAGGTGATAGAAACCAATTTTTGTAATGTTCTTAATGTGTGGAATAAAAGTCAGCTCAGAGTCAAAAATGACGCCCAGGTTTTTCACTTGAGGTGAAGGGTTAAAAGACTGTGCTTGTAGTTTGGGTAAAAGCTTCTCTCTCTGGGCCTCAGGACCAATGACTAAAACCTCAGTTTTGTCCTGGTTAAGCTGGAGAAAGTTTTCTGCCATCCAGGTTTTGATTTCTAGAATGCAGTTAAAAAGAGCATCCATTGGTCTGGTGTCATCAGGAGACATGGAGATGTAAAGCTGCGTATCATCTGCGTAGCTGTGGAAGTTAATTCCATGTCTCCTGATGACACCACCAAGAGGGAGCATGTACAAATTAAAAAGCACAGGGCCTAAAATGGAGCCCTGGGGCACACCACATATGATTTTATGGACCCTGGAGGAGCATGTGTCTACACTCACCATAAATGTTCTGTCTGTGAGGTAGGATGTGAACCATTTGTGAAAATAAATGGATGTATTTCATCAAATCTTGTGTTATTCCATCTTTGAACTGTTGATGAAGGTACATGATTTAAAAAAAAAAAAAAATTTAAATGATAAAAATTTGCTTGGAAGGACTGACATATTTTATAGAAATAGTTTCCTTTCATTTTGAAGTAATATTAAAGTATTCAGAAGAAAAAAGCGACAAATTATGTAAAATCATTCACCTTCTACTTGCACAATTTTCCCTCTGTTACTTTTCCCTCCGTTACCATGACCTTTCTTCATAAAAAATCTCATTAGTCAAAAAGTAAGAGGTTTTTCAACCTAATCTTGAACCATATGGTAGAAAACTATATGAAGCAAATATTCAAACCAGTTTGTTAAGGATATGTAAGTGAGAACCAAGAGTTATCACTGTTTGTATTTATTGCCCAAAAAGTGCTGCATATTTCATTCCCTCCGTTACCGACATGAGTTTTTAAAATTTTTGTCAACAACTTGAAAGAATATCGCAGGTTTAACTTGACCCTGTTGGAGTGTTAATTCTTTCCTACATTCTGATACTTTACTTATTTCAATAGTCCCTCTAGTTTCTGAATAAGAGACATTTGAATGTAAAAAATCTGCCCGTTTCCCTCCGTTACCACTTGACCGGACCCAAAAGTGAGTGAAAGAATAACGCTGAAAAGACAGAAAGGGGGAGACAGAGAGAGAGAGAATGAATAACACTAGAGACATAGAAAGGGAAAGACAGAGAGATGTAACAGTGACAGAACAGAGTAAGAGAGAGAGAGTGATTGAGTGAATAAAGGAGTGATTTTTGGCCGTGGTAAAGGCCAGAGCAAATGGCAGAGGAGTGTCTGGCAGAGGGCTGATAAAACACACTCTGAAAGCATCACTCTGTTCAACAAGTGCGTCGTTCTCATATGTGCGTCTCAAAGTGCGGCGCGCGCTCCCACAGGAACACACGCGACATTTCGGAGTTTGAGATAATGTGAAACAAAATGAGACAGCCCACTTTAGATGCACGTTATGATAACCGTAAACCGAGAGCAATATACTGAATTATTATTATTCCTGCGCTTTTGTGATGTTTGTGGATCATTTTGTCGTCTTTTTTTCTTCATGGAGATGTAATTGAGATGTCATTTGGTTTAGAATGTTCCACAATATTGCTCTGAACTTAAAAGGTCCATATTACAATATTTTCTGATCTGTTATAATCAGTGTTGCCATAGTTACTTTGAAATAGGCAAGGCAAGGCAAGTTTATTTGTACAGCACAATTCGTACACAAAGTAATTCAAAGTGCTTTACAGAATAAGAAATACATTAAAATCATAATAAAAACAAATCAAAACATGAAGATTAAAATTAAAAAAGAGAGAAGAGTGCGGAATGAAAACCTTTCAGTTATATGCACAGTTAAACAGAAATGTTTTGAGTCTGGATTTAAACAGCGTCACAGAAGAGTCTGTCTCACATGTTCAGACTGTTCCAGGTTTTAGCTGCATGAACCTGAAACGCTGACTCCCCTTGTTTAGTTCTGACTCTGGGCACCAGCAGGAGGCTGGTCCCTGAGGTCCTCAGAGTGCGAGATGGTTCATATGACACTAACATGTCACAGATGTACTTTGGTGCTCGGCCATGGAGAGACTTGTACACAAGCAGAGCTGCTTTAAAGTCTCTGAGGCACAGGAAGCCAGTGCAGAGACCTGAGCACAGGACTTATGTGCTCGTACTTCCTAGTTCGAGTAAGGACCCGAGCTGCAGCGTTCTGGATGTTCTGGATGTTCTGCAGCGTCTCACAGCTCGTTTGGAGAGACCAGTGAGCAGACCATTACAGTAGTCTAACCTACTGGAGACAAATGCATGGATAAGTTTCTCCAAGTCTGATTTAGACAGAAAACCTTTGATTTTGCTATATTTTTTAGATGGTAAAAGGCTGCAGATGTTATTGATTTTATGTGACTGTTAAAGTTCAAGTCTGAGTCCATTATTACCCCTAGATTTCTTGCCTGATTTGAAGGTTTTAGAGCGAGAGACTGGAGGTGACTGCTGACACTGTCCCTTTGTTTCTGTGGACCAAACACTATGACTTCAGTCTTGTCAGAGTTTAGCTGGAGAAAGTTGTTTTGCATCCACACACTGATCTGTTGGATGCAGTGACCAAGTGAGTCCACTGGTCCATAGTCTCCTGCTGCCAGAGAGACGTAGATCTGAGTGTCATCTGCATAATTGTGGTACGACACGTTATTGCTGCTTATTAACTGGCCTAATGGCAGCATGTAGAGATTGAACAACAGGGGGCCCAGGATTGACCCCTGAGGCACCCCACAGGTCAGGGCCATGTCATCTGAGACACAGTTTCCAATTTCAACAAAATACTAATCTGAAATAGTAATCTGACTACTGATTACTTCTTTAAAAAGGAACTTAGTTAGATCACAAGTTGCTTTACGTTACTGTTTTCTCTGCTCTGTTAACGTGGTTGTGCCGTGCTGTATCTGTAGATGTTTCTTTAGGTTTGATGTTGTGTTCTCGAAGGCAGACAACACTTTGTCTCCAGCACAGAGTGAACAACGAACCTTTATGTTGCCATCCTTACCTGAAATAAAATCAAAATAACGTTTGTATTTCCACCTGCAAAAGGCGTAACTCTCTCCCTACATTGTTTACGTCGGAGCGGAGATGACGTAACATTATTGGAAACTTGTCACCAGAGACGATTTATATGATCTGTGGAGTCACATAACCCGCGTCGCCAAAAAATAAAAATAAATAAATAACCTACGTCGCCCTGAAACGCAAAAATAGTAACGCACAGTGTATTAGATAAGTAACTTAAATCTGACTACTGGTTTGGAAATAGCACTGCGTTAGACGACTCGTTACTGAAAAAAGTAGTCGGACGACAGTAATTAGTCTATTAGTACATAAAGTGCACTGGATTATAAGGAGCATTAAAGGTTGTGTAGAGGATTTTTTTAAGGGAAGAGAAATACAGCGACAGTCCTCGTGCGCGTTCAGAATCACTGTTGACGTTTCCTGTCTAGAAGTAATTCAGCGACTGACGTGTCAGTTTTTAGACCCTTCGTCTGCTTCGGTCGCACCATCGCTGGACGAGATCTCCAAGAATCACCTCAGTTTAGCTTTGCTCCTTTTCCTCTTCTCTTCTTCTTTCAGCGACCTCAAAAACTGACTTTCTTTTGCGGCGAACCGGTCGTGGATTCTCGTCCACCGTCGCGACAAACTTTGTACGAAATGCGACGAAGCGACAGTTCGAAAAAGCCTCTAAGAAC
This sequence comes from Boleophthalmus pectinirostris, assembly GCF_026225935.1. Lineage (NCBI taxonomy): Eukaryota > Metazoa > Chordata > Actinopteri > Gobiiformes > Gobiidae > Boleophthalmus > Boleophthalmus pectinirostris. The sequence continues at coordinate 34,181,485 of NW_026571473.1, forward strand.
CGCCGCATAAACCACATAATCCCCGCGCGCCAACAAGTCAGTTACACTAGGGAGTTTGATTGACAACCCAAAAGAAAATGAGGCAGCCTCGTTTTCTATTGGCTGATGTTTATCTGGCCTCAACACGTCCACAGTTGATAGATTTTCATTCTTTTTTTTTTTGGTCATCATAATTACAAAGCTGCTGCGTCTCTGTAATGGTGTTTTAATCTTTCACTGACAGTTTGAAAAAAAAAAAAAATCCTCCATACAACCTTTAAGCGAAACAAATGGGCAACACTTGAGACTGATCCCTTTGCCCAGGCTTCCACGATCCATTGGCTGATCGTGGCGTAACACGGCGTTGCCTTCCTGTCTTGGTGAATGTGTATTACTCCACGAGGCTCCTGACTACGGTCGCTGTAATGCTCCGACAATCCATCAAGCGGTGCGGCTTCGTAGTAGAGCCCTGCACACGTGGGACCCGACGCAAAACAGTGCGGCACGGGACACATTTTGAAAGCTCATTGTGGGCGTTGCGGGATGAGATTTGGCATTAATAAAAACATTTTAAGGAGCCTAAACTTGAGGATGTGGTCTATGTGTCTCTCACGCACATTTTAGACAATTCCTTTCAGCTTCTCCATGTTTGATAGAGCTTAAGAAAGCGAACGTCCCTGTCGTGGAAATGATCTGTAAAATAATACCAAAACATACAAGAAGACTGTCTAGGTTAGTTTACTACCTTTGGACTGGTAACAAACGGTCTCACTACTGACGGACAGAGTTTCTGGCACCAGTCTGTGGTCCAAGCTCTTCCCCAGGAACAGTTTGCATTTAGGTTAGTCTGGCTTTGGTTTTTTTTAGCTCTAAAATATAACATCTTTGCATGAGCATCTGAGTACAAGTGAAGATGATCAAACAGATGTGATATAATCAGCAGACATGTAAAAGGCAAATACAAAGGTACCTATAGCCTTCCTGTGAGAGAAAGGATTAAACAAAGACTAGTGTGGCTTTAACTTGGATAACAGAAAGAACAACATCCAGAACTAAAATAGCCACCACAGTCCCCATCTTGCAGGATTTGCAGGTGGGAGTGGGACAAAATATCCCAGATGTGGGAGGGAGCGGGACTGAATTTGAATCTGAATTTTCAGTCCCGCGCAGACCTCTACTTCGGAGCATACCAAAGTCGTACTAAAACATTTTGACAGATTTTTGAGCGCCGTGTACCACATAAAATCAGTTCAAAGACAGTAAGCACAACCAGAATCAATACATAAGGTGCACTGTCGATTTTTAAGAAAATTAAAGGATTTTAAGTGCCCCTTATAGGTGTTCACATGAGAACGCTTGTGGGTAAAAACGACAAAATATTTTATTGGAAGTGCTTTTTGTTTAGACGGTGACGGCGTTTTTGGGACTTAAAAACGCAAAAATATGAAACCACCTGTCCAGAGTGGAAAAGTTGAATACGCTCCGCTGTAGCGCTTCGTCTACACTGCTCAAGATGCAAAACTCTGGTCAGATCTGCTCATGTCATGTACACGTTTACGTCACAAACATACAGTGCAAAGAAACAAACATGTTGGATGGCATGCATATCCAATCGAATTTCACACACTTTTGCATCATGGTATGCACGCAGATTTCCTCTCGAAAACGCTAAAAACAGAATAAAAAGTGAAGACACGATGCTACTTTTGCATCTTCTGTTCAGACCGTCATGATATAAACATAACTATAGAGTTGTATTTTGTTCTGTTCACACATGTTTAACACACAAACCCTGCTTCTCTCAAACAGAAGACACTGCCAATCTCATGTGTGAATGAAATAAAACAAAACACCAGGTATGATTTTGATGAAGAAACATTACAATATGGCTTAAAGAGTCAATTTTGCATAATATAGGAACTTTAAATAGAATTTTTGGAGTTTTATAGCTTTTTCTAAACAATAAAAGGCAACATGGCGATCTAAATATTATGCGTCAGCAGGTAATACCACATAAAAATCTTTAAACACAGTATATGTAGATTAGTCATCTTATCTCAACAACACAACAGAATAAATCTCCAGCTATTGTGTATTATGTTTGAAAATCACACTTACAAACGGTGCAGCATTAGAGCTATTACCAAAGTACACCTTGTATTGGCACATTCAAAAGGTCAGAGAGAGAACAGTGATCCTGCCTCTACACCTCTTACAAACAGCTACATTAGATCAGGCTGACGCTCGGTACAAAAGGTGAGGTCACAAATGGTACAGACATACAGTATAATAAGTGGCCTAGATTTGACTGTGTACATGTGTTTTTGCTTACAGCGATGAATGCAGAGAACTCCAGCCCCTGTCAAGTAGCTCTCCGAACGATTTAGGAATTATATCATTGAAGCCAAACTTTGTGCACTAATAAATGGACAAGGGTTTATGTTTTATAGGCCCCTAACTTTACCCGAAGGCTCGTCCTCTTTCTTGTAATCGTCTCAATTTCTTCCAGTCGTTAAAATGAGTAGCTCTCTGGGAGTTTTGTTTTGTAAATGCAGCTCTCTAGAGAAAAAAAAAAAAAAAAGACTGGAGCAAACATTCCACCATAGACATACGTGTAGACCCCTCCCTAGCATGATGTCACTGCAAAGTATCAACACAACTGCTAATTTAAATAAAGTGAAACTAAAAGAAGGTTAATCTACTGCACAGTGTAAGATTAATCTATTTTACGCGCATAATAGCCACTAAACAGCCAGCTTGCATTTCCACAAACCTGACTCGTACATGGCCTGGAAGAGGACCTCCTACTGCTTGTTTCCATGGTGAAGTTATTTTATTAGCGATATTTTTCCAAGATATGGCATAAAACATTAGCCAGGCTGGCACCACCTAGTGCCTCGGCTCGATTTCATTTCTCGCCAGCAACTCGGTCAGGAATCAAAATACAATAGACAGTTTACAAAAACCATGGAAGGGCGAGTTGGGGCACCAGCCAATCAGCGAAGAGCCATATATTCTGTGTTGTCAACGATTCCCGAGATCGAGGATTTAAAGCCGGAATAAAGAGGATGTTTGGTGAATTTTAACAAGGGGAAAGACGATATTGCCCTTCTTCCTACAGGATTTGGATAAAGCTTAACATACCAGTTAGCCCCTTTAGCGGCGCATTGCATATGTCATGACCAAATAACAGCAATTGGTTAAATGATAAAAAGTACAGTTGAGCGAACGAATTCTAAGGCTGCGAGGTCAGACGGTTTGTACGAAGTGAAACAAAGTAAAACCGTCTGGTGAATCAGGCTAATAAAACATATCAATCTCCACAGATGTTCTGAAATATGGTTTAAACTTTCTATTGCCATGAAAACAGGTGACGTGCCACCTCCAGAAAGTTATCATTATGATGATGCTGATAATTATGTATTTATTTATTTGATGTATTTTTTTATGTATTTTTAATTCATGTCCTATAATATAATAATATATACATATGCGTATATAGAATGCATCTTGACAATGAAGCTGAGGTGTGGGACTCTGCCTCTGGCTCTGGAGACGAGACGCTTCCACTCAGTCCCAGAGGAGGAGCGTACATATGTCTGTGTGACTTAAAGGACATTGAAAATGAAATTCATTTTCTGTTCTACTGTCCTTTATATCATGACCTGCGCTGTCAGTCGTGTCTAATGTGTCTTACTGTTGGTTTTCTGTGTCTGATGAGGAGAGACTGGAGTATTTGTTTAAATATAATGTTTTCAAGTTGGCTCAGTTTGTGTTGAAAGTCTGGGAGCTCCGTAAGAGGACACTTTATGTTTGATCTGTCTGCTTATTGTTTTATGTGTCTTATAAACCCTTGCTGGCTGGGCACCAACTAAATGGTGCATGACAAAAACTAAACTAAACTAAAAAAAAAAAGCTGTGATGGAAAGGGAATGGGATGAAGTGTGACCTTATAAGCCCCCACCCCTCTAATAGTAATACTAATAATAATGATGAAAAAGACTCTCTTCTTGTGCTGATGCGTTACACTCAACATAATGCACCTTTAAGTATCAGTTATTTATGTATTTATTAAAAAAATTAAAGTAATAATGGTCACTTTTTTTTTTTTTTTCTTTTTTTAAATTATAGCACTTTTCCACCTTCTAGTCACACTAAGCGATTTACAACAAGGAACCACACACACATTCACACACCAGTGCACACAGACACCGGGGGTGAGGTGGGTTAAGTGTCTTGCCCAAGGACACAATAACAACATCCATCTGTGGGAGCTGGAATCACACCGACAAACTGTGGGAAAACTCAACCAATGATGTTTATGTCGAGAACGGGATTCGAACCGCCAACCTTCGGATCAATGGACAAACACGGCCTCAAGTCAATAATTATAGTTAAACACTGAATAAAAAGTAATATTTCTCCTTTAATGAATAATCCACTTGTAAAAAATGATTAGTATCAGTCTTCAAATCAACAAATATCGATTAAAAACATAATTTCATGGCCTGTTGGTGTCTCTGTCTGGATTAGTCTGTCCAATCAGCTTCCTCGGTGCGTGTCATGTGATCCGCCGCTCTGCGCTCGGACCAGTGGAGTGTGGACTTGTGGATTTGTGCTTGTGATGTGGCTCCGTCTAAAAGTGTGGACTCAGGTCTTAAGTGTTATCCCCCCTCTCAAAGACACTCACTGTGACTGCTCTATAAACCACCGGGGCGCTTTACCGAGAGACAAGCGTTTTATCAACTCGCAGAAAAGATGACGAGAAAAGCAAGATCTGGAACGAAAAGTTAAGTGGTAAATTTAAGGCGAGCAAGAAGCAGCAGTTTTGTGGCAGAATCATACGGTACTAGGTTAAAGGCCTTATATTACGTTATTTTCTGATCTACGTTGTTTTATTTCATCATCACAAACAGACGTGGAGTTATGTTTTGTTTCGTTCACACAGGTTTAACACAAATCCTGCATATTTAGGCTGAGTTTTTCTCTGAAACAGTGAAACTTAGTGTGTTTTTAAACTCCATACACCTTCGCTACAGTAATTTGGACAATTTCAGCCATGGAATTGCCAGTCTCTACAGAACTAAAGGTAAAAGGAGCTGTTAACTTGAAAACTACCACTGACGTCATGACATCACAAGGTGGAACAGAGCATTTTGAGCTAAAGAGATCTAGACAGACTCCTCAAACACGTTAGCCTGATTCATCAGTCGATTTCACTTTGTAGAAACCATCTGACCTCACAGCGTTAGAATTCGTTCACTCGATGGTAGGACGGGTATTTTTTTCATTTCACCAATCGCTGCTATTTGGTCGTGACGTATGTAATGCGCCGCTAATGAGGCTAACTGGTATATTAAGCTTTTCCCAAATCCCACAGGAGGAAGGACAATAACGTCTTTCCCCTTGATAAAATTCACCAAACATTCTCTTTGTTCTGACTTTAAATCCTCGATCTCGGGAACTGTTGACAACACAGAATGTATGGCTCTTGCTGATTGGCTGGTGCCTGGACTCGCACTTCTGGGATTTTTGCGAACCATCTAGTGTATTCTGATTCCTGACCTAGTCGCTGAAGTGAAATTAAATTGAGCGTAGGCACAAGGTGGCACCAGGATGGCTACAAACATGTCAATGAAACAAACAATGTTTTTTGACAAGGAAACAGCATTACAACATGGCTTAAAGCTCACAATAATTAATTTTGTATAATATAGGACCTTATATATACACCTTAATTATTATTAAAGTGGAATTAAACACTAAGGCAGCATTTCTGCAATTAAACTGTGTATGTTGGGGTTTTAATAGGATTATCTACTGTGATTTTTGTGCAGACTAGATACATCTGGAGGTTTCTGTTCATCCATTCATCCATCCATTTTCTTTCACTTATCCAGAGCTGGGTCGCAGGGGCAGCAGTCTAAGCAGGGACTCCCAGACCTCCTTCACCCTGGAACACTTCCTCCAGCTCCTCTGAGGTGCTCCAAGGTGTTCCCAGGCCAGCCCCAGAGGGTCTTCCCTTCCGGTGGGACATGCCCGGAACACCCACCGAGGCACCCAGGAGCTCCGAGCTCCTCCCGTGTGACTGAGCTCTCTTTCTGTTCAGTTTCTGTTCAAACTGGAGAACACAAACGATTCGCAATTAATTGGAAATGCGAACAACCTTGCAAAAAAATCTGATTTCACAAAAAAATCCAAATTGAGCTCAAAGCCCTGCACTCTGAACGTAGCCCAAGTGGCATGGGTCACATTTGAAAAAAATATCAGATCTGTGTCGTTCAGACTGTCATTAAAAAATCAGATACAGGTCACGTAGGGGCGAAAAAAAAATCGATTTGTGTCACTTCAGGCTGCAGTCTGAACATAGCCTATGTTACTTTTGTCCATCACCTGCTTTTCTTCCCGATTATCTGAAAGGCATTAATCGTCTACCTTTCATCTATTAATTATTACAGATTATTGTAAAAAAAAACAAAAAAAAACACAGAAAATGTGCATTCCTACTGTGAGCGGCAACACCTCTCCATAGACCTGACCTATGATGAGATCAGCTCTAAGGAGATAGATCATTTTAATGCCGCACTGTGGAACATCCCAGGCAAAGCGACACCATTTCCGCAAAGATACAAAACACAAATGACGGACTCTCCATCTAAAAACTTCCTCAGTGCACCTTGAACTTCTATTCAAAACAGTAACGGCCGAGCATTAATATTTCTTATTAAAGAGTAAACTTCTGAATGTCAAACTTATCCCGCTGAAATAAATCTCTTCAATTATTCAGAAGCAAATGAACGAGAAGAAGAAGTCAGACTCGGCCTCAGAGGTAAAGCCCTAATGCTTTTGGTATTTCCAGACCTCGGCTCGGGCCCTGTCCTGGACCCTGCGCACGTGACTCTTCTGTCGAAATTTCATATTCTTTTTTTTTTTCTTGGCTCTTGTTGAGAGAGGAGATGGAGGCTGGAGTGGGCTTTTAAGACAGCACGTGATGAACCCAGAATACGTATTTTTTAGTACTGACTCAATGTGAAGATGGAACAAACACTCAGGTATTCATGAGGAGGTGGTTTGGATGATAAGTGTGTTTGAATGGGTTAAATAGCATGTTCCTGATTTTTTTTTTTTGCCATTTTATTTTAGCAAAATTTCTCTTGCCGAGTACAGATATATTGTACAAGCAGCTACTGGGATAAAAAGTGCAAAGTTAACATGTTAGTTCTTGTTAAGTTCAGTGTCGCGGGAAAACTCTTCACTCGTCTTTTAGAGTTGAGGAAAGTGCTTACATATTCATTTTAGTGAATCATTAGGATGCTCAGAATGCATACGGTAAGTGAGGAATAACTTTGGGCAACTGCAAACTGTTTCAAATGAACTAGTTCTGTTTTTTAAAATGTTTACATGAGGGCCTGTTTACATGAGAACGCTTGCGGTAGAGTCCTACATTGGTCCGTTTTTGGAGACCCGCACCCGCCCTTTAACCCGTGATTATATCAAAGTTAAAACCCGCACCCCTCCGGCCCCGTTAACATTCCACCCGTTACCCGGATGTGCCCGTGATAAATCATACTCAAATTAAAAGCTTTCTAACTGAAGCATCCATCAGAATACAAATTGAAAAGTTACGACTTCAAAAATTACAATCACAAAATAAAATGAAATGGTTTCGCTTTCTTCAGTACGAATATGGATTCACAGACACGACTCGACGTCATCACTTCACAGGCTTTATTTACTGAGCAGAAGAAACATGGATTGGGATGCCGGACTTTTGCGCCGCACACGCCACGGGCTGAACTTGGACTAAAACAGGACTAAACCAGAACTAAACCTGGACTAAACCAGGACCAATCCGGGACTAAACCGGGACTAAACCAGGACTCACTATTGGACAGGCTTGGACGCACCCGCGTAGACCATCGGGTGACCTCCGCGCTTCACGGAGGTAAGTGCAGCCGTTGTGAGATCGCGCTTTGGACACCCTGCTCCATGGGCTCGGGGTTCTCTCTCTTTTAAGTCCAAGATTAGACCTGGTTTAGACCTGGTGTAGTCCTGATTTAGTCCTGGTTTCGACCTGACCTGCCCGAGTGTAATCTCTATCCACTTGCATGCCCGCCTGTAAAATTCCAGAACATTAAAACCCGCCGTTTCAAGAACTATTTGCCCGTACCCGTTGGGCACCTGTGGGTACCTGACCCGGTGCAGGACTCTGGCTTGCGGGTAAAAACAACAAAATATTTTATTGGAAGTGCCTTTTGTTTAGTTTATGGGGCTAAAAATGCAAAAATCTGAAACCACACTCCACAGTGGAAAAGTTGGATACGTTCCACCGTAGCGTTTCTACACTGCCCAATATGCAAAACTCTGGTCAGATTTGCTCACGTCGTGTACGTTTACATCACATACATCACGACCTATCCGCCTGTCATGCATATCCAAATGAATTCCACACACTTTTGCATCCCTGTATGCACGCAGATTTCCTCCTGAAAACGCTCGTCTAAACGCGGAGTAAAAAGTGAAGACGCGACGCCACTTTTTTGCGTCTTCTGTTCAGACCATCATCATATAAACGTAGCCTAAGACAGTAAAAATCAGGGCACAGGATGTACAATTTGGATATAATCAAATTTAGGTTTTCAAAAAGTGTTAAGTAGCAGAGTAGTGAGTAGATTTTTAATTTTTTTATTTATTTACTGGCTCAATTTTTTCAGAGGTTTAATCTTGCCCGATACTTTGACTTGACTGAACATTTGAACTGAAGTGTCTCGATCAAGATTTGCACCTTTATCCCTCTGGTGACTTTACAGACTTGAGATATAAACACCAACCTTTTTAGCCTCATCCATTTTTATTTTGTTAGAATTTGTTGCAACAGCACCGCTCCATCTCACCCCATGAGGCAAACAGGTGAGTTTATTCAAAGACAGACTGGACACTTTCCATTTCAACCGTTCGCAAAAAAACCACATACTTAAAGTTATTTCATTAATATTTACACATTCAAATCTTCAGTAAAACTCATTTTCCCACTCACTTATTCTTCTCGCTAAGAAGTTTGCCCCTGCCTGAGCACCTGTCAGGTCAAACTCAGGGCAGAGAGCGCTGTGCCCTTGCCAAACTGACAGCCAGACAGATTTTTTTACTAGTTTAAAAATGTGAAAAACAACCAGCTTAAATGTATTCCTCACTTTCTGAACGCATTAGCATCCTATTATGCTGCCTTCATGTGCTGTGGGAATTACGGTAAGTACCACTTGTGGAGTGGGAAGTGAAGGCCCCTCATGTTGTAATTTCTGCTGGAGAAGTGGGAAATAGTTTTAAAACCTGAGTTGCTGACATCAAATTACCTCTGACCTTAAAATGTGGTGGACAGCACCAAAAGAACCACATGTGAGATTTAACTAAGGGCAATTTTAGTAAATTTTCCCTCACCTGGATTTTTATCTTAAATTTTCTAGTAAAACTCTCCCTTTTACCCCCTAATGAAGTGTTATACATTATTTTTTTCAGTACAACCTGCATGATATTTTTGTGTCATATGGCTATAATAAAAATAATATGACCAGAAATACTAGAGGGAAAATAAAATAAAATAAAATTCACACTCTTTCATACAAAACACACAACAAACATCAACAACTTTTTAGACATACAAAATGTTTAATTTAGGGCCTTACCTACAAAAGTACAAAATATAAGTAAACAAAAAATGTCCTTATTGCCTCAAAAAAAAAAAAAAAACTGCAATTGCCCCAAGACTTTCCTGGTCATGGAAACAGCTCGTGTCAGGTTCAGGGCACAGAGCCACATCACTTCCTGCATTTTCATGGTGTTTATTACATTTGGATTTGTACATTTTGACTGAAATAAACCTTTCAAATAAAAATAGCAAGGGGTGCGCAATTACGCAGACCAAAACATGTGTAACTTGCCATTTATTTGAGAAATATTTGCACTTAGAGCAGCTTTTTTTAATTATTATGAACTAGGGATGGGCATGATTAGTCGAGTAATCGATAATTGACTTTTAAGAATTTCATCGATTACGTTCATTTTAATCGACAAACCGAATGTAGGTTGCTGTGCGTAGCGTAGGGTACACAAATGTGTATTTAACGAGGACTTGTACAAGAAATTCCACGCTTTCCGTTGCGTTCGGGACAAGTGTGAGGCCATGTGCACAGTGTACAAAGCAGCACATATGCTTCGGTGTCCAGTGGGAAAATGTGAGATTAGCGCAATGTCGATGACGAGGCCCCACCCCCCCGTACGGTGTCCTGGTTTTGACAAATGCAAATATGGTCACACTAACCTGTATTCCACTGAGTCATGTTGCATCAGCGCACAAGAGCTGTTTTTTTCTTCACTTAATTTATGCAATTTAGCCATGCAGTTTTAAGATTTGTTTCTGTGAGACTTGCACAAAGCTGCATTAAACATGTTATAATCTGATGTGGGCTGATGTCACATCACAGGCTGATGTGACTCTAGAGTGGTTTATATGTCAAGTTGAATTTATTTATGCAGATTAGTAGTGCAGATAGTAATATTAATGATGATAAATTTTAATATAAAAAAAAATGTTAATGATTAATCGATAATCGATTGTTAATTCTCCTGACGATCGATTAAGAAAATTTTATCGAATGCCCATCCCTATTATGAACACACACGCTCAGAGCAATCGACCATTTTGACTCACTACACTCTTTGGCAAAGTCTGTGTGTGAGGGTTTCATCTTGCTCCTCCTATCCCTCCTTCCCTGCTCCCTTTCCCCTTCTCTCCTTACCTTGTTTGACGTTTCCTGGGCGGATCCCCAATTTTACACCTGCTGAGCTCCACTCCTGATCCTCATCAATCAGATCGTTCCGTCATTCAAGCGGTGAACTACTCAGGCTTTTGTTTGTATTTTGAGAATTCCGAAGATTTTGTTCCTTCCAGTTTTTTTTTGTTTGTTTGTTTGTTTGTTTGTTTGTCTGTTAGCAACATAACTCAAAAAGTTATGAACCGATTTTGATGATGAAATTTTCAGGATTTGTTGGAAATATGAAAAGGAAGAACTGATTTCATTTTGGGGGTGATCCGGAAGAAATCCTGGATTCTGAAAATTTTAGTTAAACATTGTGGTAAATGGGGCCAAAAATTTTGTTTCTCAATATCTCGGTTAATTATTGACCAAACCCCATGAAATTTGACTCAGGGATGGACAATGGGATCCTCTTTCATATTCCAAAGGCTGACCCGGATCTGATCCAGAAGACTGATTTTATAGCAATTTATATAAAAAAATGGGGGTAGTCCTTGGCGGAGGTCTGCGCTCTCTGAGTGCTTTTCTAGTTGTTAATAAAATACCTTTTTTTTCTGTGCATTTGGGTCCGACCAGTATTTTCAAACAGTTTGGGCCAATCAAAATGGATGGAGCGCACGTGTTTGGCGTTTGGAAAACAAAGTTCCTATAGGCGAGTTTCAGCTGACGTCATTGTTATTAAAAGCCCGTGTTGCATGCTGGGAAATATTTTGGTTGGAGGCAAGAAACAGGATAGTGGTCAAACACAGTGCGTAACCTCGCATATTTATCCCCGATAATGGTAAATTCCTGCTGCATTATCAGATGCACAAATAGAAGCACAGAAGAAGGAAAATGTCTTTTTCGTATTCCGAGTGTAAAGAACCACTAACGGTGAATTAAACGGCTTTCAAACATTTGCAGAGCAAACGTAGAAGATCCTAACAAACCGTGGACTCCAACAAGTTCAACAACACATCGAGACTCTTGTAGACTTTCATCTTTTCTGCTGTGAATGGCCCAGGAGTTTCCACCAAGTTCATTGTGGATATCGCCAAAGTGAATATTTGTCCAGGTAGTTGGCGATTCCGACCAGAAATTTGGTTTGGTCCAGGCTTTGTAGAGGTTGAAAAGGGTGATTTGTCGTCCATCGATGCTTATGACCAATTTCTGGTCAAATCGTCTTGGGTCCTCTGCCGTTAGAGTGGATAAATAACCGGGATCAATACCCTTTACGTGCTTTCTCGCTCCGTCCGTCATGTTGAATTAGTGTTTATTGCTGCCGACCAAAATAATGAAAACTTGCCTATTGGACACTTGTTTTCCCTACGTCATCACGCAGCATGCATGTGACGTAGGGAAAAGTCAGTTTGCAATTGTCAGCTTTTCAAGTAAAAAAAAAAAAAAAAAAAGTAAGTTTCTATCATGGTTGGAAAGTTAAGCGCGGTTATATAAAACATGTCTGGAAGAGTTAACCGTTTATACCTTTTAAGCTGGTCAATTTAAGGCCTACACAGTTATGGGGTATTTATGTCTTCAATTGAATGGTATCTGTATTTCTACCAGAGAAATAAAGTGCAGCTATTATTCGCTTTTTACCTGAGTGATCTTAAGGCTACTGTCTCACATGAACGTTCTGTATTACACTGTATTCACACGTATTTGTCGAGAAGTGTGTTTATCATGTTTCAACTTATAATGAACTGCATTTGAACAAAATACATCTATAATTACTCCTTCACAAGTGGAAACAATCATCTTTTCTCTTATAGCACATGAAGGCAGCATTATTCACTCATGACATTTATAAACACTTCACAACTTTCAGACACCAGAGCGAAGTAGATTGTTCTGGTAAGGCTAACAACAACTAGCATGCTAACACTGCACCAGGCTAAAATAGTCCAATGAGGTTCTTTTGGTCATCCGATAATATGTTATTAGGTTCTTTTTTCAGACCAAGAGTTTGTTTTCATACCTGACAGTTTCGATTGCTCACTCACGGCCTTCCTCAGAGTCACGTGATGTTGCTGTGACGTGTTGCTCGGCTGATTTAAACAGGTTTTTGGCGCCGTCTTCCTACAGGTGGAGGCAGGACGACAGCGCCATCTGCAGTCTGACTTCCTCAGGACAGTTTCCCAGGTGTGTGAGAGTATAAAAGCCCCCCCTGTCCCGGTTAACAGCTATGCAAGTAATGGTGCAATCAACTGACATGATCCCAGGCAGGAGACATGCGCAGTAGATCAAAGTGACAGTGGTACTGGAGTAATAGGAGGTACTGACACACAAGCCTTGAGCACCCTCTTGCGGCTGTCAGTGTGAACATTTTAACTCTTTCCCCCGTGAAGACGACATTTGACGACCACCCTTGTATCCTTAACAGTGTTGGAGAGTAACAGATTACATGTACCGGAGTTACGTAATCAGAGTACAAATTATGAGTAACTGTATTCAGTTACAGTTACTGTTTCAATGAGTGGTAATTAGATTACATTTACTTTGTTGAAATAAATGGATTACGTGACGGTATTTTCTGTTTTCACATTTCGGGCTATATCCCTTTTTTTTTTTTTTTTTTTTTTCTCATTGCCGGACACTGAACCAGGTCCAAATCAGGTCTAAACCAGGTCTAAACCAGGTCTAAACCAGGAAACCAGGTCTAAACCAGGTCTAAGGACTAAAAGGACTAAAACCAGGACTATAATAGGACTAAACCAGGACTAAACCAGGATTTAACAGGACTAAATCTTGCTGTACGGACCGTGTCTCCTCCTCTTCTATCAATAATATTTTTTATTTGGTTCAGTAAAGTCTGTTTTTTTATTTTCTTTTATCAGACAAAACATCTTATGTGAAGATTTCCTGGTCTTTGCTTCTCTACAGCAAATCAAGTAATCCAAAGTATTCAGATTACGTTACTCACTTTAAGTATTTTAATGGATTACGTTACAAACTACATTTTGGGGTATGTAATCTGTAATCTGTAGGGGAATACATTTTAAAAGTAACCTTCCCAACACTGATCCTTAATGACGTGTTTTGACACCTCCGCTGTATCACTAAAGACGTGATTTGACGACCATTAAAAACGGCTCAGGTTTTCACGTGTAAACAGAGACTGTGATAGGTGGGCCACGCCACACTACGCTGACCAATAGGATTCCAGGATATGTTTTTGCAGATTTTTTTCCGAAGTTAATCAACTCAATCAAATCAGTTTTAGAAATAATGAGGAGCGAACGTATTTTATGGATAAGATTAGAGAAAGTGACTTTTATAGATTTCAAAGTGATGATGAAGTTGATTATAAAGTGGAAAACAGCGATAGAAACGGACTTTCGGTGAGTGAAACTTTCGAAGGTGAGAATGCCGTGTGACGTCTGTGTGGAGTGCGATTTCAAACAAACTAATCGGGACTTATACTCGATTTATGAACCAAAATTGCCCTGAAATCTGGATGTGTAACACAGACTGGGAAAACCCACTACTGACAGTGTTAATTTTTGTTACTTGGGGCTATCATTGAGTGTATACATGTCAGTAACCCGGTTATTAGCCATATGTTAGTAGTAAACCGGTTATATGATCAAAATGGAATCTTACAAATCGCAGCAGCGCAAAAAACATTTCATAAACCAGGAAAATACAAACCGTGAGCTCCTTTAGCATAAGAAGCTACGAGATCTCCCACAATCCACTGTGCAGATTCTTCATTAAAAGCTGCATAAATAAACTCAACTTTACAACATATAAACCATAAACACTATAGACACCCGTTTGATCAGACTTGACTAAATTAACTAAACAGGACTTAATTTTACAGGCTAAATGTACGGACCGTGTCTCCTCCTCTTCTGATCAATCAATATTTTTTTTTGGTCAGTAAAGTCTGTTTTTTTATTTCTTTTATCAGACAAAACATCTTATGTGAAGATTTCCTGGTCTTTGCTTCTCTACAGCAAATCAAGTAATCCAAAGTATTCAGTTACGTTACTCACTTTAATTTTAATGGATTACGTTACAAACTACATTTTGGGGTATGTAATCTGTAGGGAATACATTTTAAAAGTAACCTTCCCAACACTGATCCTTAATGACGTGTTTGACACCTCGCTTGTATCACAGACGTGATTTGACGACCATTAAAACGGCTCAGGTTTCACGTGTAAACAGAGACTGTGATAGGTGGAGCCACTACAACCCACACTAGACTGACAAGAGGATTCCAGGAATGTTTTTGCAGATTTTTTTTGGTTAATCAACTCAAAATCATTTAAAATAATGAGAGCGAGCGTATTTTATATGATAAGATAGAGAAGTGACTTTGTAGATTTCAAAGTGATGATGAAGTTGATTATAAAGCCCAGTGAAACTTTCGAATGCCGGTTTCTAATAACCGGGATACTGCCATAACCGGGATACTGAAACCGGGTTACTGCGTTTACATGCACCATCAAGAAACCGGGATACTCAAAAAACCCAATCATAACCGGGTTACTGATGTGCATGTATACGCACTCACTGTTTTTGTCAAAATTTGGGGGGTAATAAATATTAAACTAATAAAAATGGTGTTTCTTCTCATTCATTATTAGTAATATCAAAGGGAACTTTTACTTATTTCATTAACATTCAGACCAAATAGGAAAAGCACTCATGTAAATAACAATATCCCAAACTTATTGTGAGTAGTGGAAGTCGCACCAGAGTATAAGTCACAGGACCACATAAACCATGATAGTGAGACTTGCAGTCCGAAAAACACGATAGTCTGTCTACATCTCAAGCTCAAAATGTTCCACCTTGTGATGTCATGCATTGGTAGTTTTCAAGTTATCAGCTCTTTTTTACCTTTTAGTTCAGTAGAGATTGGAAATTCCAGGGCTGAAATTATGCAAATGATTCTAGTGAAGGTGCATGGGGTTTAAAAACACAGTGGAGCACTTTTTGTTTGACAGAAGAACCACACTAAATATGCAGGGTTTGTGTGTTAAACGTGTGAATGAAACAAAACACAGCTCCAGGTCTGTTTGTGATGAGGATAACACAGATCCTAAAAAAGCGTAATATGAAGTAACTATAAGTCACTTCAGCTTCACTCTGACTCTTCAACTTTTTCAAAACTTGCGATAATTGCTTTTCCACATGATTCGGTAAACGCTATGTGCTTTTGTGCCCTTTAAATTAAATAAAAAATAGTACTGTAACACCACTGCTCTGGTCTCACACAGCAGAGGAGAAAATCAGCCCCAGCGAGATCCAAATCTTTTAATTTACAGTCTTGAAATGTTCCAGTGGGATTTGTAATTACAAACCACGTTTCCCTCTGAGTAAGCTAAAGAGATGGCCTTATTTTAGCTTTCTGATAACTCCGAATGAATACAGCAGTGTGGGGATTGGTTCAGCTTGGCAAAAGGAGGAACGAATATGTTAAATATAATAACAGTGATAACTTATATTCGTGAGGGGCACAGGGGTTTCAGAGTGGGCCACGCAAAATGCTGAGTTGTGGTTGAGGAAGAGCAAACTTTTTACATGATTTAAAAAGATAATAACTCATTCTATATAATTTGAAAGTGTCATTGCTCTGCCTGAAATATTCCACAGTATGACATTAAAGCTTGCATTTATTCAGAGCAAAAGTGGTTTTATAGCTCAAAAATGCCTAGAAAAAAGGGCATTTTGACTGTGAGCGGGGTCGCCTCTCCACAGATCTGACCTGAAACCAGTCCTAGTGACATCTCCTGCTTGTCTCTATGGAGTTAGATAAGTTTAACGATACTGGGTAACATTCTAGGTAAAGTAATAACATCTCTTTGGATACAAGTGGGTGGTAGCCTGATTCATCAGCTGGTTTCACTTTGTGGAAACCGTCTGACCTCACAGCACTAGGACTCGTTCGCTAGACGGTAGGCGGGTACTTTTTTTATTTAATCAAGCACTGCTATTTGGTCGTGATGTATGTAATGCGCCAAATCCCATAGGAAGAAGAGCAATAACGTCTTTTCCCTTGATAAAATTCACCAAACATTCTCTTTGTTCCCGCTTTAAATCCTCGATCTCGGGAATCATTGCCAACACAGAATGTCTGTCTCGTCTACATCCATCTCGACCACTTTGTTTACTGTTGTGCTGTACCACAAAAGGGACCCAGACAGACACTTGAGTTTGACGTCATGACTTCACAGCTCTTCACCGATTGGCCAGTGCACAGTCTACAAATTGTACGGAGGTTCTTGCAAACTGTCTAGTGTAGGGGTGTGATGATATGCAAGTCTCATGATACGATATCGTCACGGTATGAACCTCACAGTACGATTTTTATTGCAATATTGTGGGAAAACTCAAGATATGGTGGGGAGACTCACAATTAGGTATGTAACAATATCCAAATATCTCGGTACGATATTTTCACGATATACATCTCACGGCACGATATTTATTGCAATATTTTGTGGCGGAGAACAAAACTGTCAATATGAAACTTTTTCCTCTTTAAATGCCTTGACAAGACTTAATCCAAAGAATTAAGACTTAAAAGTGCTTAGAACTGTTATTTCTTCATGTAGTCTGCACTGAAATGGAGCAAAGGATCATGGTCTATGTAGTTCTGTCTGTCTTTTTATAGCTATTACTGCACCATAACTCTTATTTTAATCAAAGAGACTTGTAATTTGATATATTGTGAGGGTCCACGATATTATTGTGAGAACTTTGACAATATCACGATATTTCGGTTATTGTTACATCCCTAATCTAGTGTATTCTGATTCCTGACCTAGTCGCTGGAGAGAAATGAAATTAGTGGAGGCATTAGGTGAGGTGGCACAAGCCTGGCTAAGTGGGTCGTGGACTAATGCAAAAAATGTCCAGTTTGTCTTTTTTTTTACATTTTCATGACTTGATGTAGATGTATTTACCTCGTCCAAGTCTTCCTCAGAACTGTCTCATATGCCAATAATTTACATTTACAAGAATAACAAGAAATTCAACCTTTTTATTTTAGTAGTTTCAAGTTTAGTTTTCTACCCGACAGAACACTAAGAACAAATCTTATATGTTCACTTTCATCTTCTACACTTTATCTTTGGCCAGGTCGTGGAGGCAGCTGTCTGAGTAACGATGACCAGACTTCCTTTGCCACACACTTCCTCCTAATCTGGCTCACAGCAGATTGATTTGTGTGTCACTCTGAGGTGAGAGAAAAGCACAGACATCTTCGCTGTCCACAAATGCACAAAGAGCTTTACTGACACTAAAAGTGCATCTGTCGGCGTCACCGCGTTTGTTTTAGTTCATTTGCTGTGACGTGATTGGTCCGTCAACTCAATTATCATTACAGCGGGTGGATTCAAGTGAGTTTGTGAAATATATACTGTAATTTCTGGACTATAAGCCACTACTTTTTTCTCACACTGTGGTGAATAAAACGGTGCGGCTAATATATGGACGGATTCTTTGTTTGGCAGATTGTCTATTCACACTGTATATACGGTGGTTGGTTTGGCAACACAGCGGATATGCGCAGCCTGAGTGCACAAAACTCCGCTGCCGGTGCGGATTTAGGGTGAACATGAAGTTGCTCCACTTGCTAGTGATGTTGTCAGTGCACTGTAACAGTTTATTGCTGTGTGATAAAAATAAGTTATGATGCTAAATGAACATTAGTGAGGGGGATATGTCTTAATAACCAGGTGAGTGCTTAAATGACGAGAAGAAATGTCTCAAACTTCAGTAGCCAGATGTCCACTCATACCTGATTGACACAAATAGCCCAGTCCCCGAGAGAGTCTGAAATCTGCTGAAATCCTACGAGACACTGACATGATACAGACAGGACAGTGGCTCTTTCTGCAGGAGACAGAGAGCGTGGAAAGAGACATGGGTGATGCGATTAGGAAGATGCAAGGTTTTGAACAGTTATTTTGCGCTTCATGCCAGAGTCCTACACAGGTCCATTTTTGGAGAGTCGCACCCGCCTGAACCCTCACAGTACAGCACCGCACCCGCCCATTAACCCATGATTTTCTGAAGCATTCATCAGACTATGAATTGAAAAGTTACAACTTCAAGAATTACATACACGAAATGAACGCTTTCTTCAGTACAAATACAAATTCACTGACACGACTTGGCTGTCATCACTTCACAGGCTTTATTTACTGAGCAGAAGAGCCAACCGGACTCCCAGCGTAAATTGCAAAAGGGCTGGCGTAGAGCTCCGCACCCCATCCATCCATCCATCCATTTTCGTCCGCTTATCCGGGGCCGGGTCCGGGGGGGCAGCCTAAGCAGGGACTCCCAGACTTCCTTCACCCCAGACACGTCCTCCAGCTCCTCCGGGGGGACCTCCGCACCCCACCGGGGTAAATGCAGCTGCCCAGTTGCGCTTTGCAGACACCCCACTCCACGGGCTCGGGGTTCTCCCTCTCTCTTGAGTTCAGAATTAGTCCTGGTTTAGTCCTGATTTAGTCCTGACCCACCCGTGTGTAATTACTACCCGCCTGTAAAATTCCAGAACATTTTAGCAACTATTTGCCCGTACCCATTGGGTACCTGAATGTACCCGACCCTGTGCAGGACTCTGCATCCTCCTCATGAAAAATAAATGAAGAAGCTTTAAAGTTTAAGGCAACTGATCTGGCTGTGGAAGAAGGAAATCAAGCTGCTGCACGTGAGCTCGGCATCGATTAGTTGATGGTGAGACTTTGGCGACGGCAGCGTGACGAGCTGACTCAAAGCAGTTCGTCATGCTGCCATCGCGGCTTATATTCAGGTGTGGTCCATATATGTACATTTTTTTTTTTTTAATTGTTAAAATTTAGTTGGTGCGGCTTTTATTCAAGTGCGCTCAATAGTCCGGAAATTATGGTAAATACAAAATATCACGAGAACCCACCCTGCTCCGTAAGGTTAACTTCTTCCAGCTCTTCCTGCCAGCCCAGATGATTATTTACGTTTTAATTTGTTTGTATTATGAGTTTAATGTCTTTCTTATTCTGTAAAGTGCTTTGAATTACAAGGTAGGCATCTGAAACCTTCAAAACAGGGTAGTCCAAACATTTTTACCGAGGGCCAAATCTTGAAACATATTCAAAGCAGTTTAGTCACGTTTAGTAAGTTGTTAATTTAGTTTAGTAACAAAAAAGTGGATTTACTGTTTAGTTCTGCTGCCAGATGCCAGCGAAATAAGGTTCCTTTCCCTCTATTTAAAGTTGTTCAATGTTGTTCAACGACAAAAAAAATCGCCATGACAACAGCTGCCATATATTGTCTACATTCACCAAATAATGACCCCTTCCTATAGATCCATAACAAGGTGGCGGTAAACAATGAAATCCAATCAGAATCCTCATTACTGCAGTGTGGAGCATGTCCCATTGTTTCTCATTTACACTGTTAGATTGTTTCCTCCTGTGTGTAATCAGCGTGTGACCAATGCATCTGTGACCATGAAAATAAAGACGGACTCTGTTTTCTGTGGGACCTGCTAATTCAACCATTTTACAAAATACGCGCAGGTCAAGAGGAGGGACAGATGAGGTTCATCGGGAGAATGGGAGGATTGTTCTAGACATAATTATTGAAGATATTTATTTATTTTCAAGATGGACCGATGGCAAGAATGTCATTTTCTCCCTGGCTGAAAGCTGGAGGTATAGGTTCATGGATACTGTTGGTATTAAAAGCCACTGTACCTGATTTGTTTTGTCTTAAAAATGTCAAAAAACCGAACTAGTTAATATGAAAAACAAACTGCAGTGGTCCACAGGAGGGCCCGACCGACTGATATAGATTTTGTTGCGGCCGATATGAGATCAATAAAATGGGAGTTGGAGCTGCTGATAAACAAACTTAGGTTTAAAAAAAAAACAAAAAACTTAAGAGTTTCATTTTGAGAAAAATCTTAGAAATAAGAAATCTTAGAAATGAGGGCACATAGAGCTGTGGGAACATAGAGCTGACCCCAAACAAACAGACATACATTAATCCATTTTAGTCGAAATACATACAATACTATTTTGTTTTCTTGTTGCTTTGTACATTTGTGTGAAATCTTTGTTTGAACACTCTTCAGACTCAGAGACTGATGCACAGAACTAATATGTGTAACTCAGAGGGTTACACATATTAATCTGGCAAGAGACAGATTAAGAAATCTGTTTGTATATTTAAATATTTGTATAAAACTAAACCCTTTGCGTTGCATTTTATTAGCCAGGCTGGCGCCACCTTCTCTCCAGCGACTAGGTCAAGAATAAGAATACACTAGACGGTTTGCAAAAATCCCAGAAGCGTGAGTTGGCAACGATTCCAGAGCTTGAGGATTTAAAGCCGAAACAAAGAGAATGTTTGGTGAATTTTATCAAGGGGAAAGACATTCCTGCCCGTCTTCCTGCAGTGTATGGAAAAATGGAAAAGCTTAATAGACCAGTTAGCCTCGTTAGCGGTGCATTACATACGTCACGACCAAATAGCAGTGACTGGTTAAAATAAAAAAAAACAAAAAAACAAAAACGTCTACCGTCGAGCAAAAAAATGTTAACCCTCACACTCTCCTCGGGGTCACATTGACCCGAAGATTTTTTTTCCCCGCTCTCTTGGGGCGGGTCAGACACAAAAATGTATTTTCTCACCTGGTGAGAATTTATTTGAAAATACATTTTTGGGTCTGATTGATCCGCCCCAAGAGTGGAAAAAAAATACAAATTGGATCAATGTGACCCCAAGGAGAGCGTGAGGGCTAACACTGTGAGGTCAGAATGAAACCAGCTGATGAATCAGTGCGTATGTACAAAAATCAAAGTACAGAGCAGGAGGTGTGTAGGGGGGGAAGGGGAAAATGGGAATGTTTGGCACAATGGTGTCTTGAATACAGGAGAATAACCAAACATATATGAAGCACTCTAATACAACTTGGAAGTGGAAACATGCTCCCAATAAGGTTTCAAAGTTGGTATCGCATAATATGTTTCCTTTTAAAAAAGTAAAAAAAAAAAAAAAAAGAAAAAAAAAAAAAAAGTAGAAGTGGCAATGTTATAAAGGGACATTCATTTGATTCTAGACGATTTAAGAAACCCACTATAACAACTTCACTTTCTTAACACTTAAAACCAGTGAAGAAACTTAAAGCCAGTGCAGGAACATGGGGTCTCTGGAGAGGAGTTCTGAGTCTCAAACTTGGCTCGTTGTTCTTAGGGGATTTGTTAGACATTTGTTCCTCCATCCATCCATCTTCTTCTGCTAATCCAAGGCCAGCTACACGGGGCAGCAGTCTGAGCAGGAACTCCCAGACTTCCCCTCACTCCTCCAGATGGACCCCATGGTGTTCCCGGGCCTGCTAATAGATATAGTTCCTCCAGCCAGTCCCGCGTCTTCAACAAATTAATCTTAACAGGTGGTATGAAGTAGAATACTGTTGTTTTTTCTTCATATTTAATCGTTTTTTATATTTGTGCTTCCCCAGCTAACTTTTCCAATGAAACACATTATGGGTTTTGAGCAAATACACAAACACGACTTAGGTGTTTGATAATTGGTCTGTTAGACATTGTTGTTTATGCGTAGATGAGTGGGTTGTTGGTAAAATCCCCTGGCTCCAGTCTCCAGTCTCATGCCTAACACTGCGATGGGGTTTGAAAGTATGAGTGGCAGATGTTTTATTTACATCCAAACTCTGATGGAGGACTTCAAAGATAATTCAGGACTGGGATTAGCTGTGGATTCAAGTTTGCTTGAGGAAAAAAAGGTGGGTAGCATCAAGCAGAAAGGAAAGAAAAAATAAAAATCTATAAACAAACTTTTATGAGACTGAATAGAAATGGAAATGGGCAAAAACATAAGCAGCTGATTTCATAGTTTCATAGACCTGTCTGAACTTTTTTTCTGTGAAATTAAACATAAGATGTTATTGCAGTGGTAGTGCTAGTACTAGTACTACTAATAGTAATACTTGTAGTACTAGTGCTAGTACTAGTACTAGTAGTAGTAATACTAGCAGTAGTAGTAGTAGTAGTAGCAGCAGCAGCAGTAGTACCCAATTTCCTTCGGTAAAATAAAGTTTTTATCTATCTATCTAGTAATTATAGTAAATAGTAGTAGTAAGTAGTAGCAGTACCAGTAGGTGTAGTAGGTGTAGTAGGTGTAGTAGTAGTTGTAGTTAGAAGTAGAAGAAGTAGTAGCATGAATTTCTTTCGGGTTGAATAAAGTTTGTATCTATCTGTTTGTCTGTCTGTCTATATGTCTATCTATCTAGTAATTATTGTATTAGTAGTAGTAGTAGTAGTACTTGTTGTAGTAGTAGTAGTAGTACTTGTTGTAGTAGTAGTAGTAGTAGTAGTAGTAGTAGTAGTACTTGTAGTAGTAGTAGTAGTAGTAGTAGTACTTGTAGTAGTAGTAGTAGTAGTAGTAGTACTTGTTGTAGTAGTAGTACTCGTTGTAGTAGTAGTAGTAGTAGTAGTACTTGTAGCAGTTAGAAGTAGAAGAAGTACTTGTTGTAGCAGTTAGAAGTAGAAGAAGTAATAGTAGCGTGAAGTTCATTCAGGATGAAAAAAGTCTGTATCTATCTATCTAGTAAATGTAGTAGTAGTAGTAGTAGTAGTGACAGTACTTGTAGTAGTTAGAAGTAGAAGAAGTGGTAGTAGTAGCATGAATTTCCTTCAGGAAAATAAAGTTTGTATCTATCTATTTATCTAGTACTTATAGTAAATAGTAGTAGTACTAGTCATAGTAGTACTAGTAGTAGTATGAACTTCCTTCGGTATGAATACATTTTCTATCTAGTAATTATAGTTGTTGTAGTAATCAAATCTGTCTTTAGTGTCATATTGCTGTTCATACAACTGTAGTGCAGCAAGATGTTTCTGTAGTTATCAATTATATAAAAAGAACATAATTTAAAACACAGTCACAACCCCTCGTGGTAGCAGCAGTAGAAGTAGTAGTAGTAGTAGTAGTAGTAGTAGTAGTAGTAGTAGTAGTAGTAATATTTTTATGTAGTGATATTTATTTAAACTTTTCTGTAAGTACAGAGCAGGAGGCGTGTATGGGGGTTAGGAGGAGATGGAAATTTTTGGAGCGGTGGCGTCTTGAAAACAGGAGAATAACAATCATGAATCACTGCAGTGGGTTTATAAAGTATGAGTGGCAGATGTTCAATTTACATCCAAACTCTGATGGAGGACTTCAAAGATCATTTTGGACTGGGATTAGCTGTGGATTCACATTTGCTGGAGGAAAAAAAGGTGGGCAGCGTCAAGCAAAAAGCTCAACATAAGATTTGAAAACAAAATTCTACAAACAAACTTTCATGGGATTGAATGGAAGTGGAAATGGGCAAAAACACGAGCAGCTGCTTTCATCGACCTGTCTGAACTTTTGTCTGTGGAATTACCAAAAAGATGTCAGGGTCAGTGACATTTTACAATTTCCAAAAGCAACAAATGATGAAAAGGTAGTGTTGATAGTAGTTGTAGTAGTAGTAGTAGTAATAGTAGTAATAGTCTTAAAACTGCTCCGGACAGGTTGCCCCAGTGGCATTAAGGAATGGATCAAATGCAGAGGACAAATTTCCCTACTGTTTTTGGACTATAGATTGCACTTTTTTCATGGTTTGGGTGGTCCTGCGACTTATACTCCAGTGTGACTTATATATTAAAATTTTCACACTATCTGCTGCTCCTATTACTCCTGTACCAGTGTCACTTGGCTCTACTGCACATGTCTCCTGTAGAAAGAGCCTCTGTCCTGTCTGTATCATGTCAGTCGATCGCACCATTACTTCTGCACCACTGAAAATGCAAAATGTAAACAAACTTATAAAGACGACTGAGAAGACTGAACACAAATGCCCTCAAAAAGAAAATCATATTTTGTAGATTATAAGCTGCAAGTAGAGAAATATGCCGAAAACGGTAATCAAGCAGCAGAAAGAAAGTTTGGATTGAGAAATTTGTGACACCAGGAGGTTGCACCATGCAACTTTCCTGGAAGTCACTGGAAGAATGGACAAATCCTGGACTTCAGTGACAAATGAATCCATCCTGTCGGGATTCAGAAAGACCAGAGTAATTCTAACTGGAACTGCTGCTGAGTCTGAAGAGGAAGCAGCTCTCCGTTTACCTCCGGAGGTCGCGGAGTTGCTCAGAAGTGACACTGAGGATGAAAAATTCAATGGATTTAGTGATTTGGAGTGAGATGGAGAGTTTAGTAAACTTGTTCTGTTCTGTTGTTTATGTTATAGTTTATCTGAAGAACTGTTCATATGTGACATTAACAGTCTGTTGTTCTCTGTTCTATTGTTTTTACTGTTACTATACTACTAACATGAAATGTTGGTTCCTGGTCTCTGATTTTATAAAATAAATTTTCCCCAAAAAGTGTCATGTGACTTAGATTTTTTTTTTCTTTCTTCATAACACATTTTTTGGGCTGGTGTGACTTATACTCTGGAGAGACTTACAGTTCGGAAAATACAGTACCTTCATTTGGATGACTTCAGCTTTGGTATTGCCAATCCTGACTGAACTAAAAGTAAAACATAGCTGTTAACTTGAAAACTAATACTTCATGACATCACAAGGTGGAACAGAGCATATTGAGCCTTAGTGATGTAGACAGACTAATGATGTAGGATTACTCATTAGTCATAACATGCAGTATGTGAATGAATCAACATCACCCTATCAAACAGAGAAGAAAGAATGTAGCAGCATTTTTACCAGGAATGAGCCAGAATGACTCAAACATACAGTATGCAATGAAACAAAACCTTCAGGTAGTTTATGTTTTTATTGGGGAAAAAAAAAAAAGTGCTGTAATAGAAAAAGTATTTAGTTTATTTCTATCTTTCTCCTGTGACCTCTGTAGCACCAGTATAAATACCAGTTAATTGCACATTTCTGCACAGAGTCCGTGTCGTGTCCTTGAGAGGAGATGGTGCTGCCGCAGGCGCTCGGCTCTTACAATGAAACTAAAGCGAAATGTGAGGTCCATGTAAATGAGACACACCTGAAGCATGACAACATTCAACTCACAGCAACAAGACCCCGGTCCAGACTCAAGGCCCACGATGTGACAGTAATCATAATATCAGAGTGATGAGAAGTGGAAGTACTTGGATGAGAAGTGGAAGTACTTGTACCAATACTAGTAGTAGTAGTAGCAGTGGAAGTAGTAGTAGTGGTGGTGATTGCAGTAGAATGTAATTTAATTGGATGAAAAAATACAGAAGAACTAGTAGTAGTAGTAGTAGTAGTAGCAGTGGTGATAGTAGTAGAAGTGGTCGTAGTAGTAGTAGTAGCAGTGGTAATAGTAGTAGTAGAAGTGGTAGTAATAGTAGTAGTAGTAGTAGTAGAAGTAGTAGTAGTAGTAGTAGTAGTAGTAGTAGTAGTAGTAGTAGTAGTAGTAGTAGTAGTAGTAGAAGTGGTCATAGTAGTAGTAGAAGTGGTCATAGTAGTAGTAGTAGTAGAAGTGGTAGTAGTAGTAGTAGTAGAAGTAGTAGTAGTAGTAGTAGTAGTAGTAGTAGTAGAAGTGGTCATAGTAGTAGTAGAAGTGGTCATAGTAGTAGTTGTAGAAGTGGTCGTAGTAGTAGTAGTAGTAGAAGTGGTAGTAGTAGTAGTAGTAGTAGTAGTAGTAGAAGTGGTCATAGTAGTAGTAGAAGTGGTCATAGTAGTAGTTGTAGAAGTGGTCGTAGTAGTAGTAGTATTAGTGATCATAGTAGTAGTAGAAGTGGTAGTAGTAGAAGTGGTCGTAGTAGTAGTGGTCGTAGTAGTAGTAGTAGCAGTGGTAATAGTAGTAGTAGAAGTGGTAGTAGTAGTAGTAGTAGAAGTGGTAGTAGTAGTAGTAGTAGTAGAAGTGGTCGTAGTAGTAGTTAGTAGTAGTAGTAGTAGAAGTGGTAGTAGTAGTAGTAGAAGTGGTAGTAGTAGTAGTTGTAGAAGTGGTCGTAGTAGTAGTAGTAGTATTAGTGATCAGTAGTAGTAGTAGTAGTAGTAGTAGTAGTAGTAGAAGTGGTCATAGTAGTAGTAGTAGAAGTGGTCGTAGTAGTAGTGGTCGTAGTAGTGGTAGTAGCAGTGGTAATAGTAGTAGTAGAAGTGGTAGTAATAGTAGTAGTAGAAGTGGTTGTAGAAGTAGTAGTAGTAGTAGTATTAGTGATCATAGTAGTAGTAGAAGTGGTAGTAGTAGTAGTAGAAGTGGTCATAGTAGTAGTGGTCGTAGTAGTAGTAGAAGTGGTAGTAGTAGTAGTGGTCGTAGTAGTAGTAGAAGTGGTAGTAGTAGTAGTAGCAGTAGTGATAGTAGAATGCAATTTGCTTGGATGAAAAAACACAGAAGAGCTACTAGCAGAAATAGCAGTAGTAGTAGTAGCTGTTGTAGTAATTGCAGTTCTTTTTGTAGTAGTACTGGCTGTAGCAGTACTACTTTTAGGAGTTGTGGTGGTGGTAGGAGAAGCACTGGAAGTAGTAGTGGACCTTGCGGTGACAGTAGCTCAGGTATTTTCATTTTGGTTTTGGAGACAAATAATGAAGAAAATAGTTGAACAATGATACACGGATTCAGGTTCAGATCATGTTTGCTTTTGTATGAATGCATTTGCGCATGGTTCCTGACAAATAAAGAAATAATAAAGAAAGAAAGAAAGAAAGAAAGAAAGCATTTTAATTGAATAATGATTTTAACACAGTACAACGGCTCTCTGGGTTTAGCCTGGAGACAAAACGACCCGCATACGACACACAACACAGGTTTAGATTCATTGAAGTGACACAGGCAATCATGAGAAGGCATTTAATTATATTCTTAAGATACTTCTGAGCCTCCCATGAGAGCCTCGTTGATCAAATACAGGTTCCATTAAATTATGTTTCATGAATAAAACACAGATCAGGAGAATTTCCCAAATACGATGCGCCAACACGGGAGAGTAAGTTGCTTTTATTGAATGACGGTGAGTAAAACTGACAAAAGTGGGAAGGCGCAACACCTGCAGGAACCTAGTGAGAATTACACGAGTACAGACACAGAAAATTTAACAGGAACAACTGGGCCCACTTATCTTTTGAAGCTGAAGTTTCACTACCAACCAGGTATCTTCATCAGGGTTTGTGTTGGTGACTGTGACTCTCACTACACGACCGGTCAAAAGTTTTAGAACACCCACATTTTTTCCAGTTATTTATTGCAGTTCAAGTCGTGCAAGTCCAATGAAGAGCTTGAAACTGTACAACGGTAAGAACTGAACAGCCAAAGGTAAAAACAAAAAAAGAAAAGATACAAAACACAAGTCCAAGCTCTGCCAAAACTACTTTAGGAAAAAAGAACAAAATGGTGAACTTGAAAACATGGAGTGTCCAGACTTAAACCCCATCGAGCTGGTTTTGGGATGAACTGGACAGAAGAGTGAAGCAACCTACAAATGCCACACATTTATGCGAACTTCTGCAACAAACTTGGGAAAAACTTTCTGAAGAATATTTGATTTCTATTGTAAAAACAAAGAGCCAGGAGTGTGTTCAGCTGTTGTATCTGCTAAAGGTGGACACTTTCAGGAATCAAAAGTTTAGAATATGTTTTGGTCAACAGTAAACAGTAAAAAAACTGAAAAACGTGTGGTGTTCTTAAACTGTTAACTGGTAGTGTATGTGGTCTGTGCACTTTGTGTCATGTCTGAAAATCACTGCTTCACTGTGAGGTTCCTCAGGGCTCCATCCTTGTACCCGAACTGTTCACGCTTTATATTTTCCCCCTGAGTCTAATCTTTAAAAGAAATAGAGCATGGTAGCACTTTTATGAAGACGACTGCCACTTTTACATGATAGTCAGGAAAAACGACAGCAGCCCCCTGACACCCCTCCAGCAGTGACATCAAGGCTCGGTCGGCTCAAAGCTTTTACGTCTTAATGAAGGCAAAACTGAAGTCGTGGTGTTCGGTCGTACGGACCCATAATTCCTTTAAAAAATCTGTCTGTCCCTAATCCAACAATCTTGGCATCATTGTTGAATCCGCATTCCACATTCTACTTTTATCCAGAGTGAAACTGTTTTTATCTTAAAAAAAAAAACAACGTCTAACCGCAGTACAGCCCACATGCAGCTTTGCCTAGATCCCTGGCGTCTTGCTGTCTTGACGCCGGCTCTTTGGTGAAATGTCAGGGGTGAAAATTCAGGTGAGGGCAGAATGTGATCAATAACTACAACACGTGAGATGATTTGTGCTCTTAAAAGGCCGTCAAGGCTTTTTGTTGAAAATCAAACTCCTAAACAGGACCATGAACACTCGTATTGATCACAGGCTCTTCAAAAATATGTTGTTTAAATCCATTTTGTATTTTTTCTTGAGTTGTCGTAAATATTTTCTGACAGCGTTTGCTAATGTGTGTATTGTGTCTCCATGGTTTCACATTTTCTTTAATATCATCATAAACAATAAATTTTGTGCCTTCTTTATCATTAATACTAGCTTGAACGACCATGAATGAAAAAAAAAATAAAATAAAAAATCCTTACATTTTTTCATTCTCATTGTCTTTTATTTTGTACGATCATAAAGGATAAACGTTTGTGCATTTGTTAATACTATTATAAGGTTACATTTACACTGAAACGAATCACCATATCGCCAGATCAACGTATCGGAAATTATTTGCATCCAGACATGTCGTTTCTGTGTCCGTTCCCTATTCACACAGTTATGCAAAACCGCTTGAAATGCTAGTCACATGGCTGGGTTGGTGTCCCAATGTCACAAAGTCATGTGGGCACCATGGAGCACCATGTCTGAAGTTGCAACAGCCGATTTCGAGCCGAGGAAGATGGCAAACGTGAAAGTAGTAAGTTTGTTTCCCCGTTTGTCTATGGTTTGTTTAAACCAGCGAATCAGGAAGGCGCAAGTCACAGTGACGTGGTCCAACAAGGATGGCAACTAGAGCTCCTACGTCAGCATATCAACGTTTTCAGGCGTCCACACAGTGTTGAATCAGATCTGTAGATGAATTCGTGGGAGATGACGGGACCAGATTGTTCCGTCTCTGGAGCCGTTTTCCATCAGATTAAAAAAAAATAGCATCTTAAAAAAAATGAAAATAAGAACTAAGAAAAAAAGTGAATATATTTCTGTTTAGAAGGGATAGTATATGGGGAAAATAAAGAGTATAAAGCGTTATGTTTTGAAAGATATAGAGCTCTGGAATGAATAAATTAAGGATTAAATTTTGTTTGGTTTAATTTATATTTTGTCTCTTATATATACAGTAAGTCATAAGTGAAATTGTAAATGCAGACTTGCTGTTCATATGTTGCTTTTCTTTCTTGGAGTTTGGTCATTGTTTAAAAGGGTTTGACATTATAAATACTTTTCACTTAAGTCCAAACTCTTTCGGTCATGATCCATCGGGTTGTAGTCTATGTTTTGTTTTGTTTTGTAGTGCTGCAAAATGACCGAATAAACTGCTACTACTAAAACATTCCACCATCGAGAAACATGTAGAACACCCCCAGCTTCATGTCACTGCAAAAAGTATCAATAGACGAGCGCCTGAAGTACACAAACGTTGCCTGACACACCCACGTACTGATATAACAAGGGATTTCTTAGAATGTTTTAGAGATTAGTTTTACAAAGGCCAGAGGGACGAGAAACTAGAACAAAAGAAAACTTCAAACTTCCATTCAGAACAACCACTCACAAAAATGTTTCCAAGTTTTGCGTTAACTCCCCCTCCGACAACAAATTATTCAAGATGTAACATTTATTATCATGCAAATCTCCAAACTTTTGTGTTTTCACGTCTAATCTGAGATGACAGGTTTAATCCTTACCGGGGCGAGAACTTTCACAACATTTTAGCGTAATCCTGAATAGTTTTTCTCATCTGTAATGCATTGAAACCTGCTCTGAGCTCCACATCCATATTCATACAGATATATATAAGCCTTCTTTGTCGTTTTTTAGTCTGAACACACGGTGGAAATACACGACAATTTTGGTTTGAATATTTAAAGGTCTTGTACCTGATTTTTTTCTCATGTGTATGAACAAAATTTGCCAGTATAGATATATTGCATAAGCAGCTCTTTGGGCAAAAATATGTCCGCAGTGTAATGTTTGTGTCCAATTAGAAAGCATTTTACTGTCAGATAATCAGGAAGCGTGTGTTAGCATTCTAGTTGTGGACTCATAAAGATGGATGATGAACAATAATTGGAGCAAAATAGTCAACAAAGTTATTACAAAATGATTAGAAATTATACAAAACATGTCTTAACTTTCTATTATTTCTAATGAGATAGGTGGGCCAAAAAAAAATAATCTCTTGCGACCCACCCATAGACTGTATATATGAGTGGACAAAGCTAACGCACTAGCCGCCGTGTGCCAAATAGGAAGTTCGCAAGGAGGTTCTTCAGGCTCCTTCTGACTCCAGTTGACTTACTTTAGGATCTTTTTACTCCTATCTGTAACTGCTGCAGTGAGCCTCGTCGTTTTGGTCTTAAAATGTTTGTATTAACTCGCTTTAAAGGTTGTATGGAGGATTTTTTTTTTTTAGTTTCAAATTGTTAATGAAAGTTTAAAATGCCATCACAGAGACGCAGCAGCTTTGTAATTATGATGATCAAAAAAAAAAAGAAAAGAAAATCTATCAACTGCAGATGTAGTGAGGCCAGATAAACATCAGCCAATAGATAAAAAGGCTACCTCATTTTCTATTGGCTGTTAGGTTGTCAATCAAACTTCTTACGTTTCTAGGGTAACTATGCAGCGGTTCTTAGAGGCTTTTTCTAATTGTGGCTTCCTCGCAGTTCGCACAAAGTTTGTTGCGATGGCGGACGAGAATCCACGACCAGTTCTCCGCAAAAGAAAGTCAGTTTTTGAGGGGAAAAGGAGCAAAGACAAACTGAGCTGATTCTTGGAGATTCCTTCCAGCGACTGAAGCAGACGAAGGGTCTAAAAACTGAGGTGTCGGTCTCTAAATTATTTCTAGAAGGAGCTGTGGAGGAGGAAGGTGGTGTCACGCATGCACAACATTTGAAAAAGGACTGTCGCTGTATTTCTCTTCCCTTAAAAAACCCTCTGTACAACCTTTAAGAGTTATTCTTTAGTTAGCATTTCATTTTGACCTTGTTAATTTACGATGCAATATAGAATGTTGTTTGGTTAAGATAAGAGGGTCAATGTTTTGAACTGTGAAAAGATAACTTAGGCAGCATGTGCGTGTCTGACTTAGATAATGTATACCATTCCATGATAATATGTACCGCTACACGTGTTGGGTCACTATTGCTGTGTATGTTTTTGCTTAATGTGCTACGTAGACAAGTTAATATTTGACAAGACTGTCAGGTATAAATCTGCTGCTCTGCTGTACTAAGGAGAGATGTCGTCTAGGTGTGATACTTGTAATTGTTTTCTGTAATCAACTCGAATCTAGTCCTGTAACCTGCTTGCGGTAAAAATAAAGGCCTATACGTGGACCTTTTCCATCTCCTGTGCTTCTTTCTTAGGACGCGTACTGAACCGCCTTCTGAAAGCTGACATCGCTCTACATGATCCTGATTTTTTTTTTTTTTACTATTTTGTTCATCAAAAAAAAGTCCTATTCGTAACATAGAACCTGGCTCCAGATTCGCTCCTGTAACCATCGCAAGCCTTATTTGAGCGGCGCTGAACACTATGGGTGACGTCACAGTCGCTTAGTCCACTTCTTATGTACAGTC
The DNA here is from genome assembly GCF_026225935.1 of Boleophthalmus pectinirostris. NCBI lineage: Eukaryota > Metazoa > Chordata > Actinopteri > Gobiiformes > Gobiidae > Boleophthalmus > Boleophthalmus pectinirostris. The sequence continues at coordinate 34,213,962 of NW_026571473.1, forward strand.
TATGGACCCACCTGAGGGTCACGATCCAGGCTTTGGTAAACAATGCACTACCTTGATTTTAGTTGAACATTTCTCTTGTTCTTGCCATCATTAACAGGCTTGTACCCAATTTTTTCCCATGTATTAGAGCAAAATCTTGCCCCCAATTCAGATTCCCAGGGTTCCTCAGGGTTCGATTCCCAGATCACTTGGGCCTTTCTGTGTGGAGTTTGCATGTTTCTCCTCGTGTCTGGATGGGTTTCCTCTGGGCACTCCGGTTTCCCCTGTCAACCCAAAACATGCTACACAGGTCTCCAGGAAGAACAGTTGATAGGTCAATCAATCAATGAACCTGCCCACGGATGACAGGTGGAAATTAGCACTGGTGCTACAACCAGGTACAATACATCTCTCCTGTTAAAGGGCCCATCTCATACAAAATCAACTTTTCAGAGCTTTCTACCTTCTAAGAGTGATGTTTGGGCCTTGTATATGTCGCTGAATTGGTTTTTAGATTGATTTGCCATTTTTTAAACAAATTGCAGCGTATTTCTGTCACGTGACAATGAACTAAAGCTGCTACAACGATGACATGACAGCTACACCTATGACGTGTTTCACATAGCAGAAAGCTCTTTGCTAGACTGCCTCCACTCTGTATCGCTGACAATTACCACATGAACACCTAAACAAAAGTGACAGCATAAGATCATTATTACACACTGCAGTGTACTAACGTTTAATAATACTTTACCAATCAGTAATGTTCAGCTGATGTCGACGCGGTGCTTGAGCTTCGTGCACCTCAAAGTCCTCGTCCGATTCTGGGTCCAACACATGCGGCTGAACGCGCTGTATCACCATGATGAATATAAGTTTATTCCTACCGCGATCAGGGTGCACGTCTGTCTCCCCCTCCCTCCCTGAGATGGGCGGAGGAAGGGCGGCTCACTCGGAGCCTACGTCACGTTTGGAGGGCGGAGCCTGTGCTTTCTCAGGACGGGCGGGGGGATGAGCAATTCCTAGGTGAGCCTTTCAAAGGTCTCCAAAAAATCAGTAAGATTTCTTAACTATTGTGAAATGGATGTTCTAAAACCCAAATTGTGCTTGTATATGTGCAGAAGATACAATGTGAAAAGAGTTATTTTGCATGAGATGGGCCCTTTAAGGTTAATGTAAATAGTGCGCAGTCCCTGTTTCATTAAATAAATAAATAAACTGAATCTAATTATAAAGCTTATTATTGTCTGGGAATCAGGAAGTGCATGGTTATCATACTAAGCAAAACTTATTTGACTCTGAAAGTTGTGAAAAGCTCTTATAAACTCATCACTTTGAATAATTAAAATGCTCAGAATGCATAAGGTAAGTGAGGAACGACTGTTTTAAAGACAGTCAGAATCAGGTACAACATCATCAGTCCTTTTCAAATCGTGCCAGCTCCATATCTGACTGAACCGAGCCAAAACCCGCCTCTTTGTTCCCCCGTAGCCTCTATACATGTTCGTATTGATTTTTGCAGTTCTCGGGAGTGAGCGGACAGCTGATACAAAGTGACATATAGACAGCCTTAGTCCTTTTGTGAAGACCTTATAAATCTGTGCTACTTCACTGTCTGTTCTGTCAATACGAGAACCACCGCCATACAAACCCCGCAGGCTCCTTTCACTCCGGCCAGCGCCCGCGCCCGTGACTGATGACGGACACTGACAAAGCACACACACCGGTATGAGGAAAGGGACGGTAAAGCAGGTGATGAGCTTATTTTATTGATTTTGTACAAGAAATCTAACGTCACACACAGTTTAGATTATTATATTTAAACAACAATTGCACTCATTTTCCCGACTTATTTAAAAGGAGGTTATTTCGTGGGGAAAATATGTCTCCGTTAGTTTCAGATTTCTTGCGCTGAATTTAAAACGTGTGCGCCCACAAAATATTACATATTACATATCTCTGAATTGGGAAATTTAGCTAACAAAAGCCAAATTGGGGATATGATTGTGATTTTTGTTTAAATATAATGATGTTAGCTGTGTTTTAGTATAATGAGAGGTTTAAGAGTTGCGTGGAACAGACCAGCAAACAAACAGAGACTCAGACAGACGTTCCTTGCAATAATAGATAGATTCCCCAATTAAGAGATGTTATATCTAATATTGTGTGGACATACAAGTTTTAAATTCAGCGCGAGAAATCTGAAACTAAGGAGACAAATTTTCCCTCAGAACCTTATTTTTTTTCTTGAAATAACCTCATTGTGAAGGAAAATGGTGCACCTGGCTACTATGATGTCAGCACCTCTCATGGATAACTGCAGATCAAGTCTTTTTTTTTTTTTTTTTTTTTATACCACATTTAAAAAGATGATTCAGAATAATTTCAACTTAGGATCTTTTGCACCATGACCTCTACATTATATTCTGTAGTCAACTGGGTGTATTTGATGACCAAACTGGGAGAAATGGGGATAAATTCTGATGCAAATTGATGATAAAGGAAATGTGGGTACATAGGCACACTTTCCACACCTCATTTGTATCATTTGTGGGACCAGGGGTAGCGACAAAGAGCCACACAGCTGACAGCACCTCCTTTTGATAGTTGCAGCTCAAGCTCGCAAGTAGCTGCAGAATCCTATGTGCATTAACGACTATGAAAATAAAGCAGGATAGGCAAGTGAAAAAAGGGGTTGATTTAAAGGTTGTATAGAGGATTTTTTAAGGGAAGAGAAATACAGCGACAGTCCTTGTGCATGTGACACCACCTTCCTCCTCCACAGCTCCCTCAGTAGAAACTTCTCCCCCCGCCTCTTTACTCTAGAAATCACACTTGTTTACAGCCAGTGCGCTTTCAGAATCACTGTTGAAGTTTCCTGTCTAAAAATATTTAGCGACTGACGCGTCTTCAGTTTTTAGACCCTACGTCCGCTTCATTCGCGCCATCGCTGGAAGGAATCTCCAAGAATCACCTCCGTTTATCTTCTCGCTCCTTTTCTCCTTCTCTTCTTCTTCTTTCAGCGACCTCAAAAACGGACTTTCTTTTGCGGCGAACTGGTCGTGGATTCTCGTCCGCCGTCTCGACAAAGTTTGTGCGAATTGCGAGGAAGCGACAGTTTGAAAAAGCCTCTAAAAACCGTTGCATAAACCACATAATCCCTTGTGCGCCGATGAGTCAGTTACACTAGAAACATAAGGAGTTTGATTGACAACCTAACAGCCAATAAAAAATGAGGCAGCCTCGTTTTCTATTGGCTGATGTTTCTCTGGCCTCACTACGTCCACAGTTGATAGATTTTCATTCTTTTTTTTTTTGGTCATCATAATTACAAAGCTGCTGAGTTTCTGTAATGGTATTTTGAACTTTCAGTGAAAATTTGAAACAAAAAAAATCCTCCATACAACCTTTAAGTAATGATGTCTTGAATACAGGTGAAACCACAGAGTGTATAAAGAAGTGGACTAAGCAAGTGTAACATCACCCATAGCATTCAGCGCCACTTAGGACTGCAGCCTGAAGTGACCCAAATCAGATTTTTCTCCCCGATGCAACCTGTATCTGATCTTTTAATGACAGTCTGAACGACACAGATCTGATTTTTCAAATGTGACCCAAGCCACTTGGATACGTGCTCCTAAAACTGATACATATCTGATCTTTGGACATGCGACTTCAGTCTGGTTGGCTGTTGTGCATTAACAAGCACGTGCTGCGATGCCGATGTAGGCGACTTTCGTAAACGTTGAGCACGCTTGCTGCCTGTGATGTCGTGTCCTCCGGTGCGCAAAGACAATTTTGAGGTGTTGAAAGTTCTCACTGGATATGACATACAAGTCGCATTTAATTGGAAATGTTTACAACCTCACACAAAAATCGTATTTCACAAAAAAAGCCTTAAATGAAGCTCGTGATTGATATGAGTATGATTTTTTTGACGGACACAACAGCGAAAAAAACCCCCAAAAAACAGGATCATGTAGAGCAGGTTAATACGAACATTTTAAGACCAAAAGGACGAGGCTCACAGCAGCAGTTACAGAGAGAGGGTCCATAATTTTCCAATGTAAATCAATAGGAGCCGGAAGAGCCGCATGCGAGCTTCCTATCTGGAAAATAGCGGCTGCACATTAGCTATGTACATTTATATACACTGTCTATGACTCAAACATGCAGGAATCACTCTAAATACAACTTCAAGAGAGTGAAACGAGGAGGAAAACATTATAACATGATTAAAAGCTCTGAAACGTTGATTTTGCAGAATAGGTCTCCTTTATGTATGCGGCTTCACTGTGTACAGAAGAGCAACAATAAAAACAAAAACCTGGCCCACAAATGCACCATCAGTATTGTAAATGTTATACTTGACAGTCCTGGCTACGGCACCATCACCAGTCTAAACCAGGACCTTTTAATGTCGCTACCAAGGACGCTACAACTGCGAACCAAGGCCGCATTATTCATTCACACTCCAAACCCACATTTCCAAACTGCTCCCTGGGAATTGGACTGGCGACCTTCCAATCCCCAGTCTGAGAGCCGTACTAACAACGCACAAAGCCACCGGCGGCAAAACGCACCCATCCAAACGGAGGGGGGGGGACAAAACCACTCGGTGCACTCTGGGATTTGCAAATTTTCCCCTTGGCTCGGAAACGCAAACAGAGAGGGAGGTTGAAAACTAGAGTGTTCATTTTCTTGTTTGAGCTGCAGAGATGAGACGATATGAGGTGAGGAGGAGGTCAGAGGTTAGACTGACGGAGGAGCAGAGCCAGGAGACCGGAACAGGAGCTATGGACTGTACGGATCTATAGGGAATAAAAGAAACAAATGGAAATGTGGGTGGATAATGTTGATAATCGGTTGATACCATATTTTTACCGTTTTACCATGCAGATTTTGGTCAGTAGTGTCCAGTGTTGGGAAGGTTACTTTTAAAATATATTCCCCTACAGATTACACATTACATACCCCAAAATGTAGTTTATAACGGAATCCATTAAATTACTTAAGGTGAGTAACGTAATCTGAATACTACTTTGGATTACTTGATTTGCTGTAGAGAAGCAAAGACGAGGATATTGTAACATAAGATGTTTTGTCTGCTAAAAGAAAATGAAAAGTCCAGTCTTTACTTAACCGTATTAAAAATATTATTGATAGAAGAAGAGGAGACACATCCGCGCAGCATCGTTTAGTGCTGTTAAATCCTGTTTTAATCCTGTTTTAGTCCTGGTTTTAGACCTGGTTTAGATCTAGTTTAGTCCTGGTTTAGTCCTGTTTTCGACCTGTTTAGACCTGGTTTAGATCTAGTTTAGTCCTGATTTTAGTTCTGTTTTGTCGTGGTTTAGTCCTGATTTAGACCTGGTTTTAGATCTGTTTAGACCTGGTTTAGGTCTAGTTTAGACCTGGTTTTAGACCTGGTTTAGTCCTGGTTTAGTCCTGGTTTAATCCTGATTTTAGTTCTGTTTAGTCGTGGTTTAGTCCTGATTTAGACCTGGTATTAGATCTGTTTAGACCTTGTTTAGGTCTAGTTTAGACCTGGTTATAGACCTAGTTTAGTCCTGGTTTAGTCCTGATTTAGTCCTGGTTTAATCCTGATTTTTGTCCTGTTTAGTCGTGGTTTAGTCCTGATTTAGACCTGGTTTAGGTCTAGTTTAGACCTGGTTTTAGACCTGGTTTAATCCTGGTTTAGCCCAAAAAGTGAAAACAGGAAAATACCGCCGTGTAATCCATTTATTTCAACAATGTACCTGTAATCCAATTACCACTCACTGAAACAGTAACTGTAACTGAATACAGTTACTCATAATTTGTACTCTGATTACGTAACTCCGGTACATGTAATCTGTTACTCTCCAACACTGGTAGTGTCAATACTAATACATTTCTTAATTTTCACACTCTTGAGGATCCTCAATATGTTGACCCACATTTCTTTATTGATTATAGGTGGTTTAAAGGTCCTGTACTAAACAAAATTATGAGCCTTAAGCCATAATTTAAACCAGAATGTTGTTACTTCACCAAAAACAGACCTGGAGTTGTGTTTCATTTCATTCACATGTTTGAGTACCGTATTTTTTAGACTATAAGTTGCACTTTTTTCATGGTTTGGGTGGTCCTGGGACTTATACTCCGGTGCGACTTATATATTAAAATATATAATTTCACATATTTGTTATTTTCACAGAGACAGCTGCGAGAGGGCACTGTAGGCTTGTGTGTCAGTATCTGCTGCTCCTGTTTCTCCTGTACCACTGTCACTTCACTCTATTGCGCATGTCTCCTGTCGAAAGAGCCTCTGTCCTGCTGCAAATACTGAAATCTGCAGCCGAAAACAGTAATCGAGCCACAGAAAGAAAGTTTGGAGTGAGTGAGAAATGTGTGCGGGACTGACGAAAAGTGAAGGATCCTTGAACTGCAATGAAGAAAACAAAAAAGTTAATAGCTGGCTGAAAGCTAAATTTAGTTAGAGTGGGCGGAGTTGCTCAGAAGTGACCCCGAGGATGAAGAATTAAATGGATTTAGTGATTTGGAGTGAGATGGAGCTCCTTTTTACATTTAGTTTTGTAGAGTCGGGCAATTCCAAGACTGAAATTATCCAAATGATTCAAGTGAAGGTGTCTGGAGCACTTCCTGTATTACCACATGACATCACAAGGTGGAACATCGTGTTTTCCGTTTGTGTGTTAAACATGTGTGAATGAAACAAAACACAACTCCAAGTATGTCTGTGATGAGAACTTTAATTTATCTATTTTTTTGTGACTAATTTGCAGTTTTGTGACTTGCTTTTTATTTTTATGTTTTTGTTTGTTTACCAGAACTGAAGAAAACGTGAAGCGCTTCCCTTCGTTCTTTTTCCAATCTAACATGTGTCACTTCGTCTGTTGATTACAAATGAGACTTGAACGTTTGTGCCAAAATCAGTGTTTTTAAAATGAGAAAAGTGTCACAAAAGAAAAAGAAAACATGTCGTGATTATTCCTGATTTGGCTCTGATTTATGACAGAAACACCAAAATGACTCTGTTTGTGCCCGTAAAGTTTGGTGAATGACAAACTGGCAAGTGCATTCTGGTGGAGGGTCTTGCATAGAGATTTGATTGCTTTCCCAGAAATATCCCACAGTACGGCATTAAATGTATCTATCTTGCATTTATTTATTCAATGCTTTAAAAAAACACAAACAGGATTGCCTCTACACAGATCTGATGTGTAATGTTGTCATTCTTTTGTCTACGTGGAGATGAGTTTAATGCAATATTGTGGAACATTCTGGACAAAGAAACAACATCTCCATGGAGACAAGGAAGTAATAATAAAGGAAGTATAATAATAAAGATACAGCAGTCGTTTTCTGATATATAGTTTTATTATTTTACAATTTTCTGTATTTTGTGCAGTTTAAATAATAAAATGCTTGCTTAGGATACAGAATACTCACATTTTCAATAATTTATGACGATGTGAGTCTGGTCAAATTTTGGGGGGTGGAGCTAGGAAGAGGATTCTGGGCTGCTAAAACCCTTTTTCTTCACCACCAAACACATATTTAGTTCATCGTGGCAATACCGGGAGACACTGGGAAAATCAGGTGCCGCAGGGGGCGCCAGTCAAGAGAAAACAAAAAACTGTCATTGTGTCCTTAGGCAAGACACTTCACCCACATTGCCATGAACGTGGTGTGTGTGAGTGTGTGTGAGTGATGGTGGTGGTCAGAGAGGCCGATGGCACAGATCGGCATGGCAGTCGTGCTTCTGTCAGTCTGCCCCAGGGCAGCTGTGGCTACAGTAGTAGTTTACCACCACCAAGTGTTGAATGAATGAATAATGAACTGTAAAGCACTTGGTGTATTTTGAAAGGCGCTATATAAATGCAATGATTAATTAATTAATCTACTGTTGCAGGTTAGGACAATTACACAGCTATAGCTCAAAAATACTTAGAAAAACATTCATTCTGACTGTGAGCGGGGTTGCCTCTCCACAGATCTGACCTGTAACTTGGTCTAAGCAAAAGATGTTCATTTTGTCTTCTTATATACTTTAACTTCTTAGGTTCTTTTTAAAGACAATGCAGTAAAGTGTGTTTACCTTGTTGACATGTTTCGGCTGCTAGCTGCAAGCCATCTTCAGAACTGTCACCGGTGTTGGTGGTGACGTGTCGTATATCAGCTGTTGTTACTTCCTGTAGGCGTGGTCAGCCTGATGGACCTGGCAGGTCGCTCAGACTGACCACGCCTCCCGTCGCCCGGTGTCTCTGGAGGAGGGTGTCCCAGGTGTGTGAAAGGAGGAACGCGCCGTCATCACGGTTAATGCTGTCCGTGCCTCGTTTCCTGATTTCAATGGCCTCCTTGATCCTCCAGAGAACACCGGGCGACGGGAGGCGTGGTCAGTCTGAGCGACCTGCCAGGTCCATCAGGTCTGACCACGCCTACAGGAAGTAACAACAGCTGATATACGACACGTCACCACCAACACCGGGGACAGTTCTGAAGATGGCTTGCAGCAGCAGCCGAAACATGTCAACAAGGTAAACACACTTTACTGCATTGTCTTTAAAAAGAACCCAAGAAGTTAATGTAACTTGGTCTGTTTTGGTCTCTATGGAGAGAGAGAAGTTTAATGCCATACTGTGAAACATTCCAGATAAAGCAATAACATCTCTATGTAAAAAAAAAAAAAAAAAAAAAAAGCATTTGACAGAACCTCCACCAGAAAAGTTACACAACACACCTTTGAGTAAGACGATTTTTAATTTTTATTTATTTTTTTATGTGTACATACACTTAATAAGTAAATCTTACAAATAGATAATAATATAATAAATAAATAAATAAATAAATGTTAGTTGAATAGTTACTACAGAGAGAGTCGAGATGTATTTGGGGAGAGCAGCTGCCAGGACGTAACATCTGCCGTATCATTTTGAAGTTAATAAAATTGGAAGAACAAAACATTTCAAATGCTGAAAATCTGTTATTTTCAAAGGAAAGACAAAACAATGAGACAAAGTAAATCACATCAGAAGGAACACAAATTTTCAAATCATTTCATATTGTCACATGAAGCTTTTGTCACTTGTAGACTCACTCACAGTGGGAACAGGAACCACAACTTCTACTAAAGCAATTGTACTGTTTTTTAAGGATGTAACAAACAAAATATTGTGATTTTGCATCGTCAAAAGTCTCACAATAATATCATCGCAGTATATTAAATGAATTAGTTCTTTGTTTAAATTCACTGTTATGGTGCAGCAATAGCAAGAAAACAGAACAACATTACAGTGAATAGAGACGAGAGACAGTGAAGCATTTGCAGATTAAAAATATAAAAGTGTTAAAACCATGCGCGATGATCCTGTACAAAACTCTGGATTGAGTTTTTAAAAGTCGACAGAGGTAAAAAGAAAGTAAGTTTTAAAGTCTGGTGAAGGTGTTTCCAGTTGCTCGCAGCGTTGAACTGAAGCGTTTTTCCTCTCCGGCATACACATATTTAGTTCTTAAATTATGCAGGTGAGCCAAAGGTGAAGATACAGCAGTTTTATAATTTATAGTTTTATTATTTCACAATTTCTTCTTCTCCTTCTTTTTTTCTTTTTTTTTTTTCTTTTTTTTCCAAATAATGTTCAAATAATAAAATGCTTACCTTGGATATATACACTTCTTCAATGCATAAAAAAATAAAATAAAATAAAATACAAAATAAAAATAAATAAATAAATTAATTAAAAAATAATATATATAAAATAAAATAAAATAAAATAAAATAAAATAAAATAAAATAAAATAAAATAAAAAAATAAAAAATAAAAAATAAAATAAATAAAAAATAAATAATAAATAAATAAATAAATAGAAATATAAATAATAGAATAGAATAGAATAAATAGAATAAATAGAGTTTTGTCACTGGTGAATTTCCCTGTTTTCAGTCTCAACCCTACACTGTTAATCTGAGGTGAGAGAAATGTCATTTTGTTTAGGGATGCAGCTATCCAACCTTTTCAGTTCCAATACTGATTCTGATACTATGGCTCCAAGTACCTGCCGATACCTGGTATTAACCAGCGAAAAGCCACTTGTATTAGAGAACTGAAATGAGGAGCCGTCCAAAGCTGTGTGGGTTTTAGGAATATTCAGAGTCGTGTATCTGTCGGAGTTCAGTTTGCGATTAGAGATGTGAATGTGCAGTAGTGAGCTGAGGTCGGACGGAGTTTTACCAACAATAAACACTGGGTTAGTCTGTGAATATGGAGAGAGGACCACTTCATCATATAGCATACACAGACCCAAGGGCGTAGGTTTGGTCTCAGCTTTGGTGGGGACATTATCAGCTAACGCTTGATTAACATATTAATTATATAATATTGTTTACTTTTCAGATGATGCACACTCCAAAAAACAAACAGCACATCTTTATAAGCAAGGGTCAAATGGGATAAGAAGATGCGTTTATGTTTTATGAATTCTTTCCAAAAACACCAAAATAAGTGACAGGTGGTTTCACGTTTCACTTTGTGTCCATTGTTCTTCTAAGACGATGTAGAAGTTTGTAGCAGATTTCCCTTTGCTTGTTGGTGATGAGATATTTGTCAGGTCATGTCCAGACATTTTTCCATAGAATATTGTCAGTAGAGTCGGGATGCTCACAGCGCACGAGTAGGGCTCCGTTTGGGAGGCGCACTTGTGGTGATAGTCGCTCTTTTTCCGCGGCGACTCATTATAAGTCAAGTTTAACTGAAGATGAAACCAAGTAAGTCAAAGTTTAGTGCAGCGTCTTCACTCACGCCTGCTCAAACTGACATCTTCAGGTCCTGCCGCTTCCCCAGTTTAGTCTCCTGGCTCCACTAATGACATCACTCTGTTGGAGCCAGTGAAATAGGAGCAGGAGTAACCCTGTCATCATATCACTGAATACACCTCAGAACATCTAATAAACAAAATGTGAACTAAAATGTGTTCAATTTATACTATTGAGTTTGGAAAAAAATCTAAATGAATTTATATTTTTGTTTATTAAAAGAAAATGGCAAATATTGGTAGGGACTATTTCGTCTTCCACAAATATCGGTTGTGACATGTCCCCACCGTCCCTATGCAAACCTACGCCCTTGCATAGACCATGATCCTTTGCTCTGTTTCAGTCCAGTCTACATGCTGAAATAACTCTTATTAAGCACTTTTAAATCGTAATTATCCGAATTATGACGAGAGAAAAGAAGTATATTCACAGTTTTGTTTGCCTCCCCAAAATATCGCAATAAATATCGTACCGTGAGATGCACATCGTGGAAGTATCGTATAGAGAGATTTGGATATTGTTACATCCCTAGTGTTACTTCAATAAAAATATCACTCAAAAGAAGTGCAAATGTATTAAAAAGTTGCTAAAGAAAACCGACTAAGTACAAAATCTCCTCACGACTTGTGGATTGAACTCGGGACCTCGTGGCTGTGAGGTGAGCGTCCCGCCCACTCACCCGCCGTCACTGTATCTCCGCGGAGTCGGTACTAAACATAGACTCTCATGTTTAATAATGTTCTTTTAGCCTCGGCGCTAATTTGAAGTCCAAACTGTTGATGGATGGCGCCATTACTTCTCATTACCTGCGCGTGTCAGCTACAGGAGAACAGCAGCTAATGACGCTAATGCTAATGAAGGCTAAACGCACACATCATCCATTACGCCGACTATTCCAGGAAGTCCACTTCATCACGCCAGGTCAAAGGTCCAACAATGCATTTTCATTTACGCTGATTGCAATTAAGTTAGATTAGTGTCCGAGTGGGGGAGTGTTACTAAAATGAGGAAGTTTGGGTCACCAAGCTGGTATTGTTGCCACGGTAACTAGAGATGGAGGGAAGACAATAGGCAGACTTAAAAATGTACCACTGGAATGTTCCACTGTATCTATTTACACGGAGACAAGCAAACCACCAGACAAAGGCTACGTTCACACTGCAGCCTGAAGTGACCCAAATCCGATTTTTTGGCCCCTATGTGACCTGGATCTGATCTTTTAATGACAGTCTGAACGACACAGAGCTGATTTTTTGGCCTCTATGACTACGTTCAGACTGCAGGACTTAACACTCAATTCAGATTTTTTGTGTGAAATCTGATGTTTTTGCGAGTTCGTTCACGTTTCCGATTAAATGCAACTTGGATGCGATCTCCAGTGCGAACATTAAGTGGCCCTAAAGTGTCCCGCATGTGCACTGGAGACACGATGACGTCAACCGCAGCGAGCGTGCTCTGTGTTTACGGAAGTTGTCCAAACATGGACTCGAGCATTGAGCACCTGGAGATTTTAAAGTTCCTCTCGTACCGGAGCCAGAACATGAACAACTTACTTGTTTTAAGGAGGAGATTGAGAAGGAGAAGGACGAGGTTTTTGGTCGTGGTGTTTTGTGGGACAGCGGCAGCGACGTCCGTTGAAAGGAACGTGTGGATGTGGAGACGTAGCCAAGAGTGGTGAGTGGTGATGTGCGTCGCTTCAGTGACACGGAGTTCATTAACAATTTTCGCCTACTTCAGCGCAGAATAGTGACGTTTGGGGCTTGTTGATGACATGTAGGTGGATGAATACGCCTTGGCCGTTCAGACTGAAGTTGCATGTCAAAAGATCAGATATGTATCGGATTTAGGAGCACATATCCAAGTGGCCTGGGTCACATTTGAAAAAATCGGATCTGTGTCGTTCAGACTGTCATTAAAAGATCAGATACAGGTCACATAGGCTACGTTCAGACTGCAGCCTGAAGTGACCCACTATTGCATTTGTTGTGTTCTTGAGCAAGACACTTAACCCATCCCCCCCCCAGTGTCTCCGTACACTGGTGTTTGAATGTGTGTATGAATGGGTGAGTGGTTCTGTAAGTGCACTGAGTGTCTTGAAAGTGGGAAAGCGCTGTATGAAAATGTGATCAAAATGTCTCCATGACTTTCATACTAGGCAACGTGGGCGATGTGCCTTGCTAAAGACACAACTATAGTTTGCACCAGAGCCTCTGTCACCTGTGGCACCTGGGCTTCCCAGAGGTCTCCCAAAAAAGTACCAGGCCCAGCTCTGCTTAGCTTCTGGGTAGGGATGTAACAAGAACTCAAATATCGTGATATTGTATCGTCAAAGTTCTCACAATAATATCGTGGACCATCACAATATATCGAATTACAAGTTTCTTTGCTTAAATTAAGAGTCATGGTGCAGCAATAGCTAAAAAAAAAGACAGAGAGAACTACATAGACCATGATCCTTTGCTCCATTTCAGTGCAGACTACATGAAGAAATAACAGTTCTAAGCACTTTAAAGTCTTAGTTCTTTGGATTAAGTCTAGTCAAGGCATTTAAAGAGGAAAAAGACGCATATTAACAGTTTTATAAGCCGCTACAAAATGTTACAATAAATATCGTACCGTGAGATGTATATCGTGAAAATATCGTACCGAGAGAGTTAGATATTGTTACATCCCTAATCGTGAGCTTCCCCACCATATCATGAGCTTTCCCACGATATCGCAATAAATGTTGTATCGTGAGGTTCATACCGTGAGACCTGGATATCGTTACTTCTGCTCCTACTTCTGGGTTTTGACCAAATCAGGCTTTGACAATCAGATATGTTTAATATGAAACATTCCAATCAAAGCAAAAACATCTTCAAGTGAGAAAATCAGGTGGTGGACCCATCAACAGAAAAGATATAGCGCATCTTTAGAGATAATGACAGAAAATACATGTCTGGGGCCTGTTCCTGCTCCTTTTTTCCAGTTATGTGCTCCCCCATACTTCCCCTTTTCCATGCAGATTCACACAGCTGCTTCATACACACACACACACACACACACATTATGCATATGAATGTGTGGTTATGAATGCATTATTGTGTGAGAGATGAGATGGGGGACTTGAGTTGACAGGGACCACTCTATGACCGTTTACGAACCAAATATGGAACAAAGAAACCATTGTGAAAGTGCAGGTGTATGGCCCCCCACACGCGGGCTGCTTTTACACAAAACATATACAACCCCTGAGATGTACGGCCTTTCTCATGCTGGTCTCTTCGTTTCTCCTTAGGCAAAAATAAACGTCTCTCTTAAAGGAACAGAGTAAAGCCTACAGTCACAAGACGTCCATGTACTGAATGAACAATAACCAGTGTTGGGGAGTAACAGATTACATGTACCAGCGTTAAGTACTCAGAGTACAAATTGATGAGTAACTGTATTCAGTTACAGTTACTGTTTCAGGAGGGGTAATTGGATTACAGTTACTTTGTTGAAATAAATGGATTACATGGCGGTATTTTTCTGTTTTCACATTTTGGGCTAAACCAGGACTAAAACCAGGATTAAAACAGGATAAAACCAGGACTAAAACCAGGTCTAAAAGCAGGACTAAAGCAGGACTAAACCAGGGCTAAACCAGGACTAAAACCAGGACTAAACCAGGACTAAACCAGGACTAAACCAAGACTAAACCAGTTCTAAAAGCAGGACTAAAGCAGCTCTAAAGCAGGACTAAACCGGGACTAAACCAGGGCTAAACCAGGACTAAAACCAGGACTAAACCAGTACTAAACCAGGACTAAACCAAGACTAAACCAGTTCTAAAAGCAGGACTAAAGCAGCTCTAAAGCAGGACTAAACCAGGACTAAACCAGGGCTAAACCAGGACTAAAACCAGGACTAAACCAGTACTAAACCAGGACTAAACCAAGACTAAACCAGTTCTAAAAGCAGGACTAAAGCAGCTCTAAAGCAGGACTAAACTAGGACTAAAACCAGGTCTAAAACCAGGACTAAACTGGGACTAAACCAGGACTAAAACCAGGACTAAACCAGAACTAAAACCGGGTCTTAAACCAGGACTAAACAATTTGACACTTAACAGTAGGTGGACATAATTTAAGGCAGCAGTGATCTCATATAAAAATCATTTCTCTATCAATAATATTTTTTATATGATTAAGTAAAGACTGGGCTTTTTATTTTCTTTTAGCAGATAAAACAAACCATCTTATGTTAAGATTTCCTGGTCTTTGCTTCTCTACAGCAAAACAATTACCTGTTCATAGAGATTTGGGCTCAACAGAGAATTTGAAGAGAACAAACAAGAATTTTCAGGATGTGTTTGCTACATTCACGTAGTTTTAAAAAGCGTGACAATATCAAGTAATCCAAAGTTTTCAGATTACTTTACTCACTTTAAGTAATTTAATGGATTACGTTACAAACTACATTTTGGGGGATGTAATCTGTCATTTTAAAAGTAACCTTCCCAACACTAACAATAACACGAAATGCTTTGATAAATTATTCTACTTTCTTTTACCTGGTAAAACGCAAAAGAAAGTGTTTGGTAGAGAAACCTGAAATCTGGAAAATATTTCGAGGAATGTCTGAAATTTAAAAACTTGATTAGTGTTTTTTGTTTGTGAAGCCCATTTGAAATTTCTTTGTAAAAAAAAAAAAAACACATTTTCATTCTCCTAATAATAGAGCTGTCCTTCTGCCAGTCCCACGTGAAACAGCGAGAGGCTTTGTTTTTCTTCTAATTTACTTTTGAGGTGTCTTCAGTTTGTAAAACAGGCCAATCTTATTATTCAACTTGTTTTAGAAAAGAGGGAAGAACACCAAATTGTGAGCCAAATTATTAAAAAGTCAAATTCCCAAAACACAAACAATAAGTCATTCCAAACAATAAGATGTTTTGTTTTCTCAAACAGAAAAAAAAAAGAGGTGACAGAGGTGACAGAGGTCAGCTCGATCACATCTCAGGAAGCTCCAGCCTGGATTCTCTGACCAGGTGGAGCGTTTCTCAGTAAAGTTTGGATGTTCTTCCTGTGTCTGGATGATTTTATGTATTGTTTTTTTGTTGGTGGTGTTTTTTTTTTTGTTTGTTTGTTTGTTTGTTTTTGTTTTTGTTTTGTTTTTTTACGTTAAAGACTTTTTTTTTACGTTTTTGCATTTGCTTGAGTCTGTGTCTTGCCACAGTACAGATCTACTAGTGTATCATTCATTTTTCAAAATAAAACCAAAAAGAAGAAAACAAAAAAAACGACAATTTTCTTCATTATTTGTCTCCAAAATTAAAAGAAAAAAACAAAAAAAAAAAAAAACAGATAACAGTTTGTTTTTTTCAGTTTTTGATTTTGTGTTGAAATGAATAATGGAAAAAAAAAAAAAAAAAAAAAAAAAAAAAAAAACTTTTCCATGACTTAAACTGTGAAGTCAGACTTTTGCTCCGCATACGGACTCAACCAGGACTGAACCAGGACTGCAAAACAAATTTACCTACGGGTAGGAACAAAGTAACCTAACCTAACCTAGGACTGAACCAGGACTAAAACAAGACTGAACCAGGACTGATCCAGGACTAAAACAGGATTAAAACAGGACTAAACCAGGACTAAACCAGGACTAAACCAGGTCTAAATCAGGATTGAACCAGGACTGAGTGTCGGGATGGGCTCGAAGGTGCGCAAGTGTAGATTGTCGGGTGATCAGGTTCGAGACCAGACCGGGACCTGAACTGGACCAGATCGGGACCTAACCTGGACCAGACCGGGACCAGACCAGCACCAGACCAGGACCTGACCTGGACCAGACCGTGACCTGACCTGGACTAGACCGGGACCAGACCGGCACCAGACAGGGACCAGACCGGGACCTGACTGGCACCAGACCGGGACCAGACCGGGACCTGACCTGGACCAGACCAGGACCTGACCTGGACCAGACCGGCACCAGACCGGGACCTGACTGGCTCCAGACCGGGACCAGACCGGGACCTGACCTGGACCAGACCAGGACCAGACCAGGACTGAGACCGGGACCTGACCGGCACCAGACCGGGACCAGACCACGACTGAGACCGGGACCAGACCGGTACCAGACCAGGACCAAACCAGGACTGAGACCGGTTTGACTGAGTACGGCATTACACTTATTTATCTCTTTGGAGACAGCAGGTGACACCATAAAGCCGAGTTACATGTCTGATCTGTGGAGAAGCGAGCCCACTCACAGTAACAATGCAAGTTTTAAGTCAATAAAAACACACGTTATTGAATAAATGCAAGACTGACACGTTTAATGCCACAAGAAGAAAAAGTTACACAGCGCCCCTTTAAGTATAGTCAAAATTCCAATTACAAAAAAAAAAAAAAAAAGCACATTTGTTTCTCGCTGTTTTCCTTCTCTTCTATCCGCCGTGATTTTCCTCATTACTCTCGGTGCGGACTCACTGTTTTAGTCAAATATGAGCGCAATCAAAACCAACTTCCCCCTCATCCATTACCCCGGGCCGCCCCATCCGTCTGCGCTCAGCTCTGATGGATGGACACGGAGCGCTCTAATTAATGGATAAATTATGGAATGGCTTCGATTCATCACTGCGCTGTCGTTCTATTAAATTCTCCGTCTCTCCCTGTGTATCCCGGGCCCGGCTGCTCCGCTTCCCCGCTCGTATCAATCATGAATCAAAGAAAAATAGTCCCCGCGGTGGGAGACGTGGTGAGTTTTTTTTTACTAGGTCGCGGTTTGGTCGGGTAAATTCGGAGCTTTCGTGGTAAAAATGAGAGAGATCCCTGGTGTACTGGCACCTGATGCTGTGCTGAAAGTACAAATTGGTTGAGGAAAATGCTTTTTTTTTTTTTTTTTCCTTTCAACAATTTTCGAGTTTTGAATCTGTCATAATTCATAAAGGAATAAACGTTAGAAGTAAAAAGCAGAGGAAAAAAAAAACAGCAAAATATGAACTATTATCACACCCGTGGATTATGTTAGAATTTGGACATTTAAAGGTGCAGTGTGTAACTTTTCCATCACGTGCTTGTTTCTATGGATACGTCATTGCTCGGGCCTGGAATGTTCCACAGTGTGACATTAAACAGCTCTACCTTACGTTTATTCAATTACAGATGGTTTTATAGCTCAAAATACTTAGAAAAACAGGCATTCCGACTGTGAGCGGGGTCGCCTCTCCACAGATCTGACCTGTAACTTGGCGTCGCTTGGTCTCCGTGGAGATAGAAAGGTTTAATACCAGCACAGGATGATATTTTATTTTGGCCAACCTGCTGCCTAAAACGTACTCATAAAGCTTTGTTTTAATACTTTCAATACTTGCATAAAACGTGACTACACAGCTCTGTTATAGGTTTGTGGTTAAAAAAAAATTAAAATAAAATAAAATAAGGGGGGGTAATTGGTGAGTTTGTAGTAAAGTTAAATTACATAGTTGAGGAAAAAATAGTAATAATGGGCGAATGGAGCCTCGTGAAGCATTGACACTTCAGTTGCAATATTGTCTCAAATGGTTCGACGTGTCTGAGGCCTCGGAGAAACACTGACCTCTAGTGGACAAATTTAACCATTGGCATGCAGGTGTCTCAGCATCGATGAAGTATTGTTAGTGTAAGACAATACTTGTGTGCAGAACAAACACCGTACCTAACAACAACAATAATAATGATGATTTAAAATAATATGTAAAGAGCAACATAAATAGCAGCTGTAAATAAGAACATAGGTGTTATCTTGTTTGGTGGAATTAGATCAAAGTGATCCCAAACCATGGATCCTCTTGTAGATGCCATCGAAAATGAAACGAATGCCAAAAGTCGCCAAAATCACCACTAACGTCACACAACACTCCTCACTACCCAACAGTTTTAAGAAATATTGGTGCATCTTTTATACTGTAGCAGTTTAGCGTTTGTCAAACCATGGAAGTGCACTGAACACTCTGAACCAAACTCAGAACGGAACATTCGCTGAGCCAATGAAACGCTTCGATACACTGAAGCGACTGACACGCAGAGTGAAGCAGTAGGGGGAGGGACCGACACTTCCACACTTTGGTCACGTGAGCGGCTGCTGCGAGACGAGCTCCGAGGCAGCGCTTCGGAGCAATTTGTTTCAGAAAGAAGGAGACGTGCTCCAGAGCTCCGTCTCATTTGCCCATCACTAAAAAATTGTCAAAATTGACCCTACACATCGATTCAAAAATATCAGCAGAGCTTATTGGCCAATGACTGCTTTGGATTTTAAACAAGTGGCAATGGAATCATTGCCACTTGAAAAAAACATAGCGGTCAGTCTGTACCAGAGGTGGAACCAAGTCGTTATTTTGCAAGTCTCGAGTCAGTGTTACGACCCGGCTCTGCCAGGGACAGGGGGAAGTAACAAAATAACCAAGATGTAAAAAATGGTAAAAGTAAAGTTGTGATTTATTTAACAGAATTGTAAGGTAAAACTAACACAACAATGATTTTTACAAGAATTAACAAAAAGAGGCTCTAAACAGAGTGGCTAACGATATAAGGAAAAGTAGGCTAACCAAAACAGGGTATACAACATGAAACAGAAAAACAAAACAAAATAACAGTCTAAGTCAGCAGGACTCTAGTGTCTCGACCAAACACACCACGAGAGACACAAAGGTGGCAAGCAAGTCCACAAACAGAACAGCTGCCCTGAGTGGCAGGGGGCGGGTCCTTTTGTAGGGCCGGACCTCCAGGTGTAGGCCTGGGATTGGCCAGGTGTTTCGGGTTCCACCAGTCAGCAGGAGCGGCTCCAGGTGCCATCTTAAATTGAATCCTCCAATCACAGCATCACAGCAGGGGTCTGTATATGGAGGCTTGCACACACACGGATCTAAGCCAGAAGAGGATCTGGAGGCCTGTGGCCGTAACAGTAAGTCTGAAGTCTTTGACCTCAAGTCTGAGTCAAGTCCCAAGTCAAATACAGGCAAGTCCAAGTCGAGTCCCGAGTCAATGGCCCCCGAGTCCAAGTCAAGTCCGAGTCATCTGCTTTAAGCTTCCAATTATTTCTCGTCTTTAAACCAAAGTACCACATATAGCTTTGGTTTTTGCCATTTACATGACTTTAAATCTAAATTGTTCTTAAAAAGTCACAGTATTATTATTATGTTTATTTATTTCGGACAGTAATACATAGAACATAAATTAAAAAACAAAACAAAAAACTAAATAATATATAATATAATAATATATATTTATATATGAGTATTTATATAGTTGTAGAAATGCATTTTTTTTTTTTCCTTTTTTAAATGTCTTGATAAGATCTTAGTGTGAATCATTACGGTCAGAATAGAAAGAATTCAGATTTAATAGTGCAAAATAACAGTTATTTTGTCATGAAGGATCATGTACTATGTATTTCCCTCTGTTTTACTGTATTGTACTGTATACTACTGTAGTACATTTGAGGATACCACATCACAGTATTTCAGTGACATCCAAAGTAACAAACAAAGAAGTGGGAGGGACATGTTTAAGTTTGTTCCTGTAAAGTTCAGCACAGCATGTATCAACTGTAAAGAGAAAAGTATTTTCTAAAAAAAACATATATACATTTTTAGAAGAATCATCAGGTCTTCTCAAGTCACAGGGCTCAAGTTCGAGTCAAGTCCCAAGTCACGGAGCTTCAAGTCCAAGTTGAGTTCCAAGTCTTAGTCCATTTTATCAAGTCAAGTCTCAAGTCCTAAAAATAGTGACTCAAGTCCAAATCACAACTTGCAAGTCCCCACCTTTGGTCTCCAGCTTGTACCAATGGGCTCTATTCCTATTCACGCTTTCGTCACAAAACCGGAAGAGGTTTGGAAACATGCGGATGACGACTTCCTTTGGGCTGTGTTGGCGAAAATAACTCTGACAAAATCTGGGAAAACTGAGAAAATGGCACAGTTTTCTTCACCTAGATTTCATTGCATTCTTTCTTTTTTTTCCTTTTATAAATTGCTTCTTCATCCGTGTATAAATTTGTCTAATTAAAAACAAAAACAAGTCATTCTGATGTAACTGAGGTGGAAGACTATTAGAATCACGTCCACTGTGGAAAGCTTTGGCAGGTTGTGAAAACCGCTGCTGCTGAATCCACGGTTTTATCTCGTGCCCAGTCGTCACTCGAGTGTTTCCAAACGTCCTCCGATAAGCGTGAATAGATCCTGTAGAGGTGAAAACGGGCAGATAGGAGCAACGGCGTCTTGAATACAGGAGAATAAAGATGATTCAAACATGTATGAATCACTACACAAACAACTTCGAGAGGATAAATGAGAAGGGAAACGAGTATAACATGGTTGAAAGCTTTGAAAAGTGGATTTTGTAGAATAGGTTTGCTTTAAGATTCAGATTTTGGGTTAGGATTTAAGTTTAGGGCATTACACAGTTTTCACGAGACGAAAAACATGAGATCTTGTACTAAACCTGAATTCATTTTTAGGTTTCAAAATTGACTCTTAGCTGCAGCTCGAAAATGAGCTGACATTACTCGAATTTGCAGAAGAGTCGTATTCAGTGTTTCCATGAGCCGTGCAGCTACTGTGATTGGGAAATAAATGACACTTTTACCAAATCTTCGTACAGACAGCTCTGTAAAACATTCGGGTACATCTACACAAAGTAATATCTGTATATTTTTTTGTATCCAGTTTTTCCTTTTAACTATGAACTGAATAATGTTTGTGTCCGAAATAAAGAATAAAGTAATACAAAAATAAAGACTTTAACCAACCATCAAATGAACATCTCTGCTCTGAGAAAGCACTGGGCACAGAAACTGCACTTTTTAATGAACTTTATGAACTAATTTGGTTGCCTTTTGTGTTTTTTTAATCCAGTTTTTCCTTTTAACTATGAACCAAATGATGTTTGCGTCTGAAATAAAGAATAAAATACATTGTTTTCTATGCTAACTCCATTTATTTGGGCACAAAATCTGAGCATTCTATAATTTAAGATTTAGATAAACCAGGGGTGTCAAAAATCAAATTCACAGAGGGCCAGCATTAAAAATTGGGATTAAGTCATGGGCTAGACTAAATATTTATTGAAAAATGTGTTTTGAATGTTTTCTCTTCTTTCGAGATATGTAATGTTAAATCCTTTCTTATTAAAATAAATGTTTAGTAATAGTTTTGCTTAAACACTAACTACAGAACAAAAGTAATATTAAATAACAACATTTTAACAGGTTCTAGGAGCTTTAACAATGTCACTAAAGGCAATGGCAGTGACCCTGTACAAGAAGCGTCATTTGGAGCCAAACCTGGACAAGGAGCAGGGCTGGAATGTGGAGGCAAGCTCCCTGGATGGAGAACAGTGTCCAGCGAAACTGCAATAGGGACACAGAGAAACAAGCACCCTGGACAGAGAGAAGAGTCCAGCAGTGGCTCAGGACCAGAAGCAGGTGGGTTGAGGTCAGGAAGTTCCAAAAAAAAGCTCCAACAGAACAGATCCAGGGCTGGTGTGCAGTCTGTACTGGCATTGGGCACCTGTGGCTCTTGAGAAACAGGTGGGAGCTGAGGTGTAGGAAGGAGGACTGAACAAGCAGGGCTGGGCTGCCACCTGCACGCCCTGTGTCTCCTCCTGGTGACTCTTCTGGAGGTGGCAAACTCATAGCATAGGCATAGTCGTGGGCTAGAGGTGAGATCGGGCCTAAAAAATCCAGCCCGACCCGACCCGGCCCGCGGGTATTAAAACCCGACCCGGCCCGAGCCCGACCAATTAACTTGATTTGCAGGCCCGAGCCCGAAGCAAACCCGAAATGTCATATTTTATTTGTGACTCGGGAGGAGGAGCAGTGCTCAGCGTCGAGGTGCCAGTCTTTTTGCTCTCGTATGAAAGCAAAGCGCCACATTGACGACATTCAGCGAAGCCAACGCAAGTTTCTGTAGCATTTTCAACAATCAATTTGAAGCTTTTCCACACCTCACTCTTACCGGTGCGTGTTTGTCTTTTCAGTTCTCCTGCCTTTAGTTTAACTTCTTGCTCCTCCATATTGGGGATACCAGGTCAAAATAGATGCAGACTTGCGGAGGGGAAGATTATTAAATTAAGAGGGGGCGTTCACGTGCACAGAGCTCTGGCTCTGCGGATCCTGTTTAGTAGTTAAATAGCAATTACATTACATTACTTCTCTGTTTTATCCATATTATTTATTTTATAACAAGTATTCCTTAGTTTAGTATCCACACATCGTTTTGGCATACATTTTATAAACATATATTTATTTGAAGCCCGACCCGACCCGAAGTAATGATTGACATTTTAGGCCCGACCCGACCCGAATTTTGGGTCGGGTCGGGTCGGGCTTGGGCTCGGTCTTAAGATCTTACCTCTATCGTGGGCCTGCTGCAGAGTAGCTGCAGGAGACAATCCACTTCCTCACACATTAAAACATTTAAAAAAGTAGAGCAGTCTGCTTGGGTCTGATCTGGTTGGTCCATTCTGTCAAGTAGAAACAGAGGGAGGATCCAAAATGCAGGACTGCTGAAAAAGTTATTTAATTACAAACAAAGAAAGATCTAAAAATCCATAAATCCAAAAACATACAAAACTGCAATGACAATGGACCAACAAAGGGCAGAAGAGAACACAGGGTATAAACGCACACAGACAGGTGAAACACATTAAGGGTGGGGCAAACAATCAGGACAGGAAGTCAAACTCAAAACTACAAGCAGACAGGACAAATGTCAAAATAAAACGCACACAACACAACAGATACACCAAAATAAGCAAAAACTACAACTACAAACATGAACCACGACAATTTCAGACCTGAGATTTCCAATCTTGACTGAACTAAAGGTTAGAAGTAGCAGTTCATTTGAAAACTACCACTCCATGACATCACAAGGTGGAACAGACAATTTTGAGAGGCAGACAGACTAAGAATAGTGAACAAAACTCCAGGTATAGTTTGGATGAGTTTACAACAATATAACACGACTTAAAGCTCACATGAGTCCATTTTGCGTAATATAGGACCTTTAAACATATAAATCCATAATTGTTGTAAAGATAAATTCTAATTAGATCAGAATCCGTGACAAACCTGCTGTATTATAACGTTCTTTGTGCCGAAATGCTCCTTCTTTGGTCTGGTGGACACAGGAGCTGTCCGTGGTGCTGAAATGAAAAACTTCACATTCTGACCTGCCTTTGTCCTGCATTTGAATCATTATTATTATATAAAAAAGAAAAGGATCATGGCCATTGTGAATAGAATCGTTCACATTATTAAGGACAAGTCTGTATTATATTATTGTATTAGTGATTTGAAAATCGGTGTGATGTTTCTTTTTTCTTTTCAGGTTAAGTTGAGCTGCAGTGATCAGATTTTTTCTCTTGTTGTCGTGTTCTGGTCTTGGAGATGATTGTAATTCTGAGCAATTACATTTTTATTATTATTTTATTTATTATGATTTTGTGAAATATGTTATTCTATCGCTTTTTTGATTTTTATCGAGGAAAGAGCTGGAGACGAAAGAGTGAGAGAAAGAGGGAAAGAGGGGGGGAGAAGGAGAGATAGAAGAAGAAGAAAGAAAGAGAGATGAATGGGAAAGAGAGGGAGAAAGGAGGCAAAAGGGAAAGGGGAAAGGAGAGAGATAGAGAGGAAGAAAAAAGAGGGGAGGGAGAGAAGAGGAAGAGAGAGGGAGAAGGGAAGAGAGAGATGCAGGAAGAGAGAGGGAGAAAGGAAGCAAAAGGGAGAGAGAGGGGAAGAGAGAGGGAGATGAAGGGAAAGAAAGAAAGGAAAAGAGGGGAGGAAGAGGAAGAGAGAGGGAGAAAGGAAGAGAGAGATGCAGGAAGAGAGAGGGAGAAAGGAAGCAAAAAGGAGAGAGGGGAAGAGAGAGAGATGAAGGGAAAGAAAGGAAGAAAAGAAAAGAGGGGAGGAAGAGAGAAAAGGAGGGAAAGAGGAAGAAAGGAAGAGGGAGAGAGAAAGGAAAAAGGAAGAGAGAAGGAGAGAGAGGGGGAAAAGGAGAGATTGATGCAGGGAAAGAGAGGAAGAAAGGAAAAGAGAGGGGAGGAAGAGAGAGAGGGAGGGAAAGAGAGGGAGAAAGGAAGATGGAGAGAGAGATGAAAAAGTGAGAGGAGAGAGAGATGGAGAAAAGAAGAGAGAGAGAGAGAGAGAGAGAGATGAAAAAGTGAGAGAAGGAGAGAGAGAGAGGGATGGAGAAAGGAAGAGAGAGATGGAGGGAAAGAGACGAAAGAAAAAAGAGGGGGCAGAGAGGGAAGGGAGAGAAGAGGAAGAGAGGGAGAAAGGAAGAGAGCGATGAAGGGAAAGAGATAGAGAAAAGAAACAAGAGGGAGAGAGTGGGGGAGAGAGAGGGGAAGGGAATGAGGGAGAAAGGAAGCAAAAGGGAGAGAGAGGGGAAGGGAAGGAGATAGAGAGAGAGAGAGGGAGGAAGAAAAGAGAGAGGAAGGGAAAGAGAGAGAGGGAGAAAGGAAGAGAGCGATGGAGGGAAAGAGATGGAGAAAAAGAAAGGAAGAGAGAAAGGGAGAGATGGAGAAAGGAAGAGAGAGATGGAGGGAAAGAGAGGAAGAAAGAGAGAGAGAGAGGACAAGGTTGGCATTTCATTTTAGATTAGTTATTAAAAAATAAAGTTATCTGTTTTTATAGCAAAAGAAAATTGGACAGAAGTTTTAGAGAAAAAGACTCTGGTCGTTCTAATTGTGTTTTTTTTTTTTTTTTTCTTTTTTCTTGACAGTAGTTTCCTCGACTCTCCAGCGCACATCCAGAGACGTCTTCTTATTCTAAAGCGAGCGGACCTGATGAATAAAACAAGCGCGGGTCAGCGTCGGTACGGGCTCACGCGTACGGGAGCTGTCCGCGGCGCTGGAGAAAACCCCGGTGGAGGTGTGATTTCTGCTTATGTGGACAGAGCCGGAGCTTTTGTCACAGTCGGATCCTCCTGGAGCCTCCTGTGTGAAGTCCAAACTCATTATCTGTACCTGAGAGGGAGAGGGGGCTTCCAGAGAGACTCAACTTTATAACTTTATATAGAGTAAACTGTGTGAGGTGTGACACTAAGAAGACTCTACCTATAAAGATGTAAGCTTAAGTGTCTAACGCTGGATTCATATTTGTACAACTCTGAATTTAAAGCGTTCAGGAAAAGGTGGAACATAGTGGTGAATATTTGAATCTCACTGGTTGAAGAAACAAGACAAGAAATCAAACTTTTGTTCCATCCAGTTGAGAGAAAAAGCACAGAAAAGCACAGAGAATAAAGAATAGTGTTGGGGAGTAATAGATTACATGTACCGCAGTTACGTATTCAGAGTACAAATTATGAGTACAGTTACTGTTTCAGTGAGTGGTAATTGGATTACAGTTACTTTGTTGAAATAAATGGATTACATGGTGGTATTTTGTATTTTCCTGTTTTTCTGTTTTCACATGTTGGGCTATATCCCCCCCCCCTTTTTTTTTTTTTTTTTTCCCGGAGTTTCCACTCATTGCTGGAAACTAAAACAGGTCTAAACCAGATCTAAACCAGGTCTAAAACCAGGACTAAACCTAGGACTAAAACTAGATCTAGATCTAAACCAGGTCTAAACTAGGTCTAAAACAGGTCTAAACCAGGACTAAAACAGGATTTAACGTATCTCCTCTTCTTCTTCTATCAATAATATTTTTTTTATACGGTTAAGTAAAGTCTGGGCTTTTTATTTTCTTTTAGCAGAAAAAAACATCTTAAGTGAAGATTTCCTCGTCTTTGCTTCTCTACAGCAAATCAAGTAATCCAAAGTATTCAGATTACGTTACTCACTTTAAGTAACTTAATGGATTACGTTACAAACTACATTTTGGGATATGTAATCTGTAATCTGTAGGGGAATACATTTTGAAAGTAACCTTCCCAACACTGGCACTACCACAGGCTGAAGTACGTCTATCGCAGATTTTTTATTATTTATTATTTTTTTCTCAGGGACCCATATTTTAAAAGTCACAAACCTTCGCGAAACAAGTAAATAGACATTAAATCACATTCTTAAATCACAAAATAAAGGTGGATTTGACCATTATTAAACATTAATGAGGATATTTTATTGTTGACTGAGTGATGTCTCTCGTGTCTCTCTAACCTCAATTCCATTTCTCTCCAGCGACTAGGTCAGGAATCAGAATACACTAGACGGTTTGCAAGAACCCCAGAAGTTGTAGACCGCGCACCGTCCAATCAGCAAAGAGCATGAGAAGACATAACATCAAACTCAAGTCGCGCCTGTCTGGGTCCCTTTTGTGGTACAGCACAAGTGTAAACAAAGCGGTCGAGATGGATGTAGACGAAGACAGACATTCTGTGTTGGCAACGATTCCCGAGATCGAGGATTTAAAGCTGGAACAAAAAGAATATTTGGTGAATTTTATCAAGGGGAAAACCATCATTGCCCTTCTTCCTACAGGATTTGGTGCATTACATACATCACGACCAAATGACATTGTTTTGAGTCAGGATTAGAAGGACACTTGTTGGTGCAGACTTGTGATGTGAGAGGAGCCTGTGTGTGAGCCTGTGTGTGTTTTCTGACATCGTTTTAGTGTGAAGTGACTCTAGTGTATTAAAAAAGTACCCGCCTACCATTGAGCGAACGAATCCTAATGCTGCGAGGTCAGACGGTTTCCATGAAGTGAAACTAAATTGAAGCAGCAATAAAAGGATCCATAAGTCGCCTATTTGGACATTAAATGCAGCCCATTTCTCTTTCTTTTCAACATTCAATTGAACCAGCAATATTGGAACAAAATGGTCAATAAAATAATTACAAAAAGATTGGAAATTATACAAAACACGTCTTAACATTTCAACAATTCTAATGAGATAGGTGGGACTGTCTGTGTTTTTGTAGTGTGTTTCAGTCCGGGTGCAGGAGGAGAGCGCAGCAGCAGATCAGGAGCAGCATTCAGTCTGTTTCTATGGCTTGTCTTCATTCTTATGAGCACAGAAAATACAAATACACATATATAGAGGAAAGGAATAAGCAGAGAAATACCTGACCCTACTGAGGACAGGATATTCTGAAGAAATTTTTATCCAGAATGACAATAAGTTCACAGATCATGTATACAGCTGTATATTATGGAGCTACATGCAGATCGTGACAAGACAACCCAAAATAATCTCTTGCGACCCACCTGAGGGTCGCGATCCAGTCTTTTTGTTTTGGTTCACTTGGGTAATTCATTTTCAGCTTTGCTCCAAACCACCATGCTGCTCCGTGATTGGTCTGAAGCGCTGATTAACCAAGCAGCTGCTACAGAGGGACCAGAGGGAACCAGGTCAGATGGATTCTTGAGACTTGAACAATTCCTTTTGCTCTCCTTTCAGTCATACCCAGTGTTTCATTTAAAGCGTCTGTACAACATTTTTGTAGATCTCTGGGAGAAGGAGTTGTACATGTGACTCGAGTCGTACCTGCTCAGCACAACGAGACTGGACCTCCTGCAACGGACTTCAGCTGAGATGTCTGGGAGTAAGAATAATGCATGAGCCTTACACAGCACTTTTCCAGACCTTCAGTCAGTTTACAGTTTTCACTCAGCGGTGTTAAGTTTCTATTATAGCCACAGCTACTTGGGGCAAACTGACAGCTGCCAATCTGCTCCATCAGATTCAAACATCCATCACAATGTTACGTTTTGTCCTGATTTCTTTTAATTCAGAGTGACCAGGCCTTTCTGTGTGGAGTTTGCATGTTCTCCCCTTGTCTGGGTGGGTTTCCTTCAGGCACTCCAGTTTCCCCCATCAACCCAAAACATGCACCATAGGTTAAATCCTCCAAGACAGTCCTGACCAAGCCTAATAACCAGATCATGAAGATAGGTCCCCGGGCCCCATGTGCTGCCCACTGCTCCTGAAAGGATGGGTGAAATGCAGAGGAGAATCCCTGCCTCAAATGGAGGAGTTCAAGTATCTGTTTAGGAGTCTTGTTCCGGAGTGAGGGGTGGATAGAGCATGAGATTGACAGATGGACTGGTGCAGCATCGGCAGTGATGCGGTCGCTGTATCGAACCGTTGTGGTGAAGAGGGAGCTGGGCCGAAAGACAAAGCTCTCAATTTACCGTCAATCTACATTCCTCCCCACACCTATGGTCATGCGCTCTGGGTAATGACAGAAAGGACAAGATTGCGGATACAAGCGCTCGAAATGAGTTTCCTCCGCAGGGTGGCTGGACACTCCCTTAGAGCTAGGGTGAGGAGCTCAGTCACAAGAGAGGAGCTCAGAGTAGAGCCACTGCTCCTCCACGTCGAGAGGAGCAGCTGAGGTAGCTCAGGCATCTGTTCCAGATGCCTCCTGGACACCTCCCTTAGGAGATGTTCTGGGTGCGTTCCACCAAGAGGAGGCCCCAAGGAAGGCCCAGGATGCGCTGGAGGGATTATGTCTCTGGGCTGGGCTGGCCTGGGAACGCCTTGGGGGGAATGAAGTCCTTGCTCAGACTGCTGCCCCGGCAACCTGGCCCCGGATAAGGGGAAAAAAAAAAAAAAGATGGATGGAAATTCCTACAGGGATAATAAAAAGTACTACAAAAAACCAAAACAAAACAAACACCAACAACAAAATAAGTAAAGTAAATCACAGTCACATTTTTATACAGCTGTTCCACCTTCAAGTCACTCAAAGTGCTTTACATCAAGGAACCACTCACTCACTCACCCATTCATACACCAGTGTACACAGGTCAGTTAAATGTTTTACCCAAGGACACAGTGACAGCATTCACCTGTGGGTGCAGGATTCGAACCGTCAACCTTCGGATCAGTGGAGAAACACTCTACTAACTGAGCTACTGTTGCCCACACACAGATATTTATAGGTGGAGTCTTCTTAGTCTCACACCTCGAACATACCACACACCACTTTCATTCTAGACCATGTGGGTTTAGTGTCTTGCCTGAGGACACAAAGGCAGTTTTCCCAGTATTCCCAGTGATCTCCCATCCAAGTACTAACCAGGCCCAGCCCCGCTCAGCTTTGGAGATGTGACGAGAACAGACTTTGAGACACCTGTGTGGCCGCGTCGTGATTGAAGATCATACTTAAATTGGATTAAAGCTCATGAAGCGAGCGCTCATTGATTCAACCCCTCCATTTGAAAAGTTACACAATGAATCTTTAATAACAAAACAGATTCCTAAAACCAACTTTGACACATCCCGTAACAACCTTCCCCGTCTGATAAAACTCGTCTTCTCCGTCCTCCCTCCCTCCTTCCCTCTGCTTGTATCGCATTATAGAGGCCCACACTTTTCTATGGAGCAGTGTAATTGCACAGTGCAGTTTCTGTGTCTTTTTCAAGTGGAGTTCTCCCCGTTTCTCCGTTATCAGAAAATTACACGGCTGGAAAAGTGCGTGGGAGAGCCCGATAAAACCCACAAAAGAACCCTGCTTTTCACTCCCATAATGCACATGTAAAAACCACCCAGCGTCAATAGATTACACTCACAAGACATCGCCAAATCCAATTCCAGAATTCAAAGTTTTCTATGTTTTTTTTTTTTGTGTGTGGCGAAAGTTCGAACAAGATGAGTTTCTGGCTGTAAATCTGGACTTTCATGTGGGCTAATCGGTGTTAATTACGCTGTCGAGAAAAAGACAATAGTTCAAATTGAGTAATGGTTGAAACTAGGTCTTGGATTGAGAAGGAGGACATTTCGAAAAGAATATGTTTTATTCATAACAATAAAGTCATTCTGGATGTACTTAAGAGCAACAGAGGAATTAGCGGTTCTAAATTTCAATGCAGAGGTTGTGGGTTAGATTTCTAATTCCTTCTCCCGCCAAGTACGATCTATTTAAAAAGGCGGCATTATGCAAAACTGACTCTTTGGGCTCTTTTCTACCAAGTTATAACAATGTTCCCTCATCAGAAACGAGCCTGAAGAGGTTTTAGACATCATCCATGCAAGTTTGAGTCATTAAGTGATCTCTCTTGGGCCCCATTTGAACCTTGCTTTTGGTTAAGTAAGTAAGTTTTTTTTATTTATACAGCACTTTTCGCAGACATATGTCACAAAGACGCTTTACAGAGCATTATTCATTCACTCCAGACTCCTCCAGAAAGACGGAAGCGCGGCTGCCAATCTGCACCATCTATCCCTCTGACCACCACCATCACTCACTCACACACCACTTTCATACTAGGCAATGTGGGTGAAGTAGCACCCTGCCACATTGACCTCGGTGCGGGTGCAGGTGTGGGTGGGATGGCAAGAAGTCTGTTTTTTCTGGATGTTGTTTAGCCTGGTTCATCAGCCATTTTCACTTTGTGGAAACCGTCTGACCTCGCAACATTAGGATTTGGTCACTCGACAGTAGGCAGGTACTTTTTTTATTTAACCAATCACTGCTATTTGGTCGTGACGTTTGTAATGAGCCCAATCCCGTAGGAAGAAGAGCAATAACATCTTTCCCCTTGACAAAATTCACCAAACATTCTCTTTGTTTCGGCTTTAAATCCTTCGATCTCGTTGCCAACACAGAATGTATGTCTTCGTCCATCCATCTTAACTGCTTTTTTTACTGTTGTGCTGTACCACAAAAAACAGGCACTTGAGTTTGATGTCATGGCTTCACAGCTCTTCGCTGATTGGCCAGTGCATGGTCTACAACTTCTAGGGTTCTTGCAAACCGTCCAGTGTATTCTGATTCCTGACCAAGTAATTGGAGAGAAATGAAATTGAGTAGAGGGAAAAGGTGGCACCAGCCTCCTGGCTAGCAGTAGTCGCACAGGAAATCAGACGCACAGAGCTGACGGATCAGTGTATTTTCTTAATGAAATCTCCCTGCACACTCCTCCACAAATGTATTTACTCATTGTAGAGAGCCACAGTATCCAAAAGCACGAGTAAGTGGTAACCAAAGGCTCGAGAAAGTGGTCGTGATGTGAAATGTCGTTTACCAACAAGACTTCTTGTACCTGCTAACCTACCGCGTGAACTCCCGACCAGAGCGTGAACACGTTGTCTTGGGAAGTGCATTTTCCACACTTTGCCCTCAGCTCGTCGTGACCGCCCAACAGCAGAGACCAGAGTCAGAGGGGCGAACAAGTCACAGTAAAACCACACTGACCCGTTCAGTCGATGCTTTTAAGTCTTGTTTAAAAACACACTTTTACCCTCTGGCTTTTAACCCGACATGAGATTGTGTGGTCCCCTGACAGACTTGGATTTTATTTTCTATTTTTCTAT
Organism: Boleophthalmus pectinirostris; assembly: GCF_026225935.1. Classification (NCBI taxonomy): domain Eukaryota; kingdom Metazoa; phylum Chordata; class Actinopteri; order Gobiiformes; family Gobiidae; genus Boleophthalmus; species Boleophthalmus pectinirostris. Next base: position 34,245,971 of record NW_026571473.1, read on the forward strand.
TTGCTAATTTGTGTATTTTTTATGTTTTTATTGCCTTGCTTATTTCATTTTGTATGATTTATTTTAGTCAATGTGTTAATTTATATTGTGCCTACTCTGTGCAGCACTTTGGAGACGTATAATAAATTTGGCTTGGATTAGCAGGATGCATGCCAATTGTAACGTGATAGTGCTCTGAAGGGGGAGTAACTTAGTGCGGAGAGCATCAAAAACAAAACTGAAACTTATTAAACATGTTAATAAGTTGTTTTTTTCATGAATATAGCATTTTCAAAACAATAAAAGGTAACGTGGTGATCTAAATTTGTTATTTGTAGAACAGTATTTTTGTCGTAACACGTTGTGGGTTCAATTCCCAGCGTCGCCATGAGTCTTTTTAACTACAAAGTGCATGTTCTCCCCGTGTTACTGTGGCAGAGTGGTTTTTCTTTCTTTTGTATTCAGTGTGGACACAACAGAAAAAGTGTTGTTTTTGAACATGTCTGATTCTCGTTGAAAGGATGGGAGCCGCTTCTCCAGAGGAAACAGTGCATCTTTGTGTTTTGTTTGTACTCCATCTGTTCCTTCTGCTCCTCAAAGCCTCGTGGACCCGTCTGAACCAGGGCTGCTCTAACTAAATGTGAGGGAGGTCTGGCTCTGGACATGTTTCAGCTCTGTAAACAAAACAGTATCATAACATTTAAAAGTTTAAGCACATATTTGTAATGGTATGTGGATTTGTTCGAGGTGTAGTTGACTGTGGAGATGGGGCGAGACATAATGCCCACTAGAAAAAACACAAGATTGGGTCTAAACTATGAATTAGCAGTTGTAAACATACATTGATGACATCCAAAAGTTAGTAGAAACCTCCAAAAAGAGGATTTTCTATAATAACCCCTCTTTAAATAAATCACACTTGGCAGGAGTAAAAATCTAACCCACAACCCATGTACTGAAAGTTACAACTGCTAATTAACACTTGTGAATTTTGTACATAGATATTATTCATGCTGCGTGGTAAATGTGTTGTTGGGTCACCAAATTTGACACACATTACTGTCATATGAAGATAAACTAAAAATATTATTATGGACACGTGAACTGAATAACCAGAAGTCTCCAACTTGGTTTGATTGAAAATTCTGACATGTTAAATCTGCATTTTCATTTATATCAACTATCTCCTCTGAAGGTGCTTCACTAACTGAGCTGAAAATCACTGTACGTCATCGAGGGAAGTGTGGCAAGTGTGGCTTTAAAACTATTGTGCACAACTTCCACAAATCAAAGAACACTCAGGTTCAGAGGGCCGACCCTCTGGAATAATCTAGCTCAGACTTCTCAAATCTATTTCCTCACTGGACTAATTTAAACAGACAATTAAAACAAACAAACATCGGCTTGTAATGATATTTAATATTTAAAGTCAACTTGTCTGTTCATGACTGTTATGATAAAATCATGTTTAGAGGGGAGGTGATCTTATTACTATCTATTATGATTTTATATGCTTATAAGCATCACATTTCTCTGAGGAAAAAATAAAAAATATAATAATAATTTCATTTCAAAATTACTGTTTGTGCAAAGTCCAGTATGGCTCAAAATTGAATCATTTGTACATCGTGTACATTTCTTGTTTAAATGTCCTCACTGTGAAAGAATCTAATTTGGCACAATAGACAAACTTCTGTATGAAGACCCAGAATGTTATTATTTTCGAGAATTTACAAAATAAAAATTTATCATCTTTAGTACTACTACTACTACTACATGTGATGATTATGTTTTTTTGGGTACACTGTTCTTTTATGACCTGTCACCCTTGGGTGCTTTCCACAACCTATTTACGATGGCCACCTGAGCTCTTCTTCTATTTGCCTATTGCCGAAACGTTCTCCATCCATCCATCCATTCATCTTCTTCTGCTTCATCCAGGGCCAGGTCGTAGGGGCAGCAGGCTGACCAGGGACTCCCCAGACTTCCCTCTTCACACACACTACCTCCAGCTTTTCCACGCGGCATTCCCAGGCCAGCCGAGAGACATAGTGGGACTGTGGGACACGCCCAGAACACCTCTCCAGGGAGGCATCCGGAACAGATGCCCAAGCCACCTCAGCTGGCTCCTCAAACGAAACAAAACTTTGTGTATGTCCTAATAAATCTCAGAATTTGCTAGTAAGACCGTGCGGGACTTTTCTCTATGATCCTAATCATTAAAGTCAATAGAAACCACATCATATTTTCCACTATAATGTCCATGGTAACACTATGTCCAGGAAAGTCAGTTCTTCCTAAAATACACTACCGGTCAGAAGTTTTAGAACACCACACTTTTTCCAGTTTTTTACTGTTTACTGTTGACCAAAACATATTCTAAACTTTTCATTCATCAATGTAGCTACTATTGGCAGATAGAACAGCTGAACACACTCGTGGCTCGTTCTTTTTTACAATAGAAATCAAATATTCTTCAGAAAGTTCTTCCCAAGTCTGTTGCAGAAGTTCCCATAAATGTGTGGCACTTGTAGGTTTCTTGGCTTTAGCTCTTCTGTCCAGTTCATCCCAAACCAGCTCGAAGGGGCTTGAGTCTGAAGGCTTCACTGGCCACTCCATGTTTTCAGGTTTAAGATTAAGATGGTAAATTTTATTCTTTTTTCCTGAGGTAGTTTTGGCAGAGCTTGGACTTGTGTTTTGTATCTTTTATCTTTTCATTTAACCTCTGGCTGTTCAGTTCTTACCTTTGCACCATTTCAAGCTCTTCATTGGACTTGCGCGACTTGAATTGCAATACATAACTTTAAAAATTAGGGTGTTCTAAAACCTCTAAAAAAGACTGGTTGTATATCTTTACCAAACCAAAAAAAAAAAAAAAAAAGTAAGAAGAAAATAGAAAAACACATTTTAGTGGTCGCCAACTTTATATCTGAACATAAAAACATGCTGTTGATCTAATAATACAGGGGTACATCATGAGCACCAGATCTTTGACCCCATAAATCAGGCAGGTCCCCGTAAAAAACAGGCAGGTCCTCGTAACGTGAGCGTGTGCACAGTTTCTCCTCCCCACAATTGTGACAAATACCCACCTACACCAAATCGTCCCCCGTTCTCCGGCTGAACCAAAAGCCTTATCTCCGGCGACAGACTTTGATGAAATCCGGTAAGATTAGACCAGGAAGGGGCCTTTAAAGGAGTCACCTTCAAAAGCACTGGTGCGGATTCACGGCGAGCTCCTCCGCGCGAAAAAAGGTCTGTGAGATTGTGCGAGCGCTCCCGTTCACATTGTACGGACGAGATGACAATTTAGATGTAAAATGTGTCACTGTGCGATGTGACAGATGTTTCCCTGATAAAATGCGCAGACTCTATTCACCGGATGACAATAGGGAAAGGCTTAGAGACATGAGGGGCAAGTTAAAACCCGTTATGTGGTTTAAAGGTCTTATATTACGCAAACTTTGACTCGCGTGAGCTTTTAATCGCGCTGGAATATTGTTATCTCATCGCAAACATACCTGGAGTTGTGTTTACACGTGTGAGTACTTTTACTTTTAGTCTGTCTACATCTCCAAAGCTCAAAATATGATGTCACGAAGAGACAGTTTCCAAATTTACAGAGATTGGCAATTCCAGGGCTGAAATGATCCAAATGATTGTAGTTATTTAAAGTAATAAAAGTATTTGTATTAAGCTATTTTCTAATCTAATGCTGTTTCTTCAAGACAAACAAAAATACCTGGAGTTGTGTTTTGTTTCATTCACTTTTTTTTAACACATAAACCCTGCAGATTTAGGCTGAGTTTGTCTCTCAAATAGAAAACACTCACTTGTGATATAATGAGAAAGTACAGGAAGTGCTCCACTCTTTGACACCTTTAATAGAGGCTTTGCACCGTCACGTGACCCCTATAGCAACGGTACCTACGCCGCCATGACACCGGGCAACACTATACCATTTATTTCAGTAGCATTGGAGAAACGTGGGGAGGTTTTGTTGTGTATTTGGTTGTTCTAGACGCTCTGGAAATGACTCATCAGGAGCCTAAACAAAAGAATTATCAAAAAAAAAGACGCGGATTATGGCAAGCAAAAATAAACCGCGAAGAGATTTCCAATAGTACCATCAAGACACCCAAAGTTTCATCAAGGTATTTGCTATTTAAATTGTTGCATAGCTTATTTAATGAAAGAAGCACATTTACTGAACTAAAATTTCATTCATTTATCCAGGAAAACCCGCACTAGTTTACGAAGATTCAACGAAACATTGGGCTCCTATGATAACATGGCTATGATCAACATGGCGCACGAGTCGAAGAGTCTGTGAGCCGAACCTCGAAAGAATCGGCCATGAAAAGATCCTCGCGAACATGTTAGAAAGATCCGCTCACAAAAAGTGATTAATTCTAGAAGACGTAGTTGTGGATAAGCAAGACAATAAAGAAAACATGGGTCCTACGATGAGTGACATGTTTATATCTGCGTTGGAAGATATAGTTTCTACTGCCACTCACACTGCAAATGTTTTCTTTTTAAATTTTAGTTCAGTAAATGTGCTTCTCTCATTAAATAAGCTATGAAACTATTTAAATAGCAAATACCTTGATGAAAGTGACGTGAGTGTGTCTTGATGGTACCATAGGAAATCTCTTCGTGGTTTATGTTCTCTAGTCGTAATTCCCATCTTTTTTCGATAATTCCCTCGTTTGAGCTCCTGATGAGTAATTTCCAGAGGAACAGTGAAGAACCAAATTGTTTTTATCCTGTTCAGAGCGTCTAGAACAACCAAATACACAACAAAAGCTGCCCATGTTTCTCCGATTCTACTGAAGTCAGTGACATAGTGTGCCCGGTGTCATGGCGGTGTAGGTACCGTTGCTATAAGGGTCACGTGACGGTGCAAAGCCTCTATAGAATCATTTGGATAATTTCAGCCCTGGAATCATAGGCTGTATATATAAATGGACACAGGCGCTGCTGATTAATCTTCACTGTAGTTTTTTTGAATAGCGATGGGTATACGAATGTTAAAGCCAGTTAATATATTCCGTAGCCAATGCTTGTCTTTGCCAGTTCTCAATCAGTTTGCTTGTAGCCCAGAACCTTGTGTTCATAAAGTTTGTTACTTAAATGAACCATCTGAGCTGGATCAAAATTAAAAGGCCTCACAAAGTTTATGAAAAAGCTGTAGGCTGGGAGCATTGTGACAGCCCCCATCTCCCCAGCAGCTTTGGAGATGTAGACAGACTAATGATAAAGAGTAACTCAAACATGGGTGAATGAAACAAAACACAACTTCAGGTCTGTTTTTGAGGAGGTAACATTTTTCTAACAAGAGTTAAAGCTCACAAGAGTCAGTTTTGTGTAATAAGGCTCCTTTAATCAGTGTAAAAATGGATGCAAATGAGAATGAAAAAAAAAATTTGGCTCTTTAACAAAATGAGATCCAGTTCAAACAATTCATATAAAGGAACCATTCAAAAGAGCCAAAGCGTTCACAAAGTCACAGCACTGCCATTAATCTTATCTGTCTCCATAAAGACAAGTAGGTCAGAGCAAATTATAGATCAAGATAGAGCTTCCTGGCAAATAACATCATGGAGACAAGCAGGTGGGCAAGCAGAAAAGTTACATAATGCACTTTTAAAGGTCCTATCTTACACAACATGAGAGCTTTAATTCCGATTAAACATAATGTTTTATTCCACTTAATGTGGTTTGGTTAGTTATATTTTGTTTTGGGCATCCGTCCTCCGTGCTTTTGGTTCTTCCCAGGGAAAACTTCTCAGGCAGAGGCACCTAACACCACTCCAGCTCATCTGGGCCTGAAATGAACCAGAGCTGCTCCCGCCGGTTCAGGAGTCTGGGTTTGGAAACTGTTCCCCAGTTTGTAGGGGCGAGAGAAACAGAGTTACACATCCCCACGCATAACAACAAACCGAGATGACGAAAAAAGCCGGTAGTGTGTGTTTTCTTCAAGTTTATATAGATTCGTGTCCCTGTCCAATCAGAACCCTTCCCGACCCCAGACACTGAGCAGAATTAAATAAAGCCGATTTAACGTGTTTCCATGTAAACTTCAATTCGGAATTTTTATTTCAATGTAAACTTGAAGGAGAATAATTTAATTTGAATCTCTTGACAGACTGATGGAAGTGGGGCTGCAAATCTGCGTTATCTCCCCTCTTGGATAATTTCAGCTCTGGAATCGTAGACTGTGTATATACGTAGCTAATGCACTAGGTGCCACATTCCAAATACAAAGTTTGCATGTTGGCTCTGCTGCAGTGAGCCTCATCATTTTGATCGTAAAATGTTCAGACCGCTCTACATAATCCTCATGTTTTTGTTTTTGTTTTGTTTTTGTTTTTTTGGTCAAAAAAGTCCTTATTCTAAAAAAATGCCCCTATTACCGTTAGCATTGCGAGCTTCATTTGAGTGGTGCTGCCGCTGAACGCAGTGGATGAGGTGACACCTACTTAGTTCACTTCCTACTGTCTGTGGCTGGAACTGTTATTCTCTTCTGAACTAAACGTAAAAGGTTGCTGATAACTTGAAAATTACCACAAAGTTACTGGAGAACCGACAAAAAAACTGGTAATTCTATAAATTTTCAACATTCACAAAAACAGCAGCAGGATGAAACCCTCACAAAGTCTTGAAGGAAACTTGAAGGAGAATAATTATTTCCAAACTATTTAATTTGGAATAAAAAAAAAAAAAACATAATGTAAACGTGTCCATTGACTCTTGTGAGCTTTAAAGGTTGTATGGAGGATTTTTTTTTTGTTTCAAACTGTCAATGAAAGTTTAAAATACCATTACAGAGATGCAGCAGCTTTGTAATTATGATGACCAAAAAAAAAAAGAACGAAAATCTATCAACTGTGGACGTAGTGAGGCCAGATAAACATCAGCCAATAGAAAACGAGGCTCCCTCATTTTCTATTGGCTGTTAGGTTGTCAATCAAACTCCCTAGTGTAACTGAGTCGTCGGAGCGCGGGGATTATGTGGTTTACGCGGCGGTTCTTAGAGGCTTTTTCAAACTGTAGTTTCCTTGCATTTCGCACAAAGTTTGTCGCGACGGCGGACGAGAATCCACGACCGGTTCGCCGCAAAAGAAAGTCCGTTTTTGAGGTCGCTGAAAGAAGAAGAGAAGAGGAAAAGGAGCGAAGACAAACTGAGATGATTCTTGGAGATCTCGTCCAGCGATGGCGCGACCGAAGCAGACGAAGCCTCTAAAAACTGACGCGTCGGTCGCTGAATTACCTCTAGACAGGAAACTTCAACAGTAATTCTGAACGCGCACAAGGACTGTCGCTGTATTTCTCTTCCCTTAAAAAAATCCTCTATACAACCTTTAAGCCATGTTAGAATGTTGTTAACTCAAATACAGACTTGGAGTTTTGTTTTGTTTCATTCACATGTGTTTGAGTGACTCTGGTTTATTAGTCTGTCTCTCAAAATGCTCTGTTCCACCTTGTGATGTCATGTAGTGGCAGATTACAAATGAACAGCTACCTTTTACCTTTAGTTCAGTAGAGATTGGCAATTCCAGGGCTGAAATCACCCAAATGATTCTAGTGAAGGTGTGTGGAGTTTAAAAACACAGTGGAGCACTTCCTGTATTATGACATTATATACATGACATCACAAGGTGGAACCGAGTGTTTTCAGTTTGACAAAAGCCTAAACATGCAGGGTTTCTGCGTTAAACCTGTGTGAACGAATCAAAACACAACTCGAGGTCTGCTTGTGATGAAAAACCAACATTATAACATAGATCATAAAATATTGTAATATGAGCCTTTTAATGCTTCAGTGTTATAATTGGTCGCACACACGGCTGACAGCAAAAACTTCACAATAAGTTCATTTGAAAACACGAGCAGATTCGGCGCCTGCATAATGATGAAGAATAAGTTGTGGAAGAATTGAGCGGGATTTAAACGTCTCAGTAAATTACAATGTGACACGTCATTAATTATAACAATCCTAAAAAGCCCGGAGCAGAACACTTCTCTGCCTCCGCCTCTACACAAGTTACACAAATGAGAGGGAGAAAGTACAGCGTTTATTCTGATTAATTACAACTTTTCAAGAACGGGCTTTTGTAATGTTAAAAGTTCAATATTACGCACATTTGACCTGTGAGCTTTTAGAATGTTGATAGTTCATTAAAAATAAAAACACACGTTGAGTTGTGTTTTGTTTCATTCACACGTGTTTGATTAACATTTTATTATTTATCTGGACATCTCCAAAGATTAAACTCAAAAAAGCAAAATCTAGGTAAGTTAAAATGACTTAAATTTGACTTTATTTGAGTCGATTCAACTTGATAAGTAAAATTATCTACCAATGGAACAAGTGTGTTTTTGTTAATTCAAGCAACATTCGGTTTTGTTTCATATTTTTTGTGCAAAAAGTTGTTGTTTTTCTTTCTTTTCTTTTTTTTTTTTTTAAGTGCAGCAAGAAGTGTTTTCATATTTTAAATACAAAAAGTCTTGTTCCACAGACAGATAATTTTACTTGTCAACAGAAATTGACTAAAATCATGATAAAACGTTCTTAATTCAAGTCATCTTAACCTGACTAGATTAGTCCTGGTTTAGTCCTGGTTTAGTCCTGGACTATAGAGGCTTTGCACCGTCATGTTTCCCCCATGGCAACGGTAACTACGCCGCCATGACACCGGGCTATGCCATTGACTTCAGTAGCATCGGAAAAACATGGGCAGGTTTTGTTGTGTATTTGGTTGTTCTAGACGCTCTGAAAGGGATAAAACGATTCGTTTCTTCACTTTTCCTCTGGAAATTACTCATCAGGAGCTCAAACAAGGGAATTATCGAAAAAAAGACGGGAATTATGGCTAGAGAACATAAACCGCGAAGAGATTTCCTATGGTTCCTAAGTTTCATCAAGGTATTTGCTATTTAAATAGTTTCATAGCTTATTTAATGAGAGAAGCACATTTACTGAACTAAAATTTAAAAAGAAAATATTTGCAGTGTGAGTGGCAGTAGAAACTGTATCTTCCAACGCACATATAAACATGTCACTCGTCGTAGGACCCATGTTTTCTTTATTGTCTTGCTTATCCACAACTATGTGTCACGCCCCTGCCTGTCCTGAGTCTTCCTTGTGTGGATGTGGGCGGAGTCTGCTGGGAGCACCTGCTCTCCATCTGCAATCAAGCCTGCTACAAAGGCCCAGCTCTCCAGCCAGACTCTGCCAGATTGTTTTGTCTACCTGATGGTGATCTACCAGTCGGCTCAGTTTTTGTTTCTACGTCGCTTCCTGTTACTTACCTGCATTTTTGTATTTCCTAGTTCCCGCTGTGGAAGACTCCGGCATTCCAGCTCCTGGCTCCTCGCTCCTCCACTGCCTATCCTGCCTCGTCAATAAACCTTTGTTTCTTTTTTTGCATTTTTGCCCTCGTTCTGAGTCTGTTTTTGGGGTCCACTCCAGTGGTACACAACACTATGTCTTCTAGAATTAATCACTTTTTGCGAATGGATCTTTGTAACGTTCGTGAGGATCTTTTCATGGCCGATTCTTTCGAGGTTCGGCTCACAGACTCTTCAACTCGTGCGCCATGTTGATCAATGTGGGTTTGTTGAAACGTAAACTAGAGCTGGTTTTCCTGGATAAATTAATGAAATTTTAGTTCAGTAAATGTGCTTCTATCATTAAATAAGCTATGAAACTATTTAAATAGCAAATACCTTGATGAAACTTCAGGTGTCTGGATGGTACCATAGGAAATTTCTTCGTGGTTTATGTTCTCTAGCCATAATCCGCGTCTTTTTTTCGATAATTCCCTTGTTTGAGCTCCTGATGAGTAATTTCCAGAGGAATAGTGAAGAAACGATTCATTTTATCCCTTTCAGAGCGTCTAGAACAACCAAATACACAATAAAACCTGCCCATGTTTCTCCGATGCTGCTGAAGTCAGTGGCGTAGCATGCCCGGTTTAATGGCGGCGAAGTTTCTGTTGCCATGGGGGACACGTGTCGGTGCAAAGACTCTACTGGGCTGTTGGACTAATGGGCTAACCCTGATTTATCACAGGCACGGTGGGTAACGGGCGGAATGTTAACGGTCCGGGCGGGTGCGGATTTAACCTTGATATAATCACGGGTTAAAAGGCGGGCGGGGTGATGTTGTAAGGGTGCGGGTCTCCAAAAACTGACCTGTGAAGGACTCTTAGGCTACGTTCAGACTGCAGGGCTTAATGCTCAATTCCATTTTTTTTTTGTAAAATCCGATGTTTTTGCGAGGTTGTTCACATTTCCAATTAAATGCGACTTGTATGTGATCCCCTGCGTGAACGTTAAACGGCCCAAAAGTGTCCCGCATGTGCACTGGAGGACACGGTGACATCAACCGCAGCGAGCGTGCTCTGTGTTTACGGAAGTTGTCCAAACATGGACGCGAGCATTGAGCACCTGGAGATTTTAAAGTTCCTCTCGTACCGGAGCCAGAACATGAACAACTTACTTGTTTTAAGGAGGAGATTGAGAAGGAGAAGGACGAGGTTTTTGGTCGTGGTGTTTTGTGGGGCAGCGGCAGCGACGTCCGTTGAAAGGAACGTGTGGATGTGGAGACGTAGCCAAGAGTGGTGAGTGGTGATGTGCTTCGCTTCAGTGACACGGAGTTCATTAACAATTTTCGCCTACTTCAGCGCAGAATAGTGACGTTTGTGGCTTGTCGATAACATGTAGATCAAATATATGCGCTTTGGCTGTTCAGACTGAAGTCGCGTGTCAAAAGATCAGATATGTATCGGTTTCAGGAGCACATATCCAAGTGGCCTGGGTCGCATTTGAAAAATCGGATCTGTGTCATTCAGACTGTCATTAAAAGATCAGATACAGGTCACATAGAGGCCAAAAAATCGGATTTGGGTCACTTCAGGCTGCAGTCTGAACGCAGCCTTACTTGTACATATACATTTGTATAATCATGTCTTATTTGACACCAGTCTCTTGCTATTTTTATTACTATTTTTATATTTTTTTTTTACTATTTGTTATTGTAAAATATTGTGACATATGAGCAACTGTGTCTAAGTCATTCTCTTGTGGATTAATAAAGTTTGTCTGAGTCTAAGTATAACAGAAAGTATAACACAATCCTCCGTACCCTTAACCCTAAACCGCCGCACACTTCCTGCTTAAATCATCCCGCTAATGAACCACATTTTCGCCGTTCCTTTTCCATCTCCAAATTACATTTTGCGTACAACTCTCACACCTTCTCCTGCTCTTCACCGGTCACCGCCGCTGCGCCTCTCCTCTCCGAGTTATTGCTTCTGGTGTTACGCTGAAAATGTTCCCCCCTTCTGAGAAACATCATCCTGAGGGCGCATTATTAAATTTAAGTGCTCGGGGTTAGGAGGAAGAAAAAAAAAAACGCGCTTCGAAAACACGACTTTGCTTTTAGCGTAATGTCCTGGAACGTGAACTCTGTAGCCGGCGGATTACAAAACGAGAGCAGATATATGAAATGAATGGGAGTCAACTCTGCGCGGTGTTAATGTCTAAATATGAAAGAGACGGGAGAACAGTTAAGGCTCCAGTGATCGATATTCTGACAGAGGAAGTGAATGATTTGACCTTTTCTAATTGGAGCGAGCGGAGTTAATATCGGCAGCGGAGGGACTATTTCACCTTTTTACTTCATTGATTTGCTTTAATGGGACATAATTGTATTGTTGAGGCGTTTCACCAGAGGATTTTCAGTTTGGTTCAAAGACGTAAAGGGGGAAATTCGAGATCTGTACGGAGACCGCAGATGAGAGCAAACGAACCAAGACAAATGACACGGTAATTCCTACTGCGTATGTAATAACTAATAAATCCATAATAATAATAATAATCCTTTAAAAAATACACAATACCAGTTTTTAAATATATTTCTTTACTACTTTCTACATTTTAGATACTTGTAGAAGACATTGAATATATGAAGTGAGTTGTGTGGAATTATGTAGCAAAGAGAAAAAAGTAAAATTTAAATTCTCAAATTAGCATTATATCTCAACTTTTGACTGGTGCTGTTTAACCATATGACTCACCCTCTAATTCAAGTTTTTATTTATTTATTTATTTACTTATTTTTTCTTACTACTTTCAACATTTTTGATACACACAGAAAAAAAAATAAAAATCTAATATATGACGGAAGATATGTAGAATTATTTAGTCCAGACATGTTAAACTGAGGCCCAGGGGTCAAATTTGGCCCGCAATATGATTATATTTGGGCCGCGAGATCATATCAAATTAGAGCTGCCCGTCGGCTACAAATAGGATATAGAGACTTATTTATTTAAAATTTTGTTATTATTTCATAGTCTGCTTGTTCTGGATTCAGTGTTTGAGCAAAACTATTATTAAACATTTATTTTAATAAGAAAAGGTTTAACGTTACATGTCTCGAAAGAAGAGAAAACTTGCAGATGTTGTTGAAAGTTTTCAATAAATATTTAGTTTGGCCCACGACTTTGTCCCAGTTTTTAATTTTGGCTTCTGTGAATTTGAGTTTGACACCCCTGATTTAGTCAATTAAAAAAAACAACAAAAAAAAAACAAAAAACTCTACTAAATATTAATAAAGGGTGGCTACTTTGAGGATTTGATTATAAATTATATATATATATATTTTTTGCAACATAATTCCGTATATCTTATTTCTTATATTTGATGTCTGCTGTATGTATATCAAATGTAGAAAATAGAAAACATATCGAGAAAAAAAAAAAAAAAAACATTGAATGAGAGGGTGAGTCCAATGTTTTGCAGTAGTAGTGTAGAACTTGACAATCTTCATGCGTTTGGTTGCTCAGTGGCTGAGAGGCTGGAAGAAGCAAGAAGGTTGTGGGTTCTATTCCCTTCCTGTGTTGTGTGTTTTCATGTTTCTCCTTGTGTCTGGGTGGGTTTTGTGTGGGCGCTCCTGTTTCCCAATACACAATAGGTCAAATTCTCCAGCTAAAGAAGTCGTGACCAAGACTAGCTCAGGATCTGGAGATGTGTCCCTTGGCACTGCTCTGTGGTGCCCACTGTTCCTGCACCAGCTGCATTGGAGAATGGGGCAAATGCAGAATAAATTTTCCATCAGAAATAGTAATGTGTACCTTAACCTTTGGTCAGAAGTACCTAGCTGGAGGATTAGCCTATTGTGCATGTTTAAAGTTGATAATAGAAACTAGAAGGATTTTGAACAAAAAATAAATAAATACAATTTTAATTGCAAAGTTTTTGCAAAGGTTTTGGCACTGTCGACCAGTTGAGACAGGACAAGGCTGGACAGTATCCCAGGTGTGTGAGAATAAAAAGGCCCCTCATCCTGGTGAGCAGACAAAAATGTCAAGTATGAAACTCTGGTCTGGAAAAAATAATTAATTAGAATCTCTAATGAAAAGATGCAATGAACCTCAATTGTGAGAAACCGTTTTTCAATTTTAATGCAATTACAATTAATATTGCAGCTGACAATATATATATAATATATATACTATTATTTAGAGATCACATCACATGACTAAGCTTGACCCAATGCAATTCACAAATAGAACAAATCAACTTCTCTTCGGCCTTCAATATTCTCCAAGCTTATCTTCTGCCTGAGAAACTGATCTCCTTTTTCGATTTGAACTTTAACCTTGTTGGTTGGATTGTGGGTTTTTCATCATGCAGGACACAGTGTGCTGAAGTAAATGCTGTCATGTCCTCGAGACTGTATTGTTCCACTGAGTCTCCACAGGGTTGTTTGTTATTATCCTTGCTTTTTATTTTGTATACCAATGACTGCAGAAGTAAATTTAATAACAGGCACGTCCTTTAATTTGCAGACAGTAATAATGAGTCTCTTACCAGACACTGAGAATAGTCACGGACGTGTGGTAGATGATTTTATTGAATGGCGTGAACACTTTTATTTGTCTATTAGTGTGTCAAAGACTAAAGACATGCTGGAAGACTTTCGAAAGTCGCCCCCTAGTGGCACTCATTCTGTAATTCAGGGAAAAGAAGTTGAAGAAGTTCTTATGAAACTTTTTATTAAAATTTTATTGAGTCTGTTCTTGCATTTTGTATTGTCTGTTGGTTCGATGTCCTCTCTATGTCTAGTAGAAATCGTCTGGCTTGGTTGGCCAAAGTAGCAGTAAAATTATAGGCTCACAGAGGTCCCAGCTGCAGGAGATCTACAACAGAGGGGTGATTGGCAAGGCCCAACAAATAACGGAGAGCCCTGGCCACCCGCTCTTTGAGGAGTTTAACCTTCTTCCTTCTGGGCGGCACCTGAGAATGCCCCGGAGATCTCAGAAATCTCGGACTTCCTTTATTCTGAAGCCATTAATTGAATAAATGCTCTTATAGCTTGGATCAATCGTAGTTGTTGTTGTTGTTGTTGTAATGAGCCGTCTTTTATCATCGTCTTCATCTATGTTAGTCCCAGGAATTGTGCCGCTCTTACGGGGGTCTGTCCATTTAGATCCCACATGGAGACCTGGTGGTACTCACTTTGCAGGGCAGGTGAAGAGGTGTTGTGTTGTGTGAGAACAGGAAATGTAACCACATTTCACCACGACTGATTGATTGATTGTTCCCGCAGCCTCAAGACAATCAGTAGTGGTGACGTGTGTTTACGTTTCCTGTTCCTTTTTGCCTATTTTTAAGGAAACGTATGTCGGCATTGTTGAGCATAAACTTAAGCTCTGGTTAAGTGTGTTATTGAATTGTTTTGTAGGTCGACTGTGTGTCTGACACTGCTGACAACAACTTCCCTTCTGGACAGTAATAAAGTTGAAAGTTGTAAGCTGATGAGGGCTTGCATCTTCACAAACCTGACTCTTATTTGGTCTGAAGGAGGACCTTTTCCTATTTGTTTACTTGGGAATGTTGTTCCTTTGGCGATAATCTTCTACAGCATGTCAAGTGTATTTGTCTTCATGGAGAATGTTCTAAAGTATGGCTTCTATTTCCAAGAAAACACCTACACCAGGGGTCTCCAACCTGTAGCTTTGGAGCAACCAGTAGCTCTCCACCTCATTCCAAGTAGCTCGCCAAGGGATTTCTGAATCATGTATTGTGCTGATAACTCAAATTTGATTTGATTAAATGCCTGTTAAATGTATCATTCTGATGTTCATCTTTGTACATTAATAAAAATAATAATTGTGTAAAGGTTTAATAGGCAACTCTACCCCATCTAAGGCTCTTATATTTACTCAGTTTCTCTAAATGTCTTTAATTTTTTCTAAATGAGTAGCTCTTTTTGTTTTCTAAGGTTTGTTTAAAAAGCTTGAAGACCCTTGACCTACATGTTTCCAGAATCTCCAGAAACGGCTCCAGAAAGTTTCACTGCACCTTTAAATTATTTCTATTCATTTTTTAATATAAATTCTACCTGATGTGGTCCAATAGACGAAGAAAAGTTCCAACATAAAACCTTGAAAATGATTTAAAACAATACATTTCATCATGACAGCGTTTAAGGCCACAGAAAGCACCATCATTTTCACAAAGTTCACGCTGAATCTGTTCTGCGTCTCTCTGAGCCGGTCCATTTGGCTGTGTCCGGGCTCCTCTCCGGCGTCGCTGCTCCGGCGTCTCCTCTCCTGCTCCCCGACTGTGTATTTAGTGAGTTAAAGTATTTTTGATCACCTCCTGGCTGCTCTCCACTCACTGCTCACACAATGAATCACACCCATCTTATTAATACTATTATCTTTGGCAGAGAGCTGGACTGATGCTGCTCTCGTGCTGCTGTAGCTGCAGGTGGAGGAGACAGGCTGGACATGTGGGAGTAGATTTATCCCTAAAAATTTATAATAACTAATTAACTTGAATAAAGCATGAACACAGACTTAATTCATAATGACCAGTTGGTTTATTAAAGAGCAACTATTCTGCAAAATCAATGTCTTAGAGCTTTCAACCATGTCATTGCTGTTTCCTCTCATCATTTACTCTCCCGAAGTTGTATTTGGAGTGATTCATGCTTCTTTAAGAGTTAAAGAAGCAGTGGTCCCCAACCTTTTTTGCTACATGGACCGGTTTTAATGCCCCACAATATTTCATGGACTGGGAAGGGGGGGTATCGGTACCTCCAACTGTGAAAGGTACTGATCCCTGTTAATACTGTGGGCCGTCCACATCTGAAGTTATCATCGTGAGCTCATAAAACAGCAGCATGTAATCTAAAACTTTGCACAGAACTCACCGCACATCAGCCTGGAGCAGAAGCACTGAGTTTGGACAACAAGACACAGGGGGCACTCACTGTAGCGCATAGCCCCTCAGGATGGGGCTGGGGGTCCGGTCCTTGGTCTTGTGCCATTATCTGAGCATGTTGGTCCGATAGATCTGGAGGCTCTGTCCTCCATGTTCTGGTTCCAACTGCCCTGTACTTCCTTCTCCAATTATATTTTTGGCGATACACGTAGGATTTGGCGTTGCACAGACGTGGGCGGCAGTAGCTCAAAAGGTAGAACGTTCATCCACTGATTGGAAGGTTGGCAGTTCGAACTCCACTCTCGATATAAACAAGTATATTATGGATTGAGCAGTCAGTGTGATTCCAGTTCCCACAGATGAATGCTGTTGTTGTGCCCATGGGCAAGACGCTTAACCCACCTTGCCCCCAGTCTCTGCGTACACTGGTGTGAGTGTGTAAATAGGTGAGTGGTTTCTTGTTGTAAAGTACCTTTAAGTGCCTTGAACGTGGAAAAGCACTGCAGAAAAAAGTGACCATTTACCACAGTCATTTTGGTTCAAATGAAAAAAGTCTGTTGCTCGCTAGTGTAATGTGCATCCATCCATACGAGGTGCAAGTGGTGCTCTGTCGTGATGAGGTTTACAGCGACATCAGCTCCCACTGGGCACCACAATTTTCCATTGCATAAAAACAACTTTTTTTTTGTTTTGTTTTGTAGTACTTTTATTATGTCGTAGGGAAACTGACCTCTGCGTTTCTCCTTTCCTTTTGAGGAAGGAGCAGTGGGCAGCACATCTCCATCTCATATCTCTCCATGATTTTGTTATGTCACTTATAGTACATTTTTTGGGGGAAAGGTGATGGGGAGACACAGGGGGGACACGGGGAGAAAATGCAAACTCCACACAGAAAGGTCAGGGATTGAACCTAGAACCTTCTTGCTGTGAAGCGTGAGTGTCGGCCACTTATTAAGTCATTTTAGATCAATATATAAAATGTCAAATTAATAACATACTAATCCACAAGTGTCAGACGTTAGACCTATAAGGCAGACATAAACACATCTTTAGGAATGATTCAGGTTTATAATGAATTAAAGGTCCTGTACCCATTTTTCCCCTGTGCATTTGAGCATAATTTGTCTTGTCGAAGTACAGATGTTTTGTTTTAGCAGCTCATGAGGTCAAAATGATTCTGCTCTGTACAGTCTGTGTCTATTTATAAACTGTTTCATTGTTCAGAAAATCCAGAAAAGGCCAGAGATTGTGTGTTTGCATGCTAGTTGTTGTTTTAAGACGATAAGAATCAGGGACAGCAAAAAATAAATCAGAGATCAGGGTCACGTCTCTACATATCTGAGTGTGGCTGATAAATGATCGAAAAAGTTACATAGTGTACCTTTTAAAATATCGATATTTTGAACTCAAACACATGTAAAGTATACCCCCACACTGGGCATATTTCATAGAGCATGAACGGCGTATTAAACAAAGTGGACATGCAGTCAGATGGCGCACACATTGAACACAAGCCCCTCATTAGTTTGTGTTATTTTGTATTAGCTGCTAACGAGATGCAGTGTCAACAGTGATTACAAACACTTTACAACAAATCACTCTAATCAAGTCCAGAGCCACAGCGCTGAGAGGTGGACTCATTCACCAAACAATACAACACAGAGAGCCTTTCAGGGGCTGCCTTGTGTTGGTCGCACTGGTGTCTGTGACCAGATACATTTACTCAGATTTACTGCACAAAAGTTTGGGCAAATAGTGTTTTTAAAGGAGCACTACAAGTAACTTTTCTGGTGGCGAGTTTTGCTTGAAATATTCCACAGTATGGTATTGAAATATTAGCCTGATTCATCACCCTGATTCACATCGTAAAACCGGCTGACCTCGCAGCATTAGGATTCCTTCGCTCGACGGTAGGTGAGTAGTTTTTTTATTTAACCAATCGCTGCTATCTGGTTGTGATGTATGTAACGCGCCAAATCCTGTAGGAAGAAGGACAATAACGTCTTTCCCCTTGATACAATTCACCAAACATTCTCTTTGTTCCGGCTTTAAATCCTCAATCTCGGGAATCGTTGCCAACACAGAATGTACATCTTCGTCTAAATCCATCTCGATGCTTTGTTTACTGTTGTGCTGTTCCACAAAAGGGACCCAGACAGGCGCTTGAGTTTTACATCATGGCTTCACAGCTCTTCACTGATTGGCTGGTGTGTGGTCTGCAACTTCCAGGGTTCTTGCAAACCGTCTAGTGTATTCTGATTCCTGACCTAGTCGCTTGAGAGAAATGAAACTGAGAGAAGGCACCAGGTGGCGCCAGCCTGGTTACTAAACTATACCATTTTTTATTACTATTATTTACTATTATTTATTACTCAAAAACTGTGACACTTGGGTGGGATGGTTGGTAATAATCATAGACTGTGCAAGAGAAGTGGACTATGGGAGTGCGACATCACCCATAGCAACTGGTTACAAGGCTAGTACCATATGTGGAGACACTGCTGAAGGTACATGTCCCCTTCCTCACTGCTTAGTAATGCTGTCAATCAACCTGTTGCTAAGGGAAAGCAGACACCGAATTTTGAAGATTATTAATGTTCATTTCACTAACAAGGACCACGTCACAACAATGGAATACAATAAAGATGTTTATTGGCGGAGGATAGATGCGATGGCTGAGGGTGACTCAGGGTGGGGGTTCAAGCTCCAGTCAAAAATGGTCCCCCAGCTGAATTTGAACCCCAGTCCTTAAAGATGACGTCTTGGATGGGTGAAAGACATGGATGGGAAGGAGGTTATTGGGATCGGCTTTATAAATTGCGCTTCTGTGTAATTGAAGGTGGGTTGAGATAAGTGGTGGCTGACTGGAGAGGAGGTTGAGGCGTGGTCCAGCTCCTGAATCTCAATCATACTAACTCCATATCTTAATTTAGGGACAAAATCATGAAATACTAGAAAAGCACTCAGAGAGCGCAGACCTCCGCCAAGGACTACCCCATTTTTTTATATAAATTGCGATAAAATCAGTCTTCTGGATCAGATCCAGATCAGCCTTTGAAATATGAAAGAGGATCCCATTGTCCATCCCTGAGTCAAATTTCATGGGGTTTGGTCAATAATTAACCGAGATATTGAGAAACAAAATTTTTGGCCCCATTTACCACAATGTTAACTAAAATTTCAAAGTGATCCAGAATCCAGGATTTCTTCCAGATCACCCCCAAAATGAAATCAGTTCTTCCTTTTCACATTTCCAACAAAATCCTGAAAATTTCATCAAAATCGGTCCATAACTTTTTGAGTTATGTTGCTAACAGACAAACAAACAAACAAACAGACAAACGCCGGCAAAAACATAACCTCTTTGGCGGAGGTAAAAAACACCAGGATCACGTAGAACAGGTTAAAACGAACATTTTAAGAACAGAATAATAATGAAGCAGCAGTTACAGATGCAGGCTCTTGAAAATGTGTTGTTAAATCCATTTTGTTTCTTGAGTTTTCAGGGCCTTTTTACACAAGAACGCTTGCGGGTAAAAACGTCAAAAATATTCTATCGGAAGTGCCTTTCGTTTAGACGGTGATGGTGTTTTGGGGCTTAAAAACACAAAAATCTGAAACCACCCTCCAGAGTGGAAAAGTTGAATACGCTTCGCCGTAGTGTTTCCGTCTACACTGCCCAAGACGCAAAACTCTGGTCAGATCTGCTCACGTCACAGCATGCATACCCATTCGAATCCCACACACTTTTGCGTCACCGTATGCACGCAGATTTCCTCCTGAAAACGCTCATCTAAATGTGAAGTAAAAAGTGAAGACGCGATGCCACTTTTGCGTGTTCTGTTCAGACCGTCATCATATAAACGTAACCTCAGACAATCTAAAAACTTTCCTGGCTGTGTGCATTATGTCCACAAATCAAGCTCATATTCAACAAAGATTCTAATTCATTTTCTTTCAATACTTGGATTTAGTGCTGATTATGATCTTGGTGTAGTTTTATAACACCCCAGCTCACCTCTCCTCTCTTTTTGGCGCGTAAGCAGGTTGCACAGTCGGTAAAAATAGCCGTTTGAACCGCAGTGAGTGATGTTACTGCCCAAAACTCCACACATATTTCATTCTGGCTGCTTTTCGGTTGGTTATTTAAGTGATTCCAGGCGCCGCGCTCGCAGGGAAATATTGTTTAGCCTTCAGATGTGATGGATTCCTGCCTGAATTGCTGCTGATCATGCAAAACAGAGCGGAGGAGAGGAGGGGACGGACGCCATTTTGTAAAGTTGTAAGAGTCTGTACACTTGGTTTAACATGAGTACAGTGTAGAGGTGTACTGTGTTTAGGAGTGATTACAGTTCTAGTCTCATATCAGGGTGGTTTCTGATGCGATTCCTAGACAAAGTTGTACGTAGTTTGTCTGTTTTCCTTGTGTCTGCGTGGGTTTTTGTGTTTGAATGTTGTTACTTCCTCAAAAACAGACCTGGAGTTGTGTTTTGTTTCACTTACACAAGTTTGAGTAAACCTTTGTTATGAGCATCTCTACAAGTCAAGTGGGCAATTCCAGAGCTGAAATAATCCAAATGATTTTAGTGAAGGTGTATGGAGCTTAAGAAACACAGTGGAGCACTTCCTGTATTACGACATGACATCACAAAGTGGAACAGAGTGTGTGAATGAAACAAAACAAAGCTCCAGGTCTGTTTGTGATGAGGAAACAACATTATAACATAGATCAGAAAATAACCCAATATTGGTGTGGTCCCTGTCTAAGTCCTCATCCCGGTCTGGTCCCGGTCTTAGTCCTGGTCCTGGTCCCGGTCTGGTTCTGGTCTCCGTCCTGATCACCCGACAGTCTACATGGGCGCACCTCTGGGCAGTCCTGGTTTAGATATGGTTTAGTCCTGGTCCTTAGTCCTGGTTCAGTCCTGGTTTAGTCCTGGTTTAGACCTGGTTAGTCCTGGCCCTTAGTCCTGGTTTAGTCCTGGTCCAGTTCTGGTTTATTCCTGATTTAGTCCTGGTCCAGTTCTGTTTTAATCCTGGTTTAGTCCTGGTTCAGTTCTGGTTTAGACCTGGTTTAGACCTTGTTTAGTCCTGGTCCTTAGTCCTGGTTCAGTCCTGGTTTAGTCCTGGTTTAGACCTGGTTAGTCCTGGCCCTTAGTCCTGGTTTAGTCCTGGTCCAGTTCTGGTTTATTCCTGATTTAGTCCTGGTCCAGTTCTGGTTTATTCCTGATTTAGTCCTGGTCCAGTTCTGTTTTAATCCTGGTTTAGTCCTGGTCCAGTTCTGGTTTAGACCTGGTTTAGTCCTGGTTCAGTTCTGGTTCAGTTCTGGTTCAGTTCTGGTTTAGTCCTGGTTTAGTTCTGGTTTAGACCTGGTTTAGACTTGGTTTAGTCTTGTTTAAGTCCTGGAGTTAATCCTGGATCAGTCCTGGTTCAGTCACAAAAGTCCGGTATCACAGATTAAGTCACGGAAACCGTAAACGGCCGTTATCTGTTTTTTCCATTATTCATTTAAACACAAAATTGAAAACTGAAAAAAAATAAAAATAAAAAAAATAAAATAATAATCGTCATCTGTTTTTGTTTTTTTCTTTTTCATTTTGGTTTTGGAGACAAATAATGTAGAAAATAGTTTGTTTTTTTTCATTTTTTTCTTTTTGGTTTTATTTTGAAAAACAAATGAAATCCACCTTGAAACAGAACAGAAAACAACTTCAAGAGAACAAAAATGAATGTCTCGCGAGCAGAAATCAACTTGTTTGTCTTTTCAAGGGTGCGTCTTCCCCCCAGTGGTTGTTTTGTGAGCAAGTCACAGATTTCTCCTCACACACATAATAAGATAATTTGCTTGCCTGCAGTTAACAACTATCTATACAATACACCCAAATGTATTTTTTATTATGTGTGTGTATTAAGGGACTATTTTAATATGGGGCCCTTTAAAATGCAATTTGAACAGTCAGCTGAAATACAGAAACATGCCTGAATGAAGCACAAGACCACACATAATGCAGGTGTCTTATTGTTGACCTTATTAGAAAACTATTTAAATGATTATAATTATTATGATATATTATGATAACACACAACTGACTTTTTGGAGTTTCCCACTGTAGCATGTGTTACCTCATGAACAACATGCCGCAGTTGTGTTTTTCCTCCAATCATTAGGTAATATATATCATAAAATTGAAAACATTTTTTTCAATTTTATCCCTGTTTGTATGTAATCTTCAGTCGTAATGTCTGTCTTGTATCTTGTATGTTGTTTGGTTCCTATTTGTTGTAATGTATGTAGTTTGCAAATGGAATTATAAAAAAAATATATAAAAATAAATAAATAAAAAATAAAATAATAACAAAAATTATTAGAACCTCCAAAATTCCTTCCCTGAGCTGCAGAGGCTGCACTAGCACTGATTCATGTTTGGCTGCACGTGCTGGAGTTTAGGTACACTGCAGATTTCTCTGATCTGGCCAAGATTTTAAAACTTATATCAGGTTATTCATCTTGTTTTCAGATTTATTACCTACTCACTAGTTCTGCGACAACTTAATTCTAGTCTAGAGATAGTTTATTTTAAGATGAAGATGTCAAGTAAAATTATCCTGCTGCATGGACAGATAATTTCACGACTTTTAAGTCATTTTCTGACAGATTTAAATTTATATCTTAGAATTTCGTCCAGGCTTTTTTGCAGCTGATCAGAGAGAGTCATTTGAGGTTTAAACCAACTGGACTTCATTGAAACTGGCAACGCAAATGAGAGCCTCAGCTTTCTGATGTTCTGTGTTGTTGTTGTTTTTTTTTTAAATCAAGAATAAATCAGCATTATAATTGTTTCCAGTAAGAGTTATATTAGATGTTACATATAGTAGCTATAAAGGGCTGATCTCTGTTAACTCTTTCCCCCATGAAGACGACATTTGACGACCCCCCTGAACCCTTAATGACGACTTTTGACACCTCCGCCGTATCACTAAAGACGAGATTTGACGACCTTTAGAAATGGCTCGGTTTTTCACATTTAAACAGAGACTGTGATCGGTGGGGGCCACTACAACCCACACTAGACTGACCAATAGGATTCAAGGATAGGTTTTCGCCGATTTTTTTCTGAAATTAATCGAAGTAGTGACGATGGTAGCTTCCGGAAAAAACACAACACGAAACATGTGCAATGGAAAGACACAGAGTTTTAGAAATAATGAGGAGTGGACTATTTTATGGATAAGTTTAGAGAAAGTGACTTTTATAGATTTCAAAGTGATGATGAAGTTGGTTATAAAGTAGAAAACAGCGATAGCGACGGACATTCGCAGAGTGAATCTTACGAAGGTGATGCCGCTGATGCGTCTGTATGGAGTCCTGCGATATCCCAACACACTATGTGGGACTTTATACTCGATTATGAACCAAAATTGCCCTGAAATCTGGATGTTGCCCAGGCCAGTCCTTTAAAATATTTCAGTCTTTTTTTCCAAGATGTGATGTATAACAGAATCGCTAAAAAAAACAAACACTTATGTGGAGCTCTGCACATGAGAAAGTAAACAAGATGACAAATACTGGACACACACTGACGGGGAAGAGTTTTATTATTATTATATTATATTATATTATTATTATTAGATTATATTATAATAAGCTAAATGAGTTGAATAAGTTAAATGGAAAAAATGAATTAGGTCCACACAGGTGTACAACAGGTAAAAACAGGTGTACACTTGGCTATACTGTATCTGGTGATATGAAATCTGTTTAAATACTTTGACAGAGTATAGTTTTAATTTTTTAATGAATATAGTCTTCAGAACATGCATATATCAGATGCTGAATGTATTTTTATTTTTTTTTTTTTTTCGATTTTGCACCTGACCAGGTAAACTCTCATTTTCAGTGAGCTGTTATACACCTATAAATGAGCTGAATCACATTTAAACATCCATAAATGAAGAGTTCAGAGTCTAAGGTTTCCAGAGATACTAAATATGTCTGTGTTACAATTAAGTTCATGAGTGTAAAAATCATTTATAATCACTCGTGGAAGTCTGTTTTCTTTTATGCAATTATGCTCTATGGGCAGCCCAAGTAATATATGTATGAGTTGTTTCTAGTAGGCGTCCAAGGGGGAAAGAGTTAAAATGTTATTTCCTCATCATAAACATACCTAATAATTGAATCAAACATGTGTGAATGAAACAAAACTCAACTCCAGATATATATTCTGAGGAGGTAACACTATTATAACATGACTAAAAGGTCACAAGAGCCAGTTTTGAGGACCTTTAAGAATAAATCAGCTTTACAATCTGTCAGTAGTTTATCTGATTTGACACGTACTTCCTTTAAACATGAACCTGAACTTGCCCTAAAGTTGTGAGCGTGCGTGGGTCGTCCAATGCGGGAAGCATAATGCATTAACTGTTTGTCTAAATGTCAAACCTGCCCGAGCTCTGCCTCTGACAGCTCGTGCTTCTCTCATGAGGTAAATGCAGATTTCTGGAGAGTTTCACAAACACAAACATGATGCAACGGTTACAACAGAACCCCGCTCCAGGCTCCTTCTCTCGCTGTCCACAGGTGAGACGTACAATGCTTTTCTGTGGAGGATCTTACTAAATATATGCACAAGAAACCTGCAGAGTATACTTTATATGAAGTTGCAAGTTGTTGGAATAATTATACATGAAAATATCAAAGTTTAAAAGCTGTTGTCTTAGATTAGATTGGCCATTGCCTGACCAGCCAGTCCAGTCTGCATTCTGCTTGAATCCAGAGCAGAGTTAGTTTGATTCATCAGCTGGTTTGACTTTGTAGAAACCATCTGACCTCGCAGCGTTAGAATTCGTTCACTCGACGGTAGGCAGGTGCTTTTTTTTATTTAACCAATCGCTGCTTTTGGACGTGACGTACGTAATGCGCCGCTAACGGGGCTAACTGGTATATTAAGGTGTTCCCAAATTAAGTAGGAAGAAGGACAATAAAGTTACCCAGGCTGGCGCCACCTAGTGCCTCCACTCAATTTAATTTCTCACTCAGGAATCAAAATACACTAGACGGTTTGCAAAAACCCCGGAAGTGCGAGTTCGGGCACCAGCCAATCAGCAAATAACCCTTATTCTGTGTTGTCAATGATTCATAAGATCGAGGATTTAAAGCTGCAATAAAGAGCATGTTTGGTGAATTTCATCAAGGGGAAAGACGTTATCATCTTCCTACGGGATTTGGGAAAAGCTTAATATACCAGTTATTCCCGTTGGTGGTGCATTAAATACGTGACTACCAAATAACAGCAGTTGGTTAAATGGCAAAAAGTACCTGCCGAGTGTCGAGCGAACGAATTCCATTGCTGCGAGGTCAGACGGTTTCTACAAAGTGAATCAGGCTACAATAACGTCTTTCCCCTTGCTAAAATTCACCAAACATTCTCTTTGTTCCGGCTTTAAATCCTCGATTTCGGGAATTGTTGCCAACACAGAATGTATGGCTCTTCACTGATTGTCTGGTGCCTGAACTTGCACTTCCAGGGTTCTTGCAAACCGTCTAGTGTCTTCTGATTCCTGACCTAGTCGCTGGAGAGAAATGAAATTGAGCTGAGGCACTAGGTGGCTAGAGCGGAGTTGGACTGAACAATAAAAAGTGAAAATCCTCTGTCCAAAACTTGAAATGGTCACAGCTGCCAATTTGTATCACGTGTTTCTCAAATGCAAAAGACATCTCTTCTTGAAAATTCTTGAACATTCAGAACAAAATGTCAAACTTCATTTACCTGAAAAACATAGTAGTTTGGGGCTTTGCTTATTGATTGATTGTGTCTCAGGCCCTTATGTTGTTTTTACCCCTCTTTTTTACATGTAAGTAGTAAGGCCAACTGTTTTTTTTTTTTGGAGCCGATATGATACCAATATGGAGCTGCCGATAGCCGATATAACAGCCGATATATTTAGTGATGTAAAAATTCACTGTGAATCTTCAGCTGATTATAAATCTTTGGTTTGACTCTCTTAGATTTTAAATTGGGTTTGTTTAAGCCACATTTACTGTTATTCTGATCCACAAATCTGACCTGTAACTTGGTCTGGTTTGGTCTCCATGGTGATAGAAAGGTTTAAAACCATACTGAGAAACATTTGAGATGAAACATTAGAGGAGAAATGGAGAAAAACATTTGACGGACCCTCCTCCAGAAAAAAAAATTACACAATGCGCCTTTTAATAACGTTCTCAAAATGTCGACTTTTAGACCCACATTTACCGAGAACGTTTCACGATTGTGTCAGCTCGTTCTCCGTCACATTGACTGAAAGACAGGGCCCTCCTCGTCTTTCAGGATCATCTTGTTCTGAGCTGTGAAAGAGGGAGCAGCCAAAAGAACCGTGGACCCTATACATCTCTCGCCGCCCGCCCACTCCGGCAGAGGAACAGCCTATAACGTGGAATCACACTTTCAACTCCACATCAGCTGAAATGTGGCCAAACACGGGGAGCATTTCAAAAGCTGTCAAATCTTTAATGTACATCACCATTTTACATAGAACTAGAAAACTATGGACCACGTCGTGCTGCGTGAATATAGAGAAACATCGTTAATAGGTTGGGCTCACGTAATAAAGCTGTAAATTGCCCATAATTGACTGAATTATTGATTTGAAGGACAGGTCTGTTAGTCAAATAAAGAGATTTTGACCTGGTTTAAGGTCGATGTCTCTGCAATTACTTTACATTTTCAGATGGAACAAAGACGAACGTAAAGGCAATACGTGAAATAAATGCATTTTTGAAAGGACATTTTCTGGTTTCTTCATGTTTGGATAGGCTCCTGTGCTCAATATGAAGTCAAGGTGAAGATTTTACTAGTTTCTGCACCAAGATTTTGAAAAAAAAAACGATGCAGAAACTAGTTATCATCTCCGTCAGGGAAGATATCGGCATCCTTGAGGAATAAAGGAAACAGAATTATGATGTATAACCTGGTTGACACGGGATTTAAACGTTTACGACTTTGAATGAATTTCTGCGCATTGTCGGTCTGGAACGTCTCCGCACAAAAGTATAAATTCTAATGGAAAACTCAAACCATGTGAACCTCGAGCTTATAGTGCAAGGTTAAAATGCTTGCATAAAATCTGCCATTTTGTCATTAAAGAAAATCATTTCAATAACGATGGTACTTGCTATAGAGTTTCTTTAGATGAGAACATATTTTATTTTTAATACTTGTCAGACTTACCAAAAGCAGAGCAATTTTTATATAATCTCTGATCTTTTGAATCTACCATCTGTAAGTGTATTTGATTTTTAGTTACCAGTAGATGGCAGATGTGAAACCTGTTCAAACCTATCCCTCTCTCTGGTCTTCTGCTGTCAGATCAAACTTGATACACTGACCACGTCTTGATTCTCTTTCCTCGCTTCCTTCTCCTTGATTCCTCTCCTCAATCCTCCATTTTGCAGCTGTCAATCAAATGTGTCATGTTAAATGGTGTCCCAAAGAAAACCACGGAATGAAGGAGTAAACATGAGGGAAGCTTCAGGAGCAGACATCAGATAAAAGAATCAAACTTTATTGGACTCAGTGAGGAGTTTATATCCTCTCTCCTCGCTGTGTTTCCTCTGTACTTCCTGGACTGGGCTTCCACTTCCATTTCCTGCAGAATCGAGGAGAGGAATCAAGGGGAAGGAAGAGAGGAAAGAGAAATGTGACGCGCCTATTATCAGACTGCAGTAACAGGCCCCATCCACTCTAGTACGTATTTGAGTGTTTGTTCACACCAATCCAATGGAAAAAGGCTCCAGAGATGGAATGATCTGGTGCCGCCAGCTCCCAACAAACAAATCTGATCCAGCACTGTGTGGACGCATGAAAATGTTGATACTGATGTAGGAGCTCTAGTTGCGTTCTTATTGGACCACGTCACCGTGACTTGCGCCTTCCTGATTCGCTGGCTTCGTGACATCGGTCATGTGATACTATTGTGGAAAACGGTTTAAACCAGGGGTGTCAAACATATGGCCCGGGGGCCAGATCCGGCCCTCCAAGACCTTTAATCTGGCCCTCGACAGATTTTCAAAATATTTTAATTATATTTTCTATTAAAATATTGGTAATTTTCTGTGCATAGCAGCGTCTCCAGCGTCTCTGTACGTGGCCCCTCCCACCAGAGCAGCACAAATGAAGACTTGTCTCTTTCCAAACGCTCTTAAAGGACGATCGTTTTGACTGTTGACCGTGACACCCTCATCAACAAAATGTTAAAAATTTGAAAAGTGGAGCAGAGTGCAGGATTTTCAAAAAAAAATTGACTTATTCCTATTTGCATACAAGTTCATGTTTAAACATTGTGTTGAAATTGCATTTTTCTCAAAGTTTCAGGTTGTTCATAATATTATAATATTTTGTTAAAAAAAGAGTTCATCAATGAAAAAAGATTTCTGTAATAGATTGGCATTTCTCTGTACAAATATTTGAACTTATTGCTATTTCTGGAGTATATATGCCGTTATTTTATTTTATTTTTTTCCCGGCCTCTTTGAGATCAAAGTAGGTTGGATACGGCCCCGGACCAAAATAATTTTGACACCCCTGGTTTAAACAAACCACAGACAAACGGGGAACAGCGTAGCCAGAACTAGTTACTACTTTCATGCTTGCCATCCTCCTCGGCTCAAAGTCGACTGCTGCAACTTCAGACACGGTGCTCCACTTCCTTGTTTTTGCCGCCCACGTGATGTCGTGACATCAGCGTAGTCATGTGACTAGTGTTTTGGGCAGTTTCGTGTTACTGTGTAGATAGGGAAGGCTTGGATTTCAGACTCACAAACAACGTGTCTGGATGCAAATACGCTGATGCTGCGATTTGTTTCAGTCTAAACATAAATATAACATAACATAACCATGTGGGTCGACCAATTTAATTACAGATTGTGACTTTAAACCTTATAACCATGACATAATATCTGCAACACTGCACGTCTGGTCTGTCTGTTTCTCTCCAGTGTTTACCTGCATGTGGTATGCATCATCTAATAAGCTCCACTGTGTTTTTAAAAGACCATTTCACTTCCCTCTATGGCACCATTACAGCCTTTGTGTCCATGCTGTGGTCCAGAGCGCGTTTGAGTTGAAGAACGAAGAGACAATCCCAGAGGTGATCCATGATAGGTCCAGTTGGATAAACTGAACCTCGGCACACAGAGCCAGGATCTGGGCAAAGCTTTCTCAAAGAGGACACAGATTAACAGCAGCATTCTTGTCACACTGGGCCTTACAGAATGTGTTTGAGGACACGCGCTTGGAGGAGGGGGTAAGAAACAGGGTCATACTGTGGCATCAGTGAGACACTAGAGCATGTTATTTCATACATTACTCTTTTTTATCCACCCAATTTTATACAGGCTTAAATTTGACTCAACAGAAGCCAAACTGATATTTGTAACTCTCTTGATCTGAGTTCTACACATGATTAATCTGGGTTGTTTCTCACTGATAATGACTGTGAAAAGATGGAGCTGGAGAGGCGGACTTCAGGCTGATTGGTCGAAGTGTCACAACAGCGGAGCAGCAGAGACATTTGTTGAGAAAACTTGTTCAATCTTGTTGAGAGAAAAAGCACAGACATCTTTCCCACCTCAGTCAAAGAGAGAGAAAGACAGAGATAAAGACAGACTTTACTGATTCAGAGGGAAATTCAAGTTTTGCTGCAGCAACATTTACACTTCTACTCAGTTGTCTTTGTGTCTCAGTCAAAGGTCATTTCATAAAATCCAACAGTTGTTTACTTGTGTCCTTTGAACTGCACATGCATCACTTCTCTTGGCTAAAATCCCATAATACCATGTTACAAACTGAGCTAAAAAAAAAAAAAAAACTTAGTGTGTGAGCCAGGTAGCCACAGAAATATTTATTCTAAAGAAACTAAATCAATCAATCAAACTGTATTTCTATAGCACCTTCGAACAGCCAAAGCCATCCAAAGTGTTGTACAACATTAAAACAAGATAAAAAAAACAATAAACATCATACAAACAGGTCAACAAAGCACATTACACCATTAAAAATGTCACAAAGAGCCACTAAGTGTTAAAAACCATTGGTTTTGAACAAAGGCAGGTCAGGGAAGGACCGTAACTCAATGGGCAAAGAGTTCCAGAGTTTTGGACCGGCCACTGCAAAAGAACGATCACCCCACTGTTTGCACCAGGACCGGGGGAACCTCCAGCAGAAGTTGCCCAGCAGATTGTAGAGCTCTGCTGGGTTGGTGAGGGGTCAAAATCTCATACAAGTAGGAAGGTGCAAGACCATTGACTGTATTAAAAACAAACATCAACATTTTAAAATGAATTCTGAACTGGACAGGGAGCCAGTGCAAGGAGTACAGGACAGGGGTGATGTGGTCATATTTCTGACTGTTAGTGAGCAGGCGAGCTGCAGCATTTTGCACGAGCTGCAAACGGTGAAGACCAGCTTGATTAATCCCCACATAGAGTGCATTACAGTAGTCTATGCGGGATCTAACAAAGGCATGGATAGCTTTCTCCAGAATGTATTTGTTTATCAAATTTTAGACTGCTATCCAATTTCACCGTCAAATTTTTGACAACGTGGTTAAAGTGGGCCCCCAAAGCAACAAGACCAGGAGTTGAGATACTGGGCAGGTTGGATGTTCCAAACACAATGCATTCTGTTTTGTCCTCATTCAAGCAGAGAAAATTCTGGGACAGCCACAGAATTTACTAGCTATGTACCTCTGAGATGCAACAGACTTTTTACAATAAATGTGACAGCAAATGTGACAAAAGACCTTCCAGAAGAAACACTTTCAGGGAATAACCTGTCACATCATTGTCTGAAATAACAGCTAGTATCTAGTTAAGGACCTGAAGTGGCGTAAGACCTTCCAGAGTAGATACCAGACAAAACAATCAACCACTGCGTTTGTGGCGGCCTCAACCGTCACCTTTTTTTTGTGCAACGCGTAGATCCTTCACCATGTCCACAGCCAAATTTGCTGTATTTTTTATTTGACTTCCATTAGCTATGAACTATTCTTCTTGGAGACCTATGTTGCATGTTCTTTGGGTGAAAGTTGGAGTACAGAACTACAGGAAGGCTCAACAGTTTCTTGCCAGCAGCAATGAGGCTGTTAAATCAGTCTCTGATTAGACTCTATATTACTTTTACTACATCTGCTGTTGCACTGAATTGTGGTGGCTGTGAAAAACAAATTTGTTTTTATGCAACATAAAAATAACTAATCTAATCCAACACTTAGCAGCGCTCGATGTTAAACATAAGCAGTATTAATTTAATTGTTGTTTATTTTGACAAATTAAAAAGCAACGTTTAATGTATCACACCCTCGTCTCAATAATCAGTGCCAAACTTATATCTTCGTGGAGACTAGTTACACGGCAGATCTGTGGAGAGGCCAGCCCACTCATAAGTATGCATGTTTTTCAGTTCCCGGTAATTGGATAAACACAACATCAGTTAATGCTCCAGTGGACTGTCTCAGGCAAAGCAATGACATCTTCAAGGACTCAAACAGATGGAAAGTTATGTGGTGCAATTATCCAAAGTAGACCTGACTTATTCCGAGTACTTCCAAAGATTCAGAAACTTGCTGTACTTATGAGATAAAGTGAGACTGTTCCACATGTCAGTCACAAACAGCGGGGGAGCAGAGCCAGGGCAAACTGTGATTGGACCGAGGAGATGCAGCGATGGGGGTCTAAGCGGAGACAGATGGCCGTTCCACTGGACTGACAACACATAAACAAATATATAGAAAGGAAGTAGGTCACCAAATGTTCCTTCAGCGAGGCGTACCTGGGCAGCAATTATGAAAATGTAAGGCCAAAAGACAAACTATATAGAAGTGAGTTTGTGAAATTTGTGGATTATTGATACTTTGCAGCTGTTGTCAGGGTGTGATACTAACTGGAGGCACTGATCTGTCTGTAGCGCCGTTGCCCAAGTTAAACGTTAATATGAGCTTTTTTTGGACACATTTGGACCGTAAATTGGAAGTATAACAAGTGAAAAATTTTGTAGCCTATTATTATAACCTACTAACATCACAGTCAGTATCTGGCATTATCCAACAGTTTTCAGTCAGTCACTCTCACCTTTTATTTGTAGAAAATCAAACACACATGGATTTTTCTTTTTTTTTTTTGAGTTTTCAGACGATCTAGTAAGTATGCATTGTGTCACCATAGTAACTGCTGAACATTCCACCATAGACATGCATGTAGTACCTCCAACGTATTGTGACTGCAAATTCTAACCAACAAAAACTCTAAAAACATGTTCCAGAGCTGTGGGCATGCTCTGTGTGTGTGTGCCCTCGCGTAATTCAAGAAAAAGTTCTGGAAGATTGTTATCCTGATCTTATAGTAAATGATTTGTTTATGAAAAGCAATAAAAACTCCTGCAGTTAAATAAGGCCCCGTTTACATGTACACGGGTATTTTTAAAAACTGAGACATTTCCCTTCGTTTGTCCCCAGCATTTACACGCAAACAGTGAGTTCATCTCTGAAAATGAATCTTTCTAAAAACTCTGGGTAGAGTGGAGATTCTGCAAAATTATGGTTTGGCGTTTGCGTGTAAAGTAGGATAAACAGATTTTTAGGAGCTGACGCACCAAATGTGCGACCAATGTTGACCATTTGCTCTGATGATGATGATGAAGCATCAGAGCAGCAGTCGCATTTCTTCTTGTGAAACACTTTTCATGTGTTTGCATTTGCACACAGCTCATGTATCATATTCATGACTAGAGATGAATGAGGCTTGGAGATCAGTGATTTTATGGTAATGGTAAATGGTAAATGGTCACATTTTTCTATAGCGCTTTTCCACCTTCAAGGCACTCAAAGCGCTTTACAACAAGGAACCATTCACCCATTCACACACACATTCACAGCATTCAACGACAGCATTCATCTGTCGGAGCTGGAATCACACCAGCCAACCTGTGGGTCAGTGGATCTGACCGCTCAACCTGTGATGTTTATGTCAAGAGCTGGAATTGAACCGCCAACCTTCAGATCAGTGGGCTCAGTTGGCTCTACCAACTGAGCTACTGCCGCTTTTTACCACTTTTTAATAGATCTGTGGAGAGGCGAGCCTGCTCAGTAATGCACATTTTTCATGGTATTTTTGAGTAATACTTACAACTGTAATGAAATAAACACTTCAGGTTTGAATCTAATCCAGGTGCCGCTCAGAGACTTGGTGTAGTTATAATGGAGCTCGATGGTGTATTTATGCGGGTTGATGTAAGTGGAAACTTTTTTAAAAACGTTGCTATGTGCACAATGTTATTTTGGAAAATGGAGGGAGGGAAATATCTGTCTCTCAACATACCCGGCTATGAGTAAACGTAGCCTAAATGTGAGATGTGAGATTGATACATATACTGTACTTTGGAACATCATAGGGAAAGTTTTAAAAAATGAGGTATTTTACTTCTCTGGGTTATGAACTGGTAAAGCAACATATTTAGATCACCATGTTACCTTTTATTGTTTTGAAAATGCTATATTTGCTATAAAGAATGTACCAAAATGTTTAACATGTTTCATCAAGGTGATTCCCACTAATGAGACCACTACATGTTGCATCAAGTTTGTGAAGTTGTAGTGTATTTATGTTGGAGTAGACCCATCAGCGGCGCGGGGAGGCCAGGCTGCCGATATACATGGACACACACCCCGACGATTTAATCACCTGGCCGTCTACCCTGAGGTTTGTACACATCTCCATCACAACAGTCAGGGGTGCACACTTGAAAAACATTTTTCTCCATAGCCCTTCTTCCAGTTTCAAACTCTCCTCCATGTCCGCCGCCCCTCAGCGTGGGTCCATCAGCCAACCCGAGCATCACTAATGTCTTCGCGTTATGTTGTGTCACGTAGGGCACGCACGTGTGACGTCACAAGGAACATCACACGACTTTTCCGTTTTTGTAATTGAATAATATATATATTTGTTTTCATGTGTTTAAAGTTTATTATTAGGATATTTTTGTTTCTGGTAATGTTTATGATAGTGCAGTATTAAAAGGAAATGTATTTGTTTCTATTTGTAGACAAAAAGTCATTTTGTGTTTGTTAATTGATTTGGGGGAGGAGCCTCGTACTTTAAAAGATAACTCCCATCTACACAGGGGCAGTGTGTTCTGAGGAGGAGAGCTGTGTGCACCGCAAGCACCAGCTCAGCTACTTAAAGACGACTACAACCTGTAAATATATCTTTTTTTCTCACTATTTTTGCACACTTCTGTAAATGAAATCACAGACTCTATTTTGACAACACCATATTATTTACTTTTCATTAAAATGAACCCACGAAAGTACTGTTTTGTATCCTGCTTTTATGTATTAATGACAAAAAAGCCGTGTGGGAGCATGGGTGACGTCAGCTCATGTGCATCTTGGACAAGATCGTACATCTAACCATAAGGATAGTTGGAATAGGGCCCGGGAGAGATCGCAAGATGAAAAATGCCTGGATGACGCATAAAACCACTTCAGGCATGTGTTTGATGAGGGAACACTGCTATAACATGGTAGAAAGCTCCAAAAAAAAAAAAGCAGATTTTACATAATACGCCTTCTTTTAAATCTCCACGGACACGAGTAAGTGACAGACCTTCAGCTAGAAAAAGTGCATAGTCTACCATTAAGTTTAACTGCGTTTCATAACCGTGTGATCTGTCGGTGAGGTTTAGCACGGTGCAGGCCTTGTCCACTGTCACTGTGAGAATAACCTTCACGGTCTGAGGAGCTCGGAGCTGTGACTGTCGCTGCAGTCTGGCCCTGATTAAGACACAGGAGACGTGATGTAATGCTCATACTTTATCTCTGTGGAGCGCAGGCATCCACCCACTGTCTTTGAACCAAGACTAAACATGCAACATCACATTTCTGACATGTCTTATATAATGGTTTGGCAATTTAAGTAAAGAGCAGCCACATGACATCTTTTAAAACACGTCTACAGTATATTCTAGACATCATCGTTTTTTGGATTGTGTAGCTTTTCTAGCAGAGGGTCCATCAAATACTTTGCTTCATGGAGATGTTATTGCTTTGTCTGGAATGTTTCCCAGTGTGGTATTAAAGGGACAGTTCGAAATTTTGGACATAGGACCTCATTTCCTAGTGAGCAAGAGTGTTGGAGATGTGTGGAAACACTTTTTAAAAAAATTATTCCAGAGATCGCTGATGCTAGGCTAGTGCATGTCAATGGCCATAGTTAATCCTGCCACTAAGAACAGTCTTACCCACTCCACAAAACACACAAAGAAAATCTATTATTACACCAGACTGTCCATGTGAATGTCTGTGGCGATAGAATAATGTTTGAAATAAAACTAACCTTGCATCGCATGAATCGCCGCATGTTATGGGACTATTTTCTCATATATCAGTTCGCCTCTGCCAAGCTTTCCATCAGGAAGTACAACTCGCTGCTGCTGCTCAGACATAAATCCTTCAAATGCAAGGTCGGTTTTACTTCTAAAATTATTCTATCAACACAGACATTTACATGGACAGTCTGATGTAATAATAGTTTTGCTTCAGGTGTTTTGTGGAGTGGATAAGACTGTTTTTAGTGGCAGGATTGACATGCAGTAGCCTAGCACCAGTGACCTCTGCAAATACAAGGACTGGATGGAATATTTTAATAAGTTTAACGTCTCCAACACTCTGACTCACTTAGGAAATGAGGTCCTCTCTCCATGTACATGGAAAGCAAACCAGGCCAAGTTACAGGTCAGATCTGTGGAGAGGCGACCCCGCTCACAGTCAGAATGCCTGTTTTTCTAGGTACTACCTATAATGAAATTAATATAAGATAGAAATGTTTAATGTCACACTGTGGAACATTCCAGGTAGAGCAGTAATATATCCATAGAAATAAGCAGGTGACAGATTCTCCACCAGAAAAGATGCACACAGTGCACCTTTAAAGGAGCTGTACTTGATGTTTACCCTTGTTAAACATTAAAAACAACTATTTTATTTTAAAGGTACAGTATGTAACTGTCTAGAAGTGTCCCGTCCCCTGCATTTCCATTCCATGGAAAAACAATGTTTAAACCATACTTTCAACTTTCTCCAGAGATAGATGATTTTATGTCATACTGTGTGATATCATAGTCCAAGGAACATTTTCATATAAACAAAAGAGTTTGTGGAGATGCAGTCCCACTCACAGCAAAGCCCAATTTATGGTTGTGCGTTAAATCATCTGCGTCGACTTGAACACCTTCCGCACACCGTCTGCATCAACCGACGTGCACCTCCTGACTTTTGTAATTATGCGTTGACCCAGCGCAGACAATAAGGGCTGTGACGTCTTCTCTACAGTTGGTCTACATGCATTTCCAATAATTCGCTTTCCCACATCATTTTATAAACACAAACGCCATTTTTAAATCCTAGCCCGCTAACGTTGTGGTGCTGATTTACTTCACAGCGCATGGACTTCGACGCAGGTCCATAAACTAAAAACGATGGTGACAAAGTGACGGATTTATAGTTCTGCATCGACTCAAAGTATGCAAGTTTTGTTTCAGTGTAATTAAAACAAAACAGAACAAAAGTCTAGTCTGTTTTTGGATAAAAGGTTACATACTTTGGGTTTAAGTTTCCTGTGATCCAAAGTTATTCCTCACTTACCTCATACTTGCATCCCAAAATTACTCACTGTAATGACTTTCTAGTGCATTTCACAGTTTTCAGAGACCAGATATGAGTTTTGCCATCATGATTATGCTAAGAGGAAGTAGCATGCTAACTGCACACTTCCTGATTTTCATAGGAAACAACACAATTAGACGGTGACGGCACACAGGAGTTTCTTTTCTGCCTTAAGCGCTACTTATACAACATATCTGTGGGGAGAGAGACAATAATAAAATATTTCAGTACATGTAATACGACTATTAGTTACAGTAATAATCAAAATGTAGTTGCTAAAAGTGCAGGTATTGTCGGGAAAAACGGAGAGGAAACGTGTCTACAACCAATTTTTCCATCCTCAGCAACATGATTTAAATAATTCTTTAGTGAACAAGGAACAAACATTTTAAGAACATTTCTGCCAGAACAAAATTGGACGTGACGCTCAAGACGGCTCTTCTTTTGTTACTGTAAAGTGTTAAAAAATACACCGTGCAAAGCAAGAAGCAACTTTCACAAATTGTATGGAAATTAAGAGCATAGATGAGACACACAGAGGAGGACACAGTCACAACAGAGAAAAAAATACATAATGAAAAAACTAACTGTATATTATACTGTAAGGAAGGATTGTCAGAAGTATCTAAGAATCTAATCGAGACTCAAACTAGTATCTGAACTAGATACTCATTTGAGCAGGTATCGATACTGCAAAATATTACACAGGACAACATTTGAGGTTCCTGAGCAGTTTTAGTGTCATTTTAAGCTTTATCAAAACCAGTATAAGATGACAACATAAACAGAGTGTGAAACCAGAGTGTGAAACTGAGACAAATGACTTAAAAGTTTCTTTTTTGTTCAGACAATCGTATAATAGGTAGGGCTCATATATTTGCTATAATGCAAAAAATATTGAGCTCAAAATTGCCCTTTGACCCTTATTTGTCGGTTCCTGTTCTCTGTCTTTGTATCATGATCCAAAAATAAGGAGTCGTGCAAAGGCAAAAGGCAGAAACTTAATCCGTGTATAATTCGTTTTTCAATATAAAACCAAAAATAAGAAAATGAAAAAATAACTGTTTTTTTCATTATTCGTCTCCAAAACCAAAATGAAAAAACGGATAATGATTCGTTTTTTCAGTTTTTGATTTTGTGTTTAAATGAAAGATGGAAAAAATGGATAACGGCCGTTTACGTGACTTCCGTGACTGCGATGCCGGATTTTGCGCTGCATACGGACTGAACCAGCACTGATCCAGGTCCAGGACTACACCAGGACCAGACCAGGACCAGAGCGGGACTGAGACCAGCCTGGGACCAGAGAGGGTCCAGAGCGGGACTGAGACCGGGACCAGAGCAGACTCTGAGCTTTGACTCCGAACCTCCGCGGGGTTCGAGCCTCAGCTTCGAGCTCCGGCTCTGCCTTGAGCTCTGAGCCTCCGGTCTGGTACCGGTCTTTGCTCTGGTCCCAGTCTCAGTTCTTATCTCAATCTTGGTTTAGTCCTGGTCTGGTCCCGGCCTGGTCCCGGTCTCAGTTCTGATCTCAATCTCGGTCTGGTCCCGTTCTGGTTCCAGTCTGATCTCGGTCTCAGTCCCACTCTGGTCCCGATCTGGTCTCAGTCTTGGTCTGGTCCCGTTCTGGTTCCGGTCTGGTCCCAGACCTTGATCGGTCCTGGTTCAGTTCGTATGCAGCGCAAAAGTCCAGCGTCACAGTCACAGAAACGGGCAACGGGCGTCATCCGTTTTTTCCATTCTTAATTTAAACACAAAATCCAAAACTGAAAAAACGAATCATTATCCGTTTTTTCATTTTGGTTTGGAGACAAATAATGAAGAAAACTGTTGTTTTTTTCATTTTCTTATTTTTGGCTTTATATTGAAAAACAAATGAACAAATGATACACAGATTCAGAATCTGCATTGAGTTTCGGCTCTATTACTTAAGGCTTATCGAGTTTGAAATTTTTAATATCATGACAACTCTACAACTTCACAAACCTGATGCGATGTGCAGTAGTTTCATTAGTGGGATTCACGCTGATCGTGTTGTGAAAGCTCTCTGCAGAGGGACCGAGGGGAGGCGGGCACCACAGCAGCGAGCAGTCAAGGCTCTTCATGAAATGTGATTCTTTATTCTTTATTAAGATCCTCATTAGTGGTTTCTAGTGGTTTCCAGTCCTGGGGTCCACAATGAGAGCATGTCCACTGATGTAAAGGACAACTTCAGATGATTTTGTGCAGAAAAAGGATTTGTGTGAAGAGGAGAATTCTGTCGACTGAGGCCGTAGTTCCACAGAGAGCTACAGGAGCCTCCCCACAGTCATCATCCCTCTGACTGAACCCAACTATTTTGCACATTTAACAGAAAATGTTTACTCTTGTGTTTTATTTGTCCCGCAGCACTTTTATTCTGGCCTTTATAAGGACAATTGGTACTAAGTTTTTGTTGTTTTTTGGATATTTATTGGGGCTGCAGCAACTGAATAATTTCCCTGAGGATCAATATAGCATGGAGCTCAAGAGTGACCACCTACACCTTAGTTCTACAAGTGCATTTTCTTTATATTTTTCCCGTAGACTTTCTGAAATCGCCGAGGTCATGATGACAAGGCCTATGCTTTTATGTAAACTTTGTGGTTCATAAAGTTATTACAACGTTTTGCAGAATCTTGCGTTTTAAATGTGCTTTAACGACTTAAAACAGGGGTGGGCAAACGTTTTGACTTTCGGGCCACAAAGGGTTCTAAAATTTGACGGAAGGGCCGCACCAGGAGAAAACGGATGGAGTTTTTTGGTAATCCACCCCATGAGAGAGAAAAAAATATCCCATGTTATTGAAATATCCCATAATTGAACATCATTACAAAGCATTACAACAAAAAAATTTGTCTTTCAAGTCCCACAGTATTTACTATTTATGAAATGACTTTTAACACACTGAAACTGTTTGGTCCACAGAAACAAAGGGACAGTGTCAGCAGTCACCTCCAGTCTCTCTCTCTAAAACCTTCAAATCAGGCAAGAAATCTAGGGGTAATAATGGACTCAGACTTGAACTTTAACAGCCACATCAAATCAATAACATCTGCAGCCTTTTACCATCTAAAAAACATAGCAAAAATCAAAGGTTTACTGTCTAAATCAGACTTGGAGAAACTTATCCATGTGTTTGTCTCCAGTAGGTTAGATACTGTAATGTTCTGCTCACTGGTCTCTCCAAACGAGCTGTGAGACGCTGCAGAACATCCAGAACATCCAGAACATCCAGAACGCTGCAGCTCGGGTCCTTACTCGAACTAGGAAGTACGAGCACATAAGTCCTGTGCTCAGGTCTCTGCACTGGCTTCCTGTGCCTCAGAGAATAGACTTTAAAGCAGCTCTGCTTGTACAAGTCTCTCCATGGCCGAGCACCAAAGTACATCTGTGACATGTTAGTGTCATATGAACCATCTCACACTCTGAGGACCTCAGGGACCGGCCTCCTGCTGGTGCCCAGAGTCACGACTAAACAAGGGGAGTCAGCGTTTCAGGTTCATGCAGTTAAAACCTGGAACAGTCTTCCTGAACATGTGAGACAGACTCTTCTGTGACGCTGTTTAAATCCAGACTCCAAACATTTCTGTTTAACTGTGCATAAAACTGAAAGGTTTTCATTCCGCACTCTTCTCTTCAATTTATGTCTCTCTTTTTTAATTTTAATCTTCATGATTATTTATGTTTTGATTTGTTTTTATTATGATTTTAATGTATTTCTTATTCTGTAAAGCACTTTGAATTACTTTGTGTACGAATTGTGCTATACAAATAAACTTGCCTTGCCTATTGTTGTTAGTTAAGCATAAAGATGTTTAGCCTCTACGATGCCTTTGAGTTAAGGATGCACTGATACAGATACTGGTATTGAATATTGGAATCGATATTGACAAAGTTCCACTGGACAGGCTGATTTTGGCTCAGTACATCTTATCTTTTGTTTAAATTTTCAAGGGCGTAGGTTTGGTCTCAGCTTTGGCGGTGACATTATCAGCTAATCATATGTTTTAAACACACAGAGTCTGGGCAGGTCCAAAATAAGTGAGAGGTGGTTTCATTTTTCAGTTCGTGTTCATTGCCCTTCTAAGATGATTCTTTAGTGGATACAGTGATGTAGAAGTTTGTAGCAGATTTCCCTTTGCTTGTTGGTGATGAGATATTTGTGAGGTCAAGTCCATAATTTTTTTCCACGGTGGCTCATTATAAGACAAGTTTAATTGAAGATGAAGCCAAGTAAGTTCCTTTAGAAAAGTTTATCAAAGTTTGGTGGTCTTTGGTCTTCACTCACGCCTGCTCAAGTCGCCATCTTCAGGTGCGGCCCTGTCCTGCCGCTTCCCCAGTTTAGGCTCCTGGCTCCACTAATGACATCACTCTGTTACAGCCAATGAAATAGCGGCAGGAGTATCATATCGTCATATCACTGAATACATCTCAAAACGTCTAAGATACAAAATGTGAACTAGAACATGTTAAATTAGTACAGCTGAGTTTGGAAAAAAAAAATATCGGAATAAATTTATATTTTTGTTTATTAAAATAAAATGGCAAATATTGGTAGGGACTATTTTGTCTTCCCCAAATCTTGGTTGTGACATGTCCCCACCGTCCCTATGCAAACCTACACCTTTGTAAACTTTCATTCATAGCAATCTGTTCTTTAGTGATGTGAGACTGGATCTCTTGTGTAAAAAGTTAACTGTTTTAAGAAAATAAATGTCATTTTCCATCCTTACACTGTTACCGGTTAATATCAGGTATTGACAGATACTTAAAGTCAAAGTATCATCGTCGGTATTGGAACTGGAAAAGCAGGATAGGTGCATCCCTCTTTATATTGAGATGCTTTACAAAATGTACTTCCGACCAGAGCTGACTTTGAACGTGGAGCTTCATTCTGATTCAGATTGTAAAGCCAGTGTCTGAAAAATGCATGAAAACATTGACCTTAAAACCTGAAATTTGCATGTCATGTAGTATTACATGAGGTATAATATCTTGCCTGAGGAGATTGTAAGACTGTCTGTTTGCGTGTAGGGCAAATGCAAGACCTGTAGACACAAAGAATTCACCTTCTTAAACCTCTTGAATGATTGTTACCGGCAGGATCTGTAAAGATGGAACCGAAGAGGAAAGAGAAGTCAAAAACATGTTCTTTGAAAATCAGAACACATCCACTGAAAGATTACAGGCTCTGACCACTGAACATGTTGTACCTTTTACATCACACGTGTTCAGTATCTGTACATTAAAGAGCTCATATTACGCTATTTTCTGTCGCTGTGCCTCATGGACTATGGCTGTGATACCTTGTTTGAACTAGATTAAATCTACATCAGGCCTCACTATTAGTCTGATGTCTGCTGCACATGTGTTTGGAGGTTACTGTGTTTAAAGTGCATGTTTACAGACCTGTATTACAGTCGTCCCTCGCTATATCGTGGTTCACCTTTCGCGGTCTCGCTGTTTCGCGGATTTTTTTAGTGCAATTTTGCATTTTGAGCACGTATTGTGTTCCTCCCCCTGCGTCCTGATTGGCTAAGGGATTGTAGACCATTGTCAATCAGTCTGCTCCGTGCTGTGTCTCCTGTTCACAGTACAGAATGAGTTCAGCTTGACAAATTTACATAAATGTTTGATCTCTAGCAGTGTGATTCTGGAGTGCAGCGCGATCGGGCAATTGCCGCGCTTACCATGAGGTGCGAAGCTCTCGTCGGTCCTTTCTCCTGCGGTCACCTCCGAGCATGTCCTGATCGTGAGTCCTGGTTCTGTTCTGGTTTAGTTCTGTTTTAGTCCTGTTTCAGTCTTAGTTCAGTCCTGGTTTAGTCCTCCTCTTCAGTCCTGGAATCAGTCCTAGGTTAGTCCTGGTTTAGTCTTGGTTCAGTTCATGGAGTATGCAGCGCAAAAGTTTGATATAATCTTGGGTTAACTGGCAGGTGTGGTGCTGTGACTGCGCGGGTGCGGGTCTCTGTTACGTTTTTTTTTTATTGTTTATTTTTTTGTAGCATTTCTGCTTAGTTTTGTTTTTGTAAGTTGGTTGTTTTTGTGTTCCTTTTTGTACTCATTTCCGGCAGAAGTTCTTAAATGCTCGAGCCCGGCGCCGCCTCGCTCTCTCTCGCTCTCTCCTCCTCCTTGTCCGCCGCCGCAGGTACCAGAGCGCGCATGCCTCGTGCTGGGAGCCGCCCTGCTGGCTCCCCTGCTCCTTCGTTGGGGTAGCTTTTTGTTAGCCTTTTGTTTTGACCTGGTGGGACCGGCTGTTCTGTTTTCGCTTTTCTGTTGGGTTTAGGTTGTGGTTTTTTTTGGGTCTTTAGTTACAGGTGCTGGCACCGGCTCCTACAGCCCTGTGTAGGGTTGGCCTGATGTCACACCCTTTTTTTCTTTTTGGACGGCTCATCAGGTCCACCTTTCTGTTGTTACTTCCTTGGTTTGGGCACGGGTTAAGGGTTTCTTTTTGGATTTAAAAACATGTGGTTTTAAGTTTCCTTTCTGTAAAACGTGAACACATATGCGCAAAGCTGCAATAAACACATGTAGTGTAGTATGTAGTACAG
Source organism: Boleophthalmus pectinirostris (assembly GCF_026225935.1). NCBI lineage: Eukaryota > Metazoa > Chordata > Actinopteri > Gobiiformes > Gobiidae > Boleophthalmus > Boleophthalmus pectinirostris. Next base: position 34,289,479 of record NW_026571473.1, read on the forward strand.
TAGTACGGAGGACCAAGCACAGCCCTTGCCTTGTTTTGATGAGTAGTTGACGCAGACGATTTGACGCTGGACCGGTAAATTGGCCTTTAGATGTATTACGCGGCGTTTGCAGGGTGTGGTATAGGCGCGAGCGAGTGCCAACCATTGCCGCTTGCTGATATATTTTGGGTCGTATTATTTTCTTTGGGGCCGATCCGCAACAGCAAAGAAGTTCAATCCGGACTACAAAGCCGTTTTAAATAACTGTATCAGAATGGAGTGATGGAGTTGACAGTTTCCCGCTGTGACGGCAGAAATTTCATCATTGTCTGTGTTAAATATGAAAAAGTGAAAAAGTGTCCAGGCTGCGTGTGGTTCAGTGGAGTAAGAGTAACAAACAGGGCCCTCAGATATTTAGATCATGATATTACTGACTGATTTAATGAGGTTGATTTAATGATTTAATGAGCTTTTTCAAAATGTCTGACAGAGATGAGAAAAAGTCAGGACACTACTTTGACAAGCTAGGGATTTTTAAAATATTTAAACCAGGCGTGGGCAACTTTTTTTTTTTTTTTTTCATGGGGCCACATGAGAAACAAAAAATATTGTGGAGGGCCAAAATGCTTAACTCAATTCTGCATCATATTAATTGTATTTCTAAGCGATGAAAAGGTGAGGTTGCCTTACAAAAAAAACAAACAACAACAAAAACAAAGCACCTCTAAAATAAAAGCAATGCAGCTTTAGTCCACGCATGAGGTAAAATTATAATATATTTATTTTGTAATTCCCAATTTGTTTAAAAGTCAGAGTCGACCAAAGAGGCGTATGTGGCCCAGGAGCTGTACAAGGCCCACGTCTGATTTACAGGCTTTTAATTGAATCAAATACAATTTTGTTCACATAAAATGGCCCTGGTTTAGTTGTCCTGGTTCAGTCCTGGTTCAGTCCTGGTTCAGTCTTGGTTTAGTCCTGTTTTAGCTCTGTTTGGTCCTGGTATTCAGTATCATATGCCTACAAAATAAAATCCTATGAAATGTTATGCCTTGCTGTGGGGAAGCTGGCCCAAGTGGTCAAAATGAGAGTCCAGTGCAAAGTTGTCCTTCACCAAACCAAATTCTTTATTGGATCCTTCCAAATCATGGGCAAAATTATATACATAGTTACAAAAAAGAACTGTGTTTAACTAAACAAAAGCAACAGAAAATAACGCAACAAAAGAAAATACCCACAGGCACCTGGCTGCACTGATGGTGATCTACCTACTGATTAAACTGCCTCTACTTATATACCCCCAGAGAGGAAGTCCCTCCCCCTGGGTTCACACCAACTTACGGGGAAAACTGTAGCAAATTCCTTTCCTTACTGGTGTGCTGCCTTAAATTATTTTCTGAAGCCTAATCCCCCTTTTAAACTGAACCGTGCTCCAACTTAACTAGAAACACTGAAACCAAAATTCTAATAACCCATTTGATAAAACAAAGAGAACCATTTCCGAGGCTTCCCTCCACATGGTCTGGGCCAACACCTCCCCCTGAGCCTATAAATATGGCTGCCAAAGGACACGCCCCCTCTTTTGTTCCCAGACCATGTGGAGTCACAGGTAAAGGTGGTAAGTTTAAACAAAAATGAAGGGATATAACCAAATAAAAAGAATTTAAAGTAACTGTGTGAATGTGATCAATTAAACAAAGACTAAATAAAACAAACCCGTGATAGTTATTATTTAGCTGTTTAGTTGATATAGATAGATGTAACTGAACTAAGGTGAAAAATGGGGACAAAGGCCGTTTTTGTCACACTTGCTCTTTCGTCTTCTTCCGTCTGTTCATGTTTGGGGCAAAAGTCCAGCATCTTCGCTCACTGATACTCTGAAAAACTTCATCTTAGACCATGGAAACCCTGTACTACAAAATACAATTTTGTTCACATATATTTAACTCTCTGAACCTTGACAGAGGACACACAAAATAACATCGAGTTCAAAATTTTCATTTACATTTATGTCAAAATTGTAAAAAAAAATCTAAACATATTTTCAAATAAATATGTCCAGTATTTACTGATCTCCATTAGATGTAACTTCATCAGTGTGTCAATTATGATATTTTGAAAAAAAAAATAAAATTCTGTTTTAGAGAGGACCTGTTTTGTTCCGACTCTCAAGAATTACCAACGTTTATATGCTATTTATTTTAGTAAAAAATGTAATACGTGTTAGAGCACATTAATTCTTATTTTACAATTGATCAGAATACCTTATAATAATAATAATATGAATAAGTAGCCTGATTCATAAGACGGTTTCACTTCATAGAAACCGTCTGACCTCACTGTGTTAGGATTTGTTCACTCGATGGTAGGCGGGTACTTTTTATCATTTAACCAATAGCTATTTGGTCGTGACATATATAATGTCTATTATATATATGCAAACCGTCTAGTGTATTCCGATTCCGAAGTATATTGTACAGCACACACCTTAGAAAGAGAAGTAAGTAAAAGAAAAAAAAAAAAAAAACAAAAAATGAAACAGCACACTTAGAATTGAACAAATTTACTGATCTGTTTTGGTCTCCATGTAGATAGTAAGTTTTAATCTCGTACTGCAAAACATTCCAGACAATTGCGGTAATATCCCCATGGAGAAAAGCATTTGACGGACCATCGGAAAAGTAACACAATGCACTTTTAAAAGCAAACTAAGGCATTGATTTGCTTTTGAAGAATAAACCCGTGAATTCTCTTGACTAAACCAGGACTAAATGGGATTCATGATGTAACGCCTCAGCTCCGTGTTGGGTCCCGTATGAAGACGTCCTCCCACAGTCCCATCAGTGTAATCACGGCCGACGTCGTGGCCTGTACGCGCCCACTCAAACAGCACGGAGGACGTACACGATGACTGCTGTATATTCATTTTTCTCTAATGTTGTGCAGCATGGTGCCTCTGATCTATCTCCATGGAGACAAGTGATGGCACCATGTCAGATCCGCAAAGAGGCAAGGTCGCTCACAGTGAGAACGCGTGGTTTTCCAGGAATCTTTGAGCAATAAAAACACCTCATTTTAACATAAGCAAAACCTTCTACTAGAACCTGGACCTTCCACTAGAAACACATTTAAATGAACTTTTAAACGCAAAATTTACTCTTGTGAGCTTTAAATCACGTTAGAATGTTGTTACCTCCTCAAAAACAAACCTGGAGTTGTGTTTTGTTTAATTCACACATATTTAAGCTAAATTATTAGTCTGTCTACATCTCCAAAGCTCACAATTTTCTGTTCCACCTTGTGTCCTGAAGCAGTAGTTTTTTATGCTATCAGCAAACTTTTACTTCAACGTAAGTTTAGTAGAAATTGGTAGTTTCAGGGCTTTCATTTATCAGTCATTGAATTGATTCTAGTGAAGGTGTTTGGAGTTTAAAAACACAGTGGAGCACATGTTTTTGATGAGGAAACAGTGTTCTAACATAGATCAGAAAACAGAATATGGGCCCTTTAAACTCTAACATGACCTCACTGTAACTCCAAATAAGAGATTTTATTGATTTATTGATTTTATTATTATATTTCTTTTCTTTTATATTTCGTTTATGTAATAATTTGGTGTTTTGGTTCCAGTCAGAAACCAGAAGAGTCACATGAGTCTCTCATTTGTGTTGCCAGTTTCAAAACTGAAATCAATGTATAAAACACTGTGTCACCGTGGTAACTCCGAAACATTCCACCATTATGCTGTGTTCAGAGTGCGACATCAAAAAATGCCCTAGACGCCTTTATTTGGACGCCTTTGCATTGGAGTTCAGATGCCCCCGACGCACTTCTTTGACGCTGTGGAGGAACGGGAGAAAAACACCCGGTGCACGTCCATTGCCCTGGAAACAAACCAGTCCTGATCCAGTTCTGGTCTAGTCGTGGTCCAGTCCTGGTCTACTCGTGGTACAGTCCTGGTCTACTCGTGGTACAGTCCTGGTCTTGTCGTGGTACAGTCCTGGTCTTTGTCGTGGTACAGTCCCGGTCTAGTCGTGGTACAGTCCTGGTCTAGTCGTGGTACAGTCCTGGTCTAGTCGTGGTCCAGTCCTGGTCTTGTCGTGGTCCAGTCCTGGTCTTGTCGTGGTCCAGTCCTGGTCTTGTCGTGGTCCAGTCCTGGTCTACTCATGTTACAGTCCTGGTCTACTCGTGGTACAGTCCTGGTCTAGTCGTGGTCCAGTCCTGGTCTAGTCGTGGTACAGTCCTGGTCTACTCGTGGTACAGTCCTGGTCTACTCGTGGTACAGTCCTGGTCTAGTCGTGGTACAGTCCTGGTCTTGTCGTGGTACAGTCCTGGTCTTGTCGTGGTACAGTCCTGGTCTAGTCGTGGTACAGTCCTGGTCTAGTCGTGGTACAGTCCTGGTCTTGTCGTGGTACAGTCCTGGTCTACTCGTGGTACAGTCCTGGTCTTGTCGTGGTACAGTCCTGGTCTACTCATGTTACAGTCCTGGTCTACTCGTGGTACAGTCCTGGTCTAGTCGTGGTACAGTCCTGGTCTTGTCGTGGTACAGTCCTGGTCTTGTCGTGGTCCAGTCCTGGTCTTGTCGTGGTCCAGTCCTGGTCTTGTCGTGGTCAGTCCTGGTCTTGTCGTGGTCCAGTCCTGGTCTTGTCGTGGTCCAGTCCCGGTCTTGTCGTGGTACAGTCCCGGTCTACTCGTGGTACAGTCCCGGTCTAGTCGTGGTACAGTCCCGGTCTACTCGTGGTACAGTCCCGGTCTACTCGTGGTACAGTCCCGGTCTTGTCGTGGTACAGTCCCGGTCTTGTCGTGGTACAGTCCGGTCTTGTCGTGGTCCAGTCCCGGTCTTGTCGTGGTACAGTCCCTGGTCTTGTCGTGGTACAGTCCCGGTCTTGTCGTGGTACAGTCCCGGTCTTGTCGTGGTCCAGTCCCGGTCTAGTCGTGGTACAGTCCAGTCTTGTCGTGGTACAGTCCTGGTCTTGTCGTGGTACAGTCCTGGCGATCGGCTCGGTGACTGCAGCATGTATATATTTATACTGCGCTAATGACATGCTGACACTGGTTTAGTCTTGCTTTAGTCTCGGTTTAGTCCTGGTCTAGTCCTGGTCCAGTCCTGGTCTAGCCCTGGTCCAGTCCTGGTCCAGACCTGGTCCAGTCCTGGTCTAGTCCTGGTCCAGTCTTGGTCTAGTTTTGATACAGTCCTGGTTTAGTCCTGCTCCGGTCCTTCTGTAGTCCTGGCGACTGGCTCGGTGATTGAGGCGTATATATTTATAGTCCGCTGATATTTGTGGCTCCAGCTCCGGTTCTCGGGTTGTTTCTCTTTCTTCTAACACAAAAAGTCCAGCATTTTCACCTTCTGACGCCAACGCCCTGGACACGTGTTTAGAACGTCAGACACCAGAACGCTCAAGACCCACCTCTTTGACGCTAGATTCGCACCGAGCTGACACCCAAAGACGTGCCGCAAAAACGGCGGACGCCCTAAACACGCGTTCACATAGACTTTGCATATAGGCGAGTTTCATTGTTGACAAAAGCGCGCGTTGCATGCTGGGAATTATTTTGGTTGGCAGCAAGAAACACTAATTCCACAATAAGGAACGGAGCGAGAAAGCACGTAAAGTGTATTGATCCCGGTTATTTATCCACTCTAACGGCAGAGGACCCAAGACCATTTGACCAGAAATTGCATCGATGGACGCCAAATCACCCTTTTCAATCCCTACAAAAGGTGAACGAAACCAAATTTCTGGTCAGAATCGCCAACTACCTGGACAAATATTCACTTCGGCGATATCCACAATGACTTGGTGGAAACTCCTGGGCCATTCACAGCAGAAAAGATGAAAACCTCCAAGAGTCTCGATGTGTTGTTGAACTTGTTGGAGTCCACGGTTTGCTAGGATCTTCTACGTTTGCTCTGCGAATGTTTGAAAGCCGTTTAATTCACCGTTAGCGGTTCTTTTCACTCAGAATACGAAAAAGACATTTTCCTTCTTCCGTGCTTCTATTTGTGCATCCGATAATGCAGCAGGAATTTACCATTATCGGGGATAAATACGCGAGGTTACGCACTGTGTTTGACGCTATCGTGTTTCTTGCCTCCGACCAAAATATTTCCCAGCATGCAACGCGGGCTTTTAATAACAATGACGTCAGCTGAAACTCGCCTATAAACTGAACGCCTTGATGCCACGGTCTGAACGAGCCTTTACACTTAGATGTAGAACAGCCCCATCATGATGTTAGGGCATTGTATCAATATCCAGGTTAAGGTTCTGGTAAAACTGTCGGATCTCAGGTTTAGAGGTTCTTTAAATACAGTTGTACTATAAAAGACGTGTATAATAAAACAGATGTGGCTGTTTCCGTCAGGGTGCCGATCTCCATATTTATGCACAGTTTGTTCATGCCACCCGCTCACTCAGTAAACAGTCATTAAAGGGCTCTGCGGTCGCACTGGCACCTGCTGCAAATCCAATCTCACTGTGATTTAGCCTGACCGCGCTGTGCCCAAATCTCCAGACCTCCCCGTTCACCAGCGGCCACCTGAAAATATGTGCACATCAGAACTTTGTATTCAGAACAGGGTGAAAGCAGGGCTAAACAAGGACTAAACCAGGACTGAACCAGGACTAAACTATCTCTAAAACAGGACTAAACTAGGACTAGGACTTCGGCTTCATCAGGGCTACACCATGACTTAACCAAGACCAAACCAGGTGTAAACCAGGACTAAACCAGGACTAAACTATAGCTAAACCAGGACTAAACCAGGGCTAAACAAGGACTAAATCAGGAGTAAACCAGGACTGAACCAGGGCTAAACTAGGACTAGGACTTCAGCTTCATCAGAGCTACACCATGGCTTAACCAAGACCAAACCAGGTCTAAAACAGGACTAAACCAGGACTAAACCATGCCTTAAGTAGGACTAAACTAAGACTAGGACTTCAGCTTCATCAGGACTAGGTCAAGACTAAACCAGGACTAAACTATGGTTATAAAAAGAACTCAACAAGGAATAAAACTTCATCTTAACCAGGGCTATGCCAGGTCTAAACCAGAACTAAACCAGATCTAAACCAGGCCTAAACCAGAATTAAACCAGAATGAAAGCAGGTCTAATCCAGGACTAAACCAGGGCTAAATCAAGACTAAACTAGAGCTAAAAAGGGACTCAATAGGACTAGGACTTCATCTTAACCAGGACTAAACCAGGTCTAAACCAGGATAAATCAGGTCTAAACGAGGGCTAAACCAGGACTGATCCAGGGCTAAACCAGGATGAAACCAGGTCTAAACCAGATCTAAACCAGAACTAAACCTGGACTTTACTATGGCTAAAAAAGTACTCAACTAGGACTAGAAATTCATCTTAACCAGGGCTACACCAAGGCTAAACCAGGACTTAACCAGAACTACACCAGGTCTAAACCAGATCCAAGCCAGGTCTAAGCCAGATCTCAACCAGGTCTCAACCAGGTCTAAACCAGGTCTAAACTATGGCTAAAAAGGACTCAACTAGGACTAGGACTTCATCTTAACCAGGTCTAAACCAGAAATAAACCAGAATGAAACCAGGGCTAAACTAGAACTAAACCACATCTAAGCCAGGTCTAAATCAGAACTAAACCAGGACTAAACCAGGTCTTATCCAGGACTAAACTATGGACTCAACTAGGACTAAAACTTCATCTAGGCCAGGCCTAAACTAGAACTAAACCAGAATGAAACCATAATGAAACCAGGTCTAAACGATATTGTAACCAGGTCTAAACCAGATCTAAACCAGGTCTAAACCAGATTGAAACCAAAACTAAACCATGGTCAAAGGTGCTCTAGGAAATTTTCGGGCAGTTTCCATGGAAATGCTATTGTTCTGGCTGTAATGTTCCACAGTATGCCATTAACTCATCTATCTTCCATCTCAGTAGCATCTAGTCTACTCCAGGTGTATTTCGTGCTCAAAACTTACTCATTCTCCACAGATCTGACCTGTAACTTTCCCACTTGTGTCCCTAGAAGTAGATTTGTACTTTAGAATATGCAGGACAGTCGATCAGAAAACTAAAGCAGGACTGTAAGAAAGTTCCAGATCAGTATTCATGAACAGAGGGACACATTTTCTCTGCTTGGGCGGACATAATCACAAACTCTCCATCACGTCCTGTGTTTGTGCCTGTGACGGGAGCAGTTGTCCTCCGCTGCCCCCTGCGTGCCTGGAGGGCTCCGTTGTCTCGATGCATATGCCATTTAAATCTCCACAGAGCTGCACAATAAACACGAGGTCGAGTCTTATTTAAAACTTTGCACAACTCTAAAGTCACTTCTTGTTGGTGGTTTACCCGGTGCAAGTTGCAAATATGGACCTGTTTTTGTAGTAAACTATAAAAAGTAAGAAAATAAAATGTAAAACTATAGAAAGAAGAAAGTTCAGTGTCAAATTTTGGTTCCGTTGTTTTAAACGTTTGTGTTAATGAGTCAATAAATCATGTGTCACGACTAACGAATGGCCCAAACAGCGCTCACATTTTGATGATTTATTTTATTTATTTATTTTATACTATGTACATAATTCACGGCATATAACCAGTTTTTTCTTTTCTTTTTTTACCCAAAAACGGAAAAGGCCGAAGAGATGCTTTGATATTCCCTGTCTTACTCTTTCTGTAACAACCCAGGCCCACACTGTTCACCAAGTCAATTAACCAAAGAAATACAGGTTAATTACCATAACACAATTATGGAAAAATCATCAAAAATACAGATAACAGTTTAGTGTTAATGTGTCTGTGCACCTGTAGCTCACTCAGGGAGGCAGTTAATGTTGTGCAAAAAGAAGTGGACTAAGGGAGTACGATGTTGCTCATTTGGCGAATTTGGAGCAGAGCGCCATATTACAGGGTTCCCATGGTCATGGAAATCCTGGAAAAGTTATGGAAGTTGAAAATGTCATTTTCCAGTTCAGGGAAAGTCATGGGAATTTGTAAATTCAATGAAAGTTTTGGAAAGTCATGGAATTCACGCAACTAGAGCGTTCTGTTAAGTTATCATTATGATTATTTCTGAATGATTCTGAATGTTAAAACTATACTCACAAACCATAACATGAAAGGGTTAATGTTTCATATTTAGCTCTAAAAGTATGATCAGTTTACAAATGTAGGGAGCCGTAAAGTCATGGAAAATTCACTTTAGGTCATGAAAACGTCATGGAGAAGTTTTGAAATTTTGTCAGTGAAAAAGAGTGGGAAGCCTGCATATTACAGTTATGGAAAAATCATCAAAAATACAATTACAGTAAGAAGTGTCTCTGCATCTTCACCATAAATTAGTGGACTAAGGGAGTACAATGTGGCCCATTGTGTTTGACAAATTATGAGAAGAGTTCCTTATTACAGGGTTCCCACAGTCATGGGAATCCTGAAAAAAGTCATGGAAATTGAAAATGTCATTTTCCAGGCCTCGAAACGTCAAGGAATTTTGTAAATTCAATGAAAGTTTTGGAAAAGTGATGGGATTTTAGTATCTCTTTCACGCAACTACACCATTCTGTTGAGTTCTCATTAGGCTTTTATGATTATTTCCGAATGTATGCGCCTGTTTGTTTAAAAGAGACGACAATAAATGCACTGACAGTATCTTGAATGTTAAAAAATCTATAATCCCAAACCATAAGGTGAGTTAAAAGGGTTAACATTTCATATTTAGCTCTAAAGGTCTGATCAGTTCTACACATGTAAAGTCATGGAAAATTCACTTTAGGTCATGAAAACGTCATGGAGAAGTTTTGAAATTTTGTCAGTGAAAAAGAGTGGGAACCCTGCATGTTACAATTATGGAAAAATCATCAAAAATACAATTAACAATTACAGTAAGAAGTGTCTCTGCATCTTCACCATAAATGTGTGGATTAAGGGAGTACAATGTCGCCCATAGCGTTTGGCGAATTTGGAGCAGAGTTCCTATGGTCATGTAAATCCTGGAAAAGTCATGGAAATAGAAAATGACATTTTCCAGGCCTGGAAAACTCATGGAATTTTGTAAATTCATTAAAAGTTTTGGAAAAGTTATAGAATTTTAGCATCTCTTTCACACAACTACAGCGTTCTGTTAAGTTCTCATTAGACTATTATGATTATTTCCAAACATTTTTGTTTAAAAGAGACGACAATAAATCCACTGACTGTATTTTGAATGAATAAGGTAAGGACAAGGTGAGTTAACATTTCATATTTAGCCTAAAAGTTTGATCAATTCTACACATATAGGTGCCGTAAAGTCATGGAAAATTCATTTTACGTCATGAAAAAGTCATTGAGAAGTTTTGAAATGTTGTCAGTGAAAAAGAGTAGGAATAGGAATTGATTTATGGACAAAACAGCAACAGTTTCAGAGAGAGAGGCGACGTTTTCTTTTTTGGAACCAGAACCAGAGTCGATGGAGCCGGAAGTGCTCCCATGAATGCTTTCGTAGCAGGTGAGCAATGTCCATTTGTTAGAAACTCATGAACGGCAGAGGGATACCAACTGAAAATTGTTTGCTGGGAAAAAAAAAATCTATGGACACGGATGGTCTAAGAGCTGAGAGTAAACTTTTATTTTATTACTTTTTTTTTTTTTGTCCAAGGAGTCCATTTTATGTTTCACTGTTCGACTTACTGACCGAAACAAATCTCGACAATGCACTTTTGCTGTCCCCAACCTCTCCTCGGTATCGCCGCACTGTCTCCCGCCGCCTGCTTCATGTATATTTATTGACCTTATATTTTCTATACTGTCAGGTGCAGTCAGGGCATCTCTCCACCACAGACCCTTTGTCTCAGTCCAGTAGCACAGTTCAGCGTTGGTCATCATGTCTGCAAATGGAAAAGGATTACCGCCGGAGCCCGAGAAGCAAACAAATGTGAGGAGAGGAGGCAGAGGAGAGATAAATCATACTGAAAGTGTGGAGTCGGGATTTCTGTGGTGCAGCCACAGCCAATCGGGAGTGTGCGAGCGAGGTGTGTCCCAACAGGAGGAGCTGTGGAGATTAGAGGGCAATAAAGCAGAAAGGACAAAGGGAGAGGAGGAGGGAGCAGATGGACTGTGCTCTGTGAATGTAAGGGCTGATCGAAGACTATATCAGGGCTAAACCGGAGCTAAACTAGGACTGAACCGAGGCTGTGAAAGGACTAAAGCAGGGCTAAAGCAAGAATAAACCAGGGCTGTGCCAGGACTGAACCAGGGCTATACCAGGACTAAACCAGGACTAGACCAGGACCAAAGGGATAACTAAACCAGCTCAAGCAAAGGGGACATTTTGATAGATGTTTCTGTAGCAAACAAGTCATTTCTGATAACAATAATATTACTCATACTTGTAAATATGATCTGATATTTTTGGCATGGAAGGCCTGTTCTCCAAACATGGAAAACACATGAGAAAAAATGTCCAAAAGTCCTGGAAAATATATATTTTGTCCTTGGAAATGTCTCCACCCTTTGCTTTGCTCTAGTTTTGGATGTCAAATTGATAGAGACTTACTGTTGCCTACTGCAGTTGAGTTTAAACAAAAACATATCGAAAATTGACCAAAATCATTAGCCAGGCTGACGCCACCCAGTGCCTCCGTTCAATTTCATTTCTCTCCAGCGACTTGATCAGGAATCGGAATACACTAGACGGTTCCCAAAAACCCCGGAAGTGCAAGTCCAGGCACCAGCCAATAAGCGAAAAATCAGTAACAGAGAGCCGTAAGCCGTAACAAAGAATGTTTGGTGAATTTTATCAAGGGGAAAGACGTTATTGCCCTTCTTCCTACAGGATTTGGGAAAAGCTTAATATACCAGTTTGCACTCGTTAGTGGTGCATTACATATGTCACAAAAAATAGCAGCGATTGGTTAAATTTAAAAAAAGTACCTGAAGCAAATGAATCCTAATGCTGCGAGGTCAGACAGTTTCCACGAAGTGAAACCGGTTGATGAATCAGGCTAGAAGATTATAGCCAAAGGAACTACATTTCCATGGGAATAAGAAAAAGAAGACCAAATAGTCAGGTTTAGAGCTGGTATCATTAAGAAGTTGCTGATCGATTCATACTTTGATACATATGCCACAATATGAAACATTTTTCGTTACAGTTTACTTTTGTAAAAATACTATGTATTTCAAATCAATTCAATATGGTTCAATAAAAGACAAAGGCTAAATCATGGCTGTGATACCAGTTAGCTCTGTTAGTGGTGTATTTCATACGTCATGACCAAATAGCAGCGATTGGTTAAATGAAAAAAGCACCCGCCTACTGTTGAGCGAATTAATCCTAATGCTGCGAGGTCAGACGGTTTCCATGAACTGAAACCAGCTGATGAATCATCCTTGGAAATCACACCTATTTTGTACATAATGAAACTCCCCAACATCTCTTTCATCTCACCTGTTTGTCAGGACCTTAGTGTCACAAATACGAGTCCCTTATTCTCCTGTGTTTGTACCACACTAAACCCAAAAGTATTGTTCCATCTACTTGTGTTTGCATTGGTGCATAATTAATTAGCAATAACTGTGGACTTCAGTTATAGCCTTAAGCTTTGACTACATCTTTATTATAAAAACATATAAAGAGGGTAATACGTTTGTAGACGCCGTCCAGGAAATTATTTCAAGCAAAATACTGGAACTGTGGCATGGTTTTTGCCTTGTGTTTTGACTGTGAGTGGGCTTGCATTTCCACAAACCTGACTCTTATCTGGTCTGTAAGAGGGCCTCCACCTGCTTGCTTCCATTGAAAACACAGTATAGCATCAGTCATGGTATATCTCCATGGGATCATGAAGGACAGGCGATGTGCCTCCATAAAATCCCGATGGCTCTAGTTTCGTTTTTCTATAAGACTGTGTACTGTATATTTAAAGGGGCACTGTGAGGGGCTTGGTTCTCTTGGGGTCGTGTCCCTGGACAGTTTAGTGTGTCCACTTCTAACAGAGCTCTGTGTCCATGCTCCAGACACGCCTCAGTAGCCTCACATCACAGAGGGCAGAGACTGTGCAGTGGTCACTCGGCTTTATTCTGACCTGTAACCTGACCTGGAGACATTCTGGACTCTTTGGGACACGGACAGTAGCGCAGGCCCGATTCAACTTAAACCCAAATTAGATAATCCAAACAATTTTAACTCATTTTCTGGATTATTAGTCCTGGTTGAGTCCTGGTTCAGACCTAGTTGATATAGTCTAGTTTAATGCTGGCTCACTACTAAACTACGACAGTTTAGCAGAGCAATGAAAATGTCTTTTGTTATCATCATTACTGAAACAGAACTCGTGTTGGGGACATTTTATGCAATCCCAAACTGTGTTAAAAAAGAAGTAACATTTGTGAGAAATAGGGCTGTGGGGGTTAGGAGTTACAATATTTCCAGCAGCACTGAAAACTCTCTCCGAAGATGCACGTGTACCTTGGCTGTCGTGTGGATATAGTGTGTGTACCGTGGGAGAAGTAACATTTGGCTTTGGAACAAGTGCCGTTGCATGTCTTCAACTCTCATTGTGGCAGCTCGGGTCAGAGTCCTGCACCAGGTCGGGTACCCGTGGACTTAAGAGAGAGAGAATCCTGAGCACACGGACCAGGTGTCCACAAAGCACAATTGGGCAATGGCTGCACTTACCTCCGTGTGGTGCAGAGTTCTACGTCGGTCCTTTCGCTTGCGGTCACCCAACGAACTAAGCAGGCGCACCTTAGTGTTGGGTTAGTCCTGGGTTAGTCCTGGGTTAGTCCTGGGTTATCACGGGCACGGGCATGTGACGAGTGGAATGTTAACAGGTCTGGGCGGGTGCGGGTCTCTAAAAATGAACCCGTGCAGGACTCTGGGTCGGGTCACATTGGTCACGTGTATGAAAGTGGTGTGTACGTGAGTGATGGTGGTGGGTGGAGGGTTCGATGGCGCTGATTGGCATGGCAGCCGCGCTTCCGTCAGTATGCCCCACCGCAGCTGTGGCTACAATAGTAGCTTACCACCACCGGGTGTGGAGAGAAAGAATAATGAATCTATAAATGCTCTGTAAAGCAAATTTGTGGCATGTCTGTGAAAAGCTCTATATAAATAAAGACTTACTTACTTTACTGTGTTACGACCCAAAAGATTTGAGTCCCAACATATTTAGGAAAGGACACGGAAACCAAAGTAGAATTTTAGAGTTTTTATTTTAGTTTGTGCAAAGATGTTTAAACCCAAAAAAAGAAACCCTACCCGTGCCCAAACCAAAAGTATCAACGGAAAGGTGGACCTGGTGAGCCGGCCAAAAAGAACAAAAGGGTGCGACACCGGGCCAACCCTATACAGGGCCGTAGGAGCCGGTGCCAGCACCCGTAACTAAAGACAAAAAAAACCCAACAGCCTAAACCCAACAGAAAAGCGAAAACAGGACAGCCGGTCCCACCAGGTCAAACAAAAGGCTAACGGCTAACAAAAGCTACCAAAACGATGGAGCAGGAGAGCCAGCAGGGCGTCTCCCAGCGCGAGGCGTGCGCGCTCCGGTACCTGCGGCGGCGGCGGACGAGGAGGAGGAGAGAGCGAGAGAGAGAGAGAGGCGGCGCCGGGCTCGTGCATTTAAGGCCTCCTGCCGGAAATGAGCACAAAAAACTACAAAAACATAATTAACGTATAAGAACAAAACTAGGCAGAAATGCTACAAAAAATATAAACAATAAAAAGAAAGCAGGGAAAAACCAAAAAGTGCCCAAACGTAACATACTGATCACGATGGCCCAACATGCACCGTGGTGGGCCTCTTAGTACTGCGGCGATTAATTTTTGCGGTTATTGCGACAACCCTAGCCAGAAAATGTACAAGTGCACCTGCATAAACATTCAATTACAGAATATTGTTAAAAAAATAAAATAAAATACCAATACCAATAATATATCAATACCAGACGTTTTATTTATACCATGGCAATTCTTTGGCCTCGTTTTGTGAAGTTAAAGGAATCTTGATTGACCCCATCTAGCCCTGAATAGACAGGAGGACACAAAGCGGCTGTAGTTTTGGCGTTAACTCGATGTCGTGGTTTCAGATTAGATTGGCCTGTGCGTAGATGTTTCTCATATCTCCTCTATTGTTCCGCTCCCAGCAAATACGAACTGTGCAGCTTCAATAAAATGTAACTTACAGAAAGAAATGAAACCACGCAATTTACTTTGGACCAAATGAAAACCCGTCTTCAGCTTCGTAATATAGGATGAGTTTGAGTTTGTTTTTTTCTTTTTGTTTTTCAATAAAGTGGAGTAATAAAACCTGACTGGAAACTCCAAATCACCAAAAATAGATAGACACTATTTTATTCTAAGTTCTGTGAGGAAATATGAACTGCTTTAACTTCACTGCAGCCCGGCTTGGAGATGTTCCACCTTGTGTTTTGCTTCATTCACACATTAACACAAAAATCCTGCATATTTAGGCTGAGTCCTTCTTCTGATGTCATGTGATAATACAGGAAGTGCTCCGTTATGATTTTAAACTCATTACACCTTCACTAGATCATTTCAGCCTTGCAAGTTTTAATCTTGACTGAACTAAAAGTGCACTGCAAAAAAGCTTGGCCAAAATTTAAAATATTAACTCTTAAATCTATCAGAAAATGTCTTAAAAGGACTGAAATTATCTGTCCATACAGTAAGATATTTTTACTTGACAAGTTCTCTTAAAATAAACTATGTCTAGACTAGAATAAAGCTCTCTGAATTAGTAAGTAGATAATTAATCTGAAAACAAGTTGAATAACCTGATATAAGTTTTAAAATATTGGCTGGATCAGAGACATTTGCCGCTTTAGCACATAGTTTTAATTAACACAATTTGACCACTGAAATGTGAAGTGTGTGGTGATGATTTATAGACCAAAAAAATATATAAATAAATAAAAATAAAAATACTGAAACCACATAATGGAAGCAAAATAAAATGTCTGATTTATCTCAAAAAAGTATCTGGTACTTTCCTTCCTCGCTCTTATTTAGTTATTTATATAAATGACCATCTGCTTCTTTATTTAGTCTCATGGTTTTTCACTTAAAAGTGCATTATGTAACTTTTTTTTTTGCGGAGGTTCATCACCTGCTTGTTTCTGCGTTTGGCCTCTGTGAAGATTAAAAGGTTTATTGCCATACTGCAAAACATTCCAAACAAAGGAGTTGTCCCGATCTGATCGCGTGATCGGAAATCGGCGCAGATCACATGACTGTGGACTTGATCTGGACTCGACCGTTATGTTCCGATCAGGTCTCGGATAAATAATATACGTATATAACACACAGCACACAATATTTTTATTTTTTTAACTGAGGCGCGAGATTTGCTCAGGGACGTCCAGTTAGCGCGACTGTCTGTCCCAGTGCCTGTTGTACTAGAGGTGCACTGGCACTGGGATGTTTGGGCCGTGTCGTGCTCGGGCACCGTTACCTGAGGTTCTGTGGCCCGTGTTCACACCTATGCAGCCGATTACGTCGTGGCACGGCACTGTTTGAATGTTTGCCTGTTGAGCGGCGGGACCGATGTTGCGGTGCCCGCTCCTGTTTACGGTGCGCACTCTGTGGAGGGTTTGTGGATGTGGTGTTGGTGCTGGAGGGAGGCTGTGGGGCTTCTGTCATCTCGTTTTTATTTGGTAAGATTTTGTATTATTTGGAGATCACAGACTGGACTAAATGTTTCAAATGTAATGCACATGCTTCCATATAATATCAAATATACAAACTCTAGATTATGCAGAGTCTCAGAAAATTAAAGTTTTGAACATTTGATTTTTCACACTAAGTTCAGCCCAAATACTACACATTGAAATCAACACAATCTGAACCCCATGTGTCCTGGATCTTATTCCAGGATACATCATTTCATAATGTTTTATAGAAGTATCGGATCGGGATTCGGTATTGGCAATACTCAAAATCAAATGACTCGGACTCTGATCGGGACATCCCTAAAAGCAATAACATCTCAAATGACATAAAGATTGTCAGGTATAAATTCCTTTACAACAACATGCATTTTTTATTGTAGGCGTGGTCACCTCTCCACTGATCTGATCTATAATATGCCCTGGTTGAATCAGCTGCTTGTCTCCATAGAGATGGTATAAGTGTAATGCAATACTGTGTGACATTCCAGGCAAAGGCAGTAACATTTCTTTGGAGATTATGTGACGGACTCTCAACCACAAAAGGAACTGTTGAAAGTCGCTGAGTAGCCTGCATTGATCATTTGATTTGTTCTTTAAAGCCACAGTATGTAACTTTTGTGATTGTACATGCACCCTTACTTTGAAAGGGCTTGCATCTCCACAAACCTGACTCTTATTTACCCTCTTCCTGCTTGCTTCCATGGAAAAGCTCTCCACAGTATGACATAAAACGTATCTATCTCAATGGAGAATGTTCCAAACTATGGCTTTAACTTTGCACTTTGCGTCCAGAAAGTCGCATATTGTAGCTCTGAAGCAAAAAATATTACACATTTTCGTAACTGCTTATGAATCTACTTAGTACGAAGGAATTAGAATGACAAATATCAGCAGTAAACAAGGCAGTTATGCGGGGTACTTAAATACCTAATGGAGAAGTTAGAAGCACATTTGCTGAACTTCCGAGACCTTCCATAATCAGGGTCAGAACGGATCAGAACAGGCTGCTTCGTCTCCCGGGGAACAGGGAGTCTCACGGGGAACGCAGGACACAGCAGGGGCTCTGAGCAATCAAATAGTAATACACAGACCAGACATTTAAGCACACAAAGAAACTATAGATATTTGTACTTTTGCCATGCAGTATTACCTGTGTGCTTATGTGTTTTATGAAAGACTCTCTATTACGCTAAATAGAGGTTTGGTAATGACTCATACGACTAATGGACCTAAGATTGGTAAAAGTTGGTAAAATTTGAGAAACCTGAAGTAAAATACATTCATAATTTTTGATTGTCACTTCGTAATTTTACAGATGATCCAACCTAAAAGCACAAGAGACCACATTTTTCTAACGTTATATTCTATGCAATTAATTTATATGTATATATTATTTATGGATGTTTTTTTCACTTTGGGTTGCAAGTTTTAGCTACTTCAGTAATAAAGTAACCCTAAAATGCCTCGCTCTGAGCTGAATGGTCACTGCCTAAACCCTGAGTCAGTGCTATTGCAGCCTCTGCAGCTCAGTGAGGGAATTCTGGAGCTTCTGAGCTCTCACATGAGGCCTGGTCTGTACACATATTGTGAATGAGACGAACTTGGATGTGTCCTCTATCTGCAGGTTAAGGCTTTGGCAACACAGGTTCAGTTGAGATTGTAGTTCTCTGTAACTTTAAAGCGACACTGTTCACCTGCATGTTTCCATAAAAAGGGAACGTTAAAGGGACGGTCTGGAATAATTTTGGACATAGAACCTCATTTCCTAGTTAGGCAGATGTGTGGAGACACTTTTTAAAATATTAGATCCAGTCCAGAGGTTGTTGCTGCTGGTCTTACCCACTCCACAAAGCACCCGAAGTAAATCTATTATTACTCCAGACTGTCAATGTAAATGTCTGTGTTGATAGAATAATTTTAGAAGTTAAACCAACCTTGCATTTGAAGGATTTATGTCTGAGCAGCAGCAGCGAGTTGTACTTCCTGAAAACTCGGCAACGGCGGACTGATATCACCTAGCACCTATTTTAAAATTCCACTGCTGCTGAGAAAATAGTCCCTCAACATGCGACGATTCAATGCAAGTTTAGTTTTATTTCAAACATTATTCTGTCGACACAGACATTCACATCAACAGTCTGGTGTAATAATAGTTTTGCTTCGGGTGTTTTGTGGAGTGGGTAAGACTGTTTTTAGTGGCAGGAGAACTATGGCCATTGAAAAGCACTAGCCTAGCACCAGCGACCTCTGCAAATACAAGGACTGGAAGGAATATTTTAAAGAGTGTTTCCAACATTCTGGCTCACTAAAAAAATGAGGTCATATGTCCAAAATTCAGAACTGTCCCTTTAAAACCATACTTTGGAACATTCTCCGTGAAGATAGACAGGTTTTATGTCATATTGTGGAAGATTATAGCCAAAGGAACTACATTTCCATGGGAATAAGCAAGAGAAGACCTTCTTCATCCGAGCCAAATAGTCAGGTTTAGGACTGAGGTATCATTAAAAAGTTGCCGATGCGATACATACCTTGATACATAGGCCACGATACTATACATTTTTCGATACAGTTTACTTTTGATTCAATACGATTCAATACAAAATATGTTTCAAATCAATTCAGACTAAATCATGGCTGTGATACTAAAAGTCTTCATTACTCCACTAAGTTTGTGCAACGTTAATATGGAAAACACCAATTTTACTCATCAAAACTATGAAAATGTACTGCA
The DNA here is from genome assembly GCF_026225935.1 of Boleophthalmus pectinirostris. NCBI lineage: Eukaryota > Metazoa > Chordata > Actinopteri > Gobiiformes > Gobiidae > Boleophthalmus > Boleophthalmus pectinirostris. The sequence goes on from NW_026571473.1 coordinate 34,308,847, forward strand.
TAAACAACACAACTGTAGCTTTATTAAACAATAATTTAGTGAAATATATCAAAAAATACTCCGCAACTCACAATTTCGATACTGTATCATCAAATTAAAAGATACGATATGTTGGTATTTCAATATTTTTTACACGACTAGTCAGGTTTTTGGAGATGCAAGCCCATCTTACACGATACAGACTTTGTGTTTTTGTCTTGAGTGGAATAAAAGCATCCAAAAAGAAAATAATAATAATAATAATAATAATACAAGCTTTAATTTTATTCTATTCTTTGGCTAAAAAGTTGTGCGGTGGAACTTTAAGCAATCAGTAGCCAAGAATGTAAATACTTGTCCATAGTAACTTTCCAAAACACTGGGTTTCAGTGGATTTGAATAAACAAACCGACCAAAGTGTCTGCCAAGTGAACAGTCGTGTCTTTTGTACCGTTTGACTACAGCCAATGTATCTGTCTACTGTGGTCTGTAGCTTCTCCAATTTCTCTTTCTTTCTCCTCCTCCCCTTTCTTCCTCTCTCGCTCTCTCCTTAACCTCGTTCAGCCTGTCTAATTTTAACACCCTTTAAATATTCAACGATACACAATGTGCTCATAAAAACACCTCCACAGCAAACACTCCGTATTATCCTCATATGAGCTGCAGATTACACTGTTTACAGAAGTTTATGGAGCTAATAAATGACAAGAAGTAAAGACAAAACAGAGTGATAAGAAACCTTACCTTCCAGTCTCCAGGCGGCATCAGCTGCTCTCACAAGGCTCCTGCTGAGGCAGAGGACAACATTAAAACTGAGATTACAGAGGAATATTCTTATAAAATGTCACAAGTTAAAGAGTGCCTCCACTGCTGCAGAACACACCCAAACACAGACTGGGTAAAGACACACAGATTTCCACGAGCATCAGTAAAACAGTTGCTATATATATAGGCTTAGAAATGTACTGTATGTGGGTAACCCTTTGTGTCACTGTATTTTTCAGCTTCTCCCTGATATACTCCTAGAAGTTTACCTTCCAGTCATAATCATAATGGTCAGTGGACAAGCGCTGATGATGAAGTGTCTTGCCCAGGGACACAACAACAGAGTATGAACTGTCCATCTACTCAATGCTTTGTAGACATATAATGTATATTGCACCAGTGTTGATAATAATTTGTGAAAGTATGTCTGTGGAAATCTGAGTGTCTCCAGCAGTGAGGCGATGGTTTACACACGACGAATGGACAACAGCACCACAGTGAGACCTCCTTTTATTTAGAAGAGTCACGTGCACATAAAGAAACAGAGCATTGAGAGGAGAAAGTGGTGATCCAGTATCACAGAGCAACAGTGGACAGAGCAGAAGACCAGCTGCCTTCAGAGGGACTGCTGGACCAGCACACTTGTTTATGTGGGCACAAAGACTGGAAACAGCTCAGTGTTGATGCTACTGTCTGTCTCTCTCCCTCTGCTGTGTTTTATCATAGAAGAGAAATGATAAAACACAGCTCAGAGACAAAAGGAATATTTTTGTTCTAGGAATATTCTTTTTTGCTTGTTATGATGAAAACGCATGTGCCGAAACACACTGGTACTTAGTGGCAATAAAGCTTTTCTGGTTCTGGGTTTACAGTAATCATGTTATCATTATTATATAATTAAATTAATGCTATGATTTTGTTCATTTTGTATAAGATGCAGTCATCTGGTCACTGAATCATTAATGTATACCTTGTGTCCACCAGGTGGAACTATTAACTTTATCGTAATGTTATTGCCCTACTGCCTGATTTTCCTATTCACATAATACTGAGGTGTAAATAATCTACAAAGCCTTCCATATGCATCAGGACCTGGCCTGTACAGCCTAAAACAGCTGCTGTGCCTCCAGGCTCCTTTGCAGAGCATCAACATGGCTTTAGTTAAAATGAGGACATGCAGATGTGGTAAGAATAGCTCCAACTTTACAGATGTTGTACACAGAGTTTTAAACATGCACAAATGTGTCATGGTTCACATGGGGATACTGCAAGAAATGTGACAGGATTAGATTAAGATTAAGAATGAAGGAAAAGTCAGACACAAGTAAGAGTGAAGCACAGGACCAGACAGACTAGACTGACAGCACAGAGACAAACACATACAGACAGACCAATGGCATGGCCAGGGGTGGGGCGCAGTCACTGCTTTACTGAATAATATTTGTATATTTTCAATAACTGACAGTTCATGGACAGGTTAAATACTTTATAGTATTTATAGTTTCTATACACTATTGTTGTGTATGTTGTGTCAAGAATTCAATGTTTGGTCAATCATACGTGGGCGTATATGGTAAGTATATGCAAAACAACATTTGATTGAGTCCCACCCCTGGTAGTGAGTAGTGGCAAAAGCTATAGCGATAACTGAAGCTGCCTACTGTGTAACTAACAGTATATGATATGAACAGCATTAATTTATTATTATTCAAACTTATTTCCTTTGTGCTAACAGAAGTAAAGGGGCAAATTCTGCTGGAGCATTCATGCACAAGGCTCATATTGTGGATACAGGGTCAGAGTAGCTATGGACTGGTCGGACCAGCAGGTGGCACTCTTATCCTTATTTTCCCAGCCGATGTGGGGCAGTGGTGCAACTCTTTGTCAGAGGCTCAGAGAGGCATGGAAGCGGCACAGATCCAGAGAAGTGCAGGTGATCCGTGTGGTGTCAAAAATGTGGTCTGTCTCTGCCCTCAGTGCACAGAGCGATTCATCTCCATGTATCAAGCTGTGTTTGAAGTCTGTGCCTGTGTCTTGGGACTCTCTTAGTGAGCACATATTTGTCCCAGATTTAAGGCTTTTGTGCTGAAAGGCAGAAAAACATCTGCTCTCAGCTGAACTAATGTGGTCCTGGAGGATCAGAAAGTTGATTAAGCCTGAGCTTGTGGACGCTTGATTGGACAGGAAGTCTCCGGATTTGAGTTTCCTGTAACCACAGTGTACTCAGGGAGTTGCAGATGAACTTTTTGAATGTCCTTTTATCATCTTTATCCTGAGAGCCACGAACAGTGCATCACACAGTATAATGGCAATGGTTAAAGGCTTGATAACACGACATTGTCTTTTTGCAACTAAAACTGATGTAGTACCAGGGTTACTAAGATGGTCAGATCTAAAAGGTAGGAGCTACGTGTTATCACGTTAATCCATGTTAACTACAGTATGGGGTTTGGCGAGGAGTGCACACAGTGTCACCATAGAGAATAATGTAGAAAGGGTTAGTACTGTTAGTGAAGCGCTGGTTTCTGTAGTTACCGGGCGGGCCCGCTGGTCCGACGGCGGGTCTGGCGGAGCCAGTGCCGTGCGAAGGCATGCCAGCGGTGAGTGGGGCGGCTGGGGGGAGGGGGGTTAAGGGGCGCAGGGCTGGGGTGCGCTTGGGCCCCCCGATGCATCCTCTCCTTTTTCTGTCTGAACGTGGAACATGAAGCACAAGGCGGTTATTGGGAACAGAGCGGTAACACAAAGCAACACACAGCAACATAGACTCACACACATGAGTTCTGTTTTGAAATCAGCCCATCAGCTCTGTCACAAGCTGGGTTTGGTTGCAAAGGAAGGCTGGAAATTGTTACACAAGGCCTTTAATATGAGCACAAGCAATCAGTATTGTAGCCTTCTACAATATTGTAGAAGAGAAACGCATATTAGGGCTGCAACTAACTTTTATTATTATTATTATTATTTTTTTTTTTTTTCCATAAAAAAGTTTTATTATTTTACATATAGTACTTTTACTCAGCAAATGTGTTAAGGTATATTCCTGAAACAATAATTATGAAATTAGTAATTGATTATTTCCGTAACAGTACAGTCAGAAATCATTTGATTAATCGTCACAACCCTAATGTGCATGGTCTCAGCTTGTGTCTCACAAATATCCACACATCAAAACAAAGCTACTCATAGTCCATTCATTCATAAAATCATTCTATTTGTAAATAATGGCTGCAAGCTGATGCATCTCTAGAAGTAGAACCTTTGCCCGTGTCAACCAGAGTTTCTACTGACATGTAAACCTATGGAATTTGTCCACCTCGAGTCTCAGTGGTGCAGATATGATGCAGCAGGGGACACTGAGACAGAAGCATGATGGGTACAGGGTGTCTTTACAGTACAGTGACTCAGCACCAGCATAATGTCTGAAGGTCAAGGCCATCTGACAAAGCAAAGCATAGTTAATGTCTCCTAAAGGATCACTGTTTTGAATCTGAAGATGATTAATAATGTGAATCTGACCTATATCAACCCAGTGGACACACTGGCCTAGATGGATAGCATTACATAGACTTAACATACTACATAGAAGGACATAGTGGCAGCTCTCCAAAATGGAAATAGCTTCTATCAGTCAGACTTGTTTACATGACTTAGTTCAACAATTGTTTAATAGATCTCTTCTCCAACAGGCTCCTACAGCTGAATCATCGCACTGTTTCTCCTGTTTGACCTCTTGTATATAGCCCAGATACATTTACTACATATTTCTATATTTTTATTGATCTTGTACATATACATTATGCTTTATGTAACACCAGACTCTTGCTATTTTGCTACTTATTATTTATTACCATTTAACATTTTTTACTCTTTGTTATTATAATATATTGTGATGTGTGGGCTACTGTGTCTAAATAATTTCTGTTTTGGATCAATAAAGTTTAAGTCTATAAATCCTTCTCCTATTTAAAATGTTTTACAATCACAAGTTAAACAATGGCAGTAATTATTTTAACACCATCCTACACATTAATTATTTAGATAACCACTTTTGCTAGGCATCCACAACAGAACAGGGTTACACTTGTCTCACTTGAGTATGTATTATGCATGTGCTAATGTTAAATCCTCCACAACTCCTGTGTTGTCCTGGTCTGAACTGGCTGCAGCTTAGACAGCTCCGCAGAGTTACCCTGACTCAGCCTGTCGTCATGGTGCCAAGAGCTGATCACTCGCCGCACTTTAAGGTCACTGACATGGAGGTCAGACATTCTGATCAATTCAAGACAAAATATATCATAAAGTATTCAAGAGCACTATAGGACTTAAGAATTCTAGGATGTTTTTCATTTTTGTCACTACTAGTCAAAAGTTTGGACACATCATCTGAATCAACATTTTAAATACATAGAGAAGACATCAGATATAAGAAGTAAGGTAAACTAAATTATGTAGCAAAGACAAAAGGTAAATAAGTCTACTTTTTTTGTTTTGTTTTAGATCAANGAGAGAGAGGCGACGTTTTCTTTTTTGGAACCAGAACCAGAGTCGATGGAGCCGGAAGTGCTCCCATGAATGCTTTCGTAGCAGGTGAGCAATGTCCATTTGTTAGAAACTCATGAACGGCAGAGGGATACCAACTGAAAATTGTTTGCTGGGAAAAAAAAAAATCTATGGACACGGATGGTCTAAGAGCTGAGAGTAAACTTTTATTTTATTACTTTTTTTTTTTGTCCAAGGAGTCCATTTTATGTTTCACTGTTCGACTTACTGACCGAAACAAATCTCGACAATGCACTTTTGCTGTCCCCAACCTCTCCTCGGTATCGCCGCACTGTCTCCCGCCGCCTGCTTCATGTATATTTATTGACCTTATATTTTCTATACTGTCAGGTGCAGTCAGGGCATCTCTCCACCACAGACCCTTTGTCTCAGTCCAGTAGCACAGTTCAGCGTTGGTCATCATGTCTGCAAATGGAAAAGGATTACCGCCGGAGCCCGAGAAGCAAACAAATGTGAGGAGAGGAGGCAGAGGAGAGATAAATCATACTGAAAGTGTGGAGTCGGGATTTCTGTGGTGCAGCCACAGCCAATCGGGAGTGTGCGAGCGAGGTGTGTCCCAACAGGAGGAGCTGTGGAGATTAGAGGGCAATAAAGCAGAAAGGACAAAGGGAGAGGAGGAGGGAGCAGATGGACTGTGCTCTGTGAATGTAAGGGCTGATCGAAGACTATATCAGGGCTAAACCGGAGCTAAACTAGGACTGAACCGAGGCTGTGAAAGGACTAAAGCAGGGCTAAAGCAAGAATAAACCAGGGCTGTGCCAGGACTGAACCAGGGCTATACCAGGACTAAACCAGGACTAGACCGGGACCAAAGGGATAACTAAACCAGCTCAAGCAAAGGGGACATTTTGATAGATGTTTCTGTAGCAAACAAGTAATTTCTGATAACAATAATATTACTCATACTTGTAAATATGATCTGATATTTTTGGCATGGAAGGCCTGTTCTCCAAACATGGAAAACACATGAGAAAAAATGTCCAAAAGTCCTGGAAAATATATATTTTGTCCTTGGAAATGTCTCCACCCTTTGCTTTGCTCTAGTTTTGGATGTCAAATTGATAGAGACTTACTGTTGCCTACTGCAGTTGAGTTTAAAAAAAAATATATCGAAAATTGACCAAAATCACTAGCCAGGCTGACGCCACCTAGTGCCTCCGTTCAATTTCATTTCTCTCCAGCGACTTGATCAGGAATCGGAATACACTAGACGGTTCCCAAAAACCCCGGAAGTGCAAGTCCAGGCACCAGCCAATAAGCGAAAAATCAGTAACAGAGAGCCGTAAGCCGTAACAAAGAATGTTTGGTGAATTTTATCAAGGGGAAAGACGTTATTGCCCTTCTTCCTACAGGATTTGGGAAAAGCTTAATATACCAGTTTGCCTCGTTAGTGGTGCATTACATATGTCACAAAAAAATAGCAGCGATTGGTTAAATAAAAAAAAAAAGTACCTGCCGACTGTGAAGCAAATGAATCCTAATGCTGCGAGGTCAGACAGTTTCCACGAAGTGAAACCGGTTGATGAATCAGGCTAGAAGATTATAGCCAAAGGAACTACATTTCCATGGGAATAAGAAAAAGAAGACCAAATAGTCAGGTTTAGAGCTGGTATCATTAAGAAGTTGCTGATCGATTCATACTTTGATACATATGCCACAATATGAAACATTTTTCGTTACAGTTTACTTTTGTAAAAATACTATGTATTTCAAATCAATTCAATATGGTTCAATAAAAGACAAAGGCTAAATCATGGCTGTGATACCAGTTAGCTCTGTTAGTGGTGTATTTCATACGTCATGACCAAATAGCAGCGATTGGTTAAATGAAAAAAGCACCCGCCTACTGTTGAGCGAATTAATCCTAATGCTGCGAGGTCAGACGGTTTCCATGAACTGAAACCAGCTGATGAATCATCCTTGGAAATCACACCTATTTTGTACATAATGAAACTCCCCAACATCTCTTTCATCTCACCTGTTTGTCAGGACCTTAGTGTCACAAATACGAGTCCCTTATTCTCCTGTGTTTGTACCACACTAAACCCAAAAGTATTGTTCCATCTACTTGTGTTTGCATTGGTGCATAATTAATTAGCAATAACTGTGGACTTCAGTTATAGCCTTAAGCTTTGACTACATCTTTATTATAAAAACATATAAAGAGGGTAATACGTTTGTAGACGCCGTCCAGGAAATTATTTCAAGCAAAATACTGGAACTGTGGCATGGTTTTTGCCTTGTGTTTTGACTGTGAGTGGGCTTGCATTTCCACAAACCTGACTCTTATCTGGTCTGTAAGAGGGCCTCCACCTGCTTGCTTCCATTGAAAACACAGTATAGCATCAGTCACGGTATATCTCCATGGGATCATGAAGGACAGGCGATGTGCCTCCATAAAATCCCGATGGCTCTAGTTTCGTTTTTCTATAAGACTGTGTACTGTATATTTAAAGGGGCACTGTGAGGGGCTTGGTTCTCTTGGGGTCGTGTCCCTGGACAGTTTAGTGTGTCCACTTCTAACAGAGCTCTGTGTCCATGCTCCAGACACGCCTCAGTAGCCTCACATCACAGAGGGCAGAGACTGTGCAGTGGTCACTCGGCTTTATTCTGACCTGTAACCTGACCTGGAGACATTCTGGACTCTTTGGGACACGGACAGTAGCGCAGGCCCATTCAACTTAAACCCAAATTAGATAATCCAAACAATTTTAACTCATTTTCTGGATTATTAGTCCTGGTTGAGTCCTGGTTCAGACCTAGTTGATATAGTCTAGTTTAATGCTGGCTCACTACTAAACTACGACAGTTTAGCAGAGCAATGAAAATGTCTTTTGTTATCATCATTACTGAAACAGAACTCGTGTTGGGGACATTTTATGCAATCCCAAACTGTGTTAAAAAAGAAGTAACATTTGTGAGAAATAGGGCTGTGGGGGTTAGGAGTTACAATATTTCCAGCAGCACTGAAAACTCTCTCCGAAGATGCACGTGTACCTTGGCTGTCGTGTGGATATAGCGTGTGTACCGTGGGAGAAGTAACATTTGGCTTTGGAACAAGTGCCGTTGCATGTCTTCAACTCTCATTGTGGCAGCTCGGGTCAGAGTCCTGCACCAGGTCGGGTACCCGTGGACTTAAGAGAGAGAGAATCCTGAGCACACGGACCAGGTGTCCACAAAGCACAATTGGGCAATGGCTGCACTTACCTCCGTGTGGTGCAGAGTTCTACGTCGGTCCTTTCGCTTGCGGTCACCCAACGAACTAAGCAGGCGCACCTTAGTGTTGGGTTAGTCCTGGGTTAGTCCTGGGTTAGTCCTGGGTTATCACGGGCACGGGCATGTGACGAGTGGAATGTTAACAGGTCTGGGCGGGTGCGGGTCTCTAAAAATGAACCCGTGCAGGACCCTGGGTCGGGTCACATTGGTCACGTGTATGAAACTGGTGTGTGCGTGAGTGATGGTGATGGGCGGAGGGATCGATGGCACTGATTGGCATGGCAGCCGCGCTTCTGTCAGTATGCCCCCCCGCAGCTGTGGCTACAATAGTAGCTTACCACCACCGGGTGTGGAGAGAAAGAATAATGAATCTGTAAATGCTCTGTAAAGCAACTTTGTGGCATGTCTGTGAAAAGCTCTATATAATAAAAGACTTACTTACTTTACTGTGTTACGACCCAAAAGATTTGAGTCCCAACATATTTAGGAAAGGACACGGAAACCAAAGTAGAATTTTAGAGTTTTTATTTTAATTTGTGCAAAGATGTTTAAACCCAAAAAAAGAAACCTTACCCGTGCCCAAACCAAAAGTATCAACGGAAAGGTGGACCTGGTGAGCTGGCCAAAAAGAACAAAAGGGTGCGACACCGGGCCAACCCTATACAGGGCCGTAGGAGCCGGTGCCAGCACCCGTAACTAAAGACAAAAAAAGCCCAACAGCCTAAACCCAACAGAAAAGCGAAAACAGGACAGCCGGTCCCACCAGGTCAAACAAAAGGCTAACGGCTAACAAAAGCTACCAAAACGATGGAGCAGGAGAGCCAGCAGGGCGTCTCCCAGCGCGAGGCGTGCGAGCTCCGGTACCTGCGGCGCGGCGGCGGACGAGGAGGAGGAGAGAGCAAGAGAGAGAGAGAGAGGCGGCGCCGGGCTCGTGCATTTAAGGCCTCCTGCCGGAAATGAGCACAAAAAACTACAAAAACATAATTAACTTATAACAAAACTAGGCAGAAATGCTACAAAAAATATAAACAATAAAAAGAAAGCAGGGAAAAACCAAAAAGTGCCCAAACGTAACATGCTGATCACGATGGCCCAACATGCACCGTGGTGGGCCTCTTAGTACTGCGGAGATTCATTTTTGCGGTTATTGCGACAGCCCTAGCCAGAAAATGTACAAGTGCACCTGCATAAACATTCAATTACAGAATATTGTAAAAAAAATAAAATAAAATACCAATACCAATAATATATCAATACCAGATGTTTTATTTATACCATGGCAGTTCTTTGGCCTCGTTTTGTGAAGTTAAAGGAATCTTGATTGACCCCCTCTAGCCCTGAATAGACAGGAGGACACAAAGCGGCTGTAGTTTTGGCGTTAACTCGATGTCGTGGTTTCAGATTAGATTGGCCTGTGCGTAGATGTTTCTCATATCTCCTCTATTGTTCCGCTCCCAGCAAATACGAACTGTGCAGCTTCAATAAAATGTAACTTACAGAAAGAAATGAAACCACGCAATTTACTTTGGACCAAATGAAAACCCGTCTTCAGCTTCGTAATATAGGATGAGTTTGAGTTTGTTTTTTTCTTTTTTTTTTCAATAAAGTGGAGTAATAAAACCTGACTGGAAACTCCAAATCACCAAAAATAGATAGACGCTATTTTATTCTAAGTTCTGTGAGGAAATATGAACTGCTTTAACTTCACTGCAGCCCGGCTTGGAGATGTTCCACCTTGTGTTTTGCTTCATTCACACATTAACACAAAAATCCTGCATATTTAGGCTGAGTCCTTCTTCTGATGTCATGTGATAATACAGAAAGTGCTCCGTTATGATTTTAAACTCATTACACCTTCACTAGATCATTTCAGCCTTGCGATTTTTAATCTTGACTGAACTAAAGGTGCACTGCAAAAAAGCTTGGCCAAATTATCTGTCCATGCAGTAAGATCATTTTACTTGACAAGTTCTCTTAAAATAAACTATGTCTAGACTAGAATAAAGCTGTCTCTGAATTAGTAAGTAGATAATTAATCTGAAAACAAGTTGAATAACCTGATATAAGTTTTAAAATATTGGCTGGATCAGAGACATTTGCCGCTTTAGCACATAGTTTTAATCAACACAATTTGACCACTGAAATGTGAAGTGTGTGGTGATGATTTATAGACCAAAAAAAATATATAAATAAATAAAAATACTGAAACCACATAATGGAAGCAAAATAAAATGTCTGATTTATCTCAAAAAAGTATCTGGTACTTTCCTTCCTCACTCTTATTTAGTTATTTATATAATTGACCATCTGCTTCTTTATTTAGTCTCATGGTTTTTCACTTAAAAGTGCATTATGTAACTTTTTTTTTTGCGGAGGTTCATCACCTGCTTGTTTCTGCGTTTGGCCTCTGTGAAGATTAAAAGGTTTATTGCCATACTGCAAAACATTCCAAACAAAGGAGTTGTCCCGATCTGATCGCGTGATCGGAAATCAGCGCAGATCACATGACTGTGGACTTGATCTGGACTCGACCGTTATGTTCCGATCAGGTATCGGATAAATAATATACGTATATAACACACAGCACACAATATTTTTATTTTTTTAACTGAGGCGCGAGATTTGCTCAGGGACGTCCAGTTAGCGCGACTGTCTGTCCCAGTGCCTGTTGTACTAGAGGTGCACTGGCACTGGGATGTTTGGGCCGTGTCGTGCTCGGGCACCGTTACCTGAGGTTCTGTGGCCCGTGTTCACACCTATGCAGCCGATTACGTCGTGGCACGGCACTGTTTTGAATGTTTGCCTGTTGAGCGGCGGGACCGATGTTGCGGTGCCCGCTCCTGTTTACGGTGCGCACTCTGTGGAGGGGCATTCGAGGAGAGAGGCTGTGGGGCTTCTGTCATCTCGTTTTTATTTGGTAAGATTTTGTATTATTTGGAGATCACAGACTGGACTAAATGTTTCAAATGTAATGCACATGCTTCCATATAATATCAAATATACAAACTCTAGATTATGCAGAGTCTCAGAAAATTAAAGTTTTGAACATTTGATTTTTCACACTAAGTTCAGCCCAAATACTACACATTGAAATCAACACAATCTGAACCCCATGTGTCCTGGATCTTATTCCAGGATACATCATTTCATAATGTTTTATAGAAGTATCGGATCGGGATTCGGTATTGGCAATACTCAAAATCAAATGACTCGGACTCTGATCGGGACATCCCTAAAAGCAATAACATCTCAAATGACATAAAGATTGTCAGGTATAAATTCCTTTACAACAACATGCATTTTTTATTGTAGGCGTGGTCACCTCTCCACTGATCTGATCTATAATATGCCCTGGTTGAATCAGCTGCTTGTCTCCATAGAGATGGTATAAGTGTAATGCAATACTGTGTGACATTCCAGGCAAAGGCAGTAACATTTCTTTGGAGATTATGTGACGGACTCTCAACCACAAAAGGAACTGTTGAAAGTCGCTGAGTAGCCTGCATTGATCATTTGATTTGTTCTTTAAAGCCACAGTATGTAACTTTTGTGATTGTACATGCACCCTTACTTTGAAAGGGCTTGCATCTCCACAAACCTGACTCTTATTTACCCTCTTCCTGCTTGCTTCCATGGAAAAGCTCTCCACAGTATGACATAAAACGTATCTATCTCAATGGAGAATGTTCCAAACTATGGCTTTAACTTTGCACTTTGCGTCCAGAAAGTCGCATATTGTAGCTCTGAAGCAAAAAATATTACACATTTTCGTAACTGCTTATGAATCTACTTAGTACGAAGGAATTAGAATGACAAATATCAGCAGTAAACAAGGCAGTTATGCGGGGTACTTAAATACCTAATGGAGAAGTTAGAAGCACATTTGCTGAACTTCCGAGACCTTCCATAATCAGGGTCAGAACGGATCAGAACAGGCTGCTTCGTCTCCCGGGGAACAGGGAGTCTCACGGGGAACGCAGGACACAGCAGGGGCTCTGAGCAATCAAATAGTAATACGCAGACCAGACATTTAAGCACACAAAGAAACTATAGATATTTGTACTTTTGCCATGCAGTATTACCTGTGTGCTTATGTGTTTTATGTAAGACTCTCTATTACGCTAAATAGAGGTTTGGTAATGACTCATACGACTAATGGACCTAAGATTGGTAAAACTTGGTAAAATTTGAGAAACCTGAAGTAAAATACATTCATAATTTTGATTGTCACTTCGTAATTTTACAGATGATCCAACTAAAGCACAAGAGACCACATTTTCTAACGTTATATCTATGCAATTCTTATATGTATATATTATTTATGGATGTTTTTCACTTTGGGTTGCAAGTTTTAGCTACTTCAGTAATAAAGTAACCCTAAAATGCCTCGCTCTGAGCTGAATGGTCACTGCCTAAACCAGGGGTGGGCAAACTACGGCCCGGGGGCCATATGCGGCCCTTTAAACCCTTTAATCCGGCCCGCCGAACTGGAATAAATTACATTAATAAACCTTGTTGATGTTTTATTTTTCATGCATTTCCGGCGTTTCCCAGTAGATGGCGCACTATATATACATTGAGGTGCGGCGTATTATGTTGGCTGCAATGCTTTATGGGAAAGTGTTCTTACAGGAGTCATTCGGACCATGAGTGAAGTAGTGGTGTTCAATATATAAGGCTGCACTGCTTCCTGTTTAAGTTCATAAAAATCGAAGACAAAAATTATATGGACGTTATGTTGTAAGTTTTAATGCATTAAGAGTCTAGTTTTATTGCACGTGTAGGTGCGCATGCGTGTGATTTTGCGACGTGGGCTCTGTTTCTCATTAAAACCCGATCGCTCTCAATTCACCTTCGCCTGTGGTATGCAGTGGAGCACTTCTGATAATCTTTAATGTGTGTTGAATCTTTCGCGGAAATGTTGTAGTGCGTAGTTCGCTTCCTACATAAGCGTAAATACGAATATAATGCAGCCGAGCTCCTAACATGTCATGTCCTGTGTTCTGTCCGGCCCTTCAGGCAAATTTTAGGACCATATGTGGCCCGCGAGCTAAAAAGTTTGCCCACCCCTGGCCTAAACCCTGAGTCAGTGCTGTTGCAGCCTCTGCAGCTCAGTGAGGGAATTCTGGAGCTTCTGAGCTTTCACATGAGGCCTGGTCTGTACACATACTGTGAATGAGACGAACTTGGATGTGTCCTCTATCTGCAGGTTAAGGCTTTGGCAACACAGGTTCAGTTGAGATTGTAGTTCTCTGTAACTTTAAAGCGACACTGTTCACCTGCATGTTTCCATAAAAAGGGAACGTTAAAGGGACGGTCTGGAATAATTTTGGACATAGAACCTCATTTCCTAGTTAGGCAGATGTGTGGAGACACTTTTTAAAATATTAGATCCAGTCCAGAGGTTGTTGCTGCTGGTCTTACCCACTCCACAAAGCACCCGAAGTAAATCTATTATTACTCCAGACTGTCAATGTAAATGTCTGTGTTGATAGAATAATTTTAGAAGTTAAACCAACCTTGCATTTGAAGGATTTATGTCTGAGCAGCAGCAGCGAGTTGTACTTCCTGAAAACTCGGCAACGGCGGACTGATATCACCTAGCACCTATTTTAAAATTCCACTGCTGCTGAGAAAATAGTCCCTCAACATGCGACGATTCAATGCAAGTTTAGTTTTATTTCAAACATTATTCTGTCGACACAGACATTCACATGGACCATCTGGTGTAATAATAGTTTTGCTTCGGGTGTTTTGTGGAGTGGGTAAGACTGTTTTTAGTGGCAGGAGAACTATGGCCATTGAAAAGCACTAGCCTAGCACCAGCGACCTCTGCAAATACAAGGACTGGAAGGAATATTTTAAAGAGTGTTTCCAACATTCTGGCTCACTAAAAAATGAGGTCATATGTCCAAAATTCAGAACTGTCCCTTTAAAACCATACTTTGGAACATTCTCCGTGAAGATAGACAGGTTTTATGTCATATTGTGGAAGATTATAGCCAAAGGAACTACATTTCCATGGGAATAAGCAAGAGAAGACCTTCTTCATCCGAGCCAAATAGTCAGGTTTAGGACTGAGGTATCATTAAAAAGTTGCCCATGCGATACATACCTTGATACATAGGCCACGATACTATACATTTTTCGATACAGTTTACTTTTGATTCAATACGATTCAATACAAAATATGTTTCAAATCAATTCAGACTAAATCATGGCTGTGATACTAAAAGTCTTCATTACTCCACTAAGTTTGTGCAACGTTAATATGGAAAACACCAATTTTACTCATCAAAACTATGAAAATGTACTGCATAAACAACACAACTGTAGCTTTATTAAACAATAATTTAGTGAAATATATCAAAAAATACTCCGCAACTCACAATTTCGATACTGTATCATTAAATTAAAAGATACGATATGTTGGTATTTCAATATTTTTTACACGACTTGTCAGGTTTTTGGAGATGCAAGCCCATCTTACACGATACAGACTTTTGTGTTTTTGTCTTGAGTGGAATAAAAGCATCCAAAAAGAAAATAATAATAATAATAATACAAGCTTTAATTTTATTCTATTCTTTGGCTAAAAAGTTGTGCGGTGGAACTTTAAGCAATCAGTAGCCAAGAATGTAAATACTTGTCCATAGTAACTTTCCAAAACACTGGGTTTCAGTGGATTTGAATAAACAAACCGACCAAAGTGTCTGCCAAGTGAACAGTCGTGTCTTTTGTACCGTTTGACTACAGCCAATGTATCTGTCTACTGTGGTCTGTAGCTTCTCCAATTTCTCTTTCTTTCTCCTCCTCCCCTTTCTTCCTCTCTCGCTCTCTCCTTAACCTCGTTCAGCCTGTCTATTTTAACAACCCTTTATATTCACTGCTTCCTGTCAGAATCCTGTTTCGCTGTATCTATCTTGTAAAACTTAACTACATTTCTTTTAGCCGTGTGAGCTCATTCTTGTTTGTCAAATGCATAGTTAGACTTGTCTGGGAGAATTTCCAGGCCTGTCGATATGTGTTTTTCAAGACTTTCTTCTGTTTTGAATGTTTGCAAAGAAATGGGTGCAGTAAGGTTTTTTTTTTTTTTTTTCATATTTAAGAAAATTTAACATATGAATTTGAAAGCGTGTACGAAGTGTTAGAATATTATTACCTCCTCAAAAACATAACTGAAGTTGTGTTTTGCTTTATTCACACGTTTGATTAATCCTTTTTATTATTCTGTCTACATCTCCAAAGCTCAAAATGCTTTTTTCCACCTTGTGATGTCATGTAGTGGTGATTTTCAAGTTAACATTACCTAACCAGGTTGATAACACTTAGTGCCTCCGCTCACTTTCATTCTCCATCATTCCAGCAACTAGGTCAAGAATCAGAATCCACTAGACGGTTTGCAAAAACTCCGGAAGTGCGAGTTCAGGCAGCGGCCAATCAGCGAAGAGCCATGCATTCTGTGTTGGCAACGATTCCTGAGATCGAGGATTTAAAGTCGGAACAAAGAGAATGTTTGGTGAATTTTATCAAGGGGAAAGACGTTATTGTCCTTCTTCCTACGGGATTTGGGAAAAGCTTAATATACCAGTTAGCCCCGTTAGCGGCGCATTATATATGTCAAGACCAAATAGCATGGTTAAATAAAAAAAGTACCCACCTATCGTCGAGTGAACGAATTCTAACACAGATGTTTCTACGAAGTGAAACTGGTTGATGACTCAGGCTACCTTTTACCAGTGGTGTAGTGGGATTTTTTTTTTAAGTGGGGGTACGGCACTATTCATGACATCAATAATATTGGATGTTTTTTTGTTTTTTTTACTCAAAATGATACAAAATCGTGTTATTAACATTAATGCTGTTCATTATTACCTACAACACATGAGCCAGGACTGAACCAGGAGAACTAAACCAGGGCTAATCTTGGACTTGAAAGAGAGAACCCCAAGCCCGTGGAGCAGGGTGTCCACAAAGTGCGATTGGGCGACGGCTGCACTTACCCCCGTGGAGTGTGGACCTCTGTGCCGGTCACCTGACGGTCTACACAGGTGCACCTCCAGGCCTGTCCCGGCACTCAGTCCTGGTTCAGTTCTGGCTTGAAGCTAGCAGCCAAAACATGTCAACAAGGTAAATACACTTTACTGTATTGTCTTTAAAAAGAACCCAAGAAGTTAAAGTATATAAGAAGATAAAATGAACATCTTTGACTTATGTGTGAATGAATCAAAACACAACTCCAGGTCTGTTTTTGAGGTGGTAACACCATTATAACATGGCTCAAAACTCCCTGGAGTTAATTTTGTGTAATGTAGGATCTTTAATCTACCTGTCCATCACGCTGTCTGAAATCAGGGAGACAGGACCCAGCTCCAGACCCACTCGTTTTTGTAAAGTTTTGTCAAAGTGTGTGGTTCTGGCCGGTCAGGTAAGCTTATGCTGTTGCTTTGCCTGGGATTATCTACAATGTAACATAATAAACAAACTGTCACTGTGCTCGCCTCTCCACAGACCTGAACTGTCACCTGCTTGTGTCCATGGAGATTGGTAAGTTTCATTCGTATTATGTAGCATTCAAGACAAAGCAATAACAACTTGAAACAATGAGTGAAAATGTTTGATCTTCTATTTTGGGTACTTTGCAGTGACATCGTGCCAGTGGTGTTCTGCATGCATCTCTACAGCGGAGTGTTCGGCAGTTACCATGGCGACACTACACGCACATTACCCAGCACTGTCAAGACGAGTTTTAAGAAGAAGTCTGAAACCTCAAAATAGAAAATTGATTTAAACAACAGCTGCAAAGTATCAACAAGATAGATGTCGGCGGCATCTCAAAGGTCCATAATTCACTCTTTAGCTATCTTCTGTCACCGTCGCCATGGAAACGGGAAAAACAAACAGCTCATTTCGCACCATCCAACTGTCCTCAACTTCTGTCGTTTGAACTGAACATGCTGCACTTCTTAGTTGGTTAAAATCCCATGATAAGATGTCAAAAAAGTGAAAAAAAAAAGTTTCAAAATGTTTTTATTAATGGTCTATATTAAACAAAATTGACTCTTGTGAGGTGTAAACCATGTTAGAATGTTGTTACCGCCTCAAAAATATACCCGGAGTTGTGTTTTGTTTCATCTCTGAAGCTCAAAATGCTCTGTTCCACCTCGTGATGTCATGAAGCCGTAGTTTTCAAGTTCAGCAGCTGCCTTTTAACTTTAGTTCAGTAGAAATGGACAATTCCAAGGTTGAACTCACCCAAATGATTCTAGTGAAGGTATATGGAGTTTAAAAACACAGTGGAGCACTTCCTGTATTACCACATGACATCACCAGGTGGAACACAGTGAGAATTCAGCCTAAATATGCAGGGGTTTTGTGTGTTAAACATGTGAATGAAATAAAACACAACTCCAGGTCTGTTTGTGATGAGGAAACATTATAACATAGATCAGAAAATAGTGTAATATGGGCCCTTTAAAGCACACAGAATATCTGCTTCGTCGTTTTATTAAAAGCTTCACAGTGCACATTTTTTAAACATCTAATTAGATACAAAACAACTGAAAACAAGACATGATGAACTCAACTTATTTTTGTACATTTTTGCAGTGCTTGGACTTTTCATGTTAGTGCTAACTCTGTGTGAAACTTTATTATAATCTTTATCTCCACGGTCGCTTGTGTCTCTTAAGCCTTTTTTTTCCGCAGTGCCGGTACAGGACAAAACGGTGCGGACTCTGAGTGTTTCCACTGTGCAAAGAGATCCATACCATTTCCTTCTAGGGGTCCAACGCAGACCACTGGAGGTACTATCTTCCAAAGGGGTCAGTTGAGACCGGTTATTGGATGACCAGCGGCACTCCAGTCGCGACGCACACTTGGCTACGTGTAAATAATGCAAAACATGTAACTGTTATCTAACAGTGGTGCAGATGCTCATTTACCAGTAAAACAGAAGAGTTGAAGAAACTGCATGAAGTTTATATTTACCCAGAAACACATTTGGTGTCCAGTGCAGAGCATTTACACTGTCTCAGAGCCAAAGTTTGTAATAATAAACCCACATCCAGTCACAGTCTGCTGTATCCACGTAAAGTTGAAGCTGAACATGAACCAAAACTCCACCAACCTCCTTGGTCCTGGTAAAAGTGGAAATCCCAAATGTGGCGTATGCAGTATATCCAATGTGGAGCGCATGTGGGACTTCATAAATTTATCCATAATCATCCACCTTGATCCTGGTATTCGCTCTGAAAGACTAAAGTTATTAATCAAAACAAGAGCATGTGTTCCGCAACAATGTCTTTGTGTATATGGACACAACTTGAAAAAGCATGTGTCAGTCCATGTGAGGATCCACTTTGTGCTCTGGTTTATTTGCTGCACATTTGTTTTGAGTTATTTTTGAACATTGATCCGTATTGATGCTCTGGTTTTTGGACAGCTGTTCAGCTGCTTGTGGTGCAGGTCTATGTCACCCCATTGGGTGTGTCTTGCTAAATCTGTGTAAAGCCCAAAGCAGCCTGGGCCCATTGTAATAGAAACACTTCCTGGGTGCAGGTGTCCCCCCTCAACTGTTCCACGAAAAAGGCGGTTCCAAGCAAACCATGCCAGTGGAAAAGAGAATTTATACCGTGTCTTCTCTAAATGAGTTTTTCCAACCAAAAAGTTACATAGTGCACTTTTAACACAGAATGTCTACTAGTAGTTTCTAAAAAAAAAAAAGAAAAAAGTAGGTACAAAACAACTGAAAAGCAGACATTAAATAGTCTGAATGCAAACTTCTTCTGAAACTTTTTTACAATCCTTATCTTCGCGGTCTCTTATATTGCGTCTTGTCTAAATGAGTTTTTCTTAACACTAAACGCGCTCCCAGCCTCACATTTGAATGAAAGGCTTTCCCCATCGCATCTGCCTTCCGTCTCCACCATTCGGACTTCCATCACATCGGGGCAATTTAAAGAAATGTTCTGACACTCGGAAAAAGCTAACAAGGAGCTCGCGATAGCCATCCAATTTGAGCACTTCAAAGAGGACGAGGTGAGAGAGGGGAGAGAGGAGAGGGACCCCGAGTGAACCAAAGTCTTTTGTCAGATAAATATTCTAAAGTCTTCAGCGCTGTGACCGTGGTAATCAGGCTCTTCTGGTAAAAGGAAACTGTGAAGGCAAATCTGTGTAAAACTCTGTAACCTGAATGAAATTATGATTGGAAATAGTCAGGTCCTTGTCCAGTAATTCAGGCGTGAAAGCATCAAATTCTTACACCTGACTGTGTTTCTGTCACTGTATTTCAATGGTACAGTAATACCAATACTAGTACTTTCTACTACAACAACAACACTACTGCTGTCACTACTTCTATGACTACTAAATACTACGCAATCAAATTATGACTGGAAATAGTCAGGTCTTAGCCCAATAATTCAGGTGTGAAAGCATCAAATTCTTACACCTGACTGTACTTCTGTCACTGTATTCATTGGTTCAGTAATACTACTACTAGTACTACTTCTCCTGACACTACTACTACAACTACTAATTACTACGACTGACTACGTGACCAAATTTTAATTTGAAATAGTCAAGTCCTTGTCCTGTCCAATAACTACTACTACTACTACAACAACAGAACATCTGCTATAACTACTACTACTACTACTACTACTACTACTACTACTACTACTACTACTACTACTACTACAACTACTACTACTACATCTGCTATAACTACTGCTACTACTACTACTACTACTACTACATCTGCTATAACTACTGCTACTACTATTACTACTACTACTACAAAACAGCTACTATAACAAAAACAACTATTTCTACTAGTACTACTACTATTACTACTACAAAACATCTGCTACTATAACAACAACAACTACTACTGCTACTACTTCAAAACATCTGCTTTAACAACAACAACTACTACTACTTCTACTACTACTACTACTAAAAAACATCTGCTATAACAACAACAACAACAACAACTACTACTACTACTACTACTACTACTACTACTACTACTACTACAAATCTGCTATAACAACTGCTACTACAGCTACTACTACAAATACTACTACTACTACTACTACTACTACTACTACAAAAATCTGCTATAATAACTGCTACTACAGCTACTACTACAAATATAACAACAACTACTACTACCAAACATCTGCTATAACAACAACAACAACTACTACTACTACTACTTACTACTACTACTACAAATCTGCTATAACAACTGCTACTACAGCTACTACAACAAATACTACTACTACTACTACTACTACTACTACTACTACTACTACTACTACTACTACTACTACAAAAATCTGCTATAACAACTGCTACTACAGCTACTACTACAAATATAACAACACTACTACTACTACTACTACTACTACTACTACTACTACTACTACTACTACAAAAATCTGCTATAACAACTGCTACTACAGCTACTACTACAAATATAACAACAACTACTACTACCAAACATCTGCTATAACAACAACAACTACTACTACTACTACTACTACTACTACTACTACTACTAAAAATCATTTGCTATAACAACTACTACTGCAACTACAACAACTACAACAAAAATAAATAAATAAATAAATAAGAAACACAACAAAAAAAGGACACAACACAAACTGAAAGTGTAAGAGCTCAGGAATCTTAAAAACATACCAGTATTCCATAGATTATAATTAATGTTTTGACGTTTGTTTAATTCACATTTGGATCAGATTCGGCTGAGGTCAGAACCTTCTTTTCAAAGAGACTCGCGGCAATTAGACCCTCGACGTGTTTGTCAAGGTCTGTTCATGTTACAAATCTACAAATATGATTAGGAACTAAAAGCAGTCCAGTTTATTCATCTGTGCAACAGCATTTAACGTAATTACATCTCTCAAAATGTATTTAATAACAGAGCAGGTCTTGGTCAGAACTTAAAGGCACTGTACCGGATTTTTACTCTCAAAAACATGAAACTCTAGTTCATTTGAATCAGTTTGTAGTGGTCCAGAGTTAATCCTCACTTCCCTTATGCATTCAGAGCATCCTAATTTTTCACCAAGTTTATAAGCACTTTTCACAACTCTCAGAGACCGTACGACCTTTAAATAAGAAAGTCTATCTCGTGTTCCAGACTTCACAACTAAATGAATCGAATTAATCTTGAAATCGCCACTACGCCAGAACTTAGAAGTGAACGTAGAATACAAAACGTATTTGTTAGCTGAAGAAAATCTAGGAGCTAAAATCATCAGAAGAAAGAGGTTTTAGATGTTATCCATGCATGTTTGAGTCATTTAGCGATCTCTCCCACGCCTTATTCAGTATGTTCTCTCTTACGGTTGGCAGTACGATTCGGCACAATGCTCTGCTCTCAATTCTCCATAAATATACAAAAACAGGATATAAAACAATACACTACAACTTCACAAACCTGATGTGATGTGCAGAAGTTTCATTAGCGTCAAAAACTAATAATGTAAGAAGCTGTTTTTGGTGAATATAGCGTTTCCAAAACAAAAACACAGTGATCTCAATATTTATTTTTACATTTTGTGGTATTATACTGTTCACAATATACCTTGTTTTGTTTTGTTTCATTCACACAAACCGTGCACATAACGTCTCAAATGGAAAATACTCTGTTCCTCCTTGTGATGTCATATGGTAAAACATTAAGAGCTCCACCGTGTTTTTACATTCCATACACCTTCACTAGAAACATTTGAATCATTTCAGCCCTGGAACAGCCAATCTCTACTGAACTAAAGGTAAAAGGAGCTGTTAACTTGAAACTACCACTTTATGACGTCACAAAGTGGGACAGAGCATTTTGATTTTAGGGGATGTAAACAGATTAATAAACCAGACTGATTTGAATATGTCTGAATGAAACAAAGCACAACTCCAGGTATGTTTGTGAAGAGGTAACAACATTATAACATGGTTTAACCTTTCCAGACCGATGGTATTGTATACAAAACCTGAGAAAATGTTTTATATAATCACACATAACTTTCTAACCATTAAAAGATAGAAACTTATTTTTGAAAAGGTGGGACTTGTGGCTTTCCAAGCATATTTCTGGCATTATCCTTCATCACACACATGCTACCTGATTATGTAGGGCAGACATGTCAGACTCAGGCCCGGGGGCCAAATTTGGTCCACAATATAATTATATTTGGCCCACGAGATCATATCAAATATGTATTAGAGCTCTCCGCCGGCTACAGATAGACTATAGAGACATTATTTATTTAAAGTGTTGTTATTATTTTATGTTCTGCTTGTTCTGGATTCAGTGTTTAAGCAAAACTATTATTAAACATTTATTGTAATACGAAGGTTTAACATTACATATCTCGAAATAAGAGAAAACATCCAGATGTTGTTGAACATTTTTCAGTTAATACTTAGTTTGACCCACGACTTAGTCCCAGTTTTTAATTTTGGGTTTTGAGTTTTTGAGTATTTGAGTGCGACACCCCTGACGTAGGGAAAACAAGTGTCCAATAGGAAATTTTGTTTTCCTCCAAACGCATGAGTTTGGCCCAAACTTTGAACATAGTGAGTTAAAACGGTCGACTGCTCTGAGCGTCTGTGTTCATAACAACTGAAAAAGCTGCTCTAAGTGCAGTTATTTCTCAAATAAACGGCAAACTACGCATCCCTTGCTATTTTTATTTGAAAGGTTTATTTCCCTCAAAATGTACAAATGTAATAAACATCATGGAAATGCAGGAAGTGATGTGGCTCTGTGCCCTGGACCTGACACGAGCTGTTTCCATGACTGGCACCAGGGAGCGATTGCACTTTTTGTTTTGTTTTGAGGGCAAAGTTACTGAAAAAAGTACTGAAAAAAAAAGGATGTTTAACACTTCATTAGGGGGTAAAATTGTTAGTGTTAATAGCAAAATTAAGAAAATAATAATAATTCAGGCGAGGACAAATGTGCTGAAATTGCCCTTAGGTCTGGAAGGGTTAAAGCTCAAGAGTTCATTTTGTGTAACCCAGGACCTTTAATACCGAACAGCAGTCTCATCTTTCCACTTTAAGTAAAAATAACATTGCGGTCCACTTCTGCCTGTACCTGTGCATTACTGTGTAGCACGTATCTTCA
Source organism: Boleophthalmus pectinirostris (assembly GCF_026225935.1). Taxonomy (NCBI): domain Eukaryota; kingdom Metazoa; phylum Chordata; class Actinopteri; order Gobiiformes; family Gobiidae; genus Boleophthalmus; species Boleophthalmus pectinirostris. The sequence goes on from NW_026571473.1 coordinate 34,332,527, forward strand.
GCTTAGCATTTTCTTGGCATTGCAGTCTGACTTTGATAAGCCTCACCTGCTGCTCAGCCCTGACCAGAATACAAACTCTTGATGGAAAATCAATTAGCAAAGCGCCGGAGCTCACCACGCCTGCTTCCACCTCATTTCTCATCTGAACACTTCTCAAACTAGTTTCTGTTCGGGTTTAAAGCGCCGCGCCCGGGCCTGGCTTGTTTTCTTGTACATTGGGGAAAAACTCCTCAGATCTGCTGTCAGCCCTTCACAGTAAAGCTCAAAGTTGTGTCAGTCAGGCTTTTATTTTGAAGGAGTGACAGGACCCCCCGGAGAAGCGGTGTACGGGATTACTGCCTGAGCTGGAACACCGGCAGTAGGTTTGTTTGCGATTTCCCCAGATACGAAGTTGGATTTTGTGATGTTTGTACAGTGCAAGGTGAGTGAGAAGAGAGACGAGAGTGTACTGAAGAAAGAAGCAGAGGTACGAATTGTGCAAGAGTATAAAATAAGATAAGTTTTTATTATTATTTTTATGATTAAGGCCCTATATTATGAAAAATTGTCTCTTGTGAGCTGTAAGTCATGTTATAAAGCTGTTATCTCCTCAAAAACAGACCTGGAGTTGTGTTTTCTTTCTTTCACACACATTTGAGTAACTTTATTATTAGTCTGTCTACATCTCCAAAGCTCAAACTGCTCTGAAGCAGTAGTAGTTTTCAAGTTAAAAAAAAGGTAAAACGTAGCTGCCTTTTACCTTTTGTTCAGAAGAGATTGGTAATTTCAGAGTTGAAAGTGTTCAGATGATTTTAGTGAAGGTACTGTGTTTTACCACATGACATCACAAGGTGGAACAGAGTGTTTTCTGTTTGAGAGAAGAATTCAGCATAATTTCTGTGTTAAATGTGTGAATGAAACAACAAAGGCTTGGTAAGAAGTAGTTTTGGTAGGTTAGGACAATGTTTCTGGGGACCCATATTTTAAAAGTCACAAATCTTCGCGACACAAGTCAATAGACATTATTTGTAAATCACAAAATAAAGGTGGATTATTAATGAGGATATTTTATTGTTGACTGAGTGAACAATTAGTATTACTCAAGTTTTAAACAACGAAAAACAGTAATTGAAACCGGCAATAAAACGTGTCCATAAGTCGCCTATTTGGACATTAAATGTAGCACATTTAATGTCATTCAATTGAACCAACATGTCTTAACATTTCAACATGTGTCAGAACTGTATATTGGAGACCTTCAAGCAGATCGTGACAAGGAGACCCAAAAAAAAAAAAAAAAATCTCTTGCATCCTACCTGAGGGGCACATTTTAGACAGTTCCTTTCTGCTTCTACGTGTTTGATGAAGTTTAAGGAAGTGAACGTCCCCATTTCACGGAATTTGCGGGTGGGAGTGGGAATGAAAATAAGTCAAATTTTTTGCAGGCGGAAGCGGGACTGCACAATGTAAGTGCAGGGGGGTAGCCAGGCTGACACCACCTATTACCTCCACTCAATTTAATTTTTCTCCAGCGACTAGGTCAGGAATCGAAATACACTAGATGGCTTGCATGAACCCTGGAAGTCGTAGACCGCGCCAATCCCCAAAGAGCTGTGAAGCCATGACATCAAACTCAAGCGCCTGTCTGGGTCCCTTTTGTGGTACAGCACAACAGTAAACTAAAGCGGTCGAGATGGACGTAGACGAAGCCAGACATTCTGTGTTGGCAATGATTCCCGAGATCGAGGATTTAAAGCCGGAACATAGAGAATGTTTGGTGAATTTTATTAAGGGAAAATTTACTGCCCTTCCCCTACGACCGGATTACATTCCTACATTACATATGTCTCAACCAAATAGCAGATTGGTTAAATAAAACCGTCGAATGAACGAATCCTAATGCTGCAAGGTCAGACGGTTTCCACGAAGTGAAACCGGCTGATGAATCAGGCTAGCAGGCATGAGAGGGACTGAAAATTCTGTCCTGTGCAGACCTCTACCACAAGACTTGTTACTGAGTGCGTATACATGCACATCAATAACCCGGTTATTAGCCATACCCCGGTTATGTCAGTATTCGGGTTACTGCGTATACATGTGCACTGAGAAACCGGGATACTCATATCCGCGTGTACATGATCAAATGGAGTATCCCGGTTTCTTTGATATAAAAAAGGTTGTATAGAGGATTTTCCAAGGAACGAGAAATCCAGCGACTGTTTGTCCTTTTTCAAATGTTGCGCATGCGTGAAACCACCCCCCTCCCCTACAGCTCCTACGTAGAAAACGCCTTCTCCCGCCTCCTCTTACGCCAGAAACAGGTTTGTTTACAGCCGGTGCTGCACATGACTTGTAAACAACTAACTACAGTGTTGGTTAGGCAACGGAGAAGTGAGGAGCGGGGGGAGCTGCGGAATTTCGTTCGAGAAGTGAGGAGCAGGGGAAGACCAGCGGAGGAAGTGAGGAGCAGGGGGAAGCGGGGCAGGGCAGAAAGGGGAGCAGAGAAGGTGCCGGAATTCGTGCGAATGACTAGCTACAACACGCAGCAGCAAGCGGACTCTTTCTTTGCCTTGAAAATTACGTTTTCAGACATAGGATATCGCTTTCGTGTCCTGAAAAACGTTTGTCTAGCTCTTGGAAATAAAGTACGTTTTCATAATAAGCAGAAGTTTCCTGTCCAGGAGTAATTTGCGACCAGTGCGTCAGTCTTTAACCCTGCGTCTGCTTCAGTCGCGCCATCGCTGGAATGAATCTTCAAGAATCACCTTAGTTTGGCTTCGCTGCTTTTCCCCTTGTCTTCTTCTTTCAGCGACCTCAAAAACGGACTTTCTTTTGCGGCACTGCTCCTGGATTCTTGTCGCCATTGCAACAAACTTTGTGCGAACTGCGAGGAAGATATAGGTCAAAAAAAAGCCGCTAAGAACTGTTGCGTTGGTGGAGTAAACAGCGTCTGTGCGTCTTGCGTCTGTGGACTGCGTGACACGTACGTAAACCACGTACCGGCGCGCGCAGGCAAGTCAGTTACGCTAGAAACGTAGGGAGTTGATTGACAGCCTGTCAGCTCACAGATAACGAGGCAGTGTCGTTATCTATTGGCAAATGTTTAGCCCCACCACGTCCAGAGTTGATGAATTTTTATTCTCTTTTTTTTGGTCATCATAATTACAAGGCTACTGCACTATAATGCTATCATTGACAACTTGAAACAAAAAAAAAACAAAAAAAAAACCTTTGGCTAATTAGCATAAACTGTTAGCGGTGATAAAAACAACTCGCTCCTTGCGCCGCTGATGTGATCAGTTTCTTTTGGACTAAATGACACGACTCTGTGGATTATGTGTGTTATTTCTGTGACAGAAGAGGCGCTAATGATGGTAAGTGTGTTCCGTGCATATAGAGTATAGGAGATAGTTCATGTTTTAGCTTCTCAGCGTCACACGAGTGCAGGTTGTACGAGTGCAGATTGTACGTGTGCAGGTTTAGCGCAGCTCTTTATTTTACAGTCATTTCACTCGTTTGGTCACTTTATTTATGTTGGTCAATTTATTTATGTCACTACTGTTGTGGTGAAAGGCTGGAAAGTGTCTTTTGGACGCATGCGCACTCAACTTTATGTTGCAGTAACTGGGGTACTGCGTATACATGCCACAAGTAACCCGGTTATTATCGGAATAAACCAGCTACAGTAACCCGGTTTCTAATAACCGGGATACTGCCATAACCGGGTTACTGAAACCGGGTTACTGCATATACATGCACCATCAAGAAACCGGGATACTCAAAAACCCGATCATAACCGGGTTATTGATGTGCATGTATACGCACTCAGTGTAACATCGTGTAACTCTTCTGAAGAAGGATTCAGCATTTCAAACATGTCAAAACACTAGTCTGTCAAAATCATTTACTTGGATATAGCATTGGAAGACCGGAATGAACCTGAAGTATATCTACGGTACTTGAGTACTACGTTACTACTGCAAAGGAAGTTTATCTTTGGAAATCCAAATAAACCTAAAAAGATCCAGTTAAAACAAACCTGAAGCCGTACATAACTCGCTCACATATCTTCAACTTGATCCAAATGACTGCAGTAAAACTAAAACACCATCCCTCTGAGAGAGCACTGCTCAACCAATTACCCATAATGCACTTGTAAAGCAGATGTCCAGACTTCCAGTGTTCTGCTGTTACAACACAAACAGCGCGCTCCCAGCCACCATTACACTTCTAATTACCGCCGATCTTTATCTCCGCCCAGAGCCAATCAAAAGCATCGTATTTTAAAACAGACGTAGCATATAATGAATGTGACTGTAGAGGCCTAATTAGCCGTAGTTATTAGAAACAAGATCATGTAATAATCCTGCAAAGAAATAAGCCTTCAGATCCGTGTGATTAAGTTGTGGGGGAAAAGATATAAATATTACAAGGGTTTGGGCTTCGGAATGAGATGGCATTGACGTGTATGGATTGCATGGAGAAGTAGGAGTAAGGTCAAAAAGTGGAGATAAAGAAACTCCTCTACATTGCGTCAGGTTTGTGTAGTAGTAGTGCAAACTTTGTCAGCAAACTTTTTACTACGGAGCACCAAAAGAAAAAGTTTAAGCGTCTGAGTGTGCCACCATCCAGTATAAAGTATAAATATGAAGCAAAAACATTTTAATATTGATTATTTTGTGCTTTATTAACACACATTTTAGTTTAAATTGTGTTCCTTAATGTGAGACTCAACTCTATACATTTTTACAACTTTGCATACTCAAAGAAAATACTGTGCCATTTGCAGATCATGCCTAATTTGTAATACAAAGTTTCCAGAAACAACGTAGGCCACAAAAACGATTAAAAGATCTAAGCCAAGCAAGAAACAAAAGGCTAAAATACAAATGTGCAGAGCGGCTTGCATAATTTGCCATTTATTTGACAAATATCTGCACTTCGAGCAGCTTTTTCAATTGTTACGAACACAGACGCTCAGAGCAATCGAGCATTTTGACTCACTACACTCTTTGACAAAGTTTGGGCCAATCAAAATGGATGGAGCGCATGAGTTTGGCGGAAAACAACAAACGTTCCTAAGTAAGTTTCTATCTTTTATGGATTTGAAAGTTAAGCGTGGTTATATAAAACATGTCTGGAAGGGTTAAAACGAACTATCTCTGTTGTCATGTTTTTTAAGAAAGTAAAAACCAGGTCCGAGCCTCACCCTCCCTCCTCTGTTCGGTTTTATTTTCTATAATAGTTGGTTGTTCTGCACAGAGCCCAGGCCTGTTCCCATTGGCTGTACACGGCCGTAACAGCATCTGAGCGCTAATAAAAACCCACTTCCTCATATGGAAAGAGCTTCTATCGCTCTGGGACACGACAGTACAGTCGCTCGCACCACAACACACAAAAACACCCCAATGTACAAGATGACGGATGAGCGGCTGGGGGCGTCTCTCTCTCTCTCTTTCTCTCATTTACTTTCTTTTTTTTTTCCTCCCGTCTTTGACTCCTCCTTTATTCTGTTCCATCTCTGTCTCTCCACCTCCAGTCTTGTGTTTTTTTTTGTTTTTTTCTCAGTTCCGCTCTCTTTTCTCCGCTTCGTCCTCTCTCCCTGTCTTCACCACTCTCTTCCCCTGTCTTTCTTTCTTTCTTTCTTTCTTTCTTCTTTCCTCACTCTCCTCCTCCATTATGCTCCCTCTCGTTCTCTTTCTCTCTTCCCCCTTCTCCCTCTCTTTGTGTCTCTCCCCTTTTCTCTTTCACTCTTCCCCTCATCGATTCACTCCTTCTTTCTCCCCTTTCTCTCTCTCTCCTACACTCTTTGCGCTCTTTTTTTGTCAGTCCCTCTTTCTTCCCCACTCTCTTTCCCTCCTCTCTCCCTCCTTCCTTTATTCTTCTTTCCCTCTTTCTCTCTCTGTCCCTCTTCCAGTCTTCATCCTTTCTCTAACCCACCAACTTCTCCTTCTCTTCTTATTCTCCTCTCCCCCGCTTGTTCTATCTTCCCTCCCTCCTCCTCTCTCCTTCCACTTTTTCTCTCTCACCCCTTTTTTCTCCCTCTCTCTCTCCCTCTCTTTCTCTCCATCATCTCTCTCTCTCCTGTCTCACTGCTCTTCCTTTCCCCACATCTTTATTTTTTTTTTCTCAGCCCTCATGTCTTTTCACTTCTCCTTTTCTCTTCTCCACTCTCTTACCCTCCTCTTTCTCTCCCTCCATCTTTCTTATTTTCTTGCTCTCCCTCTCTCAACCTCTCCCATTCCTTTTTTCTCTCTCACCCCCACCCATACCTCCTTCTTCAACCTCACCCTGTCTTTCTTTCTTTCTTTCTGTCTCTCTCTCTCTCACCCCTTACACCCCTCTCTTCTTTTCTCCTCTCTCTGTTTCTCTCTCCTCCTCTCTTTATCACCCCCCCATCTCCCTCTATCTTAACCTGAATTCATCCAGCTCTTTCACCCCCAACTCTTTTCCTCTTCCCCCTTGTCTCTTTCTCTCTCTCTCCCACTCTAGTTCTTTCTTTCTTCTTTCCTTGCTCTCCCTCTCCTCCCCCTCTCTCTCTGAACCTCACCTCTTTATTTTTAGGTTTTTTTTTTTATCTTTTTACCCCTTTGTCCTCTCCTTTTTCTCTTCTCTACTCTCTTACCCTCCTCTTTCTCTCCCTCCTTCTTTCTTATTTCCTTGCTCTCCATCTCTTCGCTCTTTCTCTCAACGTCTCCCATTCCTACTTTCTTTCTTTCTTTCTCTCCCACACTTGTTCCCCTTACCTTCCTTCTTTCTCTCTCACCCTTCACTGTCTCTCACTTCTTCTTCTCGCTCCTCCTTCATTCTCTTCCCCCTCTCTCTCACCCCTTCTCTCTGTATCTTAATGTTTCCTTCCATTCTTTTCTCCAACCTCTCTCTCTTCTTTTCTCTAACCTCCCTCTCTCTCTTTTCTTCAACCTCTCTTCTTTTCCTCTCTTTTTTCCAACCTCTCTCTCTCTCTTCTTTTTCTCCAACCCATCTCTCTCTCTCCTTTTCTCTAACCTTCCTCTCTCTCTCTTATTTTTCTCCAACCTCTCTCTTCTTTTATTTTCCTCTCTTCTTTTCTCCAACCTCTCTCTCTCTTCTTTTTCTCCAACCTCTCTCTCTCTCTTCTTTTTCTCCAACCCATCTCTCTCTCTCCTTTTCTCTAACCTTCCTCTCTCTCTCTTCTTTTTCTCCAACCTCTCTCTCTCTTCTTTTCTCCAACCTCTCTCTCTCTTCTTTTTCTCCAACCTCTCTTCTCTCTTCTTTTTCTCCAACCTCTCTCTCTCTTCTTTTTCTCCAACCTCTCTCTCTCTTCTTTTCTCTAACCTCTCCCTCTCTCTCTTCTCCAACCTCTCTTCTTTTCCTCTCTTCTTTTTCTCCAACCTCTCTTCTTTTCTCTCTTCTTTTTCTCCAACCTCTCTCTCTCTTCTTTTCTCCAACCTCTCTCTCTCCTTTTCTCTAACCTCCCTCTCTCTCTCTTCTCCAACCTCTCTTCTTTCCCTCACTTCTTTTTTCCAACTCTCTCTCTCTTCTTTTCTCCAACCTCTCTCTTTTCTCTCTCCTCTTTCATTCTCTTCCCTCTCTCTCCTTTTTGCCAACCTCTCTCTCTCTTCTTTTCTCTAACCTGTCTTCTTTTCCTCTCTTCTTTTTCTCCAACCTCTCTCTCTCCTTCTCTAACCTCCCTCTCTCTCTTTTCTCCAACCTCTCTCTTCTTTTATTTTCCTCTCTTCTTTTTCTCCAACCTCTCTCTCTCTCTTCTTTTCTCCAACCTCTCTCTTTTCTCTCTCCTCTTTCATTCTCTTCCCTCTCTCTCTCACCCCTTCTCCCTGTTTTGTGATATCAATCTCTCCCTCTCCTCCCTCTCTCCTTTTCTCCAACCTCTCTCTCCCTCTTTTTTCTCCAACCTTTCTCTCTCTCTTCTTTTGTCCAACCTCTCTCTCTCTCCTTTTCTCTAACCTCCCTCTCTCTCTCTTCTCCAACCTCTCTTCTTTCCCTCTCTTCTTTTTCTCCAACCTCTCTCTTCTTTTATTTTCCTCTCTTCTTTTTCTCCAACCCATCTCTCTCTCTCTTCTTTTCTCTAACCTCTCTTTGTTTTCTCCAACCTGTCTTCTTTTCCTCTCTTCTTTTTCTCCAACTTTTCTCTCTCTCTTCTTTTGTCCAACCTCTCTCTCTCTCCTTTTCTCCAACCTCTCTCTTCTTTTATTTTCCTCTCTCCTTTTCTCCAACCCCTCTCTCTCTCTGTCTTTTCTCCAACCTGTCTTCTTTTCCTCTCTTCTTTTTCTCCAACCTCTCTCTCTCTCTCTCTTCTTTTCTCCAACCTCTCTCTCTCCTTTTCTCTAACCTCCCTCTCTCTCTTTTCTCCAACCTCTCTTCTTTTTTCCAACCTCTCTCTCTCTTCTTTTTCTCCAACTCTCTCTTCTTTTTTCCAACCTCTCTCTCTCTTCTTTTTCTCCAACCTCTCTCTCTCTTCTTTTTCTCCAATCTCTCTCTTCTTTTATTTTCCTCTCTTCTTTTGTCCAGCCTCTCTCTTTTCTCTCTCCTCTTTCATTCTCTTCCCTCTCTCTCCCCCCTCCTTTTCTCCATCCTCTCTTCCTCTTCTTTCCTCCAACCTCTCTCTTTTCTCTAACCTCTCACTCTCTCTTCTTTTTCTCCAACCTCTCGCAGTTTTTCTCCAACCTCTCCCCTTCCCTCTTTCTCTCTCTCCCCCTCTAGTTTTCTCTGAACCCCCCCTCCCTCCGTCCCTCTCCATCTTTCATCTTTTCCCCATTCTCTTATTTCCTGTCTCATTGCTTTCTCTCGCTGTCTCTGTCTCTCTCTCTCTCCCTCCAGCCCTCTCTTTCTCTCCGTCCTCATCCCTCTCTCTCCCTCTCTCCTCTTCCATGTTCACATCACAGCTCGAGCCGACGTCGTGCCCCGGAGCGAGACACATAACACAATGAAATGAAAAGACCATTTTGCAGCATCATCAATATTCTTCGCTCGACTGAAAATGTCCAACCAGGGAAAAAAAAAAAAAAAAAAAAAAAAGTGGAAAAAGTGAACTACCGCTAGAAAAAAAAAAAATGCAAATGTTGTCAATCTAAATGTGAAAATGGAGCGGGACCTTTCGGGGGCAGGTTTGCGCACAACACCGGCAGCGTTTTGGTGCGGGGTTGGTTTAAAGAGGAGAAAAACACGCGAGCAGTTCAGAGCCGCCTGACCTGTGCTTGTTTGAAATGAAATCGTGGATGAATGTAAATGAGAGCTATGCAAAGAGGAGACAGAGGTGAAATGCAGCTGCTGTCGGGAGAATGCTACGTTTGGATTGTTAAATGTGTAAAATGTTGCATACTGTACACGGAAAATAGTATCTTCAATGTCATGTTTTGGGGTAAGTTTTGTTCTCTTTGCATGTATACAAACGTACATAAACCAGTAAGACTCAAAACCAGCATTGTAAAGTAGTTTTCCCCATGTGTTTGAGCAAATTTAGTTTTGTTTAGATATATTCACCAATAATCAGGATGTGCACATTAGCATGTTAGTTACTTTTAACGTAACATGACTGTAAAACTCCGCTCTGTGCTTAAAAATTCATTTTGGGGAATAATTATGCTCAGGCAAATATTCTTATGCGTAAGTTTGGTTCTTGTACAAATGATGTAAAGTTGTTATTGTTTAAATCATATTGTTCACTGTTGTACACAGCTCACCTCTGGACTCATTATAAAAAAGCCAGTTTGCAAAGACTGCAGCTGAACTACAATGACGCTTTACGGAGCTTTTGGAGAAGCCACGATGGACGAGTGCGACTGAAATGTTTGTTACTGCTCGAGTGAAAACTTTGCAAGCTGCACTACGAATTTTAATGTACAGTTTTATCTGCAGACTGAACAAATCAGACAATGAAATAATAATGTCACTCACAAATCTGAGATTCAGTGCAATAAGATATCAGTCCAACATGTGGAGACACTGGTGTGGTCGTCTTTTACAAACATGAATGTTTATTGTTTTGCATTGTCACTGTCCTTGTCTGTTTTTTAAATGGACCATGAGTCCGGAATAAAGATGATGATGATGATGATGATGATGATGAATTAGGATGCTCAGGGTGCACAGAGATAAACCTACTTTTCAGAAGTCTGACATTTCTGTTTAAAATGTCATTTTGTAATTGATCTTTTGTTCATCCATCCATTTTCTTCCGCTTATCCAGGGTCAGGTCCCGGGAGGCAGCAGTCTAAGCAGGGACTCCCAGACTTCTTTCACCCAGACACGTCCTCCAGCTCCTCCAGGGGGACTCCAGGACGTTCCCAGGCCAGCCCAGAGACATAGTCCCTCCAGCGTTTCTTGGGTCTTCCCCGGAGCCTCTTCCCGGTGGAACATGCCCGGAACACCTGCTGAGGGAGGCGCCCAGGAGGCATCCGGAACAGATGCCCGAGCCACCTCAACTGGCTCCTCTTGACGTGGAGGAGCAGCGGCTCTACTCTGAGCTCCTCCCGTGTGACTGAGCTCCTCCCCCTGTCTCTAAGGGAGCGCCCAGACACCCTGCGGAGGAAACTCATTTCGACAGCTTGTATCCACGATCTCGTCCTTTGGGTCATTACCCAGAGCTCATGACCATAGGTGAGGTGATCTTTTGTCATATTCAAATTTTTTGAGACATTGAATTTTGGTTTTGCATTATCTGTAAGCCATATGTACTCATCAAAATTCATGAAATAAACTACAGAAATATTTCATTGTGTCATGAGTCTATGTACATTGTTTCACTATATATGGGTTTCACTTTCTGAAGTGAGAAATGAAAAATATCTTTTCATGATATTCTAATTTTTTGCAATGGTCTAGTATGCAGGGTTTGTGTGTTAAATATGTGAACATGAAACAAAACACAACTTCAGGTCTGTTTGTGTTGAGGAACATTATAAGAAAAACCCTTTAAAATTAACTAGTTCCATTTTTCACATTTTTAAGAGAAAAACCTGCTGCAGCGCAGAGTCCAGGACACAATGATTGCATTGTGAGAGCTCAGTGTGTTTCCTTTGAGTGAATTCTGGAGGGTCTGAGCTTTCACATGAGGTTCAGCTAAGATTGTAGTACCTTTTTTAAAACAGAAAGAGCAGTATACAGGTTCATATTTGCTATTTCCTGTCCCCACCAAAGCTGAGACCAAAGCTGCGCCCTTGATACAATCTACCCCTGTCCAGGCTTACAGTCTTCAGTCAGGGTTGTGCACTTTGCCAAACTAAATCTTCCATTAAACATGCAGGGAGCATTTTTTTTTTTTTTTTTTTTTTTTTTTAAACTCGTTTGTGTTGTATTTAAAACACATTTAAAACACACACATACACACCGTACAAGTAATGAATGCGCATTTTAGGTGTTTGATCAGCACCATTTTTACCTTTGTATTCTGGCAAATAAAACATTGTGTACTCGCTGAATTAGTGGATCCCAGTTCTGCAATGTGGAAATGTTTTGGCCCTCAGGGAAATTTAATTGGAGTCCCGTGTTCTAGTGCAACGTTTTAATTATAGAATCATCATTTCAAGGGAATCATCATTTCAATGGGTAAACACTCTCCCACTCTCAGTTTGAACCTGTTTAACAGAGTCGAGTCTCAGTTATTACTGTGTAGTTAAAAGAGTTCTCACATTCGCTTCTTTCATGTTTTAAAGGTCTTATATTGCACAAAAAAAGTCTTTATAATGACCGGAGCATCATAACAATTCTGTGTCCTCATTCACTCAAGAACATCACACACTCTCCAGACACTCCACAGTCACATTATGGCTGCAGGTTTGGTTTGAAAGGAAAATTGACTCTTGTGAACTTTAAGTCATTTTATAAGGTTGTTACCTCCTCAAAAACAGACCTGGAGTTGTGTTTTGTTTCATTCCCATGCTGCAGTATTAAAGGAGGGACTTGATATTAAAGATTGGAAGTGAGAGTTCTAAGTTAAACCAGGACCCACGAGGTCTTTGTGAATGTTTGGGTCTGAATAAAAGTAGAGCTTTGGGGCACCACTCAACAAAGGTTGAGAAATATTACTAATCCAGTATAGTATCAATTATTTAAGTTAATTAATTAATTAGTAATTAATTAAACAATTAATTAAACAATTTGTAGTTTCTTGTCCATATCCATATCTGAAAATAGCATCACTATTCACCAAAGCAAACTGTGGTTTATGAACATTTACTGACCAAGTTAAACAGAAGCATTCAAGTATGAAATATACAAATGTGTGTAGGCTCCTCTAGACTGATGTCTATAGATTGGGAATTAGGTACAACTTTAAGAGTTATCTAAAGTTATGTTTTGAGTCTAAACTGATCAATTAAACCATTCTGTGATATGTGCGCATACGTCCAGGAGAGTGGGGATGTTCATCACATTGTGGTCCAGAGGTCCAGTGGTTTGGAGGTCTGAAGTCCTCAGGGCATCAGGTCAGAAGAATCAAATGAGCTGAGACAGACAGAGGCCACATGAACTAAACAAACACTCCAGGCTCAGGCAGCGTCAGGCTGAAAGAACACATGCGTCCGGTCAAGTGGTAACGGAGGGAAACAGGGGCAGATTTTTTACATTCAAATGTCTCTTATTGAGAAACTAGAGGGACTATTGAAATAAGTAAAGTATCAGAATGTAGGAAAGAGTTACACTCCAACAGGGTAAAGTTAAACCTGTGATATTCTTTCAAGTTGTTGAAAAAAAATTTAAAAACTCATGTCGGTAACGGAGGGAATGAAATATGCAGCACTTTTTGGGCAATAAATACAAACAGTGATAACTCTTGGTTCTCACTTACATATCCTTAACAAACTGGTTTGAATATTTGCTTCATATAGTTTTCTACCATATGGTACAAGATTAGGTTGAAAAACCTCTTACTTTTTGAGTCATGAGATTTTTTATTAAGAAAGTCATGGTAACGGAGGGAAAAGTAACGGAGGGAAAATTGTGCAAGTAGAAGGTGCAGGATTTTGCATAATTTTTCAGCTTTTTTCTTCCGAATACTTTAATATTACTTCAAAATGAAAGGAAATTATTTCTATAAAACATGTCAGTCCTTCCAAGCAAATTTTTATCATTTTTAATACTTTTTTTTTTTTGTTGAAAAATCATGTACCTTCATCAACAGTTCAAAGATGGAATAACACAAGATATGATGAAATACATCCATTTATTTACATGATTTGCAGGTCTTTGAAATTTGGGAAATAATTTTTGTTCCATGTTTCATACATGGTCTGTTTAAAACATATGTAACTTTAGAACCAACACTGGTACAGAAAAAAGGTCAACAGTTTCATAAACTAGAGTACATATGTATCTGTTCAATACATTTTTATATCAGATGCATTAACTTGAATTTTTGACCGGGCCCACATCCTCTGTTTAAAGAAGAGCAGAATCACCTCCCCAGTGTCCATGAGTTCTGAGAACAGCACTGCTCACAGATTAATGCCAATTAAATCAAGACTATTAAATTTGGAAAAACATGAAAGCTTCACTTCTGGTTAGATGAGCTACAATAATTTGGATAAAAACACGACAGGCACAACTTTGGAAGAGAGAACTGGAAATTTTAATTTTTCAGGCGTTGTCCCTCTGGAATGTTCTTTTGTCTGGCAGAGAAGAAAAGGAGGTGCTCTGTGTCTCCCTGTTTCTCTGTCCTCTCTGGTCCAACTTGTTGAACTCCTTCATTGAACTGATGGAGTCTGCTCACTGATAACTAGTATATTTACCTCCGCCAAGGAGGTTATGTTTTTGCCGGCGTTTGTCTGTTTGTTTGTTTGTTTGTTTGTTTGTTAGCAACATAACTCAAAAAGTTATGGACCGATTTTGATGAAATTTTCAGGATTTGTTGGAAATGTGAAAAGGAAGAACTGATTTCATTTTGGGGGTGATCCGGAAGAAATCCTGGATTCTGGATCACTTTGAAATTTTAGTTAACATTGTGGTAAATGGGGCCAAAAATTTTGTTTCTCAATATCTCGGTTAATTATTGACCAAACCCCATGAAATTTGACTCAGGGATGGACAATGGGATCCTCTTTCATATTCCAAAGGCTGATCCGGATCTGATCCAGAAGACTGATTTTATTGCAATTTATATAAAAAATGGGGGTAGTCCTTGGCGGAGGTCTGCGCTCTCTGAGTGCTTTTCTAGTTACTTTTGTAACTACGCTCTGAAGTTTGAGTGGGGGAAGGCTAAACCAATGAGGTGAAGTCTGAATGGAAGTTTTGGAGGCTATTCTGTGGAATTCCTCACACATTTGCATTTTGAACATTAACAGTTTTGCACGAATAAAAAATATTCACATGACATTTACAGATCAATATTCAAACAATATCACAGCATGAACAGTTTACAGTCCTTTAGCAGAGATTGTTTTATCTTGTGTCTTTAATGTGTCTTGGTTATAGCCAGTTTATCTGATCTGGTTTCTTAAAAGGAGAAACTTTGTAGATCTTGTAGCTCTTTGGGAGAATCTTTGAGGAGGAAAAGTTAAAGATTGTCTCTCTTTGCAGAACATGTCTCGATCCTAATTTAAGTGACAGCTCCAGGGTCCAGAGAGCTGAAGAGGAGCGGGGGAGGGTCATGCATCCACAGTCATAGAAGGCATCTAGTCCAAACTACTTGGTTTAGTGAAAATTGGTGAAGTGGGTGCTTCTCATAGTTTCATAGGTCAAACTGTAATATTACACATGCACGTTTGAGTAACCCTTTATTGTCTGTCTACATCTCCAAAGCTCAAAACACAACGTTTCACCTTTTTTTTTTTTCTTTTGTTCAGCAGAGATTGGAAATTTCAGGTTTGAAATTGTCCAAATGATTCTAGTGAAGGTGTGTGGAGTTCAAAAACACAGTGGAGCACTTCCTGTATTACCACATGACATCACAAGGTGGAACAGAGCGTTTTCCATTTGATAAAAACTCTAAATATGCAGGGTTTGTGTGTTAAACTTGTGATTGAAACAAAACACAACTCCAGGTCTGTTTGTGACGAAGAAACGACCTAAGAATCGAAAAATAACTCCCATCACTACCAAACATATCGCGCATATTTAAAACATTGTTCTAGTCAAATTCTTGTTCGGTTTTTCCTTTGTTTTGCTCACACTTTGATTCCAAGTCCTGCCTACAACACTGCGCTCGGGGAATAATATTGTCATTAACGAAATAGGCCAGACAGAGTTAATTTTGGCTTTGGGTCCGTTTTCTTCTCGCTGTAGCCACTCCGGGTCATTTTGTTGAATATGCAAAAGTAAATGTTAAACGTGATGAACACAACTGAGGGCAACACATCATCAATTATTCATAACCCCTCACACGCACGGATAAAAATACGAGAGGAAATAGGACAGGTCAAAAGTCCCTGCGGAGGGGCCTCTGTTAAGTAATCACCAGGTTTAGAGCATGTAAGAAATCTCCCAACTCTTCAGGATCGGATTCAGAAATAGACAGAGGTGTTAAAGTAGTCAAATACTGTACTTGAGTAAGAGTAATGTTACTGCAAAATTATATTATTTAAGTAGAAGTACAAAGTCGTGGTTCAAGAGTAGAAAAGTGTTTGGAGAAACTGCTGCTTAAGCAAGAGTAACAGATTTATAATTTGCAGTTAATGTGATCTGAAGGATAAAACATGAAAGGTTCTATATTACGCATAATGGACTCTTTTAAGCTTTATGTCATGTTATAATGTTGGTACCTCCTCAAAAACAGACCGGGGATTGTGTTTTGTTTCATTCACGTTTGAGTAACCCTTTATTATTGGTCTGTGTGCATCTCCATCCATCCATTTTCTTCCGCTTATCTGGGGTCGGGTCGCGGGGACTGCAGTCTAAGCAGAGACTCCCAGACTTCCTTCACCCTGGACACTTCCTCCAGCTCCTCCGAGGGACCCCAAGGCATTCCCAGGCCAACCGAGAAACATAGTCCCTCCAGAGTGTCCGGGGTCTCCTTCAGGTGGGACATGCCCAGAACACCTCCCGAGGAAGGAGGCGCCCAGGAGGCATCCGAAACCTCTCGACGTGGAGAAGCAGCGGCTCTACTCCGAGCTCCTCACCCTATCTCTAAGGGAGCAATCAACCACCCTGCGGAGGAAAACTAATTTTGAAAGCTTGTGCCCGCGATCTCGTCCTTTCGTTCATTACCCAAAGCTCATGACCACAGGTGAAGGGAGGTACGCAGATTGAGCGGTAAATCAAGAGATTTGCCTTTTGTCTCAGCTTCACCACAACGGTCCGATACAGCGACCGCGAACGCATCACTGCCGAAGCTGCACCGATCCGCCTGTCAGTCTCACCCTCCATGATGTCCCAGAGTATTTTGGGAGACGTGCAACATCCACTAAACTCAGAGTTTCAGCTGCTTCCCTCTGGTCAGAGGTTTTTAGTCCCAAGATCTAGAACGAATCATTTTAAGAGGAGCTTCATTCCGGCTGCTATCATACTTATGAATAAATTGTAATCTATTTATTTAAGATTGTGTTTTTTAACATATTTAAGATTTATTTATTATGATTTTAGACAAGTGTGTTGGATGATTTTAACTGGTTGTTTATGGAACAAAACCTTCTGCACTGGAGCATCTGTAACACTTTATTGTAACATTTTATCGTGTTTTTCTGTGTGTTTTTGGATGAATGAAATGTGAAATGTGGAACCTGTCTCTTAAATCTGCAAAGCAAATTTACCTACGGGTACGAACAAAGCAACCTAACCTAACCTAACCTGACCCCGAGATACTTTAACTCCTCCACTTGAGGCAGGGACTCTCCAATGTACATTTCCGAATCTCAAAATGCTCTGTTCTACCTTGTGATGTCATGAAGCAAGAGTTTTCACTTTAACAGCTCCTTTTACCTCTTGTTCAGTGGAGACTGGCTGAACTGACCCATATGATTCTAGTGAAGGTGTGTGGAGTTTAAAAACACATTCGAGCATTTCCTGTATTATTTCAGGAGGTCGCAAGGTGGAACGGAGTGTTTTGAGATGAGAACTCTACAGAAATGTGCAGGGTTTGTGTGAATGAAACAAAGCACATGTGATGAGGAAACAACATTAGAACAGAGATCAGAAAACAGTGTAACATGGGTTCTTTAAATAATGCACACAATTTGGTATTTTCAAAGGTTAGACACAAAAATGACACAAACTTAATCATATCTAAAAGGAGAGCTGCAAGAACCACAAATGTTCAAATCATTTCATATTGTCACATAAAGGTTTTGTCATGTTAGACTTAATCAAGGTGAGAAAAGGAACCACAACTTTTACTCAAGTAAGAGTACTGTGAAAAGTACAAGTTCCTCAAAAAACGTACTCAAGAAAATATAACTGAGTAAATGTAAACTACGTCTGGAAAAAGAAGAAGAGATGTATTGTGGAAAATTGCTGGGTGTCACAGATTGTAACTACAAAGCAGACAAAAGCACAATGTTTTCTTTAACCACTGAGAGTGCTGCTCAGAATGTGAATACACGGCTCTATATCCATTTTATAGTGAAACATATAATTTGAGTATAAACAAAATCATCCCTACACATTCAGGAGATAAAAATACAGGAGGAAATAAGACAGCTTCAGAAATAAGATTGGAGACATTTTGTGCAAAATGGACTTTTCAGAGCGTTTAAGATAAGACACTACAGGACGTTCATTACATTTAGAGATATCAATGTCAACCGTTTTTTTTTTTTTGTGGTGGCTCTTCTGGTTAAGCAGGAATCCCATTCATGTCAAGGGAGAATTTGGGAAATGTTTTGCATCTTAAATATGACATAAAGTCAGTTAATTTGTGTAAAATGTTCAGAGTTCATGTGCACCAACACGTCACACTGCACTGATTCTCTGACGACTTTAAAACAACTTTATAGGCCGTATTGAACTTATTTACCATATTTTCTGGAGTATAAGTCACACCAGCCAAAAAATGCTTAATGAATAGAAAAAAACATATAAGTTGCACTTTTTGGGGGAAATTTATTTGATAAAATCAGAGACCAGGAACGGACATTTCATGTTGAAAGTCAAATTATAGTAATAACAACAGAAAAGAGAACAACGGGCTGAAAAGGCATCTGGTGTTTTAACACAACATATGAACAGTTATTCAGATCACATTACATTTTTATATTGAGGGGCTGTTGGTTTAATTCTTGGTTTAACTCTTAAACCTTTGACTCTGAACTTCAAATGAACTGTTTGAAATTAATTTGTATGTGTAGTGAGTGTACTGGTTTGAAGTACTTTTCTGTGATTGTTGTTGTACTTTTCTCTGTCCTCTAGATCAGGCATGTCCAATCTATGGCCTGTGGGCCAAATGCGGCCCTCAGACAAATTTTTCTTGGCCCTCAGGCTTCCAGGAGAATTGGCCCAAATTGCCTTGCATCAATGAAAAATTTACTTTTTTTTTTTTTTAATGTACCTTGATAAAGCCAATATTTAATATTTACTGTGTGGTTTTAAGGATCGTAGCGTAAATAAAGACTGATGGGTCATTCTAACGTGTTAAACATGCACATACAATTATTCACTGTATTGGGCACCAGTCTACGGCCCTCGATCGGCCTCTGTTTCGTCTCTGTTTAGATATGTGGCCCTTGATGAAAAAAGTTTGGACACCCCTGCTGTAGATGATTTGACATCGAGACTGAAGATGGAAATTAGACACGCTGGTTATAATCTTTACATATTTACAAGTTTCTCGCTCACTTCAAACTTTTCTTCATTTTCGGCTGCATATTTCACTACTTGTAGCAGGACAGATGCTCTTTCTGCAGGAGACATGCGCAGTAGTGGTAGTGTGAAAATAACAAACTTGTGAAATGATATTTTTTTATATATGTTGCACTTGAGTATAAGTCACAGGACCATCAAAACCATGAAAAAAGTGTGACTTATAGTCTGAAAAAAACAGTACTGTCAAGATCGGCAGCCTCGTACAACATAATACAACCCAAATGATGACGGCAATTTCCTGAATAAGGTGGATAATTTTATGTACAGTCTAGAAAATAAATTTAAAGTGCTACTAGTTACCAAAACATTTTATTGAATCTACTGTTTTAAAATCGTGTCATAGATATGAGTTACCACGTAGTAGCTGCTGAACTATAAATATTCAAATTCAAGTCTATGGAGTCTATAAACGGATTGCAAAAATGGACCTAGCTCAAGTAAGAAAATGTTCCTTTGCAGAAAACTGAAAGTCCCTGTGTCCTCGTGGGGTTGTATTGAGTGCTCCTCTGGTGTGGACCTCTCCAAACATGTTCTGAAATGCACCGGAGTTATTCAGACTTCACTCTATAAATGTTATTGCTTCCAAATATGTCGGAAACTGTACCGGACCTCCTGCCGCTGGAGGCTTTCTGGGCTCATTTTGTTGCTTTGAGCCAGAGAGTCTCAAACTTTTCACACCAAGTACAATCAAGAGAAGATCTGACCTCAAAGAGCAGCAGCTCATGTGAAAATGGACATGTCTGGATCAAGGACTAAAGATGGACTAAAGTGAGACTAAACCATAGAATTAAAAGTTCTAAATAAAGGGGTCCCTCGTTTATCCTGGGGGTTATGTTCTAAAAATAATCCACGATAGGTTAAATCCGCAAAGTAGGCAACTTTATATTTTACAATTATCATATCTGTTTTAAGTCTGTAAAACTCCTCATCACCACACACTTTATACACTTTTCTCTGACAGGGCAGTTACAACCCTTTTTGCATCCTCCTTAAAATGTATTGCTGCTGTCCTCCTTTTCTTATTTTCCTCCTTCTTTATGTAACAAACCAAAGATTCATATATTCCGTAATGGAGCACAGCGCTGACTCCTGCACGGGGCAGTTTTTGGAGACCCACACCCGTGCAGTACAACACCACGCCCGCCCGTTAACCCGAGATTATATCAAACTTTTGAGCTGCCTACACCACAGACTGAACTAAGACTATAGAACTAACCCAGGACTAACCTGGGACTGATTCCAGGACTGAAGAGGAGGACTAAAACAGGACTGAATCAGACCTAAAACAGGACTAAAACAAGAATAAACCAGGACTAAACCAGAACTGAAACAGGACTCACTGTTGGGATGGTGACCGCAGGAGAAAGGACCGGCTCAGCTTCGCACCTCATGGAGGTAAACGCGGCCGTTGCCCGATCGCGCTTTGCAGACACGCTGTTTCGGTGTTCCCTCTCTTAAGTCCAAGATCAAGTCCTGATTTACTCCTGACCTGCCCGTGTGTAATCACTACCTGCCCGCATATCCACCTGTAAAATTCCACAACGTTAAAACCCGAGCGTTTCAGCAACTATTTGCCCGTGGGTTCCCAGCCTCATGCAGGACTCTGCTACAGCAGCATAACTTCTACCTTCCTTCAGCGTGTCCAGAAGTCCAACTTTTTGTGCGATGGTTTGCATCTTCCTCTGCCTTTTGGGTGTGACCGCAGGAGTCTTTGTTAGTGCAGAACATTTCGTTGACATTGTGGGTTTTGTCGGGGAGAAAACTTGCAAACATACAGCACTTCAGAATCACACTGCTAGAGATCCAACATTTATGTAACTTTGGCTGCTGAACACATTCTACACACAGGAGACACGGCACGGAGGAGACTGGTTGACAATGGTCTACAGTCTCTTAGCCAATCAGGACGCAGGGGGAGGAACACAATGCATGTTCATACACTGTTAAAAAGAAGGCATGCAAAATTGCACTAAAAAGATCCACGAAACAATGACGCCGCAAAATGTGAACTGCAATATAGCGAGGGACAACTGTAATGCAGAGGTCAATTACAGATGGTTTTATAGCACAAAAATCTCTAGAAAACAGACATTCTGACAGTGAGCGGTGTCGCCATTTGAACCTTTACCATCTTAACCCACTGATTTGGTTTGGACGGTTAAATGGATTTTGAATTGCGCATTTAATTTGCTCATTTTCCTTTTGCAAAATCACTTCGTAATCTTTTAATTGCTCAAATAAGATCCGTTTAACCTCCCGTCCAGCTCATTCAAATGTGATGCGTCTCTGTTTTGACAAGAGATTTCTGTAAATATTTCATTTCATTTCATGTCACTGTCTGTGTTTTTTTCATTTTAGAGGCTGCAAAAGTCTCCAGACCCAACAGCCCGGAAGCTTCTGAATGTTTAAAGAGAAAAGCAGGGAATGGGCGCACTGCTGGCTGTTTTTGGTAAACTTCATATGGATTATTTATGGCGGTGTTTTTGAGGAAACACAAAAAATGCATTCTGTGATCGCTCAAATTATGAGAAAAGGATCGTATATCACTGACTTGGATTTAGAATTTTACTTGTCTGGATTCTAAAACCCTAAAAATATGTAAGGATTAGTTTAATTTATAATTCTCAAGTAAGTTTATTCAACATGAAAAATGAAATAATACCAGATTGCCTTATGATGACAAGGTCACTGTTCAGTATGTACTCAGTAGTGTTATAACTTTTTTAAAACCTCTATACCCTGTATCATATTTTGATGAACTTTTGCTAGTAATGAAAGGAAATGACCTTCAGTTGGTCATATTTTTGAAAAAAGTCCCCCCGGACTCAAAATGAAGTTTTCGTAAAGCCTCCCAACAACCAGAATAATATCGTTAGAAGGTTAATATCTGTTCAATCATAAAATAACCAAAGGCAATTTTCTCTTTAATAACACAGGAACAAAACACATAATCAGGGTAAAGATAATATAAAATAAGCCACTAATATTCAAAAAATGATGATTGTCAGTGTTGGTTAGCAACGATGAATCGAAGTGGAACGTTGCTCTTGTCTTTACACAGTGTTGGGGAGTAACAGATTACAGGTACCGGAGTTACGTAATCAGAGTACAAATTATGAGTAACTGTATTCAGTTACAGTTACTTTTTCAGTGAGCGGTAATTGGATTACAGTTACTTTGTTGAAATAAATGGATTACATGAAGGTATTTTCCTGTTTTCACATTTTGGGCTATATCCCTTTTTTTTTCTTTTTTTCCCCCCGGTAATTCCACTCATTCCTGGAAACTAAAACAGGTCTAAACTAGATCTAAACCAGGTATAAACCAGGACTAAAGCCAGGTTTAAACCAGGACTAAAAGCAGGGCTAAACTAGATCTAAACAAGATCTAAACCAGGTCTAAACCAGAACTAAAACAGGATGAAAAAACAGGACTAAACCATGCTGGGCGGACATGTCTCCTCCTCTTCTATCAATAATATTTTTAATTTGGTAAAGTAAAGTCTGGGCTTTTCATTTTCTTTTAGCAGACAAAACATCTTATGTTACGATATCCTCGTCTTTGCTTCTCTTCAGCAAATCAAGTAATCCAAAGTATTCAGATTACGTTACTCACTTTAAGTAATTTAATGGATTATGTTACAAACTACATTTTGGGATTTGTAATCTGTAATCTGTAACCTTCCCAACACTATCCTTACACGCGGCATGAATTTCCTGCATCACTTTGATTGCTTCGTTCACAGTGTTGGTTACTGCGTGGGATATCAATTCTTGATGGCTCTTGCTTCCAATGTCTTCTGAGACACCCCTGTGCTGATTGGTCGGCCGCTAAAGCCTCCTCTAACTCAGCTACACGGAACTTCTGGTCTGAGAACCATCGGTCAGCGCATGCAGTGCAAATGAAGAGACAAACTCGCTTCAGCCTACGCCTTGCATCTGGCATGAGTATGAAGGCAAGAATTGGCAAGGATAGCTCTTGAATTCCAGCAAGCATTGCTGATGTTGGGGATTTTTTTAAACTCCACTAACTTATTATTCATCCATTATTATCCATTTTCAGTCAGATTGACTGGTAATGGCCCTTGTGATAACTTAGCACGGTTTTGGAATTCATATCATTGGCTGTAATGTGTATTTCATATTTTTTTTGTTTCGGGGACCTTTTTAAAAGAGCGTTGAAAATGGAGTTTGGTTTCATCCAATCATGATGCAGGACTTTGATTTTGGAAAAAAAAGTTCAAAAAGTTATAACCCTAGTACTCAGACCATTACAGGGAAATACCACCGTCTCAGAAACAGGATCCGCCGCCTATTCCAATATTCCTTCATTAGGACATGTCTCTATTTAGATGTGCCGGTTTTCCAACATTTTTTTAGAATCGCTATTCTGACATGTCATATTTGGTGTTCTCCGCAGATGACGAAATGAATGAAGCACAAATGGTTCATGTAGTTTTAGATTTGATATTTTCCCGAAGTCTGGCCTATGCACTTTTTGTAAAATGCATGACCGTTTCCCAACGGCAATCAGTTGGGACATTTTCCCGTTGTCTGATATCCTCTGTGGCCGAAGTATTCTCTGATCAAACACTTTGCAGCGGCCCAAGCATCTTATGATATATGGGAGCGTAAAGTATAAAAGGCTATCACATTAATATGACTCATGTTGGAAAAGCAGGATGTTTGAAAAGTATTAAAGTGCCGCTATACTCTGACATTAAAAAAATAAGAAACGTGAAGTAGTGGGACGCTTGAAAAATTAGAATGTCAATGTATAAATAGTGGCATGTCGCATGTAGCCCTTTGAAACACTTTAATTTTTAATGTATTAAGTAGTGCTGTAACTAAGGATTGTCAAATAATTTAGTGATTATTCCTTAGATCTGGGGTCTGGTACTGGGCCGTGAAAGTGTGATCCCCCCCTTCCGGATGTGGCTCGTTCATGCCTTGTGGGCCGCATGACTAAACCAGAACTAAAACCAGGACTAAACCAGGACAGTAGGTCCAAACGAACTATTCAAAATGCATCATGGGAGGGGATACGCGTCTTTGCCTGAAATGAAAAGCGACTTCAGTGCAATAACAGATTGTTCTCCAGACACACCCATGACTTTTTTTCCAAATTATTTTGGACATAAAACTGGTCCGTGGCGCAAAAAAGGTTGGGGACCACTGCCCTTAGATCGTACAAGGCCCAAACGTCATTTAGCTGTGATTAATTGATTAAGATGTTGCAACTCTAGGATTAAGGGGTCAGCCTTTATCATCAGAAGACCCTCTAGTCAGAAAATCCATGTTCAGGTAGTGTTACAAATTGTTACAAATTTAAAAAGTAAATATTAAAAGTAATAAATATATTAAACCCTTAAAATACAGCAAAAATGTTTGGGGAAATAATGATCTGGGTGGAAATGTCTGTCTTAAGTGTAACAGGGTTAATAATTGTCTGATTTTCAGGCAACGACTTGCAAAATGTTCAGTAATTCGAGCTCTACAACCTTCATTTCAATTTTATTTTAAATCTTTTTCTTTTAATATAGCATTGGTGGGTTTTTAAACCAACAAATTAAGTAATGCTGGCCTTAGCTAATGCTGTTATGCATGATTATGTGTTTTCCTGTCAATATCTCAAAAAAATTTGATGTTGCAGCCATTTTTAATTGGTATACATCCAAAAGTTTACTAATTCTTCCCTGATATCCAAGGATTATTCCCTGTTTCTTTCATCAAATATACATTCAATTATTCAAGAGATATACTGCTGACAAACCAATAGAAGAAGGAATTTCTGACTAGTGGGCTTTCTGACTAGTGGGCTTTCTGACTAGTGGGCCTTCTGACTAGTGGGCTTTCTGACTAGGGGGCCTTCTGATGATAAGGGTGTAACCAGTATTAAAGGTACAGTATGCAGCTTTGTGTGGCACATCGCCTGTATGATTCCATGGAAATAGAAAGATAAAACCTCACTTCTGAACATTCTCCATGGAATTCTCCACGGTTGTGTTTTATGTCAGACTGTGGAAGACGATAACCAACGGAACAATTCAGCAGAAACAACCACGATGTCAAGAAGAAACAGGAGAGGACCCAAAATGCAGGACTGCACAAAAAAAAAAACAGAAGTAAATATAAAAATCTAAAATTTTCTTTGCAGTTGTAAGTAAAAAACTCTTTCCCTGTCTTTCTTTCTCTCTCCTCCCTAACAGTTCATCTCTTCTTTCTCCATTTCAAAATATCACCTACTTCCCTCCTTCTTCTGTCCTCCCTCTCACCTCTTCCTTTCTTCTCTTTCTCTTTCTCTGATGAATCCCACATTTCAAACCCTCCACTTTCTTCCTCATCTGTCCTCCCTTTCTAACTCTCCTCCTCCTCTTCCTTTCTCTCCCTTCTCCAGCTCTGATTCTCTCTCTTCCCTGTTCTATCTCCAATCTCTCTTTTCTCCTCTCCCACATTTCAACCTTCCCATCCTTCTTTCTCTCTTTCCCCGATGAATCCCTCGACATTTCATCCTCTTCTGTCCTTCCTTTCTTTCTTGTCTTTCTCTTTTTCCTCTCTTCTGTCCTTTCTCTCACCCTCTTTCCTTTCTCTCTCTTCTTTACCAAACCTCGCCCCGTCCCGTCCCGTTCCCTCTCCTCACTGTCTGCTCCGAGATTAATTCGCGTTGGACTTCCTGACACTAATTTCCCGTGTAAGGTGACGTGTCGGCAGGTCCGGCAGGTGCGGCAGGTCCGAGGATGCGAGGATGCAAAGGAGGCAGGTCTCATAAATCATTAGGCGTTAGGGACCCGCGCGCCCACAAAATGACTTAAACAAATGAACCTGTCACGGCTAATAAGACCCTCCATTAACAGAATCTGGGTAAAATAGTAACACAGGAACGAGGCGTCTGAGACTTTTCGCTGTTCAGCTCTAAAGACATTGTGTAACTTTTCCGGTGGAGGGTCCGTCACCTGCTCGTCTCCATGGGTATATTACCGTTTTGCCCAGTGGCCGAGCGTGCATTTTACACCGAGGCTTTCAGTAGTGCTTCATCCTAAAAAATCCACTCCTCAATAACTATTTTATGGTTATAAAAGCATCTTATTATACTGAAACAGAGTATAAAGAGCTGTGGAAATTCTGTGCACAGAGAAGAACCAGAACTAAACCAGGACTAAACCAGAAAAAAAAAAAAAAAAAAAAAAAAAAAAACAGAACTAAACCAGGACTAAACCAGAACAAAACCAGGACTAAACCAGAAAATAAACAGGACTAAATCAGAACTAAACCAGGACTAAACCAGGAAAAAAGAACCAGGACTAACTAAACCAGGACTAAACCAGAACTAAACCAGAAAAAAAAAAACTAAACAGGAACTAAACCAGAACTAAACCAGGACTAAACCAGAAAAGAAAAACAGGACTACACCAGGACTCAACCAGAACTAAACCAGGACTAAACCAGAAAAAGAACAGGACTACACCAGGACTAAACCAGAACTAAACCAGAAAAAAAAAAAAAAAAAAACAGAACTAAACCAGAACAAAACCAGGTCTAAACCAGAAAAAAACAGGACTAAACCAGAACTAAACCAGGACTAAACCAGAAAAAAAACAGGACTAAACCAGAACTAAACCAGAAAATAAACAGGACTAAATCAGAACTAAACCAGGACTAAACCAGAACTAAACCAGAGCTAAACCAGGACTAAACCAGAGCTAAATCAGAACTAAACCAGAAAAAAAACAGGACTAAACCAGAACTAAACCAGACTAAACCAGAACTAAACCAGGAACTAAACCAGAAAAAAGAACAGGACTACACCAGGACTAAACCAGAACTAAACCAGAAAAAAAAAAAAAAAAAAAAAAAACAGAACTAAACCAGGTCTAAACCAGGACCGTTTGTCGGGACTGGCGCGAAGGTACACCTGTGTAGACTGTCGGGTGAGACGCTCCGGGACTCGGCTCGGCTCTCTTGCTGTCTCTCAAGTCCAAGATTAGTCCTGATTTACACCTGGTTTAGACCTGGTTTAGACCTGGTGTAGTTCTGGTTTTGACCTGGTTTAGTCCTGTTTCTGCTACAGATGCAGTTTGCTGCTTTGGCTGGTTCACTCTCTGACTGTCCAATCACGGGTCTGAATCCGGTGACGTCGTTCGCTGCTGAAGGTCCTGGCGACACCAACTCAAAATCTGGTTGGTTGAAGCAACAGTTTCATGGACATTTATTTTGTGTTCGAGGGCCTGCAGAACGGATTGTGAAGGTCTCAGGCAAACTTCTTTGACTTTGATTCTGCCTAGCAACAAGTGACGGCTGAAATGTGATTGGTCAAATGCTTTAATATGAAAATACATGTCAGGAAGCAGCACAGGCATCAGAAAAGCTGTGAAAGGAAACAAACAGACCATTAGAAATTATTTAATAATAATATAATTAACATCTGTCTGTGATTCAGATTTTTTTATTCCAACAGAGAAGGCTTTGCAGGCCCTGACGCCCCACAACTGGTTTTGCCTTTATTATTCCACAGTACAGAAATAAACGTTGTAGTGTTTTTAAGGTATTTTTCAGCTATAAAACCACTTTTTATTGAATAAATGTAAGGTAAATAATTCTTTGTAAAGTTTTGTCAAAGAACTGTGAGTCTGGTCTTCTGTCACGCTGAGTTCAGATATGAGTGATTGACAGGTGCATTAACCAATCAGAGAAAAGCAAATAAAGTAAAACAAAACCCATAATACAGAGGACTGAAAAGCACTGTGTGTTAGTCCTTCAGACCCGACCTCGTACTTAACTCTCCCCTTTAGTCCTTGAGACCCGACCCTGTACTTAAGTCTCCCCTTCAGTCCTTCAGACCCTACTCCACACTTTACTCTCCCCTTTAGTCCTTCAGACCCTACCCCACACTTTACTGTCCCCTTTAGTACTTCAGACCCTACCCCACACTTTACTGTCCCCTTTAGTACTTCAGACCCTATCCCACATTTACTCTCCCCTTTAGTCCTTCAGACCCTACCCCACAATTTATTGTCCCCTTTAGTCCTTCAAACCCTACCTCACATTTTACTCTCCCCTTTAGTCCTTCAGACCCTACCCCACAATTTACTGTCCCCTTTAGTCCTTCAGACCCTACCCCACAATTTACTGTCCCCTTTAGTCCTTCAGACCCTACCCCACAATTTACTGTCCCCTTTAGTCCTTCAGACCCTACCCCACACTTTACTGTCCCCTTTAGTACTTCAGACCCTATCCCACATTTTCCTCTCCCCTTTAGTCCTTCAGACCTTACCCCACAATTTACTGTCCCCTTTAGTCCTTCAAACCCTACCCCACACCTTACTCTCCCCTTTTAGTCTTTCAGACCGTACCCCACCCTTCTCTCCCCTTTAGACCTTCAAACCCGGTCTCAGACTTAACACTCCCCTTTTCTTCTTCAGACCCGACCCCACACTTTATTGTCCCCTTTAGTCCTCCAGACCCCACCTCTTCTCTCAATCACTCTCCCCTTTAGTCCTCCAGCTCATGGTATCCCACTTTCAACTTAAGAGCAGCTGATGGTGCCTAACCTTACAGCCTAATTACAGCTCAGATCTGTGGAGAGGCATACCTGTTCACAGTAAAAATGTAGTTTTTCAAATTATTATTTTTTTTCTCTTCAACAAATGGAATAAATGCAACTTCAACGCCAGACTGTAGATCGAAATTTCCAGCCAAAGACGTAACCATGGAGACGAGCCAGTGACAGACCCTCCACCGGAAAAGTTACACACTGAACCTTTTTTAAACATTTCCTCAGGCTCCACTCTGAAACACTGACTTTATCTGCACTATCCGCTACAAATCCGGCCTCAAATCTCCGAAATAAACATCAGACTAAAGTCCCTGCGTCGTCTTCGTGACACACTTCCTGCCAAATCATTTCTCAGATTTACGGAGCTGCCAAAAAAAAAAAAAAAAAAAAGAAAGAAAAGAAAAAAAAAAAGAAACGTTTTACTCCCGTTTTCCTAAGCGCGAACCGACGACGCGAGAGATCCGCACCAGGAACACAAAATAAATAAATATATAAATGAATAAAAAGTCAAATTTAATTTAAACGATATCATCTCTTCACGGCCGGGTGGAAATGCCGATGTTTTTTCGAGGCTCCGGCTAAGTATTTCGGGGCTCAGATGTAGAGTGCGCTCTCCGAAACACAGTGGTCATTGGGTGAAGATAAGGACAGAGAGGAAGAGGAGGAAGAGGAGGAAGAGGAGGGAGGAGGGGGTGAAGTGCTGAGTGTGGGGCTGTTCTGTTTGACTTTGGGGCAGAGCTGAACGGTCAGAGCGGACTTTAAAAAGACGTGTGGAAGCGTGACGCGAATTTAAAGCGAAGGTTATGTTTATGAACGCGCTCCAATCTGCTGCGAGGAAGAAGAGGAAGAGGATGAGCGTTTACTGTAAGGATGGATTTGAATGTAGTTAAAGGGGAACTGCGTTAAAGGGAAGTAAAAGGAATCACTTGTTCTCAGGGTTCCCGCTCTTTTCACTGACAAAATGTTACAAAATTTCCATGATTTTTTCATGATCTAAAGTGAATTTTCCATGACTTTACAGCACCTTCGTGTGTAGAATTGATCAGACTTTTAGGGCTAAATCTGAAATGTTAACCCTTTCCACTCACATTATGATTTGGGATTATAGGTTTTTAACATTAAAATACTGTCAGTGCATTTATTGTCGTCTCTTTTAAACAAAAGGCGCATACACTTGGAAATGCTGTATTTTTCACACTGTAAGTCGCACTTTTTTTAATGGTTTATGTCAGGCATGTCCAAACTACGGCCCGTGGGCCAAATGCGGCCCTCGGACAAATTTTTCTTGGCCCTCAGGCTTCCAGGAGTATTGGCCCAAATGACCTTACATCAATTAAAAATGTACATTTTATTGCAAGTTTTTTGAAAATTTACGCAAATATTGATTATTTAGTGTGCAGTTTTGAGGATCATAGCATGAATAAAGACTCATTCTAATGTTTTAAATCATGCACATATTGCAATTATTCACCGTACTGAGCACCAGTCTTTGGCCCTCTGCTTCATCTGTGTTTAGAGATGTGGCCCTTGATGAAAAAAGTTTGGACACCCCTGGTTTATGTGGTCCTGCGACGTACATTCCGGTGCGACTTATATATTAAATTTTCACACTGACGGCCAACAGAGGGCGCTCCAAGATGATGTGTCAGTATCTGCTGCTCCTGTTGCTCCTGTACCACTGTCAATCCATTCTACTGCTCATGTCTCCTGAAGAAAAAGCCTCTGTTCTGCTGCAAGTTGTGAAATCTGCAACCGAAAATGGTAATCGAGCAGCAGAAAGAAAGTTTAGAGTGAGTGAGAAACTTGTGAGGGACTGGCAGAAAGCGGGAATAGAGAACACAGAAGGTGCACCATGCAACTTTCCTGGAAGCCACTGAATGGATGGACAAACCCTGGACTTCACTGACAACGAAACCATCCTGTCGGGATTCAGAAAGGCAGGAATAATTCTAACTTGAACTGATATTGACTCTGATGACAGCTACACAGAAGAAGAAGCGGCGCTCTGTTTACCTCCGGAGGTCGCGGAGTTGCTCAGAAGTGACACCGAGGATGAAGAATTTAGTGATTTGGAGTGAGATGGAGAGTTTGTTAAACTTGTTCTGTTCTGTTGTTTATGTTATAGTTTATCTGAAGAACTGTTCATATGTGACAATAACAGTCTGTTGTTCTCTGTTCTATTGTCATTACTATAATTTGCCTTTCAAGATGAAATGTCAGTTCCTGGTCTCTGATTTTATAAAATAAATTTCCCCCAAAAAGTATGACTTATAGTCCAAAGCAACTTATATATGTTTTTTCTTCTTCATTGTGCATTTTTTGGCTGGTGCGACTTATATTCTGAAGTTATAGTCTGAAATATATGGTAATCATAATAGTGTAATTATAACTTAACAGAACAATGCAGTGGCGTGAAAGAGATACTAAAATTCCATGACTTTTCCAGGCCTGGAAAGTGCCATTTTCAATTTCTGTGACTTCCATGACACAGTACATGGTGTGAGCAGGGTCACATGCTTGTCTCCATGGAGATGTTATTGCTTTGTCTATAATGTTCAACATTCTGACATCTTGCATTTACTCTATTACAGCTGCTTCATTGCTCTAACAGTGAGCTGGACCACCTCTTCACAGATCTGATCTGTAACTTCACTTGCATCGTCTGCTTTTCTCCATGGAGATAAATGTTTAATGTCATACGTTGTTTTTATTCATTATTCTATGCAAAGAATGTTTTTAAAATGCTATGAATTTGACCCAAAGTAACTACAGATTCAAGTCCTATGAAGGAAATAAAAGTAAAAAAGAATCTGACCTGAATGGGTTCTACCTAAACCCCAGCATCTGCAGCTAAGTATGAATCAGTACTAGTGCAGCCTCTGCAGCTCAGGGAGGGAATTTTAGAGGTTCTAAGCTTTCACATGATGTGGTATTCACATTGTGCCCATGATGTCCCAGACACGTCTCTCCATTAGGAAACAACAAGGCGTTTCTGATCTTATCTAAGAGCCTGTTTACAGGAGAACGCTTGCAGGTAAAAATGACAAAATATTTTATCGGAAGTTCCTTTCATTTAGACTCTGACGGTGTTTTTGGGGCTTAAAAATGCAAAAATCTGAAACCACCCTCCAGAGTGGAAAAGCTGAATACGCTCTGCCGTAGCGTTTCCGTCTACACTGCCCAAGACGCAAAACTCTGGTCAGATTGTCTGATGTCATTCAAGCATTACGTCACATACATACAGTACACAGAAACAAACATGTCGGATGGCGTGCATACCCAATCAAATTCCACACACTTTTGCGTCACCGTATGCACGCAGATTCCCTCCTGAAAACATCTAAACATCTAAACGTGGAATATTAAAAGTGAAGACGCGACGCCACTTTTGCATCTTCTGTTCAGACTGTCATATAATGTTTTTATGTTTTTATTGCTATGAAACTAATAAAATCATACATTCTTACTTTGAGTCGGCTTGCATCTCCACAAACCTGACTCTTATGCAGTGTTGGGAAGGTTACTTTTAAAATGTATTCCCCTACAAATTACAGGTTACATACCTCAAAATGTAGTTTGTAACGTAATTCATTAAGTTACTTAAGGTGAGTAACGTAATCTGAATACTTTGGATTACTTGATATTGTCATGCTTTTAAAACTGCATGAATGTTGCAACCACATCCTGAAAATTCATGGTTGTTCTCTTCAAATTGGCTGAGCCCAAGTCTCCATGAATAAGAAACAGTTTACTGTACAAAAGCAAAGACTAGGATCTTAACATGAGATGTTTTGTCTGTTTAAAGACAATAAAAAGTCCAGTCTTTACTGAACCAGATTAAAAATATTATTGATAGAGAAATTATTTTTATATGAGATCACTGCTGCCTTAAATTATGTCCACTTACTGTTAGGTCTTATAATGTTTAAACCTGGTTTAGACCTAGTTTAGTCCTGGTTTAGTCCTATTTTAGACCTGGTTTAGACCTGGTTTAATCCTGGTTTAGTCCTGTTTAGACCTGGTTTAATCCTGGTTTAGTCCTGGTTTAGACCTGGTTTAGTCCTGGTTTAGTCCTGGTTTAGACCTGGTTTAGTCCTGGTTTAGTCCTGGTTTAGACCTGGTTTAATCCTGGTTTAGTCCTGGTTTAGTCCTGGTTTAGACCTGGTTTATCCTGGTTTAGTCCTGGTTTAGACCTGGTTTAGTCCTGGTTTAGTCCTGGTTTAATCCTGGTTTAGTCCTGGTTTAGTCCTGGTTTAGACCTGGTTTAGTCCTGGTTTAGTCCTGGTTTAGACCTGGTTTAATCCTGGTTTAGTCCTGGTTTAGTCCTGGTTTAGTCCTGGTTTAGACCTGGTTTAGTCCTGGTTTAGACCTGGTTTAGACCTGATTTACTGCTGTTTTTAGTCCTGGTTTTAGTCCTGGTTTAGACCTGGTTTAGTCCTGGTTTAGACCTGGTTTAGACCTGATTTACTGCTGTTTTTAGTCCTGGTTTTAGTCCTGGTTTAGCCCAAAATGTGAAAACAGGAAAATACCAGCATGTAATCCATTTATTTCAACAAAGTAACTGTAATCCAATTACCACTCACTGAAACAGTAACTGTAACTGAATACAGTTACTCATAATTTGTACTCTGATTACATTACAGTACAGTACATTTAATCTGTTACTCCCCAACACCTCCTCCTGCTTTTCTTCGTGTAAATGTTGTTCCTGAGTCTAATGTCCCACAGTCTGACATAAAACACACACACACAGGTTTAACTTTCTGTTTCCATGGACACACAACCTCCAGAAAGTTACACACTTCACCTTTAATCAAAATCTCCCCGACTTGAGCCTATAACGATCCTTTTTTTCCCTTTGTCACCGTGACTTCGGGAGTGTTCTCATAAAGATAATCCGTCGTATGTGTTGGTGAGGACAGTTCATATATGACACGGATCTTCTCCTACACGAGACACAAATACAGTTGGTGCTGCTGCTCCTGATCCTCTGTCACTCAAACCGCTCACACGAGAGAAGCACATTTTTTGTCTGTTTAAAGACAATAAAAAGTCCAGTCTTTACTGAACCAGATTAAAAATATTATTGATAGAGAAATTATTTTTATATGAGATCACTGCTGCCTTAAATTATGTCCACTTACTGTTAGGTCTTATAATGTTTAAACCTGGTTTAGACCTAGTTTAGTCCTGGTTTAGTCCTGGTTTAGTCCTATTTTAGACCTGGTTTAGACCTGGTTTAGTCCTGGTTTCCTGTCCTTTAGTCCTGGTTTAGACCTGGTTTTAGTCCTGGTTTAGACCTGGTTTAATCCTGGTTTAGTCCTGGTTTAGACCTGGTTTAGTCCTGGTTTAGACCTGGTTTAGTCCTGGTTTAGTCCTGGTTTAGACCTGGTTTTTATCCTGGTTTTAGTCCTGGTTTAGTCCTGGTTTAGACCTGGTTTAATCCTGGTTTAGTCCTGGTTTAGACCTGGTTTAGTCCTGGTTTAGACCTGGTTTAGTCCTACCTGGTTTAGTCCTGGTTTAGTCCTGGTTTTAGACCTGGTTTAGTCCTGGTTTAGTCCTGGTTTAGTCCTGGTTTAATCCTGGTTTAGTCCTGGTTTTAGACCTGGTTTAGTCCTGGTTTAGTCCTGGTTTGTCCTGGTTTAGACCTGGTTTAGTCCTGGTTTAGTCCTGGTTTAGACCTGGTTTAGTCCTGGTTTAGTCCTGGTTTAGACCTGGTTTAATCCTGGTTTAGTCCTAGTTTAGACCTGGTTTAGTCCTGGTTTAGACCTGGTTTTAGTCCTGGTTTAGTCCTGGTTTAGTCCTGGTGGTTTAGACCTGGTTTAGTCCTGGTTTAGTCCTGGTTTAGACCTGGTTTAGTCCTGGTTTAATCCTGGTTTAGTCCTGGTTTAAGACCTGGTTTAGTCCTGGTTTAGACCTGGTCCTGGTTTAGTCCTGGTTTAGTCCTGGTTTAGTCCTGGTTTAGACCCTGGTTTTAGTCCTGGTTTAGCCCAAAATGTGAAAACAGGAAAATACCAGCATGTAATCCATTTATTTCAACAAAGTAACTGTAATCCAATTACCACTCATGGAAACAGTAACTGTAACTGAATACAGTTACTCATTATTTGTACTCTGATTACATAACGCCGGTACATTTAATCTGTTACTCCCCAACACTGCCCTTATTTGACCTCCTCCTGCTTTTCTTCGTGTAAATGTTGTTCCTGAGTCGATAATGTCCCACAGTCTGACATAAAACACACACACACAGGTTTAACTTTCTGTTTCCATGGACACACAACCTCCAGAAAGTTACACACTTCACCTTTAATCAAAATCTCCCCGACTTGAGCCTATAACGATCCTTTTTTTCCCTTTGTCACCGTGACTTCGGGAGTGTTCTCATAAAGATAATCCGTCGTATGTGTTGGTGAGGACAGTTCATATATGACACGGATCTTCTCCTACACGAGACACAAATACAGTTGGTGCTGCTGCTCCTGATCCTCTGTCACTCAAACCGCTCACACGAGAGAAGCACATTTTTTACACTACATTTACTCCCCCTTCGCTCCTCTCGCCCTCCCCTCGTCTGCGGGACCGGCTCGGAGCGGGTCTGCCCCCTGCTGTACGACAAAAGTACTGCTACTACTCCCATTTTCAGACACTTCTGCTTTTTTAAAATACATTTAAAAGTCGCTTGGGTTGAAGTGTTACAGCAAAAACGTCGTGAGCTTCGTTTGTCCGGAGCTGAGCGCGGTGGGCGACACTCCGTTAAATCTGTGTGTCGTTCGTTCATTTGTTTTTCAAAATAAAACCAAAAATAAGAACATGAAAAAATCATTATCATCTAATTCATTATTTGTCTCCAAAACCAAATTGAAAAAATGGATAATGATTTGTCTTTTTCAGTTTTTGATTTTGTGTTTAAATTGAATAATGATGCTGGACTGAGCTAGGACTAAACCAGGACTGAACCAGGACTAAACCAGGACTGAATCAGGGACTAAAACCAGGACTGAACCAGAGACTAAACCAGGACTGAACCAGGACTAAACAACTGAATCAGGGAACCAGGACTGAACCAGGACTAAACCAGGACTGAACCAGGACTAAACCAGACTGAATCAGGACTGAACCAGGACTGAACCAGGACTAAACCAGACTGAACCAGGACTGAACCAGGACTGAGGACTAAACCAGGACTGAAACTAGGACTAAACCAGGACTGAACTAGGACTAAACCAGGACTACACCAGGACTCAACCAGGACTCAACCAGGACTAAACCAGGACTGAACCAGGACTGAACTAGGACTAAACCAGGACTGAATCAGGACTAAACCAGGACTGAATCAGGACTAAACCAGGACTGAACCAGGACTAAACCAGGACTGAACAGGACTGAACCAGGACTGAACCAGGACTAAACCAGGACTGAACCAGGACTGAACCAGACTAAACCAGGACTGAATCAGGACTGAACCAGGACTGAACAGGACTAAACCAGGACTGAAGAACCAGGACTAAACCAGGACTGAACCAGGACTAAACCAGGACTGATCAGGAATAAACCAGGACTGAACCAGGACTGAACCAGGACTGAACCAGGACTAAACCAGGACTGAACCAGGACTAAACCAGACTGAACCAGGACTGAACCAGGACTGAGCCAAGACTAAACCAGGACTGAACTAGGACTAAACCAGGACTGAACTAGGACTAAACCAGGACTACACCAGGACTCAACCAGGACTCAACCAGGACTAAACCAGGAGTGAACCAGGACTGAACTAGGACTAAACCAGGACTGAACCAGAACTAAACCAGGACTCAACCAGGACTGAGTCAGGACTGAACCAGGACTAAACCAGGACTCAACCAGGACTGAATCAGGACTGAACCAGGACCGAAACATGACTGAAACAGGAGTGTCGGGACGGGCCTGGAGGTGCGCCCACGTAGACTGTCTGGTGATCAGGACTGAGGCCAGGACCAGACTGGGACAGAGACCCGGGACTGACTCCATGACTAGATCCAGACTAAACCAAGACTGAACCAGGACTAAACCAGGTCTAAACCAGCAGTGAACCAGGACTAAACCAGATCCCGGTCTCAGTCCTGGTCAGGTCCTGGTCTGGTCCCAATCTTAGTCCCAATCTCAGTCCTGGTCTCAGTCCCGTTTTCAGTCCTGTTTCAGCCCTGATTCAGTCCATATGCAGAGCAAAAGTCCAGGATCGCAGTTTAAGTCACGGAAACGGGAAATGGCTGTTATCCGTTTTTGGTTTTGTTTTGTTTTTCCCCATTATTCATTAATTTAAACACAAAATCGGAATTCTCAGTCCCATTCTGGTCCCAGTCCCAGTCCCGGTCACAGTCCTCGTTCAGTCCTGGTTTACTCCCAGTTTAGTCCTGGTTCAGTCCTGGTTCAGTCTGGTTTAGTCCTGGTTTAGTCCTGGTTCAGTCCTGGTTTAGTCCTCGTTCAGTCCTGGTTTACTCCTGGTTCACTCCCGGTTTAGTCCTGGTTCAGTCCTGGTTCAGATCGGCATTGCAGTTTAAGTCACGAAATCGGAAAACGGACGTTATCTGTTAGTTGTTGTTTATTTTTTTTTATTTTATTTTTTTTCATTATTCATTTAAACACAAAATTGAAAATGGTAAACAATGAATCGTTATCTTTTTTTTTTTTTTTTTTTTTTTTTTTCATTTTGGTTTTGGAGACAAATAATGAATTTTCCTTTTCTTATTTTTGGTTTTATTTTGAAAAACGAATGAACGAATGATACACGGATTCCGTTCGTTCACTTCTTTCCACCGTCTATGCTCGGATCAGAAGCGAGTCCTTTTAACTTTAAACCAACTGGATTCCAACATTGAAACTGGCAACACAAATCAGAGACTCATTTGAGGCTCATTCTGCTTTGTAACTGGATTATCGTCGTGGGAACTGAAACGCCAAATTATTGCTCAAATTAATGGGCCACTCTAATGTTTTTGTAATGAAGAATAAAACCACATCACAGTTGTTGTTTGTACATTTGAACATGTTTATCTTGTATCTGGGACGCAGATATAAGTTCTGTTTATGAAATTTAAACTCAAAATCTTATATGCAGTTCCTTTAATTAAAAAGCAAACATTCATTTTTAAGAAACTACAGAATTTATTTGACATTTTTTTTACATTGTTTTGTGTTTAATGTGTTCATATAGTATGGAAAAAACAAATCATCTTTTTTGTTTGTTTGTTTGTCTTTGTTTTTTTGTACGATTTCTGTTGGATTAAATTAAATGTAGTCACCCAAAATGAGGCTTTGAAACCGAGATCCAAAATGTAAATATAAAGAAAGTGTCATTGTAAAGAAATTCACATTTTTACCTTAAATGTATAGTCTTGTACTTTACAAGATTTTGACAAAACATGCTAAAGGATTTTTGAAGTTTAATTGCAAGTCTGATTTTATTCAAGTCTCAAAAAAAAAAAAAAAAAAAAAAAAGTGGTGAAATTAAAATGTTTAGGCAAATGTTCAGTCATATTGAGTATATGCAAATATTAAATAAGTTATTAATAATGCCCTATGTATATTTATGTGTATTTATATAGGGCAACAAAAAGTGGCAAGAATTTTTAATGTAATTTCTTTTTATGTTTCTGTTTTGAATGTTGGGGAAAATAAATAAATAAATCAAAAATCAATAAAAAATTGACAATTTTTACATATAAAATGGCTTAGTATTGTATGAAAACATTACATGATAAAAAATGTGGAATGCCTTTTTTTCCCTTACATTTATGTCAAAAAAACAAAACAAAAAAACAGAGCAAGTTTCAAATAGATCTCTCTAAATTACAGATATTTCCTTTTCACATGCAGTTTTTCATCTTAACAGCTGAACAAATTCTTATTATTTTTATAAATGTAAACGTTTATTTTCAGTGAAGGTTCAATGAGGAGAACTGAGCAGAAAATACAAGAAATTAGTAATACAACACTGCCCCCTGCTGGATTTTTAAGGGTAGTACACAGGCAGTACATTTGTCCGCTTTTTATAGGTCATAACTTAATTTAAACACCAGAAAGCAATTTGGGTGAAAATCTTGTGCATAATTACTCAAAATATTCTTAAAAAAGCGTAATATCTGCCCTTTTTTTTTTTATTTATGTTATAATGTTTCCTCATCAGAAACAGACCTGCTAGTTGTGTTTTGTTTCATTCACACACGTTTAACACACAAACAAACTTGCATATTTAGGCTTTAGTTCTTCTCCCAAACTGAAAACACTCTGTTCCACCTTGTGATGTCACACAGGTGGTAATACAGGAAGTGCTCCACTGTGTTTTTAAACTCCGTAAACCATCACGAGAATCAAAATGAAACAAAACACAACTAACTCCATATGCGGTTTTTGAAAAGGTAACAACATTATGACATGGTTTAATGTTGAGGAGGAGAGAAAGAGTGAGAAGAGGAAGGAGAAAGAGAGAGAGAAAAGAAAAGAAGAGCAGAAGGAGGAGAAGAGGAGGATGGAAGAGGTAAGGAGGGATGAAGAGAAGAGAGGAGTAATTTGAAACATATTTAGTACAAAACTATTTACCGTTTCCTTATCACAATGTTTATTTTGTTATCTACTTCTCTCCCTCTTTCTCTCTCTCTCTCTTTCTCCTACTCCCTCGTTCCACAGTCTGTCCTCTCCTTTTCAATCTCGTCTTTCTTTCTCTGACTCCAGTTCAAATCGATAGCGTGAAACTCCCCACAGACTCGACACTGACAGCTGTCCCTCTCCCTCCCTCCATCTCTCCTCTCTCCTCTTCCTCTCATCTCTTTACATTCTCTTTTTCACTCTCCTCTCTCTCTCTACATCCCTCCCTTTCTGCGCCCGTTTTCTTACTCGTCTATTCCGCCCCTCTGTCCATCTATTTTCTCTCTCCTCGTCCTCATCGCCTTCTTTCCTAACTTTCTTCTTCCTTCTCCACCCGAGTATTTTTTCTTACTCTTTTTCTCTCTATTCCCTCGTTCTCCCCTCATACTCCATGCTGACCCCTGTTCTCTCTCTTTCTTCCCCTCTTTCTATCTCTCTCTCTCCCTTCTCAATCGTTCCTTTTCCTCATTTTGCACACTGACAGCTATCACCTCTGTTTCATCTCTTTCTCTCTCTCCCTCGTTCCATATTGACACCTGTCTCTCTCTCCTCCTCTCTCCTTTATCTCTCTCTCTCTCTCTCTCTACTGAAAGCTGTCCCGCTTCTTCTCTCTTTTCTCTCTCACTCTCATCTCATCCTCCATCCTGACAGCTATCCCCCTCTCCCTCTTCCTCTCCTCTCTCTCTCTCTCTCCATTCATACTCCACACTGATATCTGCCCCTCTTTCTCGTTCTCTCTCCCTCCATCTCTTTCTCTTTCCATAGTCTCCTCAGTGGCAGCTGTCTCTCTCTCTTCTCTCTCTCTCTCTCCTCATACTCCACACTGACATATCAATCTCTCTCTCTCTCTCTCTTCTCTTTCTCTTCTCTTTGTCCTCTTTTTCTCTCTCCTCTGTTCTTTTCTCTCTCTTCTCTCTCCTCTCTCCTCTGTCTCTTTCTCTCTCCTTCCATCTCTCTTTCTCTCCCCTCATACACTGACAGCTGTCCCTCTCTCTTCTCTCTTCTTTCTTCTCTCTCTCTCTTTGTAGTCCTCCTCACTGACAGCTGTCTTTCTCTCTTCTCTCTCTCACCCTCTCTCTTCTTGCTCCATAATCTCCTCACTGACAGCTGTCCCTCTCTCTCTTCTCTCTCTTCTCTCTCTTCTCTCTCTCTCTTCTCTCTCTCCGTAGTCTCCTCACTGACAGCTGTCCCTCTCTCTTTCTTTCTTTTCTCTCTCGTTCTTCTCTCTCTCTCTTCTCTCTCTGTAGTCTCCTCACTGACACCTGTCCCCCTCTCTCTCTCTTCTCTCTCTATAGTCTCTTCAATAACAGCTGTCCCTCTTCTCTCTCTAGTCTCTTCAATAAGCTGTCCCTCTCTCTCTCTTCTCTTTCTTCTCTCTCTCTGACAGCTGTCCCTCTCTTCTCTCTCTCTTCTCTTTCTCTGTAGTCTCCTCACTGACAACTCTCTCTCTCTCTTCTTTCTCTCTCTGTAGTCTCCTCATTGACAGCTGTCCCTCTCTCTCTCTCTTCTTTCTCTTCTCTCTCTCTGTAGTCTCCTCACTGACAGCTGTCCCTCTCTCTCTCTCTCTTCTCTCTCTCTCTTCTCTCTCTCCGTAGTCTTCTCACTGACAGCTGTCCCTTTCTCTTTCTTTCTTTTCTCTCTCTCTTCTTTCTCTTGTCTCTCTCCGTAGTCTCCTCACTGACAGCCGTCCCTCTCTCTCTTCGTTCTCTTCTCTCTCTTCACAGTCTCTTCTCTGACAGCTGTCCCTCTCTCTTTTTTCTTTC
Organism: Boleophthalmus pectinirostris; assembly: GCF_026225935.1. Classification (NCBI taxonomy): domain Eukaryota; kingdom Metazoa; phylum Chordata; class Actinopteri; order Gobiiformes; family Gobiidae; genus Boleophthalmus; species Boleophthalmus pectinirostris. The sequence continues at coordinate 34,373,170 of NW_026571473.1, forward strand.
TTTTCTCTCTCTTCGTTCTTCTCTCTCTCTTTTCTCTCTCTGTAGTCTCCTCACTGACAGCTGTCCCTCTCTCTCTTCTCTCTCTTCTCTCTCTCTGACAGCTGTCCCTCTCTCTCTTCTCTTCTTCTCTTCTCTGTAGTCTCCTCACTTGACACTGTCTCCTCTCTTCTCTCTCTTCTTTTCTCTCTCTGTAGTCTCCTCACTGACAGCTCTCTCTCTCTCTCTTCTCTCTCTCTCTCATAGTCTCTTCAATAACAGCTGTCCCTCTCTCTCTCTCTCTCTCTCTTCTCTTCTCTCTCTCTGACAGCTGTCCCTCTCTTCTCTCTCTCTTCTCTCTCTTCTCTCTGTAGTCTCCTCACTGACAGCCTGTCCCTCTCTCTCTCTCTCTCTCTTCTCTCTCTCTCTCTCTGACAGTCTCTCCTCTCTTCTCTCTCTCTCTCTCTCTCTCTCTCTCTTCTCTCTCTCTGTAGTCTCCTCACTGACAGCTGTCCTCTCTCTCTTCTCTCTCTTCTCTCTCTTCTCTTTCTCTGTAGTCTCCTCACTGACAACTCTCTCTCTCTCTCTCTCTCTCTCTTCTCTCTCTCTGTAGTCTTCTCACTGACAGCTGTCCCTTTCTCTTTCTTTCTTTTCTCTCTCTTCTTTCTCTTGTCTCTCTCCGTAGTCTCCTCACTGACAGCCGTCCCTCTCTCTCTTCGTTCTCTTCTCTCTCTTCACAGTCTCTTCTCTGACAGCTGTCCCTCTCTCTTTTTTCTTTTCTCTCTCTCTTCGTTCTTCTCTCTCTCTTCTCTCTCTGTAGTCTCTTCAGTAACAGCTGTCCTCTCTCTCTCTTCTCTTTCTTCTCTCTCTCTGACAGCTGTCCCTCTCTCTCACTTCGTTCTTCTCTCTCTGTAGTCTCCTCACTGACAACTCTCTCTCTCTCTCTCTCTTCTTTTCTCTCTCTGTAGGCTCCTCACTGACAGCTGTCCCTCTCTCTCTTCTCTCTCTATAGTCTCTTCAATAACAGCTGTCCCTCTCTCTCTCTTCTCTTTCTTCTCTCTCTCTGACAGCTGTCCCTCTCTTCTCTCTCTCTTCTCTTTCTCTGTAGTCTCCTCACTGACAACCCTCCCTCTCTCTTCTCTCCTCTCTCTCTCTCTCTGTAGTCTCCTCACTGACAACTCTCTCTCTCTCTTCTTTTCTCTCTCTGTAGTCTCCTCATTGACAGCTGTCCCTCTCTTCTCTCTCTTCTTTCTCTTCTCTTTCTCTGTAGTCTCCTCACTGACAACTCTCTCTCTCTCTCTCTCTCTCTTCTCTCTCTCTGTAGTCTTCTCACTGACAGCTGTCCCTTTCTCTTTCTTTCTTTTCTCTCTCTTCTTTCTCTTGTCTCTCTCCGTAGTCTCCTCACTGACAGCCGTCCCTCTCTCTCTTCGTTCTCTTCTCTCTCTTCACAGTCTCTTCTCTGACAGCTGTCCCTCTCTCTTTTTTCTTTCTTTTCTCTCTCTTCGTTCTTCTCTCTCTCTCTTCTCTCTCTGTAGTCTCTCACTGACAGCTGTCCCTCTCTCTCTCTCTCTTTCTTCTCTCTCTCTTCTCTTTCTCTGTAGTCTCCTCACTGACAGCTGTCCCTCTCTTCTCTCTCTTCTTTCTCTTTTCTCTCTCTGTAGTCTCCTCACTGACAGCTGTCCCTCTCTCTCTTCTCTTCTCTTCTCTCTCTCTGACACTGTCCTCTCTCTCTCTCTTCTCTTTCTTCTCTCTCTCTGACAGCTGTCCCTCTCTTCTCTCTCTTCTTTCTCTTCTCTCTCTCTGTAGTCTCCTCACTGACAGCTCTCTCTCTCTCTCTCTTCTTTCTCTCTCTGTAGTCTCCTCACTGACAGCTGTCCCTCTGCCCTGCGTCTCTGCGGACATCAGGACGGACAGCTCTGGTTTAACATTCTCTCTGCAGGACAGAGACAGCCGCACTTACAGGAGCTCGCGAGGGTCAAAAATGTCAAACGCGCTCTTAGATTCTTATGCAGCGTGTCGCCAAGAATGTACCAAGGTCAGCGACCGTCAGAAATTAGAAAAATATGGTACGACAACTGAACTTTGTCCATGTATCCGAACTCAACCCGACAATTCAGCCAAAAAAACAGACACAAATAAAAGCATGTTGTTGCTGTTATTTCTTTTTCATTTTGGTAGTTTTGATTGCACAGAAAAACATGCCACAAACCTGACTCTTACTTGGCCGCTTCTTGATGAGAGCATGAAAATATTCTTTTGGCTACAATCTTCCACAGAATTGAATGTTCCGAAGTGAAGTTTTAACTTTCTGAATCATACAGGCGAAGAGCCACCTCCAGAATTTACACGGTGTAAGCTTTAATTGGTCCGTATGAAATCAGCCATTTTCAAGGAATCTCCCCTATGAGCCGTCTCAGATTTGGCTGAAAAAAATTCAAAAAATTTCTAAAATCACCAAATGAAAGAATCTCAAATTTTAGCTCAATCCCTTGAGTCGTTCCTGAGTTATGGCCCGTTGAAATTTTGGGGCCATGCTCATTTTTTCTGAAGCCTTAATTTATAAGCATGTTTGAGAGACCATAACTTCATAAAAAATAGAGCTAGGAAGCTGAAAATGTGTATTATTGTAGATTCTTGGTCATAGATTCTGAATATTGGAATTGAAATATTGGGTATCTTTATTAAGGGGGCGCTGTGAGCCTCCAAAATCTCACATTTGGTTGCCGCTCAATTTAATTTAATTTTTTTCAATTTTTGAGGTCCAAGATCTATTAACTCCAAGCAGATATTTACAAACTAACTGTTGAACCTGAATACTTGAGAGAATGACCATTTCTGAAAACAATCTCACACTTATCTGAGCTTTTATGTGGACGGTGTAGAGCCCCAAATACACCAAATGTGACCTTTTTGGCCCCCTCTTTGGAGCCTCAGTTCCCAATGTGGGCACAGTTAGATGTTGACATAATTTTTACCAGAGAAACTTTGGCGTATTCTGATTAGTTTAAAGTAATAAAAAACATCTACTATTAACTTCTTTCATTTCAAACTGAATTTTTAAAAATGAGCTCTCACGGGTCATTTTTGGTGGAGTTTAGGTACTTTTCCACCTGCTAGAAAGGTTCAATTACCTTTAATACCACAGATTATGTGCTGAAATGGGACCCAAGAATCTACAATAATACAAATTTTCCGCTTCCTAGCTCAATTTTTTTATGAAGTTATGGTCTCTCAAACGTGCTTATAAATTAAAGCTTCAGAAAAACAACTCAAGGGATTGAGCTAAAATTTGAGATTCTTTCATTTGGTGTTTTAGAAATTTTTTGAATTTTTTTCAGTCAAATCTGAGACAGCTCATAGGGGAGATTCCTTGAAAACGGCTGATTTCATATGGACTGACCCTTGAGTTTTTGTGAATGCTGCTGAAAACTTACACAGAAAAAAAAAAAAAAATTATCTTTATCTTTTATTGATAAGAATTTTAGAGTCTTGTTTCTCACAAAAAAAAAAAAAAAATAATAATAATAATAATAATAATAATAATAATAATAATAATAATAATAATAATAATAATTAATAATATTATTATTATTATTATTATTATTATTATTATTATTATTAACAGCAAAAAAAATATGAATTATTTGTGAATTAACTTAGATGGTCTCATTCCAATCTGACAATTTATTTTGAAAAATATATATATTTTTTCCAGGTCTCTAAAGATCATACCCATTTGTTTCATTGTCTATAAAGTATGATAGTGAGCATACTCCTCTTTAGCATGCCCCTCATTACCATATTACAGGTTTGCATGCTCCTCGTTAGCATCTACAAAATGTATTTAATATGCCGTCATCATGTTGCTTTATCGCACCTTTGAGCCGGGGCACCACGCTGTCGACCATTAATTACACACAAAATCAGAGCCGTGAACGCAGCGAGGGCCCCGTGCTGCGTTCAAGGACAGCCTGATGAGCGAGGACGAGGACGGGGAGGAGATGAATGGCGAACCGCGGGCCAACGGACCCGTCCACTGCTGAGCTATTTATCTGAGCGCTAATGTTATTTTGGGGAGGCTAAGTGGCTTTGGTACAGTGTGCAGGAGGATAGAGAGAAAACTTCAGCGGCAGTAAAAGCAAAGAACGTCCGGTACAGTCCCTAACCCCTCGATCACCACATAGTCCCACACTTTTTATTCATTCACAGACAGATTGGGACATGCAGCTCACTATTTTTGTCAGCTAAACTCTGCTACAACTTGATTTTCTGTCATAATAATAATCAGATCAGACTAAGTATTCATCGACTAACCAGTGACGAGTTTTTGTCACGCTGGATTTCACATAAACAGACTGGATTATTAGTTTTTTGTCTGAAATTTGGAATTCATTGCTCTTTTAACACTTGGAGCTAAAGTAAGAAGTAAGAGGTTTAAGAGTTTTTTTTTTTTTTTTTTTCAGAATCAGGATCAGGAGTGTCATAAAAAAGCACTTTTATCTGCGTCATTCAGTTGTGTCTAGTTAAAAACCTGTCACTGAACACAGTTTTCCCGACTCTCGCAATGCATTGTGGTCTATATTTATTACGGATGGGCATGATTAGTTGACTAATTGATAAATGATCATGAAGAATTTTGTTGATTACGTTCACTTTTAATCGACAAACTGAATGTAGGTTGCTGTGTGTAGTGTAAGGGGACGAAGCTGCGTCTGACACAAACACTGGAGTTGTGAGCTCACAGTTCCATGTTTGGGCTCTGACTCCTTGGAAATCATTGTACCACTTAAGGCCAATTAATGGTCCAGCGTCAAATCATCGGCGTCACGATGCAGAGAGTCTGCGTCGACGCGTACCCCCTATGCAGAGCCTCTGGGTCGACCGACGTGCACCTCCGAAATGTTCTAACTACGACGCAGACAGTAGTGGAAGCAGCGCAGACGATAAGGGCTGTTATTGGTTCTCCCTATCACCGCCCTACACACATTTCCTGTACTCAGCTTTCCTTTCTTTCAATATACATTGAGAAATAATGTATTTAAGCAGCTTTACGCATATGTGTTTACGTTTTACAGAAACAAAACTTAAAACCACATGGCTAATTTACATAAACTAAACGCTCAAAAAACAACTTGCTCCTTGTGCTCTGATGCGGTTCAGATTCTGTCGGACTTAAAACGGACACGACTCAGTGGAATATGTGTGTTCTTTCTGTGACAGAGGGATATTGTTCTGAACTTTTATTGCGTTAGCGATGATTCATGTTAAACTTTTCAGAGATTACACGTCTGCAGGTCACACGTAGACTGTATATATGAATGGGCATATATCCTAGCCCCGTAGTGTTTTGGTGGTGAATTACTTCGCGTGCATAGACCTCGACGCAGATCCATAAATTAAGAACGACGGTGACAAGGCGACGGCAGCAGTGTGCGTTGAGTCAACGCAGAACTATACTTCACCTTTTAGTGAGTGTGTTTACAGCACATCAATGTCCTGGGTATGAACGGGTGTTTTTGAGTATCCCGGTTTCATCATTGTGCATGTAAACGCAGTATCCCGGTTACTGCAACATAAAGTTGAGTCACATGCTTCCAAAGGAACACAAACACTTTTCAGTCTTTTCATCACAACAGTAACCAACATAAATAAAGTGAGTGAAATGATGTTAAATAAAGAGCTGTGTTAAACCTGCACACGTCTGATCTCTGAAAACATGAACCATTTCCAACAGGACACACACACAGAACAAACTCACCATCATCATCATCAACAACATCATGAGTATGAGAACACTCATATTCCACTGAGTCGTGTCCTTTAGTCCGACAGAAGCTGAACCACATCAGCGCACAAGGAGCAAGCTGTTTTTTTCAGAGCTTATAGTTTATGCAAATGAGTCATGTGGTTTTAAGTTTTCTTTCTGTAAAACGTAAACAAATGTGTCAAAGCTGCATTAAACACATTATAATCTCAAACGGGCTGATGTGGCCCTATAGTGGTTATGGTTTATATGTTGTAAAGTTGAGTTCCCTAATATTTACCTAAAGAATACCGATGCCCACTACTTTTCAAGGTGCACTGTGCGATCAGTCCGAGCGTTCATGGTTCTACTTAGGAGTCTGATTTTCAACAAAAGGGTGAGAGCGGCGAACTGAACTAACTTTTTCTGCTCAGCTTGTGATAAAACAAAGCTCAGTTTAAGTCTAACTTGAGTAACCGAGCTTTGAACAGAGCAGTGCTTTCAGTTAGCGTCACCCCTCCACTACCTACCGTATCAATATACGTTTAATGCCATACAGTGGAACATTCAGTAAAGCAATAAAATCTACTTTCCGTTACACAGTACAAATTGAATCGAATTTACATTTCATTAAAGGCAAATTTGAAGATATTTATAATTCATGACCTAATATTGAACTTTAATCTCCTCCAGCAGTGAACTGGATCGGCCTTTATGGTGAATACATTATTTAAAGATGGGGTATTACACTTCTACGGGGTATTAACTGCTAACACATGACATATTTAGATCAATGTGTTACCTTTTATTGTTTTGAAAATGCAAAATTTGCAGAAAACAGCAACATAGGCTTGAATAGGACATAGGACATAAATGACTCAAACACTCCTGGGGCCTGAAAAAGCCTACGTTGTTGTTTTTGACAAATATATCATAGTGAAGAGCTACAGAGTTTAAAAATCACGGTGGAGCATTTTCTGTATTCCCACATGACATCACAAGGAACAGAGTGTTTTTTGTTTGAGAGAAGAACTCAGCGGAAATATGCAAAACACAACTCCAGGTCTGTTTGTGACGTGGAAACATTAAAACTTACTAGTAGATCAGAAAATAGATGTTAAATAAATACATGAAATAAACTAAAATTTGATCATTTTCTTTTTGAATATAATCAAATATTCCCGTACATTTTCTCATGAGCTGTCAGGGATTTATTCTCGCTCTCCGCACAGTACAGAGAGAGTCCTGTGAGCCTCAGGTCTGTGCTCAGGTCATGACTGTCGTGACCCAGATAACCTACAGCCTGACCATAATAAACCACTTTAAAGGGCCTATATACTGTTTATTTATTTATTCATTTATTTATTTATTGATTTTTCTGATCCGTTACAATGTTGTTTCCTCATCACAAACAGACCTGGAGTTGTGTTTCGTTTCATTCACATGTTTAACACACACATCCTGCATATTTAGGCTGAGTTCTTCTCTCAAACAGACAACACTCAGTTTCATGTTCTTGAGCTTTTTAGATGTAAACAGACTAATAATAAAGTTATCCACCAATGTGTGAATTAAACAAAACACAACTCCAGGTCTGTTTTTGGTAACAGCATTATAACAAGGCTTAACTCTTTCCCCCATGAAGACGACATTTGACGACCCCCCTGAACCCTTAATGACGTCTTTTAACACCTCCGCTGTATCACTAAAGACGAGATTTGACGACCTTTAGAAATGGCTCGGTTTTTCACATTTAAACAGAGACTGTGATCGGTGGGGGCCACTACAACCCACACTAGACTGACCAATAGGATTCAAGGATATGTTTTCGCCGATTTTTTTCCGAAGTTAATCGAAATAGTGACGATGGTAGCTTCCGGAAAAAACACAACACGAAACACGTGCAATGGAAAGATCGCGGCGCTGCGGCGCACAGTTTTAGAAATAATGAGGAGCGGACGTATTTTATGGATAAGTTTAGAGAAAGTGACTTTTATAGATTTCAAAGTGATGATGTTGAAGTTGATTATAAAGTGGAAAACAGCGATAGCGACGGACTTTCGGGGAGAAGGTGAGAATGCCGCTGATGCGTCTGTGTGGAGTCCTGCGATGTCCGAACAAACTATCTGAGCTTTATACTCGATTATGAACCAAAATTGCCCTGAAATCTGGATGTTGCCCAGGCCAGTCCTTTAAAATATTTCAGTCTTTTTTTTCCAAGATGCGATGTATAACAGAATCGCTACAGAAAAAAACGCTTATGCGGAGCTCTGCGCACGAGAAAATAAACAAGATGACAAATACTGGACACACACTGACGGGGAAGAGTTTTATTATTATATTATTATATTATAATAAGCTAAATTAGTTGAATAAGTTAAATGGAAAAAAATTAATTGGGTGCACACAGGTGTACAACAGGTAAAAACAGGTGTACACTTGGCTATACTGTATCTGGTGATATGAAATCTGTTTAAATACTTTGACAAAGTATATTTTTTATTTTTTTATGAATATAGTACTCAGAACATGCAGATATCAGATGCTGAATGTAGTTTTTTTGTTTTCGAGTTTGCACCTGACCAGGTAAACTCTCATTTTCAGTGAGCTGTTATACACCTATAAATGAGTTGAATCACATTTAAACATCCATAAATGAATAGTTCAGAGTCTAAGGTTTCCAGAGATACCAAATATGTCTGTGTTACAATTAAGTTCATGAGTGTAAAAATCATTTATAATCACTCGTGGAAGTCTGTTTTCTTTTATGCAATTATGCTCTATGGGTAGCCCTAGTAACATATGTATGGGTTGTTCCTAGTAGGCGTCCAGGGGGGAAAGAGTTAAAACTCACGAGAGTCAATTCTGCAATAATATAGAACTTTTAGACATGCTTTTTAGGCTTAAAACAACTGTGTTATGGATACTAATTAACACATAGTTGAGTAGCTGAACTCTTAATATTAGAACTTTATGAAAAGTCTATGAGAAAAATTAATGGAAGATGTACTTTCAGAAACAGAGTGGGCTTTGAAGTGGGCGAGAGTGTTGAGCTTCTTTGCGAGGTTTCAAGGCAGATAAAATTCACACTGTAAAAATGCAGATTTTGGTTGTAATATAACAAGTTCTTCTAGTCCAGTCACCAACAGAATCACATTTGGGAATTAACGTTTTGTGAATTTACCATATTTGGGGGTGGAAAGCTTCTGTTGTAGCCACAGCTGAACTGGGGAAAACTGACATAGGGTTTGTCTTGACACAATCCAGCCTGAATCATCAGCCGATTTCACTTCGTAGAAACAGTTTGACCTCGCAGTGTTCGAATTTGTTCGCTCGACGGTAAGCGGGTACTTTTTTTCATTTAATCAATCGCTGCTATTTGGTCTTGACGTATGTAATGCGTCACTAACGGGGCGAACTGGTATATTAAGCTTTTCCAAATCCCGTAGGAAGAAGGGCAATAACGTCTTTCTCCTTGATAAAATTCACCAAAAATTCTCTTTGTTTCAGCTTTAAATCTTCGATCTTGGGAATTGTTGACAACACTGAAAATATGTCTCTTCGCTGATTGGCTGGTGCCCGAACTCACACTTCCGTGGTTTTTGCAAACCGTCTAGTGTATTCTGATTCCTGACCTAGTTGCTGGAGAGAAATGAAATTGAGCAGAGGCACTAGGTGGTACCAGCCTGGGTAGTCACGATCTACATGTAGGTCTGCAATTTACAGTTCTGACACATGAGAGATCACACTCTGCAAAGACACTGTGGAGCTGTGACCTTATTGTCATTCTGGATAAACATTTGGTCAGAATATCCTGTCCTCAGCAGGGCTAGTGTTTCGATGCTTATTCCTTTCACTACTACATATATGTGTGAACTGTGATTTTCTGTGCTCACAAAAACAAAGATAAGCCACAGAAACAGACTGAATGCTGCTCCTGATCTGTTGCTGCGCTCTCCTCCTACACCCCTACTGAAACGTACTACAATATATGTATAATTTCTAATCTGTTTGTAATTATTTTATTGACTATTTTGTTTCATGATTGCTGGTTCAATTGAATGTTTAAAAGCCACCAGCCAATCAGCGAAGAGCCATACATTCTGTGTTGCCAATGATTCCCCAGATCGAGAATTTAAAGCCAGAATAAAGAGAATGTTTGGTGAATTTTATCAAGGGGAAAGACGTTATTGCCCTTCTTCCTACAGGATTTGGGAAAAGCTTAATATACCAGTTAGCCCCGTTAGCAGCGCATTACATACGTGACTACCAAATAGCAGCGATTGGTTAAGTGATAAAAAGTACCCGCCTACTGTCGAGCGAACGAATTCTAACGCTGCGAGGTCAGACAGTTTCTACGAAGTGAAACCGACTGATGAATCAGGCTACATTTAATGTCCAAACAGGCAACTTATGGATCCCTTTATTGCTGCTTCAATGACTGTTTTTCATTGTTTAAAACTTGAGTAAAACTAACTGTTCAGAGAGACACGATCACTCAGTCAACAATAAAATATCCTCATGAATGTTCAATAATGCTCAAATCCACCTTTATGTTGTGATTTATGAATAATGTCGATTGACTTGTGTTGCAAAGGTTTGTGATTTTCAAAATATGTTCATGGTTTTCCCATACAGCCCTGCTTAACTTCAGAGATCAGATGAAACGTCATTTTCAAGATGGTCCAGTCCGTATGGTACAGACCGATGAGAGGAACAGAAGAGAGGGATTAGAAATATTAGAGGCCCCATTGGACTTTATGCACTGTTGAAGACTGTAGAACTACTTTTAGACTTCTCTACACTGTCACACTTTTCACCGTTTGTGGTTTCAACATCCTTTACATTTCCATCGTGAGTAAGTCTACGCAACAAAAGCTTTATCTGAACGTCCCTGTTTCTTGCTAAATATGATTTAGTTTTTCAAATTAGCATGTTTTTTTATTACCTGTGCTAGGTTTATCTAAACATTAAAAACAAGAAGAAAGACAAGAGATTAATTCAGTTTTACTCGCGAGGAGAACGGGCAGAGAGCGGGCATCAGACCAACACTCTCCACACGTTCTGATGCTTCAAGGCCGCTCTCCTCTTTTTATTTCATTAGGAGGCCCTAGTTACAGAATGATAATTCTCAAGGGGAAGGGGAAACCAGCAAAGACATAATAAGAAACTGGTGCAGCTAAGCATAGTATAAACACATAAAACATGATTAACAATCAGGAGGTGCCTTAGGTATGGACAGACTCCATGTGTGACAGTGGGAGTTGGCTTCATGTGAGGAATCATCTCGAGGTTCACTAGAGCGATAGGACACTGCACACAGTTGTCAAACACACAGAGGTTATTCATTTTCATACAAGTGATTGGTACATTATAAATCAAAGAATTGTAGTACATAAATGGTTAACGTAATGGTAATGGTAAATGGTCACATTTTTCTATAGCGCTTTTCCACCTTCAAGGCACTCAAAGCGCTTTACCACTCACCCATTCACACACACATTCACACACCAGTGTACGCAGACACTGTGGGCAAGTTGGGTTAAGTGTCTTGCCCAAGGACACAACGACAGCATTCATCTGTGGGAGCTGGAATCACACCAGCCAACCTGTGGGTCAGTGGATCTGACCGCTCAACCTGTGATGTTTATGTTGAGAGCTGGATTCAAACCGCCAACCTTCAGATCAGTGGGCAAATGCTCTACCAACTGAGCTACTGCCGCCCCCACTGAGCTCCTGCCGCCCCCTCACACAAGTATTTAGCAAATATGGGATAATAAAATTATTCTGACAACCTGTCTTCTGAAAATACCAGATTTTGTTCATTACTTCATTTAATGTGTTTTACTTCCAATTACATTAACCTCCAATTATAATACACGTATTTTATCCAGATCAGAGATGCCTTGAGGGCCAAACCTGAATATGTGTTGGATTTAAAAGGCTTATGTGCAAAGAAATGTATGATTAAATTGTCTTTGATAATTGTGTCGGTGTGGAAATTGACTGGGTTTCTCTCTTTTGCAATTACTGACACTCTTCTCAGCGCAACATTTAATCAAAATCGGAGCACCAGAGACCCCCAAGAGGGACAGGCTGGCTCACGGGCCAAGGGTTACTCAAACACGTGTGAATGAAAACAAAACACAACTCCGGGTTTGTTTTTGATGAGGTTATAACAAGGTTTAAAGCTCAAAAGAATCAATTTTGTGTAATATTCTGTGAAATCTTTAGTATTGTCAACATAAAGATTTTGTCACTACGGTGCTCAGACTGCAGGGCTTAATGCAACTTTTTTTGTGGAAATCTGTTTTTTTTTTGTGAGGTCGTTCACATGCCCAATTAAATGCGACTTGTATGTGATCTCCAGTGTGAACCTTAAACACCCCAGAGTGTCCAGCATGCACACTGGAGGAAATGATGACGTCACATGCAGCAACTGTACGCAGTGTTTATGGAAGTCACCTAAACATGGACACTAACATTGAGCAACTGAGGATTTTAAAGCTGCCAGAACATGTACAACTTACCGTTTTTTTTTGGTCACGCTTTTTTTCATGGTGTGGGTGGTCCTGCGACTTATACTCCAGTGTGACTTAATGCCTTAAAATTTTCAGACTGACAGCCACGAGAGGGCGCTCTAGGCTTGTGTGTCATTTTTCTGCGCATGTCTCTTGCAGAAAAAGTCGCTGTCCTGTTCCAAGTAGTGAAACTTTTGAGGAAGTGGCGGAAAGTGGGAATGGAGAACACAGCTTCATGTTAACTGGGAGGATGCACCATGCAACTTTATTGGAAGTCACTGGATGGATTGACAAAGTCTGGACTTCAATGACTGTCAGGATTCAGAAAGGCTGGAAAAATTTTAACTGGAACTGATGCTGAGTCTGATGACAGCTACGCAGAAGAGGAAGCAGCGATCCATTTTTCACGGAGTTGCTCAGAAGTGACACCGAGGATGAAGAATTCAATGGATTTAGTGATTTGGAGTGAGATGAGAGTTTGGTAAACTTATGTTTTGTTGTTTATGCCATAGTTATCTGAAGAACTGTTCAGATGTGACGTTAACATACCAGACACCTATTCAGCTTGCTGCTCTCTGTTCTATTGTGGTTGTAGTTATAGTAATAACTATAACTTGCCTTTCAAGATGAAATGTCTGTGCCTGCTCTCTGATTTTATAAAATAAATTTCCCCAAAAAAGTGCGACTTATATATGCTTTTTTCTTCTTCACTATGCATTTTATTGGCTGGTGTGACTCATACTCCGGAGCAGCTTATAGTTTGAATAATGCAGTTTTTGTTTTAAGGAGGGCAATGGGAAAAAGAAGGACAAGGTTTTTGGTTATGGTGTTTTGTGGGGAAGTGGCAGCAACGTCCGCAGAAATGAACATGTCGCTGCCAAGAGCGGTGGGATTGCTATTTCTTTGGCAATCATTTCAATAACTGCCCGGTTCTGATAAGACCCCTCCAATTTGGCCTGAATACAGCGACCCATCCCCCCCAAATATTAATTAACCTCGCTTTCCCTCCATTGACTAGACTCCGAGCCTTCAGAGCCTGAAAATTCTCTTGCATTGTCGTCTGCCGTGGCTGTGGCTTCCTTCCAGTGTCCGCCTAATTCGGGGCAGAATAGTGACATTTGTTGCTTGTTGATGACGTGTAGGTGGGATGAACTTGACCTGGCCGTTCAGACTGAAGTCACATGTCAAAAAGATCAAATATGTGTCAGTTTTAGGCGCACTTATCCAAGTGGCCTGGGTCGCATTTGAAAAACTCGGATGTGTCGCCAAGACTGTCATTAAAAGATCAGATACATGTCACATAGAGGCGAAAAAAAATCAGATTTGGGTCACATCAGGCCGCAGTCTGAACATAGCCTTAGTTGTACTCCACACCTGCACGCTGAAACCACAAAGGGTGAAAAGTATGACAGTGCAGAGTAGTCTAAAAGTAGTTCTACAGTCTTCAACGGTGCATAAAGTCCAATGGGGCCTTTAATCATTATAATCCCTCTCTTCTGTTCCTCTCATCGGTCCGTAGCATATGGACTGGACCATCTTGAGAATGCCGTTTGGTCTGATCTCTGAAGTTAAGCAGGGCTGTATGGGAAAACCAGGTGCTTTATTGGGGCGGCAGTGGCTCTGTGGTGCTTACTGCCGCTGTCTCCTTAGGCAAGACATTTCACCCACGATGTATGTGTACGTATGCGTAAAATAATGTAGATCAGGGGTCTCCAACTTCGATAAAGACAGTCCGATAATAAAAGTTTACTCAAACACATGTAAACAAAACAAAACGCAACTCCAGGTCTGTTTTTGAGGAGATAACAACGTTCTAACATGACTTAGAATCAGTTTTGTGTAATATAGGACCTTAACTTGAAAATAACCACATCATGACATCACAAGGTGGATCGGAGCTTTTTGAGCTTTGGAGATGTAGACAGAAAATAAATAAAGGGTTACTCAAACAAATGCAAACTAAACAAAACACAACTGCAGGTCTGTTTTTGAGGAGGTAACAACATTCTAACACGGTTTAAAGCTCACACTTCTACATAACATAGAACCTTTAACTTAAAAACTACCACTTCATGACATCACCAGGTTGAACAGAGCATTTTGAGCTTTGGAGATATAAACAGAGCAATAATAAAAGTTTACTCAAACATGTGTAAACGAAACAAAACGCAACTCCAGGTATGTTTTAGAGGAGATAACAGTATTCTAACATGTCCTAAAGCTCACAAGAGTCAATTTTGTGTAACGTAGGAAACTTGAAAACTACCACTTCATGACATCACAAGGTTGAACAGAGCATTTTAAGCTTTGGAGATGTAGGTAAACTAATATTAAAGAGTTATTGAAACGTGCAAATGAAACAAAAACACACTCCAGGTATGTTTTTGAGGAGGTAACAACATTCTAACATGATTTAAAGCTCACACTTTTACATAACATAGAACCTTTAACTTGAAAACTACCACTTCATGACATCACAAATTGGAACAGAGCATTTTGAGCTTTGGAGATGTAGACAGAACAATAATAAAAGGTTACTCAAATATGTGTAAACAAAACAAAACACAGCTCCGGGTACGATTTTGAGAAGATAACAACATTCAAACATGACTTAAAGCTCACGAGAGTCAATTTTGCACCTTTAACTTGAAAGCTACCACTTTATGACATCACAAGGTGGATCAGAGCATTTTGAGCTTTGGAGATATAGGCAGAACCATAATATAAGATTACTCAAACACGTGTAAACAAAAAAAAAACCCACAGCTCCGGGTATGTTTTTTGAGGAGATAACAACATTCTAACTCAATTTCATTCAATTTTGCATAATGTAGGACCTTTAAAACTTGAAAACTACCACTTCATGACATCACAGATTGGAACAGAGCATTTTGAGCTTTGGAGATATCCACAGAACAATAATATAAGAATGCTCAAACCTGTGCAAACGAAACAAAACACAGCTCCAGGAGGCATTCTAACGTGACTTAAAGCTCAAGAGAGTCCTTTAAAAACCTTCTATTTAAACCCAACGCGCCGTACGTCTCTTTTTTAGCCTGAACTAATTCCCGTCCGCGCTAAAGTCACACATTCTCTTTAATTACCTCTTCATTATCAAACCTCGTCGCTCTCCTCTCCTCTGTCTCCGGTCTGCAGAGCCGCCACTGTCTAATTATAAGTCTGTAGCACAATAACCCAGCATGCATCCTGTCCCTCCGCCAGCGCGTGGGCCGCTACACCGCTAACGTTGACAGCAGATAATTTGCACTCTACACGCCGCTTCGCCGAGTTTGGACGATGGATGCATTGTGCTACGCTAGCAAGGCGGAGGTGTGAGCTAGGTCCGTCTCAGTTTTGTCAACACCTGTGCATCGGCCGCTAATGAATTGTTTAACACGGTTTCAATTTGTCAAGCCGTTACGGAGGGCGGAATTAGCGCGCCGGCTGCTGACGTTAGCTAGCACAGGTTGCAATAAGTGTCCACATGAAGAATAAGGCGCGAGGTGGCCAGATGTGAGCCCGCGATTCATCAGGGAGAGAGGAAGTGAAAGTAAAGCGAAGTGGGACAGGGATAAATGTGGACGACGCAGAACAATGTCAAGACGGAGATTAGAATTGGTACGCGGCGAACTAGCGACGAAGTTAGACGAGCAAGTTTGAAGTAAAAGAGGCTGACTTTTAAAAAATGTAAACGAGATTATATGACAACGTTCCATAATCAAAATCATACCTGTAGAAGTATGTTGTGCCATCACAGACTGTGTAAAAGAAGTGGAAGTGAATTTGGAAATCTGACCGTGAGTATCATAGCAACCACAAGAGCCGATCATGATTGAGGTCGTTAAATGTGTCCGCCCTTCTCAGCGGAAAGCCGGAAGGAAGCTTACTTAGCAACGAAACGCCCTAGCTGTCAGTCAAATCTGTTGTGAACGCTAGCGGGAGTGACCTCGGGGAATGAAGGCGTCTGATTGGTCCGTTATTTATGGTCATACATGTTCCTTTTGTTCATGCAGCCAAGAAAAAGCAAATAATGGTAGAAATATATGTTGTTGTTGTTCTGATTAAACTGATGCCAATAAAATAATAGCATGAGCATTAAACACATAAACAAAAAATAATAATAAATAAATAAAATAAGTAAAGAAATAAATAAATAGATTTAGGGACAAAATACAAGGTTCTCAAAATTTCCAAACTTTTCCATTACATAAAATGAATTTTCCATGACTTGATCAGACTTTTAGGGCTAAATATGTAATGTTAACCCTTTCCACTCACCTTGTGGTTTGGTATTATAGTTTTTTAACATTCAAAATACTGTCAGTGCATTTACTGGCGTCTCTTTTAAACAAAAGGTGCATATGTTCAGAAATAATCATAATAGTCTAATGAGAATTTAACAGAATGCTGTAGTAGCACTTTTCCACCTTCAAGGTGGGCAAAGTGCTTTACAATGAACCACTCACCCATTCACACACACATTCACACACCAGTGTACGCAGACGCTGGGGGCGATATGTGTTAAGTGTCTTGCCCAAGGACACAACGACAGCATTCATCTGTGGAAGCTGGAATCACACCAACCAGCCTGTGGGTCATTGGATTTAGTTTCTGTCGAGAGTGAGAATCGAACGGCCACAGCCTTTCAGTAAGTGGACAAACTTTTACCAACTGAGCTACTGTCTCCCATATAATATAATTTTAATATTATGAATAGGCTGCATATTTAAACAACTTTGTTATAAGTGAAATCAGCATTGATCTAGAAGAGAACATCATGGAGCAGGATATTTTTCTGCACATCTTTGTGATTTATGGTGATTATTTTTGTTGGAGATTCTCACGATTATATAAAATGTTCCACAAACGATTGTTTTCTACAATTTTTATCACGATAAATGTTATTACTGTTTATTGTCCAATCTCTACTTTAAAACCATACTTCAGAACATTCTCTTCATGGAGACAGAGACGCTTTTAGGTAGTGGAGACCCTCGGTTTGTGGAGAAGCAAGCCCCGCTCATGGTAAGAACACATGTTTTTTAGTGAGATAAAAAATAAAAATTAAAAAAGTAATTACTACAATTGTAAAAGTAATTACTACAATTGGTTTTAAAAAATATAGATTAATGGTGACAATTTTGTACATTTGCATTTGGGTTTCTTATTTTGTGTTATGTCTGAAACCTGAATGCAGTGATGATAATTATAAGCTTTTTAGTTAGTTATTAAGAAGATGTATCCTATTGAAAGCTTTGTAAGTGCTGAAATCATTAAAATGTGTTTGGTGAAAGCATAATGGATTTATTTTCTTATTCTAATTGTGATGATTTGAAATCTTCAGCGTAATTTATTTATAGAAGGATTCTGAGGAGAGGATCAGATGAAACAGAGAAGATTTTTGTAATTTATTTCCACCATTTACTTACAGAATATCATAGCATCCACTTATCTCTGTTGCATAGTCCATATCAGCGAGTACACTTTTCCACCAGTAGGGGATGCTGTGTCACCAGTTCTAAACTCAGCCCGCAATGAGCTGAAATCGACCAAAGGTATTGCAGAAAGCAGAACCATTCTCCATAGAAACTGTATTCAATCAATATTACACAATGAACAGTCAATTCTAGTGTTTGTACTGGGGGCTGTCTCTGCTTAAGGGCGTAATAATTCAGAATTTTATCGTATCAAAAATATAAAAAAGTATCTGAAGAAATCGTTATGCTATTCACGACCGCAATCTGTCAAATGTGTGGAAATGTAAGTCGGAGTTTGAATGAAAACGCGCACATTAGAGCATTCAGAAGTATCAAAAATCAGACACTAAAAGTAGAATTGAAACTAGATACTCATTTGAGCAGGTATCAATACTAAAAACATCACATTTACCTTTCCTGAATGTCTTTAGAATGATCTTGAGCTGTATCAGAAGAAGTATAAGAGCACATAGACTAGTATACACCCATGGACCACTGTGGAACCTAACTGGACCTAGTGTTGTTCCAATACCATTTTTTTGGGGGGGGGTCTGATGCATGATGAATTTCAGACTTACGGTCATCCTGAGGGATCGGGATTTTGATTTGTTGGCGTTCCACATACAAAATGTTCGTTGCAAACTCGGGATGTTTTCTTAGGCAGCCAAAGCTTACAGTTTTCATCCTTCCTGTGTATCAATTCTGCCCATCACCTTCGCCTTTCACTATTTTTCAATTCTGTTAGGAAGGGATACAGTTTGAACGGAGGTTTGCAGTCACACAGATCTGATTCCCACTTGCAGTTATGGAGTTTGCAAACGTTCAGAAGCGCGTTTCTCAAGTCGTTTTCCGCTGTTAGGACATCCAACAACCACATAATTACGATGTCCAAATCTCATAACTAA
Organism: Boleophthalmus pectinirostris; assembly: GCF_026225935.1. Taxonomy (NCBI): domain Eukaryota; kingdom Metazoa; phylum Chordata; class Actinopteri; order Gobiiformes; family Gobiidae; genus Boleophthalmus; species Boleophthalmus pectinirostris. Next base: position 34,391,792 of record NW_026571473.1, read on the forward strand.
AATATGACAATATCAGAACCAGAAACAAAAGTGATATGGTTCAAAAGACTTGAAAAGATCAACTTTGACAATAGACGCCTCCCACTGGGAAATCAAACATGACGGTTTGATGCTCACATTTCCAGAAAATCCTTCCCAGTATGCACTGCGCTATGACCGGAAGTCCAAAATTCGGGTGATGCATGCATGCCGATACTTGGCCTTAGTGTACTTGCCATGTAAAGAACTAGACTAATTGTCCTCAATTTTGTTATGGTACAATATGTTTGTTATGCAACAAAGAGCAATAAATACATCTACTAAAAGGCTATTTCTAAAAAAAATCTAGAATAAAAAAAATTAACTTTGACAGCAAAGTGAGTCAAATATATAATGATTTTGACCATAAGTAGTGCTGATCAAAGCACATTTTTCAATTCTGTTGGGAAGGGAAACAGTTTGAACGGACGTTTGCAGTCACACACATCTGATTCCCTTTTGCATTTATGGAGTTTGCAAACTTCCAAAGCCTGTTTCTCGTGTCGTTTTCTGCTGTTAGGACATCCAACAACCACACAATTATGATGTCCGAATCCCAGAACTAAAATACGACCATATCAGAACCAGAAACAAAAGTGATATGGTTCAAAAGACTTGAACAGATCGGCTTTGTCAATAGACGCATCCCACTGGGAAATCAAACACGGCGGTTTGATGTTCACTTTTTCGGAGGATCCTTCCCAGTATGCATTGCGCGATGACCGGAAGTCAGAAATTTGTGATGTATGTATACCGATACGTGGCCTTAGTGTACCCGCCGTGTGAAGAAGTAGCCTAATTCTACTCAGTCTTGTTACAGTACAACAGCAATACATAAATCTACTAAAAGACTATTTCTAAAGAAAATGTAGAAGAATAAATTAGACTTTGAGAACAAACTAACAAACAACAAATATATAACAATTTTGACCATAAGTAATGCTGATTTATACATGTATGCTTTTCTACTTCGTTAATTTCTACCACTGTGCATGGATAAAATCAGTGAGGCCTGTAAAAAGAGCACATGGCTAATTATGCAGAGGAAAGGAAGTCCGATTTAGCTCTGTTTCCGCTGTTGTCGGGCTGCGATCTCCATAACGCAGTTTTTCTACTAAATTCAGCGTCCTCACTAAAGGCTAAATGAAGGTATCAAAGTGTCAATCAAAATGTCTTTTCTGTTATGATCGGCATCTTTTAAGTGTTTGCAGAGCCTCCATAGTCGACGTTCAACCTGCTCTGGCCATTAGTGGTAGCATCTACAGGTCCTCATTGTGAAAAATACAGAGTCGTATGGGATCGTTGATTTGGGCTGAGTACTGTGCCGTATTGGAGCTTTTGACAATACCGGTATCAGTATCGGAACAACTGTCAGCTTCTTCTGGAGGGGCCTGAAAAGAGCCTTAAAAGAGAGTCCAGAAGGATTAAAGGTGTTCACAAACATGTCTCTTTATTAGGCTCACACAGGTACAGATCTCTTGATTCAAGTTGATTCACACAGCATCTCTCCACGTCACCTCTCCTAGTACAAGAAGAGCTGACAGCTTTATACTGACCATCTCGTCAGAATATTGACAAACTGTAACTGGTATTTACAGGAAATTCACAGAAATGTTGACCCAGACAGTGTAACCACAGATAGTCATATGTTAAAGAGTTCAGACACTCCCCCTTTATGTCTCATATACATCACAAAGTCCATCATAACATGTCCCAAACTCATTGACATTTTAAAGTTCAGACATTGACTTCTCTTTATGACACATGTACAAGAACACTGAACTCCTCCCACATTACATGGTGAATTAACATGAATGAAACACTAAAAATACAGAAATTAATTCCCACACAACCCTACCTGAACCACTGAGGGATCACACAGATATAAGGGCAGATGGTTATATAAAAAGAAAGTACTATGATTGTCTGTTGAAAATCACATTCTGTTGTATAAAGAAAGAGTGTTTTTGTCATGGTTCATGTTTTGTAGTGGTTGTAGTTTGTGTTTTATTTTGACATTTGTCCTGTCACCTTGTATTTTTGAGTGTTACTTCCTGTCTTGATTGTTTGCCCCGCCCTAATGTGTTTCACCTGTGTCTATGTGTGTGCATTTATACCCTGTGTTCTCCTCTGCCCTTTGTTGGTCCATTGTCTCTGTCCGAGTGTCTCTGTCCGGGTTTTCTCCGTGTCTCTTGTCATGGCAATTTACTCTTGAGTTTTGGATTTTTTTGGTTTTGTCATTAAATACTTTGAAGCAGTCCTGCGTTTTGGGTCCTCCCTCTGTTTCCTCGTGACAGTTTTTTTATTTTTTTTTATTTTTTTTATTACAGTCATTGTATCAGCATCAAGTACTGAGTCTATTCCTTAGTATCCAAACCGAAATCGAGGGCTACTGATGCTATGTTTTATGAGGAAAGATAGACACGGAAGAAACACAGATATACTAGCGCAGAAAATGAAAATAAATATCTATATATTTATTTTTTCTTACTAGAGATAGGACAAGATCACAAGATCTCATGAGACAAAATTGCCACAAGCCTGTACACACAAGAGAAAAATTATCTTGTGAGATCATTTTTTTTTCCTCCAAGTATTTATGTTTGGATAAGACAAAAAAAGGGTTACCTCTTGGTGAGTCACATCTCTGACAGTTCCAAAAAGCAGTACTAGAATGGAAAAAAACAACTATGAAATCAAATAAATAAAAAAATTGTGAGGCTAAAACTGGAAAGTGAATCACATTTTTTTTAAATATTAGAAATTATATTAAAATCTCATTCTTCTGGACCTAGTCTCGTATCTCGTCTAGTCCCAACCCTTTTTTCTTACCATCAGAACAGGTTTGTAATTAATACGGTAAGTATTGACTAGGCTTCCATAAAATTCAAGTCAATTCCAGTTTTTTTTTTTTTTTTTATGATAATGTAATCAACAGAACTAGTTCATTTTAAACAGTTTGCAGTGGTTAGTTATTCCTCACTTACCTTACGCATTCTGAGCATCCTAATTATTCACCACGATGAGTTCTTAAGTGCAACTTTAAGAGGCCAGAGTCATGATGATGCTAACAACCAGCATGCTAACAGTGTATGTCCTGATTACTGAAATATACACTCACGGGAAGTACACAGCAGACTTATTTTGACCTCAAGAACTGCTTATACAATATATCTGTACTTGGGAAGGCACATTTCGCTTACATACACGGGAAAACTGGGTTGCTGTACGGGTTTAAAAGTCCTATATTTAATCAAACTGACTCTTGTGAGCTTCAAACAATGTTATAATGTTGCTCAAAAACATGTCTGTCGTTCTGTTTTGTTTCATTGACACAGGTTTGAGTAATTCTTTATTATTAGTCTGTCTAAATCTCCAAATCTCCAAATGCTCTGTTCCACTTTGTGACGTTAACAGCAATAACCTTTTACCTTTTTTTCAGTAGAGATTGACAATTCCACGGCTAAACTTATCCAAATGGTTCTACTGAAGGTGTATGGAGTTTAAAAAAAACAGTGGAGCGCTTCCTGTATTATTACACGACATCACAAGGTGGAACTAAGTCTAAATCTGCAGAGTTTGTGTGTTAAACATGTGTGAATGAAACAAAACACAACTCCAGGTTTGTTCGTGATGAGGAAACAACATTATAACACAGCAAATAGTGCAATATGGACAATTTATCATTCCAGGCACACAGCACATTTCATTGACGACAGCGACAGATTAAGAAAACTCTTTTTTATGAATATATCTGACCATTTTTTGAGGAAACATGAAATTATTTGCAAAATTGCTTCTGGATGTTAACAATTTTCTTATTATCGTTGGTTATTTCTGAAAGCATTTTTTTTTTTTTTTCCACCTCTAACCACAGGCAGAAATTGGAAGTGGATTATTATTATTATTTATTTACGCATTTCCTGGTGGCATTGATTAAGATGAGTCTTTTGAAAGCGTCTTTAAATGACGTTGGTTGCTTCCTCGGAAAGAAAGACTTCAATAATTATTTTGTATCACCGTTTCGAAAGAAAGGAAAAAAAAAAAAGTCAGGATTAAATCAAAAATCAAGGACCGAAGTAAGCACTGAGCGCGATAAGCGGAGTTTGCACATGGGTGGTGGGTGTAAACAGCAATTTTCACAGCAATGTCGTCTTGAATGCCGGACAATGTAGGACAAAGTTTGAGGCCAATCAGCATTCTTTTTCAAAACTATAACAGAACAGAACAAATTACCTGCACATATGAAACTACGCAAAGACTTTAAAAAGTTTAGATCAGATTTTTTTTTAACAAAGTATAAGTGCCAACATTAACTAACAACTAAATGATGCCTGATTAACGGCACAGAGGGAGCAGAGTGGGAATGGGAAAGAGATTTTTAATGCCATTGTACTTTTTTATAACTGTTTGTATTGTTTATGCTATTTTTGTTTTCTGTTTTATGTGTCTCAGGGACTATAGATGGAAATTAGCTCTGAGAACTACAGTCTGGGACAAAGCATTGTTACAGCCCAGGCTCAGGAGACCGCAACAAAGAAAGGGGGACACGACAACGGCAGCGTTTTTAAACCCTTGAGACGGCATTTATTAGAAAACCATGATGTTAGTGGACAGCGTGGCGGTGTGGTAGGCCCGGGGAATGGTGTGGAGCAGGAGGAGCCAGAGGAGAAGGAGACACTCCCCCCTTCAGGAAATCCTGTACCTGTAGCAGAGTCCTGCACAGTTGGGCAAATAGTTGTTGAAACAGGCGGGTTTTAATGTTATGGAATTTTACAAGCGGGTATGCAGGCGGGTGGTAATTACACACGGACGGGTCAGGACTAAGTCAGGACTAAACCAGAACTACACCAGGACTAATCTTGGACTCAAGAGCGAAGGAGAATCCTGAGCTCGTGGAGCAGGTTGTCTGTAAAGTGTGATCAGGCGATGGCTGTACGGTCCTTTCGCCTGTGGTCACCCGACGGTCTACGCTGGGCACCTCCCAGAGTCCAAGCCCGTCCTGACAGTGAATCCTGGTTCAGTCTTGGTTTAGTCCTCCCTGTTCAGTCCTGGAATCAGTCCTAGGTTAGTCCTGAGTTAGTTCTGATTTAGTCCTGGTTTAGTTCTGGGTTAGTCCTTGGTTCAGTCCCTGTTGTGTGCGGTGCAGAAGAGCAGCATCTTAATCAGTGTTTCTTCTGCTCAGTAAATAAAGCCTGTGAAGTGATGACAGTTGAGTCACTCCTGTGAATTCGTGTTCGTACTGAAGAGTGTAACCGTTTTGTTTCATTTTGTGTGGTTGTAATTCTTGTGTAATTCTTGAAGTCGTGTAACTTTTCAATTCATTTTGTGATGGATGCTTCAGTTAGAATACGTTTAATTTGTGTGATTTATCACGGGCGGGGCGGGTAAAGGGTGGAATGTTAAGGCTGGTCCGAGCAGGCAGGGTGCGGATTTAACAGTGTTTGATATAAACTCAGACAGGTTAGACAGTGTCAGGGAAATCAGGCAAGTGTGGTGCTTGACTGCAGCTGGGCAGCGGGTCTTCAAAAATGTACCCGTGCAGGGCTCTGGAGCACTGGTTTAAGCTGTGTTTGACCATTTTTACCACTAGGTCTAGGTGACCATAGTTTCAAGTGAGTCTCAAGTTTCAAGTTTTCTGAGTCATCTGCTTTGACCAAATTCAGTCAAGATTTTTGTTTTCAAACTGTTCAAAAAGTCATGAATATATATATATATATATATATATATATATATATATATATATATATATACATTTATATAATTTTTCGGTTTTAAATGTCTTGATTAAATATTATGGTCAGAACAGAAAGAATTAAGATTTAAAAGAGCTTAATAACAGGTATTTTGTCATGTGTCTGCACTGAAATGGAAGGATCATGTTCTATGTAGTTCTCTCTGTTTTACTGTGTACTGTACTGTGTATTACTGTAGTACATTTGAGGATACCACATCACAGTACTTCACACATCCAAAGTAACAAACAGAGAAGTGGGAGGGACATGTTCCAGTTTGTTCCTGTAAAATTCAGCACCACATGTATCAACTGCAAAGAGAAAAGTATTTTCTAAAAACATGTCATTTTAGGAGAAGCATCAAGTCTTCCCAAGTCACAGGGCTCAAGTTCGAGTCAAGTCCCAAGTCACTGACCTTCAAGTCCAAGTCGAGTACCAAGTCTTAATCCATTTTATCAAGTCAAGTCTTAAGTCCTAAAAATAGTGACTCAAGTCTGACTCGAGTCCAAGTCATGAGTTTCAAGTCCCCGCCTCTGCAGTTATCAGAAGACGTCCTAACTGATGCTGTGGTCTTTCTGAATACTCAAAGATACAAAATGAAAAATGCCAGTGATTTCAATATTATATATTATGGGTGTTTCGATATCCAAGTCTCACGATACGATATCGCCATGGCATGAACCTCACAGTATGACAATTATTGCGATATAGTGGGAAAGCTCACGATATAGTGGGGAGACTCACGATTAGGGATGTAACAATATCAAAATCTTTCCGTATGATATTTTCATGATAATCATCTCATGGAATGATATTTATTGCAATATTTTGCGGAGGCTAACAAAACTGTCAATATGCAACTTTTTCCTCTTAAAATGCCAAAGACCTAAGACTTAAAAATGCTTTAAAACTGTTATTTCTTCTTGTAGTCTGCACTGAAAGGGAGCAAAGGATCATGGTCTATGTACTGGTCTTTGTTGTTTTTTTTTAGCGATTGCTGCACCATAACTTTTAATTTAAGCAAAGAGACTTGTAATTCGATATTTTGTGATGGTCCATGATATTATTGTGAGAACTCTGATGATACGATATCACGATATTTTGTTACAACCCTATTTTAAATACATTTTTAATTGGACATATGAATATATCTCCTCAGTAACATTAAGAAAATAAACAAACTTTAAAGCAAAGTTTGTATTTCCAGGTAACAAGAATTACATTAGAGCTCCTCCTAACAGAAATAGGTGTTAACCATGAAAAAAAACATGAACATTTCAGTAGATCTTTAGCTTCTTGTCATGCCATTATTATGTGTTTATAGTGATCACTATTTGAACACAGAGATGCTCAGAGGGTGTCCAAAAAAGGTTTATGGAAAGGTTTAGAATGGTGCACAAGCTTCTTCAGAAGATACTTGGACAGCTCTTCAGTTTGTGAGTTAATTTCATCCACGTTTTTTTCATTTTGTTCATTTCTTCTTGGTGTGAAAAGTTTGAGAGCCACAACTTTGAAACTGATCAAGAGAAAGACAAAAAATAATCCTGTGTGTGATGAGAGTGTGGGAGGTTAGGGGGGCTTGACAAAAAACTCCAGAGATAAAACTGGACAGGAAGTAGTTGGCGAGGCAAGGCAAGTTTATTTGTATCGCACAGTTCGTACACAAACCATTCAAAGTGCTTTACAGAATAAGAAATACATTAAAATCACAATAAAAACAAATCAAAGCATAAATAAAGACTTGGAAATGACTTGAAGCTCAAAGCAGACGACTTGGACTTAACTTGAACCTGCCTGTAATTGACTTGGAACTTGACTCGGACTTGAGGTCAAAGACTGAGATTTTTTAGGGCCTGTTTACACGAGAACGTTTGCGGGTAAAACGGCAAAATATTTTATCAGAAGTGCCTTTCGTTTAGACGGTGAAGGCGTTTTTGGGGCTTAAAAATGCAAAAATCTGAAACCACCCTCCAGAGTGGAAAAGTAGAATCCACTCCGCCGTAGTGTTTCTGTCTACACTGCCCAAGACGCAAAACTCTGGTCAGATCTGCTCAGGTCGCGTACACGTTTATATCACATACATCACCACCTAGTCACCTGGCATGCATACCTAATCGAATTCCACACACTTTTGCGTCACTGTATGCACGCAGATTTCCTCCTGAAAACGCTAAATTCGGAAAAAGTGAAGATAGACGCCACCTTTGCGGCTTCTTTTCAGACCGTCAACAACTTGGTCTTTGGGTAGCTGAGGGGGAAAGCAGTTTAAATCAGGCTCAAAACAATTGCTGCTAATGTTAAGGTTGGTTATTAACGAGAGGATAAATCCAACTGAAGGCGATGTAAGTACAGAAATCATTTAGAAAAAGGTCTGGTGACAGGATTTGTACTTTCATTTTTTTGAACAAAATAGGCTCAGTGCACAATAGTACCCAGCGACCTTACTATTAACGTCACTACTTTCTGTCCTATTTGATTTCTATGAACTTTTTGCTGAGTCTTGCTAAAATAAATATGGAGGGAGCTGTGGGTGGATGTCACAGACAACAAAAAGTACACAAATAAAATGAACTTCAGTGGAGGACAGTTCTGTGTTTAGAAAGAGAAATATTTGAGTCTCAATGCCAACGTTGACGCTAATAAAAAAGAATAGAATGTTGAGGCTAAATAAATATTAAAATGCCACAAACTGACATACTGTATATACATTTATTAAATCAATATGAATTTTAATAGATTGTTTATTTTATGTTTTACAATTCTAATAAAAGTGGCCTATTTCTCTCACTTCAAGGGTCCATCTCATGAAAAATCTACTTTTCAGAGCTTTCTACCTTCTAAGAGTGATGTGTGGGCCTTGTATATGTCGCCAAAGTGTTTTTTAGATTGATTCGGCTTTTTTTTTTTTTTACAAATTGCAGCGTATTTCTGCCATGTGACAACGAACTAAAGCTGCTACAACGATGACGTGGCCAGCTCCACCACCTCCGCCCCGCCTTCACCCCGCATCGGCTGACAATTCCCACACGAACACCTAAACAAAAGCGACAGCATAAGCTCATTGTTCTACTGCAGTGTGCACGATATAATAAGTTTATCTACTAGTGTTTATTAGTACGTTACCAATCAGTAATGATCAGCTGATGTCGACGCGATGCTTGAGCTTCGTTCACCTCAAAGTCCTCGTCCGATTCCGGGTCCAACACATGCGGCTGAACGCACTGTAAGGCCATGATGAATAAAAGTTTATTCCTACCACTATCAGGGTGCACACCTGTCTCCCCCTCCCTCCCTGAGATGGAGGAGGAAGGGCGGCTCACTCAGAGCCTACGTCACGTTTGGAGGGCGGAGCCTGTGCTTTCTCAGGACGGGCGGGGATGAGCAATAGTCGGTCTTTCATAGTTCCTGGTCTGTGATGCCTCCAAGAAATCAGTAAGATTTCATAACTATTGTGTAATGGATGTTCCAAAACCCAAATTGTGCTTGTTTATGTGCAGAAGATACAATGTGAAAAGAGTTATTTTTCAGTCTAACAGAGTTTAGCATAGTATACTTAAAAGTACAGTGTGAAACTTTCTGGAGCTGGTGCGTCACCTGCATGATCCCTTGGAAATAGAAAGTTAAATAAAGCCTCTTCTCCAGGCCAATATAGAGTCAGGTTTGTGGAGAGGTAAGCCTGTTCAGAGGATGGATGAATCATTTTTAAGTTTTTCTCCTTTTTGTGCAATAAACATGCTTTTATTTTAATCAAACTTTTGCCTAAAAAGTTACATACTGTGACTTTAGTCCTATTCGCACAGGATAAGTACAACCTGGGAACGTCTGGTAATTTGCAAATTACCGCCCCACCTCTTTGTTACTCATAGCACATTCACACTGGATAAGCGAAGTCTGTAAATTACTCTATTTTTCTGACATTATCTGAGATTGAAATAGAAAAGAACACGGAAATAAAAGAAGGAGATAGAAAAGGTGCGCAATTACAACAATAAACACTGAGATGCAGGTTTGAACGGGAATAGTATTATCATGGAACGTCTGTGTTTGGGGAAATATAGTAGGTAATTTGCGGAGGAACTTTTACTTTACAAATTACAGAAATGTCGCATTCGCACGGGATTACGATCTCAGGCATCCTCCGCAATTATTACAAATCACCAAAAGTCCACAGGTCACACTGACTTTTAAAAACTGATCATAATCGAGATACTTGATGCTACACTCAGAGTAACATGACATAACAATATTAAACATGGCAACACGACAATATTAAAGGTGCACTGCACAACTTTTCTGGTGCAGGATCCTACTACTACCTACTTACTTGTCTCCATGGAGATGTTATTACATTATCTGGAATGTTCCATGGTATGACATTAAACATATTCATGCAGCATTTATTCATTACAGTTGATTCCATTGCTCAAAAATACAATATCGTATTTTTCGGACTATAAGGCGCACTTAAAATCCTTTAATATTCTCAAAAATCGACAGTGTGCCTTATAATCTGGTGCATTTTATGTATTTATTCTGGTTGTGCTTACTGACCTCGAACTGATTTTATGTGGTACACGGCAGTCAAAAATCTGTCAAAATGTTTTAGTACGGCTTTGGTAAACTACGAAGCCGCACCGCTTGATGGATTGTCGGAGCATTACGGCTACTGTCGTCAGGAGCCTCACAAGTAAGTCCGACAGACGTTTATGCAAATTAGCCATGTGGTTTTAAGTTTAGTTTCTGTTAAAATGTAAACAAATGTGCGCAAAGCTGCATTAAACACATTATTACTCAATGTATATTTAAATCCTCCTTGTAAGGAAAAAAATTAAAAATAAAATACTTAAATGATCCACTCACATTCAGATTCATAACACACATTCACCAAGACAGGGAGGCCGAATTACGCCACGATCTGCCAATGGATCGTGGACGCCTCGGCTAAGGATCAGTCTCAAGTCTCGTTCGTTTGTTTCACTTAATGCTCCTTATAATCCGGTGCAACTTCTGTATAAAAAAAGATGAGAGAATTCAACATTATTGATATTGCGCCTTATAAACCGGTGAGCTTTATAGTCCGAAATTTATGGTAATTCCTCCTGTGATTAGGGGCGCCTCTTCACAGATCTGAATTGTAATGCAGTGTAGTTCTGTATCCAGCTTGTCCCCCTCATGACCCTTATGATAGGTTTAATCTATACCGTGGAACATTACAGACAAAGCAATAACATCTCCATGGAGACAAGCACGCGGCGGATTTTCCACTAGAAAAATTACACAGTGCAAATTTAAGAGAAATAGTTTTAAAAGTATCCATCTGAAGTAGGGCTGTGCAAAAAATATCAAAATATCGTATTGTTGAATGTGATGATACAGTACTGATATCGTGGGCTGCTATATCGATATATCACCAAGAGTATTTTTGGTATATTTTACTCAATTATTTTGTTACAGCTACAGTTTTGTTGTTTGTTTAGTGGAAGGAAACTTTTTTATGCGACACATTTGACATTGTCCCTGTTTTGATGATTAAATTGTTTGTGTTTCATATGAACTTTTCAGAAGATGTGGTTTAAAAAAAAGACTTTTAATATCACAGCCATAATTTAGCCTTTATTTTTTATTGACCCGTATTGAATTGTTTTGAAATATATCGTATCGAATCAAAAGTGCACTGTATCGAGGTATGTATCCTATTGGCAATTTATGAATGATACCCAACCATAATCTGATCTTTTTTGCAATTTGAAATCAGTCTTTATCTAAAAGTATCCCACATAAATTAGCAATATTTGTCAGCAAAATTACAATTACTTTTCACCCCAACTTTGCTCAGCCCTTGCACCGTTTAGTTCAGTGTCAAACTCGGTGTATGAGTCTCGAAACAGTCAGAGGTGCAGTTTTACCATGTGTCGCGTCGCTAACGGTGATGAATGCTCGCAGGATTCATAAGCTTGTTGATCAATAGCAATGACTGGAGAATTACAGCCACAATAGACGTAGATTTATGGTTGTGTGGAGAAGGCGGAGCGCTCCCAGACAAGCCCTGTCCGCACTGGTGAAAGATAACAGATGTACCGCGTTCAGAGGACCACAATCGAATTACAGGGACTCTTAGTGATATAGAGACACGGTAAAGGGCCGGCTTGTTACGAGTAAAAGATGGGGAAAGTGCTGAGAAGGAGTGTATAGGGGAATATGAGAGAACTTTAGCTATAAATCAACTGTTTGTTCAAATTTGGAGCTGTTCAGGTGCTTTAAGACTTGATATTAGATCTATAGATTCTACAGATTTCATTGCGGTTCCTATTGATGGGATTCAGAATACACACTTCAATGCTGCTAACTGGGAATGTAACAGTATATGTATTCATGCCAAACTGTTGGCACTAATACGGGACGTTCAGTTCGGTGCAGGGTTGTGCATGAGTGAGTTCTCGCAGTTTGTGTGTGTTTACATTCCACCACTACATGTGCAGCTACACGGAAGACTCTGCTCTTTAATATTCACACGGGAACTCGTCCGTGCTTGGGGTGGCGGTGTTTCCTGCAGCACGTTATAGTTAGGGCGGCCACCTTGACAACAATTGCCGCCCGCCTTGTCTACGTCCCTACGCTGTCTACGCTGGGGACGTTGTAACTGCAGCAGATCTGCACTTACTGCAGACAATGTGAACAAGTTGCTTTTTTTTTTTTTTGGGCCAAAAATATGAAGATTGACTCAAATTTCATGCTGAAACTGTCAGTGCTGCACTTTACTTTTTGAAAAGTTTACTGTTTTACATAGAATTTATTTTGTGTAATACTTGCCCTTTCATCAGTGGTGAATTTCCCTGAGTGCAGATGGGCGTGATTGACAGGTGGATTAACCAATCAGGGACATGCATGGTCCACCCATATCAGAACAAATATGGCTGCTTGCAGGGATTAAAGAAAAGGAAAGACCACAGGGGACCAGGAAAAGAAACCATCATGGATTACTGCAGAATCAGTAGGTGAAGCACTAAATTTATGTTGAAAATTATGTTATGAGGGACCAATGAGATCGTTCATTCCACATGTGACTGAAGCAGTGTTGGGCATTTTACTTTAAAAAAGTAATTAGTTACTGTTACAAATTACTTCCCCCATAAAGTAACTGCTGTAAAAGTAATTAATTACTCAGCAAAGTAATTGTCCAGTTATTGTTCATGTTATGTACTATTGCCTGAAAAATGGAGTTTGTCTTTAATGCAGTGGCTCCGTCTCCATCTTGGCTAAAGCTCACACTCACTGCACTGGGACTCAGGGATGGGCTGACAGCAATGAGAGGTGTGTGAGCACGTGACGATATGAGGCGCTTCATTAGATTCAAGTTACTTGATGCAGATGCAAACAGAATTTTTATTTATTTTTTTTCCCCCAGGGCACAGTTACACTTAACATAAACATTCTGTCCCTTTATTTCAGTGAGGGATAAACAGTGTCTGTGTTTCCAGTTTGAAAACGCTGCCTTTGAACGTCCCTGGCTCCTCGTTGTCATTCTCGTTGAGTTTGTCTCATTTAGCCTGAAGTGTGCGGGAAACAAACAACAAGGCAACGTGAGCAGAGACTTCGCCCAGCCATCTTCTCAGCCAGTCATGTTGGCCGCGCTCTGTCCCTCGCTCTCCTCGCTCCTGCTGATGATGTGAGTGTGTCCGCCGCACGAAGCCCGACACCGCGCCACCAGTAACGATAACGCCGTTGTAAAGATGAGGAGTGTAATTAATTAGGTTACTCCATTACCGAAAATGTAGCACCGTTAGCAGCGCCTTTATTCCCAACGCTGCACTGAAGTAAACTCATCAGCATGGAACTATGAATTTGGCTCAAGGCTTGATGACGGGAGAGCGCAATTATCAAATTGTAAAGGCTGCATTCATTTTTATAACAGAAGGCCCTCTGCCAAAACAAATCATCATCTCTAACAAAATCTTGTTGCACCTGTTGTGTAGACCTCAGCAAACATGTTCTAAAAATCATGGGATTCCTGTATTATGAAGATTTTAGTCCTCCATAAAATGTAAGGCTCTTGGAAGCGTTTTCTTACGCTGCATTCTCATGATTATGTATAATTTAGTGGCTAGTGGTTTAGTGGTCAGGCGTAGTGGTTGCTGACACAATTAAGTTGAGGTTACACTTTATTGCCCCCATAGGAAAATTCGTCCTCTGCGTTTCATCCATCCTTTAATGCCGCTGGAGCATCTTCACAGGAGGAGCGGATGATTGATTTGTGCATGTTTAAAGGTACGCAATATAACCTTTCTTGCATTTATTTAATTGGATGTGCCTTATACCTGTAAATTGTGTTACAGACTTAGGCTACGTTCAGACTGCAGGGATTAAAGCTCAATGATTTTTTTTTTGCAAAGTTATTTACATTTCCAATTAAATCTGACTTGTATGTGATCTCCAGTGTGAACTTTAAACACCCCTAAAGTGTCCCACATGGGCATTGGAGGACACAGCTCAGCGTTTACGGAAGTCGCCTAAACATGAGCACCTGCCGATTTTAAAGTTGCTGCTGTAATGGTGACAGAACCATGTACAGTTTACTTCTTTTAGGGAGGAGACTGACAAGGAGTTTTGGCATTTTGTGGAGCACTGGCAGCAACAAGGGAACGTGTTTTCGTACGGCGAGAGGAACATTTGTGTACATTTGTGAGCGCCTACTTGTACCACTCTCGCAGGAGGAAACACGTCTTCGGTGGCCTGTTTCAGTGAGCAAACGTGTCTGCGTGGGGCTGTATTGGCTCGCAAAAGGGGCTTGTTACTGTGTTATGACGTTTAGGTGGGATGATTGTGACAGGGCCGTTCAGACTGAAGTCGCATGTCAAAAGATCGGTTATGTATCGGTTTTAGGAGCACATATCCAAGTGGCCTGGGTCGCATTTGAAAAAATCGGATCTGTGTCGTTCAGACTGTCATTTAAAGATCAGATACAGGAGCATAGGGGTGAAAAAATTGGATCTGGGTCACTTCAGGCTGCAGACTGAACATAGCCTTACAGCCTCTCAAAGTGCTAGACTGTAGTCATTGTTCATTCACTCCATACTCAGTGGTGGTTAGCTACTATTGGTTGTCACACACTCTCCACGTTCTTACCAGGCAAAATGGGTGAAGTAACTTGCCTAAGGACACAACAACTGAAGCTGGTCCTAGTGGGAATCGATTCTCTGACTTTCAGGTTGATGGATGAGTGCTCTAACCAGTGAGCCACTGTCGCCGCCCACAAACAATACCTTATCAAATTTGCGTTCTTCCAGATCTAACCTGTAACTGGGCCTGTTGGCAACAACTGTCTGTGTCCATGGTAGAGATGCGCGGATGGGCTATTTTTTCATCATCCGCCCGCTATCCATTTTGCACCGAAGGTTTTCAAAACCGCACCCGCCCGCCATCCGCCGATTGATTTTAGATTTTAGAACAATCATACAGCAAACAAACTAAGGAGCCTCGATAAAAATGCAAACTCTATAGCTCATTCATTCCAAAATTCGCTCAGCGTGTATGTTCGCATTCTTAATTGTCCGTAACAACCCCAGACTTACCTGGTTTTCTTGCGCAGCTAATTAATTGACAACGTTTTCCGACTAGGCTGTTTTTGAACCTTCTTGCCTTCGTGTTGGATGTTGTTACATTCTGAACATTCTGCCATTGCCCGATGTTATTTCAAAGTCATAGCCTCACTCCATCGGTCTTTCTTTAAGTTTTAAAAACCCCAATGTCTGCGTGTTTTAAAATATAACTGATATCGAAACAAAATAGACAGATCATCTCATCCAGATGAACCTTTATTGAAATCAGGCAATGCCCTCTTTATATTCCAATTGAAATAGACAAGAAAAAAATATGCATAACTAAATAAATATGGCCCTATAGCCACTTATGTGTTGGCAAACAGCTGAAATAAATTAGAAATAATAAAATAAACTGCATATAATATGTGCCTCGTAAACCTTAGGCATCAATAACCCGACACAACCTTAACCTTCAGAACATAAAAACGAGGTCAAATGGGCTAATTAAGGATATGACGTACACTTCATACTACAAGCATAGACAATGACACTCGTCTTTTCAGATGTAGGTAACAATACTAACAATAACTTTTTTTTTTTTTTTTTAGTAGTTAAACCGCCACCCACCCGAATTTAATTAAAATATAATTTTTCGTCACGTCATCCGCCCGACCCGCGGATTAACCGCGGATACCGCGGTTGTAACCACAATCCGCGCATCTCTAGTCCATGGATATAGGTACACTGCCAGTCAAAAGTTTTAGAACACCCTAATTTTTCCAGTTATTTATTGCAATTCAAGTCGTGTAAGTCCAATGAAGAGCTTGAAATGATACAAAGGTAAAAACTGAACAGCCAGAGGTTTAAAAAAAAAAAAAAAAAAAAAAAGATAAAAGAACAAAACACAAGTTCAAGCTCTACCAAAACAACCTCAGGGAAAAAAAACAAAAAGACTGTAAATCTTAAAAACATGAAGTGTCCAACACAGTCTCCAGACTTAAACCCCATCGAGCTGGTTTTGGGATGAACTGGACAGAAGAGTGAAAGCCAAGAAACCTACAAGTGCCACACATTTATGGGAACTTCTGCAACAGACTTGGGAAGAACTTTCTGAATAATATTTCATTTCTATTGTAAAAAGAACGCGCCACGAGTGTGTTCAGCTGTTACATCTCAAAAACTCAAATCTAGCCAAGTTAAAATGACTTGAATTAAGAAAGTTTTAGCATGATTAGTGTAAATTTCACTAAAATTATCTGCCAGTGGAATAAGACTTTTTGTAGTTAAAATATGAAATTACATCTTGCTACAATTAAAATAAGAAAAACAACAACTTTTTGCAAACAAATTCGAATGTTGCTTGAATTAAGAAAAACACACTTATTCCATTAGTAGACAATTTTACTTTATTTTAGCTGAATTGACTCAAATAATGTAAAATGTTCTTAATTTAAGTCATTTTAACTTACCTAGATACTGTTTTTTTTCAGTGCAGCTGTTATATCTGCCAAAGGTGGACACTTTCCAGAGTCAAAAGTTTAGAATATGTTTTGGTCAACAGTAAAAATTTGGACAAACTGTGGTGTTCTAAAACGTTTGACCGGTAGTTTACATTTTATACCATATTCTGAAACATCCCAGACACAAAAACCACAATGCAACACTATTCTGTTTTTGAAGTTCCTCCACATGGCCTTATATGGATTTTACCCAACCAAAGTAAGATTAACATTCAACTTTAACCTCATTTCAGTTTGTTCTTTCTCACAGTATAGATTGTATGGGTTGGTGAGGGCTGGGAAAGTGCGCGTGCAGAACTCCCCTGGCGTCAGATGAAACTGGAGGTATTGACAAAGTGAACGAGCTTAGCATCGACCGGGTCTGTATCTGCGCTGTATCTGAACCGGACATTAAACAGCCGGTCAATACACACGACCACACGTACGGTTCATCAGCACAAAACTGCACGCTGCTCGACGCATGGATCTTGTAAACACGTCAACGGTGAAGAATTAGGGCCCGTGTTACTTGTCGCTTGTATATTACGTCTGTTGAAAGCGGTTTGAATAACGACTGGGCACGTTGGTATTGGCATTTCATGATTTGGATCGTTTACGTTAGAGTGGGACCAACTGAAAAACGATCAGATTGCGCCGGCGTTGTCACGTTACGAAACTGTTCAGCTTGATTTCGATGCAAAGGAACAGAGGTGGGACCAAGTCGTTGTTTTGCAAGTCTCAAGTAAGTCTCAAGTCTTTGACATCAAGTCCGAGTCAAGTCCCAGGCAAGTCTAAGTCGAATCTGGAGTCACTGGCTCATAAGTCCAAGTCAAGTCCAAGTCGTCTGCTTTGAGCTTCAAGTCATTTCAAGTCTTTAAACCAAGGTACCAAATATATCTTCGATTTTTGCAATTTATATGAATTTTAAGATAATTTGTACTTCAAAAAATCATAATATGTTTATACAAGAGTATTTACAAGGTATGTAAGAGTTGTAGAAATGTTAATATTTGTTTGACAAGATCTTAGTGTGAATCATCATGGTCAGAATAGAAATAATTCAGATTTAAAAGTGCTTCTCAACTCTTCTTGAGTCACAGTCAAGTCCCAAGTCGCAGATCTTCAAGTCCAAGTCGAAGTCCATCTTAGTCCATTTTATCAAGTCAAGTCTCAAGTCCTAAAAACAGTGACTCAAGTCTGCCTTGGTAAATGGTCACATTTTTCTATAGCGCTTTTCCACCTTCAAGGCACTCAGAGCGCTTTACAACAAGGAACCACTCACCCATTCACACACACATCCATACACACATTCATACACCAGTGTACGCACACACTAGGGGCAAGATGGGTTAAGTGTCTTGCCCAAGGACACAATGACAACCTTCATCTGTGGGAGCTGGAATTACACCAGCCAACCTGTGCGTCAGTGGATGTGACCACTCAACCAATGATGTTTATGTAAAGAGTGGGATTTTGAACCACTAACCTTCAGATTAGTGGCTCTACCAACTGAGCTACTGCCGCCTTGAGTTCAAGTCACGACTTGCAAGTCCCCACCTCTGCTAAGGAACAGACTCAATACTCAATACAGGTTCTGATGCCATGATGACACCAAAAAAAAAACATAACTCTTGTTCTTTAGACAATAGAATGTTATTTTTATCTTTAAATCGTAGTACTTTCTTTTATATTCCCATGTGGTCTGTGTAATCCCTGAGTGGTCCAGGTAGGTTCCAGTGGTCCATGGGTGTATACTAGTCTAAGTGCTCTTATACTTGTTCTGATACAGCTCAAGATCATCCTAAAGCTTCATATCTGTCCTGTAAATGTGACTTTTTTAGTATCGTGAAAAATTACCGTCTGGTTTTGAGCTTTATATTGGATTTTCAACACTTTTGACAACCCTAAATAACACTTTTGTTCAAATTCAAACTCACTTTTCATTCAAAGTGCACATATTAAACAGAATAGACTGAAATATGAAGCAACTAATAAATTAATACAAGATGCATGCATTTCTAACCTGCTTAACTAAGCTTTTAACCGGTTCCTGGACATTTAAAGGCGCATTGTGTAACTTTTCTGGTGGAAGGTCCGTCAAATGCTTTTCTCCATGTAGATGTTATTACTTTGTCTGGAATGTTTCACAGTATGGCATTTTAGTTTTTATGGCTATTATTTGGTATTTTACGGTAATCCTTTATTATTAGTCTGTCTACATCTCCAAAGCTCAAAATGCTCTGTTCCACCTTGTGATGTCATGAAATGGTAGTGTTCAAGTTAACATTTACCTTTTGTCCAGTACAGATTGACGATTCTAGGGCTGAGATTATCCAAATGATTCTAGTGAAGGTGTATGGACTTTAAAAATACAGTGGAACTCTCAAAATATGTAGGGTTTGTGTATTAATGACGTGTGAATGAAACAAGACACAACTCCAGGTCTGTTTGTGATGAGGAAATAACATTATAACATGGATTAAAAAATAGTTTAATATGATCCCTTTAAATTAAAGAGTTAGCAGCTTTTGGACAGAACAAAACCCCACAGAGATGCTTTAATAATGATTTGTTTTGGAAAGGAAGTATTATATTAGTACACTAAACTGTTTTAGTTCCAACAAAATTAAACTGTCTTTGGAAAGAGTAGAAAAAGCAATTATCTTTGCAAAACTGTGCTGTTTCAAATGAATTTCAAATGAATGTTTTTTGGTGTTTTTGTCTCAGCTAACTGTGGACCAGATCCTTAACCAGCAAACAAAATAACTAACCGGTGCACAGATAAATCACCATTTCATCTGTGCACGTCTCTCTACCCCACAACCTCTTATGTACTTTATATTTAATCTGTTGTACACACTTACACATGTGTATATTTGTACATGTTTGATATGTTTTTTATTGCTGCTCGTAATTACGTTGTACTGTGTAAGCTGTACTGTGTCGGAGTAATTTCCCTTGTGGATCAATGTTTGTTTAAGTATAAATAGTGACATGAGAATGTGTATGTAGTAAATAAACTCAGTGTAATATAATGTAACACACACACATAAGCTGCTATAACGACAACAAATCGCAAAACTGTTCCCCTCACTGGACAAAAGTCGTTAAGACTCATCCAAGAGGCTTTTTCAATCATGACAGAATACGGGTGAGTCAGTGCCTTTGTCCTCTACCCTGGCTACGTTTATACGATGACGGTCTGAACAGAAGACGCAAAAGCGGCATCATGTCTTCACTTTTTATTCCGCGTTTAGACGAGCGTTTTCGGGTGGAGATCTGCGTGCATACGGTGACGCAAAAGTGTGTGGAGTTCGATTGGGTATTGTTAGGCGTGTTTAATCAAAAATGATAAATAGAAAAGATCAATTAAAATCACAAAATTTTACAATACAATTCTAATCCAGAGCTTTGGGTCAGATCGTTGTCCCTAACAATAAGTATAGAGGAATCTGGAGATAATAATTAATAATATAATCAGGTTATCTGAACGTCTCTCTATCCCTAAACCCAGAGATATAAAACAACAGGATGAATATGCAAATAATATGTTGAGCAGCTTCACGCCTTGGATCCTCCTTCAAGCGTCTCCTCACTTTCTCGATGAGTAGTTGACAACCCACCCAGTCCGCTTTTACAACCCGAAACATCTCCAACATCGCCTTATCTCTGCAAAGGGATTTCCCTAAAACGCTCACATCCCATTATTCAGGACACACAGTATTACCTTTAAGCATTAAACAACGTTCAACACAATGTATAACTTCATTAAAACAATATTCAAACAAATATATAAATTCAGTGTTTTGGTATGCGCATGTGGTGCACCCAAGAGACTTTATTACTTCATTCAGTATGCATGCCAGCTTTCTGTGTAGCTACTGCATGTATGTGTATGTTAACGTGTACGCGACGTGAGCAGATCTTACCAGAGTTTTGCGTCTTGGGCAGTGGAGACGGAAACGCTACGGTGGAGTGTATTCAACTTTTCAACTCTGGAGGCTGGTTTCAGAGTTTTGCATTTTTGAGCCCCAAAAGCGCCATCACCGTCTTGACGAAAGGCACCTCCGATAAAATATTTTGTCATTTTTACCTGCAAGCGTTCTCGTGCAAACAGGCCCTTATATCTAATCTATTAATGGGAGGAGCTAAGAACAATGAAACTAACACACCCTAGTTGTTTACAGTAAGGAGTGTCTGTTAGTAGTTAAATACATTGAACTACTCCAGTGCTTCTCAATTGTTTTCCGTCACGCCCACCCTAGGAAGAAGAAAACATTTCGCGCCCCCGCCACTCCACAGAACCACTACCAAACGTGGACAAATCTCACCCTCACCTTCTGTCGCCTACATACGAGAGGAAACGTTTTAGTCGTGTCTCCAAAGCGACTCCCGGGACACACGCAGCATGTGTCCATCTTTATTCCACACTGTGCTCACCTGCGTCATGAGGCGGTCCGCTCCTGTGTCCTCCCCGTCTTTAAATAATAATAATAATAATAATAATACATTTTATTTATATTGCACTTTACATAAAATAATCTCAAAGTGCTACAGGTAAAAACAATGAGTAAAAAGGTGCATCGGAAAAACAGTGGATCAAGCTAAAACCAGTGCAGGAATTTATAAGATAAAACCAGAATAAAATACAATTAACAAAAGGCTTTAGTAAAAAGGTGTGTTTTAAGATTTTGTTTAAAAACAGAAATAGATTGTGGGGTCTCAGGTGGTCGGGGAGAGCATTCCAAAGCCTTGGAGCAGCAGAGGAGAAGGCCCGATCTCCCATGGTGCAAAGTTTGGTTCTGGGGGTTTGGAGAGTATTGGTGGCTGCAGAGCGGAGGGTGCGTGAGGGGGTCTGGGGAGTGAGGAGTTCCTTAAGGTACTGGGGGGAGTGACCGTGGATGCATTGGTGAGTGAGGAGGGAGACCTTGTACTCAATCCTGAGTGTGATCGGGAGCCAGTGAAGGGATTTCAGGATGGTGTGGTCAAATTTTCGCACCCTCATCAGGATCCTGGCATGTGCGTGTTATAGTTCGGGCACTTTTTGTCATCCATCGTGACAAATCATGTCAAATGCTGCAGCAGCATCAGCTCCTCTCCTATTGCTGTCCACTGCCAACATTTTTAGGCACAGTGAACTCCCTACGCACACTTTTACAATGAGAGCGTAACTGCCAACTACTGTAGTGGATGTGGAATTACACTTTCCCCCCCCATCCTAAATCCTATTATTAACATTGTCTTAAGTACAACAACATCCTTAAACCCAAAACAAAGAAAACTAAAGGAATAGTCAGAGTATTGCTCCAAAATATTGATTATACACACTAAGTAGTAAAGACAGGAACGAAATTCAAATATCAGCAACATAGCAGTCCATTCTCAGCGTTCATCAGCTAAAGGGATGAAGTACAGACAAATGGCGTGTGAGACAAATGACTTCCAGAGTTGTGCACCGTTCCAAGTTTTTTGGGGTTTTTTTGGACAATTTTAGGTACATTTGTAAGAGAGGTGCCTTCAGTGATCACTGCAGTTTCAAGTATTACGTGACATCACACAAGACTATCCTGATTCCAGCCAGGCGTTTCTAATTACAAACAGAATAGACACTATATTTATCTAGAGGGAAATTCAAGTTTAGATGTGGCGACATTTACACTGCGCTTCACTGTGGACTTTTCTCATTTTCAAAGGTCAGTGTAGTTAACAGGAAGACTGGACAGGTATGGTCAGCAGCCTAATAAAAAAAATAAATACAGTTTAAAAAAAGTTGCAGAAGAAATGGGCCATTCCAAGTATTTCCTCTGGAAGATGTTTTGTCACATTTGTTGCCATATTTGGTGTAAAAAGTCTGTGGCATTTCAAAAGTTCATAGCTCGCTCCTTAGCCTTTTGCACTGTCTCCATGGATACGGGAAAAACCAACAACTTATTTGATACGACTTGTCTGTCCCCTACTTGTGTCCTTTGAACTAGAGATCTGTGCATGACAGAATTTTCAGTCCCTCTCCCATCCGCAAAGAATTATAATTTTCATTCCTACTCCCGCCCACATCTGCGATATTTTGTCCTGCTCCCGCCCGCAGATCCCGCAAGATGGGGACGTTCGCTTTTTAAGCTCTATCAAGCATGGAGACGCGGACAGGAATTGTCTAAAATGTGCTCAAGATTAGACCACGTCCTCAAATTTAGGCTGCTTAAAATGTTTTTATGTTTTGCGTCGGGTGCCGTGGGAGAGTGCAGAGCTCTACTTTGAACTCATAGATCGATAATACAATCTGGAAATCTGAATCCAAGATGACGCTGTGTTGTTTTCAAGGTTCTGTGCTCCATACTGTGGAGCGTTTG
This sequence comes from Boleophthalmus pectinirostris, assembly GCF_026225935.1. Taxonomy (NCBI): domain Eukaryota; kingdom Metazoa; phylum Chordata; class Actinopteri; order Gobiiformes; family Gobiidae; genus Boleophthalmus; species Boleophthalmus pectinirostris. The sequence goes on from NW_026571473.1 coordinate 34,414,930, forward strand.
GACCAGTCAGAGCGAGAACTACTAGAGCGAAGCTAGCGAGGGCTCAGAGCTGGGCGAGGCTAAGTCTTACAAAACTAACTTTTAGACGCTTTGAGGATTTAAACAATTTAAAAAGTTAATGTAGTGAAAATAGAAAAGAATCCTTACAAAATCTGACCTCTGTGAAAGTTGTGGATGCCCTGTCAGCCGCACACGGGCCGTCTGAATTGCCAAAAAATACATTGTGCTCCTACAGTAGAATTGTTTATGGGCCCAAGCTCCCGAGAACTGCAATACCGAGAGCGGCCACTAGTCGGTCTTGAGCTGGAACAGAGGGGGAACGCCTTATCCAGTTTTTATTATAAATCCACATTTGAACTGCACATGCTGCACTTCCTGTTGGACCAATCACGCTGTTCCTCTTGCGTTCAGACCCCGCCCCCTCCTCCACGCTCGCTCTTTTCTCCCATTTGAAACGTGGCTATGAGTCGCGTTTAGATGTCTCGCCCCGATTTAATATTCATACCATTAATCCAACCTTCCTTTTAATTACCACATCCACATTTTGCTGCTCAAAGAGGCGTCGCGCTCCGATCTGATGAGGTCACTCCGAACAAACAGGACCCAAAGGTGCCGGCGTGCAGGGTGGAGAGGTTAATGGCGTTTTGTTGCAGTTCACAGAGAATGGAGATTGTAATTAAAATGAGAAGATGATGTAAAACAGCAGCAGACGATTACGGGATTACAGGAGCAGTGATCTGAAGAAGGTTTAAAAAAGTTGATCCGTCGCGGTCAAAAGCTCAGAGGTGGAGAAGTTAATCAATGATGTGCGTATGTGGTGATTAGCAGGTCAGTGACACAGTATGGTAATTTGACTTTGTTGTGTTGTGCATTTTTACTTCATTATACTTCATCTATTATGTATATGTTCTGTTTGCACTGCTAGTTTCGCGCTGTTGTCCCACTGTTTTATTTATACAGGGAGACATCGGCCTGCGCCTCAAGCCAGAGCCCAACACGATCGTGCGATTCGCTTTTCCCAGTAACGTGCGCGTAACTGTTTCGGTATCATTATGTATGTATTGCAAAATGTTAAATCGTGATGTGCATAAACAACAACGGTTTATTTGTTTGGTTAGTAGTTGTTAATGGTGGAAAGAGTACTGCAAATTTGTACTCAAGTAAAAGTACAGCAATTTGGTTAAAGATCACATTGTGCTTGAGCCTACTACATACCATATTTTTCGGACTATAAGTTGCTCCGGAGTATAAGTCACACCAGCCAAAAAATGTGTAATGGAGAAGAAATGAAGAAGATCTGATGAAGGCTTTTTTTTTTTTTTTAATACATTTTTGCACCCTTGTCTGGCTGCTCGTTGTATTTGCACCTCTAAATGGTCACATTTTTCTATAGCGCTTTTCCACCTTCAAGGCACTCAAAGCGCTTTACAACAAGGAACCACTCACCCTTTCACACACCAGTGTACGCAGACACTGTGGGCAGGGTGGGTTAAGTGTCTTGCCCAAGGACACAACGACAGCATTCATCTGTGGGAGCTGGAATCACACCAGCCAACCTGTGGGTCAGTGGATCTGACCGCTCAACCTGTGATGTTTATGTCGAGAGCTGGAATTGAACCACCAACCTTCAGATCAGTGGGCGAATGCTCTACCAACTGAGCTACTGCCACCTCTACAAGAATTTTGGTGTGTGCGTTTTCTGTTTCTTTTAATGAATAAAAAACAAGTCGCACAGGACTATAAGGCACACATTTTGGGGGAAATTTATTATTAATTTATTATTAAAATCAGAGACCAGGAACCGACATTTCATCATCAAAGTCAAGTTATAGTAATAACAATAGAACAGAGAACAACAGGTTGTTAATGTCACATATGAACAGTTCTTCAGATAAACTATAACATAAACAACACAACAGAACAAGTTTACCAAACTCTCCATCTCACTCCAAATCACTAAATCCATTCTTCAACTCTGTGACCTCCAGACGTAAACAGAGCACCACTTCCTCTTCTGCGTAGCTGTCGTCAGACTCAGCACCAGTTCCAGTTAGAATTATTCCGGCCTTTCTGAATCCCGACAGGATGGTTTCGGTGTCACTGAAGTTCAGGTTTTGTCGATCCATTCAATGACTTCCAGGAAAGTTGATCCCAGTTGCCGTGAAGCTGTGTTCTCCATCTCCGCTTTCCATCAGTCCCTCACAAGTTCGTCACTCACTCCAAACTTTCTTTCTGCTGCTCGATTGCCATTTTCGACTGAATATTTCACGACTTGCAGCAGGACAGAGGCTCTTTCTGCAGGAGACATGCGCAGTAGACGAAGTGACAGTGGTGCAGGAGTAAAAGGAGCAGCAGATACTGACACACAAGACTAGAGTGCCCTTAGTGTGGAAATTTAATATATAAGTTGCACCAGAGTATAAGTCATAGGACCACCCAAACCATGAAAAAAGTGTGACTTATAGTCCGAAAAATACGGTAGTTATAATCCAGGATATTGGTTGATCATTATGTTATAATGTACACATTTTAAATCCGCTCTCATGTGTTTTGTTTCATTCACATACGTTTAACACCACAAACCCTGCATACTGAGTTGTTCTCTCAAACTAAAAACACTCTGTTCCACCTTCTGAGGTCATGTGGTGATACAGTAAGTGCTCCACTGTGTTTTCAAACTCCTTAAATCTTCACTAGACTTCAATAGATCTGGTTAGGGATGAAATGGGAGACTGCTGTGAGTACCAGGTGCCGCAGTGGGGCAGTTTGTGGTGATTGGAGGGAGCAGCGGTGCAGATTGGCAGCCTCACTTCCGTCAGTTTGAGTGAAGAGTCTCCGAGTTTCCAAAAAAGCACTACATAAATCAAATAAGAAAAAGATTGTGAATTGTTCCTGGAAGCTTCAGGGAAGGTATAAAGAACTAAAGTTGATTTTGGAAGTGGCAAAGGTATTTTTGAACGTGGACGATATTACAGCGGAGGACCTGAAGGAGAGATGTGCACAGATGAAATAAAACAATGGAATATAGTGGCGGACCTTTGATTCATTTTCGTATTATTCCATTTCTTTTCACAGTATCGAAAGACTTTGAAGACCCGTATAGAGAAGTGTTTCATGTCGTACTGTCGAACATCTTAGACAAGCAATAACATCTCTGTGTGGACAATCAGACGGCAATCTTTCACCAGAAAACTCACACGTTACCCGTTAAACCCAGCAGACAATGACCCGGCACGGTCCAAACGCCATATTAACAGGAAAGCAGTGTTTTGTGGACAATTGCTGGAGAATTAAAGCCAACAGATTCTAGTCACGCAGATCAGATCAGAATGGATATGTTTTGAGTCAATAGCCGCAGCTCAGTGCCACGGACAGCGCTGTAATCACGGGTTCAGCGTGTTTACTGAGCCCCGTGTGGGAGTATTGACTGGGATCAGCTGTAGGAGTGGTCCACGTGCCAGCGATTATGATTTTCCACTACATCAAGTATGAACTACCTGAGGTGTTAGAACTGTATTTACAAAAGGAGAAAATTAGTGATGGGCGAATGGAGCGTCGTGAAGCATTGACACCTCAGTCGCAATATTGTCTCAAATGGTTCGATGTGTCTGAGGCCTCGGAGAAACACTGACCTCTAGTGGACAAATTTAACCATTGGCACGCAGGCGATGAAGTATTGTTAGTGTAAGACAATACTTGTGTGCAGAGCGACACCGTACCTCACAACAACAATAATAATGATGATTAAAATAATATGTAAAGAGCAACATAAATAGCAGCTGTAAATAAGAAAATAGGTGTTACCTTGTTAGGATCGCTTTTTTCCACTTGTAGATGCCCTCGAAAATTAAACAAATGCCAAAAGTCGCCAAAATCACCACTAACGTCACACAATACTTCTCACTACCCAACATTTTTAAGAAATATTGGTGCATCTTTTATACTGTTTAGCAGTTTAGAGCTTGCAGTGTTGGGAAGGTTACTTTTAAAATATATTCCCCCTACAGATTACAAATTACATAGCCCAAAATGTAGTTTGTAACGTTAAACCATTAAATTACTTAAGGTGAGTAACGTAATCTGAATACTTTGGATTACTTGATATTGTCATGCTTTTTAAAACTACATGAATGTATCAACCACATCCTGAAAATTCTTGTTTGTTTTCTTCAAATTGGCTGTTGAGCCCAAGTCTCCACGAACAGGCATTTGTTTACTGTAGAGAAACAAAGACGAGGATCTTAACATAAGATTTTTTTGTCTGCTCAAAGACAAGAAAAAGCCCTGTCTTTCCTTAACCAGATTAAAAATATTATTGATAGAGAAATGTCCACCCTACTGTTAGGTGTCATATTGTTTATTTAAAAAATTATAATAACTTTCAGTACAAACATAAAGGTGCCAGCCCAGTAAAAATCTGTAATATTGGATGTTTTTTACTCAAAATGATACAGAATCAAGTTATTAACAACAACGACTATTAACAACCTCGTCCATTGTGTGACTGACACCACCAGAGTTAACAAGACGTTTACTTGGCTCTTATTGCGCGCGTTCTGTTTGGGTTTCTGGCAATGAGTGGAATTACTGAAATAAAATAATTTTAAAAAATGCGATATAGCTCAAAATGTGAAAACAGGAAAATACTGCCATGTAGTCCATTTATTTCAACAAAGTAACTGTAATCCAATTAGCACTCACTGAAACAGTAACTGTAACTGAATACAGTTACTCATAATTTGTATTTTGATTATGTAATGCAGGTACATGTAATCAGTTGCTCCCCAACACTGAGCGCTTGTCAAACCACAGAAGTGCGCTGAACACTCTGAAGCTCTGAACCAATCGCAGAGCGGAACATTCACCAATCAAATGCTTCGATACACTGAAGCGATTGACACGCAGAGTGAAGCAGTAGGAGGAGGGACCGACACTTCGACACTTTGGTCACATTAGCGGCTGCTGCGAGTCGAGCTCCGAGGCAGTGCTCCGGAGCAATTTGTTTCAGAAAGAACGAGACGTGCTCCGGAGCTCCGTCTCATTACTCATCTCTAGAGAAAATGGTTTGTGTTTTATCATGCAGCAATTAGGAAGTGGGTGTTAGCATGCTAATTGTTGTTAATGTTCCTGTCTCTGTAAACTCAGGTTCTTGTCTAGGAAAGTAGTAAAAAGTGCATATAAACTCATTGTGGTGAATAATTAAGATGCTCAGGATGCATAAGGTAAGTGAAGAATAACTTTGGACCACTGCAAACTGTTTAAATGTACCTAATTTTGTTTTTCACATTTTTAAAGACAGTAAAAATCAGGTACAGTTCCTTTAAGTTTGACCCATCATCTACTGCTGCGGAATAAACAACTAAGGTTCTGAAAAGGTTTCCAGTATCAGTCTGTAACAGGTTTAAAGCAGGACGGTGAGAGAGTACTGTGTTTTGTAACTGAGTGATTTTCAGACTGCTGCATCACCAGATGATATTTTTTAATCAAAAAAGTTGGCAGACAACAATATAGTTGCTTTATTTTGGGGAAAAACTGAACTTAACAGAGTAATGAGTGTATGATGTTGCATAGCAGACAGTCAGTTTTGAACAGTGAGCCAATGCAGCTGTTATGGCTGTTGCTGTTACTGTGGTTTACAATGAACACAAATGTAATAGTTACAGTAAATGTATGTAAATATATGCAACAGACTATATGGAGCCTTGTGGCATTGCTATACTGTGGTTTCATCAGTATTGTGATCCATGTATCATATTAATGCAGGGGTCATCAAACTAAGGCACGTGGGATGACTCCGGCCCACCACGCCCCTTTGACCGGCCCCCCAGCCCCTCTGCCCCCACCACTTGAACTGACCCTACACTGAAAAAAAAAGGTTGCTGGATTTGCGATAAAAAAGTTATGGACAGCGGTTGCAAGCAATAAAATTATGTTTAGGCTTTGAAACTTTTTTCGAACCCCTCTACACATATTTTTCTCAGAACATGAACATCACTTTTTCATGTTGATGAAATTTGATCAAATCATGCTGAATATGCAGATTTATCTTATGGTACCTTATCATGAAATGTATAAGTATGTATAATGTAATTTAATTGATCTAATTCTGTAAAAGAATACAAAAACAGTCTTTAGTTTTCCACAGTTCTGTCTTGTCTTAAACAGAATCAAACACAAAGAGAGCACAGGGACAGAGACACACAGTTTGGAGCTGGACAGTGTGAAGATTTATTCCAGTGAAGAAGCTCTGGTCTCTGCCTGTGGACACAGAATAACACATGATGATCACATTCTGATGATCTACTCTGTTCTACATGTTTAAATACACTTATAGCAATTATTACTACAATAATGGACCAGAACAGAGGAACAAGAACATTAGAAGTGTATCTGCAGAAACAAAACTCACCATGTGCTGCTTTTCTTCCTCTAAACACAGTAACAGGGAGGGCATCTGGTATAAAGTCTCCTAGTGCCACATCACCTTGTACAAGTACGATAACAGTTTCAATCGGAAGTTCATTTTGAAAAATTTTAAAATAATTTTAGTTTGTTTACTTACTTTGTTCATCTGTGGTCTGTGTTTTGTTGGTTCTCAAACATCTTCCTTTTTTCTGAAACATCAACTATAACATTCATGAACTTCCCCACAGCTCAGCAGAGCTCTGGACGTCACTCTGTGTTTGTAGACGACTCTGGAACAAACACATTCAAATCTTAGTACAAGTGTCACACTTTTGTAGATGGACAGTCAAAAACAATTTGTTTCAAGCTGTCCTTACATTAACTCTAATTTCAAATAAAACCACCACAAACATGTTTTAACAGTGACGACATCCTAGGCCAGAGAAGCACATAATAAAATCTTTGAAAAGTCTCACCTCCAGATCAGCTTCATAATCCTCCTGCTCCACACTGTGTGTCTCTGCTCCTGTATCTGTCCTGTGTCCTGTTACATCTGAATTTTCCCTCCAAAAGTTTTGGGGAGGAGAATTCCAGAGGGAGGAGCCTCACCAGAAATTATAATAAAGTCATGTTTCCTCAACCTGATTAAAACATGCAGGTCTCACATCGGCCACAATCAAGCGATGTTTGTAAGATTTAAACATGCTGGACAGAGAAACGTAAAAAAGTGATGTTATTGTTGTCAAATTTGTTTTTGCAATTTGAGCAACCCCTCTCGGACCGTTTTTTCAGTGTATGAGGCAATCTTCAAAAGCTGTCATGGCCTTTTTTATTACATTTTGGCCAACAATAACACGTCTGCATCTTGCATTTTGTTGATTTTTTTAATTAAAAAATTATATTTATATGAAGTGCTTATATTTAAATAATTATATGACTTATTTACATTTGCCACTGAAACTGCAGCTCAATTTTCATCACCTGACAAGCTCGGGATCAAACAGATCGAGAGTTCTGAGATCTGTGGCGCCGTTAAGAACAGCAGAATAGCTCGTGTTAAAGTACGAAAAGTTGACAGAGTGTGCCGAGTTTTCAAAGAACAGTGGACAATCGATTATTAAATTTTTTTGTTCAGTGTATAAAGACCATGCAGTTTGTCTGATATGTAAAGAAAGTGTGGCGGATTTCAAAGAATATAATCTGCGCCGTCACTACGAACCCTGTCACAAAGAGTAAACTAGTTTTCGAGGGCAAACGAGAAAAGATTTGGTGGATAAAAGACGGACTGGTTGCTGAACAGCATGTATTCCTCCGTCAGCCTACCCGACTCCAGACGCCCATCACAGTCAGGAGCAATAATGTGGCCCCCAGTAAAAAGTCTGGTGACCTCTGATCCTGCTGTGAATAAAGAGTAAAGTTTTAGTAATGTGGTTAGTAGTAGTGGAAGGAGTAGTGCAAATTTGTACTCCAGTAAAAGTACAATTACATCACATACATTTTGGTTAATTACAAGTACAAATACTGCTGCCAAAAATTTAACTTAACTACAAGTAAAAAGTTCAGCTGAAAAATACTTGAAGATAGTAGAAAATATTAGTTACTTTTTAACAGATTTTATTTTTTAAAGCTGAATTGGTAATTGGACACACACATTCATACACGGGTGTATGCAGACAGTGTGGTAGGTTAAGTGTCTCGCTCAAGGACACAACAACAGTGTTCATCTGTGGAAGCTAGAACTGCACCGACAACCTTCGGATCCAAACATGTTTAAACCTACTGCCGAGTCTTTTCAAACCACATTCTGCATTTTCTCTGAGCCTTGTAGTCACATTTTATGCAATTATCTATTTGCATAAAAGTATTCAAATAAAGCTTGGTGTGGATGATTTAAGCAGCAGGTCGGCCAAAACAAAATATCGGCCAATAGTCGGTGCCTTAAAAAGTGCAAATACTGGCCAACCGATTTAGTGTATTGCTGCATTTCAGACGACATCACAACATCCTACAGGCAAGTTATATTTAATACAGATAGGAGGTAGCTAAAATGAATATTGTTAAAATGCAGATTGGTGTTGTAATACAATGAGTTCCTGGCTCATATCATGAATAGAAATGATCAGGTTCAACATTTGTGAATTTATCGTTTTAATATTTAAAGTAAACTGGCTCAAACATGATGACATCCTAGAATTTGAATACGAGGGGTGGGACGAGATACAATTTCCACAGAATGAGATGAGACACGAGATTGGATCTACGAGAACGAGACAAAACAAGATTTTGACATTCTTTATAATAAATAAAGTGTGCAAAGTTCCCAATTTTGGTCTCATCATTTTAGAGTTACCGTATTTTTCAGACTATAAGTTGCACTTTTTTCATGGTTTGGGTGGTCCTGCACCTTATACTCCGATGAGATTTTACAGTGACAGCCATGAGAGGCGCTCCGTGCTTGTGTGTCATTTTTCTGCGCATGTCTCCTGCAGAAAAAGCTGCTGTCCTCCTGCAAGTAGTGAAATATTCAGCCAAAAACGGTAATCGAGCAGCAGAAAGAAAATTTGGAGAGAGGGACTGGAGAAAGGCGGGGATAGAGAACACAGCTTCACTTCAACCTGGAGGGTGCACTGTACAACTTTCTTGGAAGTCACTGGATGGATGGATGGACAAAGCCTGGACTTCAGTGACACTGAAACCATCCTGTCGGGATTCAGAAAGGCCAGAATAATTCTAACTGGAACAGATGATGAGTCTGACTACAGCTACACAGAAGAGGAAGCAGCTCTTCATTTATCTCTGGAGGTTGCAGAGTTGCTCAGAAGTGACACTGAGGATAAAGAATTCAATGGATTTAGTGATTTGGAGTGAGATGGAGAGTTTGGTAAACTTGTTCTGTTCTGTTGTTTATGTTATAGTTTATCTGAAGAACTGTTCATATGTGATGTTAACAGTCTGTTCTCTGTTCTATTGTAACCTGACTTTCAAGATGAAATGTTGGCTCTCGGTCTCTGATTTTATAAAATAAATTTCCCCAAAAAAGCACGACTTATTATATATATATATATATATATATATATATATATATATATATATATATATTTTTTTTTTTTTTTTTTTTTTTTTTTGGCTGGTGCGACTTATACTCCAGAGCAACTTATAGTCCGAAAAATACAGTACTTTAGTGCATTTTGGTACTACAGCTTCTGAAAAAAATTTGACTCACCAGCAGTTCATTTTGTTATTCAATTCGAACGTTAAAACTAATTAAAAATAAAAATCTCACAAGATCATTTTCAGCATGTTTGCACAATCGCGTGGCAATTTTGTCTTGCGAGATCTTGTGGCACGAGATCTTGTTCCATCCCTACTGAATACTCAAATATGGTTGTGGGTGGAATTTAGGTATTTAGTCCTCCTTCAGTTATAGTAAGGAGTATTTGTTCTTAGTTACTTTGCAGCCTTGGCAGTAGTAGTAATAGTAGTAGTAGCAGTAGTAGTAGCAGTAGCAGCAGTAGTAGTCGCAGCAGTAGTAGTAGTAGTAGTAGTATTATCACAGCACTGTCCCACACTTTGACAAGCACTCGCCCACAGACACTACATCACACTTACTTATATCCCTTCCATCTCCGCACCTCATCCGACCCCGAGCTTCCCAATCGCCTCCGTTACCATCACTTTACACTTTCAGGATCACACAGCGCGACCTTTTCCCTTGGCAGAACATCAGAAGGGAGCGGTTTGGTCCCATGTGTTCACTCGGAGCCCTGGAGACAGCTCTGCTCGCGCTGCTACGTTCAAGGACAATGGGTTTTAAGAGCGTCTGTTCGGGCAGTAGATCAAACCCACGGGCCATGTTATCGATAGGGACTGAGTCAGGGGTTGGAGATGGGAACCGGGGAAGTCATTCAATCATGGTTTATGTTCTGTGTCTTTATGCTCTTAAGATGAAGCAAGGAAGACGATACGTAAAGAGAGGGTACTATGCAAAAATCGACTTTCTGGAGCTTTCCGCCGCATTATAATGTTGTTTTCTCCTCACAAACATGCCTGAAGTTTTAGACGTCATCCGTGCATGTTTGAGTAATCTAGTGATCTCTCCAGGGCAATTCTGTCCAAGGCTCCGCCCACAAGTCTACGTCATCCATGAATACACAAAAAAACGTGTTTAAAAAAAAGTACACTACAGCTTTACAAACCTGATACAATGTGCAGTAGTTTCATTAGTGGGATGCAATGCTGACTGAGTTCTGATAGCGCTCTGAAGGGGGAGTGACTTAGCACAGAGAGCAAGAAACGGGGAACACTCAGAGAATGTTGATACATTGTTTTCGGCGAAGATAGGATTTTCAAAACAATAAAAGTTTCATGGTGATCTAAATATGTCTTGATCTTAAATCTTAAATGATCTTAAATCTTCTTCAAATCTAAGACAATCCACACTGTGATTTTTGCATAGTAAAAAAAAACAAAAAACAAAAAACTGGGGGCACATATCTACGTATGATATGGGAGTGTCCTAGGCAGGCTGGCGCCACCTAGTGCCTCTGCTCAATCTCATTTCTCTCCAGTGACTAGGTCAGGAATCAGAAGAACCCCAAAAGTTGTAGACCGCGCACCGGCCAATCAGTGAAGATCTGTGAAGCCATGATGTCAAAATCAAGCTCCTGTCTGGGTCCCTATTGTGGTACAGCACAACGGTAAACAAAGCGGTCGAGATGGACGTAGACGAAGACAGACATTCTGTGTTGGCAACGATTCCCGTGATCGAGGATTTAAAGCTGAAAGAAAGAGAATTTTTGGTGAATTTTATCAAGGGGAAAGACGTTATTGCACTTCTTCTTACGAGATTTGGCGCATTACATACGTCACGACCAAATAGCAGCAATTGGTTAAATTTTTAAAATCCTAATGCTGCGAGGTCAGACGGTTTCCACAAAGTGAAACCAGCTGATGAATCAGGCTAGGAGTGCTCTGAGGTGGCACAGTTTGGGAAAATGTCACAAAAACATTGTCTAAATCAGGGGTGTCTAAACTTTTTTCATCAAGGGCCAAATATCTAAACACAAACCAAGCAGAGGGCTGATCGAGGGCCGTAGGCTGGTGCTCAGTACAGTGAATAATTTAAATGTGTGCATGTTTAACAAATTAGAATGAGCCATCAGTCTTAATTCATGCTAAGATCCTCAAAACCACACACTAAATATTCAGTATTAGCTTTATCAAAGTAGATTTTTTTAAAACTTGCAGTAAAAGTACATTTTTAATTGATGTAAGGTAATTTGGGCCAAGTCACCTGAAAGCCTGAGGGCCAAGAAAAATTTGTCCGAGAGCCGCATTTGGCCCTCGGGCCGTAGTTTGGACATGTCTGGTCTAAATGAATAGGAATAACCACACCTTGCACTCAGAGGTTTCATTTGCTAGACAACGTGTCCAAACTAAATCTGACAATTAATGACCGTCATATATTACTAATATTACTAGCAGGTCTTACAGCTGCCAAAAAAAAAAAAAAAAAAAGGTAATATGCCGTTGGAAATGAGTTCAACCTCTGACTGTGACAGAGTGGCTCTTATCTTACAGAGAAATCATTCAGCTGGAGCTTTCTGCTGCTCGAATGCACAGAGCAAAAGCCAAAAACATGATCCAATCTACAGATCAGATTGAGATCTGAATGTTCTGTATAGTTGTAATTCAGAGACCTTTTAATATAGTATATGTTACACAGAATGTATACAACTCTTATTATTTTTGTATGTATGGTACATAGGCCTGGGTATCATTAAGAAGTTGCCGATACGATACATACCTCGATCTATAGGACACGATACGATACACTTTTTGATACAGTGCACTTTTGATTCAATATGATTCAGTACAATATATTTCAATTCGATTCGATACAGTTCAGTGGAAAACAAAGTAAATCATGGCTGTGATACTGAGTTCACTAAGTCTGTGCAAAGTTACGATGAAAAAAAACAACATTTTACTCAAAACAGTGACAATTGTAGCTCTTACACAAAATAATTTTGTAAAATATACCAAAAAATAAATACTCTTGACAATATATCGATACAGCAGCCCACGATATTGATACTGTGTCAAATTAAATGATACGATATACCAATTTTCAATATTTTTGCACAACCCTAAAGGTACATTATGTTTTTTGACCGAGGAAATTTGCAATTATTTATTTTATTTTATTCGATTTTTTATTCTGTTCTATTCATATGTATATAGAGGGAATATAAACCTGTCTTTTTTTTTTTCTTTGTTTTTGTATGTGAGTGAATGTGTATTTTATATATGTATTTATGTGTATGTATATTTGTGTATATGTTGTGTATATGTGTATGTACAGTGGGAGGTGTGGGATTTAAAAGGGAGAAAAATGCAATGCCAACTGGAACCTGTATAACTGCAAATGATAACACTAAATAACACTAAAATTTGATCACAAAAAAAAAAAAAAAATCACATCTTTTTTTCTCTTTTATTTCTGCTGTACAAGTGGTGAAAACTTGAAACCTAAATCTCCCAGAACACACGTAGAACCTTCTCTTTCTAAGGGGACGATGTTTCTACACACACTGTACCACATTAAATCATTATTCCTTAAATTATTGACATGTCTCGAAATAGGCTTCTCTTGACAAACTCATGAAATCAGAATAACCTGTCTGAGGTGATGAGCTGCCTACATGAAGTGTGGAGATGTTGATTTGATGTCCGTCCGTCACTCAGAGTTCCCCCTCTGTGAGAGCGCTCGTGAATGCAGCCGAGTGTGAGCGACGTGTGTCAGTGAAGTGAGCACTGCTGCACTGGCACAAGCTGTCAACACAGCACGCCAGGAAATACAGTACGGTCTCTGGTAAAGTAGATATCACACTTTATGTCTTTTCAATGAAAAAAAAAATGTGTTTTATGTTTTTTTGTTTTGTTTAGTTTAGTTTTTAGTTTTTTAAAGAGCTGATTTGTAAAAGCAATAAAGATATAAAATAATGAAATAATAGATGGTAATACTGGACTTCTTCAGTTTCTTACATACCAGCAGTGTTGGGAGTAACGCGTTATAAAAGTAACACATCACTGTTATGCATTGCTTTTTGCTGTAACGCAGTAATGTTTGGCATTATAGGGGGAAAAAAAAATAATTTTTACTTGGTACAAATGTCAGTAATGCGTGTTTTTTAACCAGCTGACGATCCAAGTTCTAGTCCAAGATTAGTCCTGATTTGGTCCTGGTTTAGACCTGGTTCAGTCCTGGTTCAGTCCTGGTTCAGTCCTGGTTCAGTCCTGGTTCAGCTCTGGTTTAGTCCTAGTTTAGTCCTGGTTTAGACCTGGTTTAGTCCTAGTTCAGTCCTGGTTCAGCTCTGGTTTAATCCTAGTTTAGTCCTGGTTCAGCTCTGGTTTAGTCCTGGTTTAGTCCTGGTTCAGCTCTGGTTTAGAGTTCCTAGTTTAGACTTGGTTTAGTCCTGGTTCAGTTCTGGTTTAGTTCTGGTTCAGCTCTGGTTTAGTCCTAGTTTAGTCCTGGTTTAGACCTGGTTTAGACTTGGTTTAATCCTAGTTCAGTCCTGGTTCAGCTCTGGTTTAATCCTAGTTTAGTCCTGGCTTAGACCTGGTTTAGTCCTGGTTCAGTTCTGGTTTAGTCCTGGTTCAGTTTTGGTTTAGTTCTGGTTTAGTCCTGGTTCAGTTTTGGTTTAGTCCTGGTTCAGCTCTGGTTTATTCCTGGTTTAGACCTGGTTCAGTCCTCGCTCAATCCTCCTTGTTCAGTCCTCATTTCAGTCCTGGTTCAGTCCATATACGGTCCAAAAGTTCAGCATCTGCAGTTATTTTGGTGAGAGTAACTTTAAAGTGCTGTAATAGTCATGTAATGTTTTAGATTTTAAACACAGTAATATTGTCATGTAATAAATTACTTTGAAATGACAATAACAAGTCATAAATAACAACAGTGCCCACCAGTGCATACCAGATCCTTCAAAATAAGTCCACTGTGTACTGTCAGTGTTTAATTATAAAGCGCTTTATTGTTTGATAATCAGGGAGTGCGTGTTAGCATGCTAGTTAGCTTTACTGTTACTACAAACAGCTTGTAAACTCATTGCGATGAATAATAAAAATGTTCAAAATTAGAGATGCACCAATTCCGATAAAGTGGCTTGAAGTATCCCCGATATGAACCGATACCAGTGCAGAGACTGAGTTTATTTTCTTGAAAACAAAAACTATTGTTATGCTGAATGTTATGCTATAGTTGTTATTTATTTCTCAAGTACAGAACAGCTTTGCATTAAAAGCTCAAACATTTTAAGACTTTCAGATGGACTAAAGACCAGTAACTGATGTTTTGGAGCCAATAGCTGATCCATCAAATTTTCATGGATTGGCGCTGATATTTGATACCAGTATCAGGAAATAACAGTGTAATAAAAGTGCATCCTTAATTAAAATGCAGAAGGTAAGTGAGGAATAAATGTAAACCATGTTAAATTAACTAATTCTATTTTTCACATTTTTAAGATCGTAAAAATCAGCTAGTGTCGACTGACACATTTTGTATTTATTAGTATTCATTTCTTTAAACATAAAAATGTAAATATACTAAACAAAATATGTTTGTTATTGTCATAAAGCTACACAGTGCGACTTTTCTGGTGTTGGAACCGCCATCTGTTTGCCGGCTTATTGCTTTACTCGGACTGTTCCAGTGTATGGCATTTTTCTTGAAGTGTATAAAATCCCCCAGCTGTCCAGGTACAATCCACGGCAAAGGAGAAATTCAATTTGTCGAAATGACAAAGTTTTTATGACAAAAGTATATGTTTCGGAGCTCATCTAAGCTGCTCCTTCAGTTCTGAAATGTATTTGACCAAAAGAACATTTGTCCAGTTGACAAATTGAATTTTACTTTCGCCACTTCCATAAAACTGACCTGTAATTTGTCCTGATGGCATCACCCGCTTGTACATGGCGATACATAATATTTACTCCAGTGTAAAACATTCTAAGCAAAGCAATAACATCTTCGTGGAGACAAGCAGGTGGTGGAGCTTTACATTTTTAATCCCCACATGTGTTAGACTGTACTCATGCTCTTTGACACTTACAGAGCTTTAGTTCACATCATTTTTAGCGCATCTGATTGCCTGTTCTACTTTCTGGTACCTGGGATGCAGAATTCTAACCTGATTTATCAGCTGGTTTCACTTCGTGGAAACCGTATTAGGATTTGTTCACTCTGCAGTAGGTGGGTACTTTTTTCATTTAACCAATCGCTGCTGTTTGGTTGTGATGTATATAATATGCCGCTAACAGGGCTAACGGGTATATTAAGCTTTTCCCAAATCCCGAAGGAAGAAGGGCAATAAAATTCAAACATTCTCTTTATTCCGGCTTTAAATCCTCGGGCTCGGAAACCGTTCACAACACAGAATATATGGCTCTTCGCTGATTGGCTGCTGCCCGAAATCGGACTTCCGGGGTTTTTGCAAACCGTCTGGATCTGGGGTGTCGAACTCATTTTGGTCCGGGGGCCGTATCCAACATACTTTGATTCCAAAGGGGCCGGATCAGAAAACTCATGGCATATATACCCCAAAAAAATAGCAATAAGTCTATTACAGAAATCTTTTTTTAATTGATGAACTCTTTCTTTTACAAAATATTATGAATGAATACTATGAACAATCTGAAACTTTAAGAAAAATGCAATTTCAACACAATGTTTTAACAATAAATTGTATGTAAATAGGAATAAGTAAATTTTTCTTGGAAAATCTTGCACTCAGGTTTCACATTTTTGACATTTTTTTGATGAGGGTGTCACGGTCAACAGTCAAAACGATCGTCCTTTAAGAGCGTTTGGAAAGAGACAAGTCTTCATTTGTGCTGCTCTGGTGGGAGGGGCCACGCACAGAGGCGCTGGAGATGCTGCTATGCTCAGCACCTCAGAAAATGACTAATGTTTTAAAAGAAAAGAAAATTAATATATTTTAGTAGAAAATCAGCTGAGGGCCAGATTAAAGGTCTTGGAGGGCCGGATCCGGCCCTCAGGCCATATGTTTGACACCCCTGGTCTAGTGTATTCAGATTCCTGACCTAGTCTCTGGAGAGAAATAAAATTGAGCGGAGGCACTAGGTGGCACCAGCCTGGCTAGGAAAATTCACACTTCTTCAATAATTTGTGAAGATGTGAGTCAACCTCTCCGTTTTCAATTGGGCGTGATTGACAGGTGGATTAGCCAATCAGGGACACACATAGTCTGTACGTAGCTGAATAAACATGACCGAAAAAAATATATATATATAAACATTGAAAAAACATGGCAAATATCTGCAGAATCAATGAGCAAAACACTAAACTCTGTTAATCTGATGTGAGGGAAGTGTCACTTTATTTGTACATTAAAGATGACCACAATGAGCTCCTTCATTTCACATCTGTCACTGACTAAATGATTACGTTTAGTTCTGGCTCGAGACGCCGCAGTGAGCACGAGGCCCAGACTGATATCCCTCTGTAGAATTAACACAAAGAAATATCATTAAGGGTTTGCCGGGCGACACTTTGAGAGCTGTGCACACATCAATAATTCACTGTCATGTAAATAAAAATGACCTAACTCATCATTTACTCCGCAGCTGTTTTTTTTTTACACGGGGAAGAAATGATTCACTAAGCGTTGTTACGTTGTAGTGCAGTAAATTAGAGTTGACCTCTCCAGCTGCAGATTTGGCAGAGTACAATGGAAGTAGCACGTTAATGACTGTAATTATGTGACAGAGCGGTGACTGATGGCTCTGGTGCTCGTGTCTCCACAGCCCACGCAAACTGTACCTCCCCGTCATGAAACCATCACCAATACACAGGGTCAAACAACACCTACAGGAGCATGTTCAAAGAGCTGTTTGGATACATGTTCATTAGAGTATTAAGAATTAATACTTGGCAGCTGACGCCATCAATGTTCTCTGGGGTTGTGATGTTAACTGTAGGTATTTATCAATCTGAAATAATTTAATTACCCATATTTCATGTAATTTCTGTGTATATAGTTTGTGTTTTTTCATCTTTGTACTACAGTAGCGGTGGATGAAGGACTCAGTTTTGTTACTTAAGTAAAAGTACAGATACAGGGGCAAAAGATTACTCAAGTAAAAGTATCACATGAAAAAAAAAAAAAATCTCATCTAAAAACTATTGAAGTTCCTGTTTAAAAATGTACTTCAAGAGTAAAAAGGAAAAGCATTTTGCAGAGATATTTTTTTAGAACGATTAAAGCATCAAATGCAGTGAGAACTGAGCTGATGTTAAGGAATTTAAGCAATTTGAGCTGTTTAGTTGCTGTTTTTGTGCATTTGGTTTGCTCAAGGAGTTGGGTTCCAGTTGTGATGAAGATCAGCTCCTCCAAATCTGAGACCATGGTTCTCGATCGGAAAAAGGTGTCTTGTCCTCTGCGGGTGGGTGGAGAGTCCCTGCCTCAAGTGGAGGAGTTCAAGTATCTCGGGGTCTTGTTCTCGAGTGAGGGGAGGATGGAGCGTGAGATTGACAGGTGGATCGGTGCAACGTCTGCACTGATGCAGTCGCTGTATCGGATCATTGTGGTGCAGCGGGAGCTGAGTTGAAAGGCAAAGCTCTTGATTTCCCATCAATCTATGTTCTTTCCCTCACTTATGATCATGAGCTCTGGGTAATGACTGAAAGGATGAGATCGCAGATACAAGCGGCTGAAATGAGTTTCCTCCGCAGGGTGGCTAGGCGCTCCCTTAGAGATAGGATGTCAGTCACACGGGAAGAGCTCAGAGTAGAGCCGCTGTCGAAAAGAGCCAGTTGAGGTGGCTCTGGCATCTGTTTTGGATGCCTCCTGGACGCCTCCCTGGAGGGGTGTTCCGGACTTGTCCCACCGGGAGGAGGTCCCGGGTCCCGGGGAAAACCTAGGACAAGCTGGAGGAACTCTCTCAGCTGGCCTGGGAACGCCTCGGGATCCCCCCAGAGGAGCTGGAGGAAGTGTGTGTGGAGACGGAGTCTGGGAGGTCCTGCTCAGACTGCTGCCCCCGTGACATGGCCCCAGATAAGATGAATAAGGAAATGGATGGTTTGCTCAAAGTTGGGATATTAACTCCAATTAAATGTGCAAAAAATAAGTCTCAGCCTTTTCAGCAGGCCTCAACTTTTAAAAAAAAGTATTTATTGTCAGTAAAAGTAAAAAGTTCCCACTGTAAAATGCACTTAAGTAGTCTTTTACAAAAGTAGAAGAGTTAATGTCATTTTGGTAGTATCTGAGATCGCCATCATGTGAATAAATAACGTGAAAAGTATTGAGCTCAAAATTGACCTTTGACCCTTACTTGGAAGTTACTGTAGTCTGCCTTTGGCGTGATTCATCAGCCTGTTTCACTTTGTGGAAACTGTCTGACCTCGCAGCATTAGGAGTTGTTCGCTCGACGGTAGGTTCTTTTATTTAACCATTTGGTCGCTGCTATTTGGTCGTGATGTATGTAATGCACCAAATCCTGTAGGAAGAAGGACAATAACGTCTTTCCTGCTGATAAAATTCACCAAACATTCTCTTTGTTCTGGCTTTAAATCCTTGATCTTGGGAATCGTTGCCAACACAGAATGTGTGTCTTTGTCTACATCCATCTCAACCGCTTTGTTTACTGTTGTGCTGCACCACAAAAGGGACCCAGACAGGCGCTTGAGTTTGACGTCATGGCTTCACAGTTCTCTGACTGGCTGGTGCGCGGTCTACAATTTTCCGGGGTTCTTGCAAACCTTCCAGTGTATTCCGATTCCTGACCAAGAGGCTGGAGAAATATGAAATTGAGCGGAGACACTAGGTGGTGCCAGCCTGGATACTAGATACAAAATAAGGAGTGGTGCAAAAGCAAAGGCAGAAACTGACACCACCTTCTGCCTTTGCACGACTCCTTATTTTTGGCTCATAATACAAAGGCCGAGTACAGGAACTGACAAATAAGGGTCAAAGGTCAGTTTCTTATCAAATTTTGGGAGCCTGACCTACAAAACAGAAACTCTGAAGTCATTTTTCTCAGTTTCACACTGGAGAGTTAAGGTCTTTTGCCTTTGTAGGGCAGTACTGTAAGTTCACTTTTGTACTTTGTTACCTTCCGCCATTGTACAGAAGTATGTTTATAATAATTTGTATGTATAAATGCAATAAGCTAACTCTAAGCACTGCTGTGTCTGAAGCTGTTACTCAAGATAGACATTAATCTGAGTTTTGGGGCTATGACAGGTTGATTTGAGTTGATTTGTGATGTTAAATAAGTTTAAGTTTTCAGTTTTTCAGTCAGTCTCTCACATTTTGTGTTGAAAATAAACTCCTAAACTAGGGTGACCAAATGTCCGTTTTTCCCCGGACATGTCCATATTTTGCGTCATGTCTGGGGCATCCGGGGTTTTTTTTTATAAAGTGATGCAAATGTCCGGGTTTTCAGTACCGTTCATTGGGGTCATTAAACTGAGCGTCTCTCGTAGTCTCTGTGACTCAGAAGGAGCGAGACACAAACAGTCGGTCAGTCTGCAACATACCGAAGCACAAAAGCGCATTTAACAATGACTTGTACAAGAAATGCTCCATTTTCCATCCCGGTCGGGACAAGTGGGAGGCCATGTTGGGAGGTGAGAGTACAGTGGTCCCTCGTTTATCGCGGGGGTTACGTTCTAAAAATAACCCGCGATAGGTGAAATCCGTGAAGTAGTCAACTTTACATTTTACAATTCTTCTGTTTTAAGACTGTAAAACCCCTCAGCACAAACTTTATACACTTTTCTCAGACAGGACAGGTGCAACCCTTTTTACTTCCTTCTTAAAACTTGTTGCTGCTGTCGTCCTTGTGTTATTTTCCTCCTTCTTTATGTAACAAACTGAAGATTCATTTATTCGGTAATGGAGCCCAACAGCGCAGAGTCCTGCACGGGTCCATTTTTGGAGACCCCCAGTACAACAACGCAACCGCGCAGTACAGGACCGCACCTGCCGGTTAACCTGAGTTTATATCAAACTTTTGCGCTGCCTACAGCACGGACTGAACCAAGACTAAACCAGGACTAATCCAGAACTGATTCCAGGACTGAAGAGGAGGACTAATCCATGACTGAAGTAGGACTAAAACAGGATTAAACCAGGACTAAACCAGAACTGAAACAGGACTCACCGTCAGAACCTGCTTGGAGGTGACCACAGGAGAAAGGACCGGCTCAGCTCCGTACCTCACAGAGGTAAACGCGGCAATCGCCCGATCGCGCTTTGCGGACAAACTGCTCGGCGTTCTCTCTCTTAAATCCAAGATTAGTCCTGGTTTAGACCTGGTTTAGTCCTGACCCACCCGTGTGTAATTACTACCCGCCTGTAATACACAATACGCGTTCATACACTGTAAAAAAATTCCCTTAAAAAAAATCCGAGAAATAAATAATAAAATAAAGAAAGCAGCTTAATCCACTTTCAGTTTGTTTCCAAGTCTCAACTGATTTTTATTTGTTATTTTTTTGGTTTAATATTTGTTATTATTATGTTTATAGTCTGTCTATGCTTGTGTCTAATAAATAACTTCAGAAAAATCAAATCAAAATCAGAAAAAAGATCGTTATAGCAGTAGAATTGTCTTTTTTTCTTACCTTTGAGTTTTGGTCGTGTCCCCTCTTCGGACCAGCTTCACCAGGATTTTGAGTGTGCTGAAGTGGAGCGTTTTGCATTTTCGCTCCTCTTTAGCACACTCTTTAGCAGGTGCAGCAGCGCAAATGTAACTAATGGAAGCTAATGATTATGCAGCAGGACATTTTTTGCCAAAATTCACAACATTTGAGTCAGAGAAAATGCAAATGTCTGATCCGGCGGGCACTGTGTGACTTATCACGACTACAGAGGATGAAACTGCAGAAAAGTCGAGCATGTTAGAGAGGCAGGTGTAAACTTTTGTACAGGAGAGTCTATTGCACTTTGATCAAATGAAATATACAAAGTTATTTCTCTTCTCTGTTTTAAAGGTCTTATATTACACAAAAATGGCTCTCATGAGATTTAAGCCATATAACATACCTGGAGTTATTAGTCTGTCTGCATCTCCAAAGCTCTAAAAAGCCCTGGTCGATTTTGTGATAACATGAAATTATCAGCTCCATTTTACCATTAACTTGGCATTTCCAGCTCTGAAATTATCCAAATGATTCTAATGAAGGTGTACGGAGTTTAGAAAGACCGTTTTTCAGTTTGATTTTCAACAAAAAACTTAACACCTGTATTAAAGGACCATGAACACAGGCTCCTGAAATTGTGATGTTTAAATCCTTTTTTTTTTTTCATGAGTTTCAGACTTCTATATATATATTTTTTTTTTACTTTTCGGCTGTGTTTGCTTATTGTGTCACTGTGGAAATTGAATATTCTGCCATACGTATACATGCAGAACACCCCCAGTATCATGTCACTGCAAAGTATCAATTAACGTGTTTCACTTTGTATTTGACACTCTGAGGGCCTGTTTACATGAGAACGCTTGAGGGAAAAAAACACAAAATATTTTGAAAATAACTATGTTGGATCAAAAACTGACGCATACAGGTGCTCATCAAACCGGGGGGCTTATATTCTTGTAGAGTGAAAAAATGGATGGCAGAGACTCTCTGATTTACGGTGAATTTATGAATAGACACGATGTGACGGGCCTTTTGTTTAGATGGTGACAGTATTTTTGTTCTGGTTTCGACCTGGTTTTAGTCCTGGTATAGTCCTGATTTAGTCCTGGTTTAGACCTGGTTTTAGTCCTGGTTTAGTCCCAGTTTAGTTCTGGTTTAGACCTGATTCTAGTACTAATTTAGTTCTAATTTAGTCCTTGTTCAGACCTGGTTTAAATCCTAGTTTAGTCCTGGTTTAGTCCCAGTTTAGCCTTGGTTTAGACCTGGTTTAGGCCTGGTTTTAGTCCTGGTTTTAGTCCTGTTTAGACCTGGTTTTAGTCCTTGTTTAGACCTGGTTTAGACCTGGTTTTAGTCCTGGTTTCGTCCCGGTTTAGTTCTGGTTTAGACCTGGTTTAGCCTTGGTTTAGACCTGGTTTTAGTCCTGGTTTAAACCTGGTTTTGGTCCTGGTTTAGCCCTGGTTTGGTCCTGGTTTAGACTTGGTTTTAGCCCTGATTTAATCCTAGTTTAGACTTGGTTTAGACATGGTTTTAGTCCTGGTTTAGTCCTAGTTGAATCCTGGTTTTAGTTCTGGTTTAGTCTTGGATTGCACTTTAATTGAAAGTGTCAAGTTGAATCAGGTGTTCCACAGGTCTGTGTACTTTCTCCTCTGCTCTTCTCCCTGCTCAGCACCTGCTTTTGTTTGATGCACTCATCTGAATGACTCACTGTGTCGACCATCTGTCTGTGGCCCTCCGCGTCAAATATTTTTCACTAAGCGGCTGTTACTGGCCGTCTGCGAAAACAAAGTATTTAACTAAAGTAAGAGATGTACAGATCTCCTGTCACGGTTTGACAGTCAGGCACCCTCACCTTTTCTAACCTCCACAAAGCAACATTTTACTTAAATCTTCTGATCTATAATGTTGTATCTTCATCACAAACACACCTGGAGTTGTGTTTTGTTTCATTCACACTTTTTTAACACACAAATGCTGCATCTTTAGGCTCAAACTGAAAACTCTGTTCCACCTTATGACGTCATGTGGTAATACAGCAAGAGCTCAACTGTGTTTTTAAACTCCGCACACCTTCCCTGGAATCAATTTATAATTTCAGCCCGGAATTTCCAAATTTCTACTGAACAAAAGATAAAAGGAGCTGTTAACTTGATCATAAGGTGCAACATTTTGAGCATTTTGAGCTTTGGAGATGTAGACAAAATCATAATGCAGGATTACTCAAACACATGTGAATGAAACAAAACACAACTCCAGGTACACTACCGGTCTAAAGAGTTTTAGAATTCTACAGAGTTTTTTGTTTTTTTTTTGTTTGTTTTACTGAAAATTATTCAGTTTATTGTGTCATTGTACTCTGAAATGAAAGCATAGAACAAATCAGCAATTTGAGTTGAAAAAGAAATCACAGAATCAATTTATAGACCAAAACATATTCTAAACGATTCATCAAAGATATAACAGCACTTGTAGGTTGCTTGGCTTTTACTTTTCTGTCCAGTTCATCCCAAAACCAGCTTGATGGAGTTTAAGTCCGGAGACTGTGCTGGACACTCCATGTTTTCAAGTTTACCATCTTGTTCTTTTGTTCCTGAGGTGGATTTAGCAGAGCTTGGACTTGTGTTTTGTTATCTTTAATCTTTTTTTTTTTTTTTTTTGGCTCTGGCTCTTCAGTAGTGATGTGTCCTCCATGTCGAGGCTTCGAAGCGTGTGCCGAGGCTTGTATCGGTGACGTATGTGGTGACATTCGAAGCTTCATATCACATGACTGATTAAGGAAATGGTTTGCGGATTTGCCGTGGAATTCAAAACATAAGGGCCAGTGAAAAGCAGTGGATTCCCCCTGACATTTTGTGGTTTTGGGTTATTGCGAGTTTGGTACATTCTATTTGAGATTATTTTCTTTGCGATGAAGCCGGCAAGAAAAATAACATTTCCCCCTGTTTGGGAACATTTTGAGCTGATATTTCCTCCACAAATTTGACAACCGGACCATTATATCATGAACACAGACTCCATGTTAATAAATTCAATTGCGCAATATCATTTTTTCCATCAGAACCACGTTGATCATGTTGATTGTCCTATTATCTCTCTGTCTGTTGTACATTTTTTGGTCTCTTGATGACGCAGTGGAGCAAATGAAGCACCTTGAAGCATCGGCTCAAGAGTCGAGCTTCAGTGCTTCATGGGGCTTCATCTCGTCATCACTACTCTTCGGTTTTTACCTTTGTACCATTTCAAGCCCTTCATTGGACTTGCACGACTTGAATTGCAATAAACAACTGGAAAAACGAAGGTGTTCTAAAACTTTTGAGTGGTAGTGTATGTTTTGATGCGGTAACAACATCATAGCACGTCTTAAAGCTCTCAAAAGTCAATTCCGCGTTATATAGACCTTCAAAAAGATTGCCTAATTACAGTTCACATTAGCACTTCCCCGTCCACTCTACAGCCAGGCTAAATGAGCAGGCTGCCTGTCTGTACTGAAGCTGCTGTGTGAAGGTGACAGAGCTTGTTGTTGTGGCTAAATTAAATATTTATTCACACTTGGCCCATTATCATTTAGATCTGTTCATTAAACAACAGCAGAGGCCATTAGACTGGTTCAATATGGAAGATACACAGAGATATAAACACAAACAGTGTCCAGTACTTCTGCCGCAAACAAACCACGTAAAGGTGACAATTAATTCAAAATATACAGCTTTATTAAAAGGGCTCATATTATGTTACGTTACTAAACCAGGTCTAAACCAGGACTAACCACTAAACCACCAGGACTAAACCAGGATTATATCAGGTCTAAACCAGGACTAACCACTAAACCACCAGGACTAAACCAGGATTATATCAGGTCTAAACCAGGACTAAACCAGGACTACACCAGGTCTAAACCAGGAATAAACCATGACTAATATCAGGACTAAAACCAGGACTTACACCAGGTCTAAACCAGGACTAAATCAGGACTCAGGAATAAAGTCAGGACTAAAACCAGGTCTAAAACCAGGTCTAAAACCAGGACTAAATCAGGACTACCCCAGGTCTAAAACCAGGTCTAAACCATGACTAAATTCAGGACTAAAACCAGGACTAAACCAGGACTACACCAGGACTAAACCAGGTCTAAAACCAGGTCTAAACCAGGACTAAAATCATGACTAAAACCAGGACTAAACCAGGACTCCACCAGGTCTAAAACCAGGTCTAAACCAGGACTAAAATCATGACTAAAACCAGGACTAAACCAGGACTCCACCAGGTCTAAACTAGGTCTAAACCAAGTCTAAACCAGGACTAAACCATGGCTAAAACCAGGACTAAACCCAGGGCTACACCAGGTCTAAACCAGGTCTTAAACCATGACTAAAACCAGGTCTAAATTGGGATTAAAAGCAGGCTAAAACCAGGACTAAAACAGGATTAAAACCAAGTCTAAACCAGGACTAAACCATGACTAAAATCAGGACTAATAGCAGGACTAAACCAGGACTAAACCAGGACTAAACCAGGACTAAAATCAGGACTAAACCAGGACTAACCACTAAACCACCAGGCCTAAACCAGGTCTAAACCAGGTCTAAACCAGGACTAAACCAAGACTAAACCAGGTCTAAACCATGCCGCATGGCCCGCATCTCCTCTCGTATGCCACACACACACACACACCGTGCCTCCTATGCCACCAGACTGTAAAAATATTGTGCCAAAAAAAGCATCACCACAATGTAATTACCTTGTGTGTCACACCTACAATTAGACGTTAGTGTCTGAGTGGCAGCTTGTAACCTCTTATCTAGCCTCTTAATAATTTCACACAGTCCCTTCCTTGTGTCCTTCGAACTACACATGCTGCACTTCTTCGACCCTGTTTACACTGAACACATCCACGTATCACTGTATCGGTAATGATCTGCGTCCACACGCGTCGTTTCTGTGTCCGCAATCCTTCCACAGCTTTGAGCATATTTGTTTACATTTTACAGAAACGAAATTTAAAACCACATGGCTAATTTGCATAAACTGAGCGCTCAAAAAACAGCTCGCTATTCTGATGTCGGTTCAGCTTCTGTCGGACTAAAGGACACGACTCAGTGGAATATGAGTGTTCTTTCTGTGACAGAGGGGTGTTCTGCTGATGGTGAGTCTGTTCTGTGCGTCTATCACGTTGGAGATGATTCATGTTAAACTTGTCATATATTATACGTCTGTCATATGCACTAACCCTAACCCTAACCCTATATATGAATATATTCTAGCCTCTTAGTATTTTGGCGGTGAATTATTTCTCGGTGCATAGACCTACAACAGTGTATCAGCGTTTTCAGGCGTCCACACAGTGCCGGATCAGATCTGTACTCAGATGAGTTCGTGGGAGTTGGTGGCACCAGATTGTCCGTCTCTGGACCCGTTTTCCATCAGATTAGTGTGGACGAACACTGCATCCACAACGAAAATGACTCGACTACATACTAGTGTGAACAGGGCCTTAGTTAAAATCCCATGATATGATGAGTCACAAAAGCAGTCAATCACTCTCAACCATTTTTATGTCCTGCCCCAGAACAGGTTTATTGTAAAAGCAGCTCTGTGGGTCAAAATAAGACCATTATGAATTATGAAGTGTTTTTTATTGTCTGTAAATCAGAAAGTAATGCTAGTACGTTGAGTAGATGTGTGTATTGTCATGTCAGCAAAACTGCCCTCTGGCCTCTTAAAGTTGTGAAAAGCGCTTACAAACTCATCACGGTGAATCATTCGGATGCTCGGAATGCATTAGGACGCAATAATGTCTGAATCTCATTAGAGGAGCATTTTATTATCAGTAAGTGTGCCTTAGCATTCCAATCAGGATGCACAGAATGCATAAGGTACGTGAGGAATAACTTTAGACCACTGCAAACCTTTTTAAATGAACTCGTTTCATTTCTCACTCGTTCGTGAGCGTAAAAATCATCCCATCCAAACGCATTACACGCTCGAGCCCGACGTTTCTCCTGAGCAGCTCCGTGTCGGTTTCTGTGTCAGTCTGTGCTGTGTGCAAACATGTAGGGCGGTGAGCAAACATGCGGTGCGCCGTGCAGGTCAGACTGTTCCCAGGGTAATCGCAGCTCTGCTCTTCAAACAAAGGACCAATAACCCCAGAGCCGTGCAGGTGAAATCCAATCTCACATGATGGAGGAGACTGCTGTCAGAGGAGAGGAACGGCAAACATGTTTAAAGTGACATTATCCAACCTACGGAGTCAATCACAGCCTGTAATGCCCCCGTAATAGGCTCGGTTTTGCCGGGGACATTCACCTGGACAGAACAATCAGATAACTAGAATTAACCGCATAACTGGATTTTAAGATCTGGTTTTGGTGTGTGTTGACGGCATGAGACAAATGTGATCTTCAGAAACACTTGGCAACATCAAGAGTTATTTTAGCTTTTTTTTTTTTTTTTTCAATTACAGGTGTTTTTATTGCAACGCTGTATTTATGCAGTCTTAAGACCAATTTACGGTCCAGCATCAAATCATCTGCGTCACGACGCAGAGAGTCTGCGTCGACCGACGTGCACCTCCGATATTTTCTAATTACGCGAAAAAACGACGCAGACAGCAGGGGAAGTGACGCAGGAGATAAGAACCACCGCTCTGTAGACATTTCCTGTCGGCTTTTCTTTCTTTCAGTATATATTGAGAAATAATGTGTTTAATGCAGCTTTGCGCATATGTGTTTATGTTTTACAGAAACAAAACTTAAAACCGCATGGCTAACTTACATAAACAAAGCGCTCATAAAACAGCTCGCTCCTGGTGCGTGGTCAGCTTCTCTCAGACTTAAAAAGGACACGACCCAGTGGAATATGTGTGTTCTTTCTGTGACAGAGTCACATTGAACTAATGGTGAGTCTGTTCTGTGCTTTTATCGTATTAGAGATGGTTCATGTTAAACTTTTCAGAGATTATACGTCTACGAGTCATACACACAGGCTGCATATATGAATGGACAGATATCGTCGCCCCCTAGTGTTTTGGCAGTGAATTACTTTGCGGTGCATAGACCTCAACGCAGATCCATAAATCAAAAACGACGGTGACAAGGCAACGGCGGCAGTGCACGTTGAGTCGACGCAGAACTATACTTCAGCCTTTACTGTGAGCAGCGTTGCCTTTCCTTGGATCTTATCTGTAATTTGGCTTGACAACAGGATGTCATCATGGAGGTACATAAGTATAAGCCTGCCTTCTTATATATATATATAAAAAATAAATAAATAAATGAAAATGTGTGAAATACGTGTGAAAAGCTCAAAACCTCCAGATTTCCCTCCCTGAGCTGCAGAGGCTGCACTAGCACTGATGAGCTGTGGGTGCTAGGGGAGTCCTTTTAAGGTTTAAACCCATAAATTTCAGCAATGAAACTCTCAATTCATATGAGGCTCATTCTGCTTTCTGATTGGATAATCATCTTGAGAACCAAAACATTAAATTCTGAGAAACAACATGGCCATCACATTCTATGCTTTTTTGGTCATTTAAATTTAAAGTTAAATTGGTGGTGTCACCTGCCTAGGGGCTACAGATGGAAATTAACATGTTTGTTATAATCTGGCAGATTTACACTGCAGAGTTGTAGATGTTCATTAATATGCACTGTCCCTATTAAAAAAAAATAAATATTAAGGGATTTAAACAGGTTTACATCATATCTAGGGACACAGATATATATGCTCTGGTCAAAAAAATTAAAGGAAAACTTTGAAAACACATCAGATCTCAATGTAAAAAAAAAAAAAAAAATACAGAAGACTGGAGCTCCACAGTGCTGGGCTGTGAGCACATGGCCCACTACAGGATGTGGCTCCCTCAAGCTGCCACCCTCATAAAGTTTGTTTGTGATAGGTCATGCTAATGGGTTGAGGACCTTCTACAGTCTTGTCCAGCTCTCCTGGAGTAACTCTCTGTCTCGTGAAATCTCCATGTTCTGGGAGACACAAAATCATTCAATCATTCAGTCAGAAGTTGGACAATCTGTGCAACGTCTGTAAGGTTAAGCAGTGGCCTCATACTCCCAGTGATAATAACTCAAGCCAGTGCAGTACTAGTGGAAATCCAGCCAAAAAAGACCAAGAGGGAGAAACTTGAAATGACCTCCACATGCAAAACCAGTCCTGTTTTAGGGGTTGTCGCTCTAGTGCTGTCACAGTTCTGCCTTTTGTTTACTTGTTTTCCCCAATCCAATCCATTTCTTAGTCTGTTCCGGTCCTCCTTTTGCCACCTCCCTCCTTTCCCTACAGGTGCCGCTCATTCTGTAATCAGCCCAGGCCCAGTCTATATATACTCCCTCTGCTCCCTCAGTCTTTGCCAGATTGTCGACCTGTTAAGACAGACATTCAAGCTCTGAAAACCTGAAACCTGAAATCCCTGTATTCCCTGAATCTGTTCTGTTTGTGACTTATCCAATTCTGTGTTTCCCTGTTTGTTGTCCCTGTTCCTGTGTTCACTCCCAGTTAATTTCTTACTAGTGTATTTCCCAGTCTTGGAGGATATTTCCGTTCACATTTTATATCATATATTCCTCTGTTATATTTTCAGTCTGAGTTTCCATTATTACATTCCCTGTTATAGGACACTTTCTGTTATTTAAATAAGACTTTGTTTGCCTGAGTACTTTTGTTGCATTTGAGTCCAATTTACCTGCGTGATAAGTGCACCTATTTCCATTTAAAGAGGTGGCATCCTTTTGTTCCTGAGACATTGCCCTGTACATATTTATATAGATCTCCTACATATTTTTTGTCACATTGAGATCTGATGTGTCTTTGAGCAGTATTTTCAGAATCAAAATTGTGTTCATACTGTACTTTGAAAGTTCTGAAGTTGAGGGAGTATGGTAGCATTATGCCTTGGTGTTGAATTGGTCTAAAATGGATTTTTGGATGATTCATGACAAGCTCTGTTCCTTATTTTGAACTATCAGTGCAATTTGTACTGTTACCTCGGTCCACTTAGTCCCTCTCTCAGACTGAATTTGAGCGGCAGTAGGCAGCTTTTCACTTATAACAGCTGGAGATCAGGAAAGAGGTTTGTGGGAAGAATAACATGTTTGTTCACAGAGAGGCCAGATAACACCGTGCTGCTGTAAATGATGTTCACACTTTAGGTTTGGAAACTGGAAGAAGGTAGAGTTTAATTTAGGTGTTAGATTAGTGGAAATGTGAAAACTAAAGAAATGATAATTGATTTTAGGAAAAACAAATGCATTCCCCATCACATTGGCCTCTACATCAACGGAGAAGAGGTAGAGAGGGTCTCCAACTTTAAGTTCCTGGGTGTGGAGATCAGTGAGAATGTAACCTGGAGCCTAAACACCATCAGCGTTGTAAAGCGTGCCCAGCGGAGACTGTTTTTTCTACGAACACTCCGCCAGAACGGGCTCTCCAGAAGCTCCTAACCAACTTTTACCGGTGCACCATCGAAAGCGTTCTAACGTACTGCTGTACATCATGGTATGGAGCCTGCACAGCTGCTGAAAAGAAGGACCTGCAGCAAGTGGTGAGAACAGCTGAAAAGGTGGTGGGCTCCTCACTCCCGAACCTGGACACCAATCTACTCTTCACGTCTCCACACACGGGCCTCCAACATTTTGCAGGACCCCACACACCCCGGGAACTGCCTCTTCCACACTCTCCCCTCAGGAAGACTTCAAACTCCCCTCACACGCACAAACAGGCTGCGCAACAGCTTCTATCCACGAGCAGTGGACGTGCTCCAAGGGCACAGGCACAGATAAAAGACCTGAAGGGACTCGGTGCAATAATCTGTTTATTTTATTTAATAAATGTTTTTTATTGGTATGGATGTGAGGATGTGTGTATATATTGTAAATCTTTACTGCTACAGATCTGCTCTGCTGAAGTTTCGTTGTATTTCATACAATGACAATAAATAATTCTATCTATCTATGTCAGCTGGACCAAGTAAGATCAGAGCACAAAGAATATATATTAAAAAGGACTGCACTATGTCACTTTTTTCCTAGTGGAGAGTAATTTGTAGTTTACATAGAGATGTTCTTGGTTTGTCCAGGAATGTTCCATGGTATTGCATTAAAGGAACTGTATGTACGATTTATATCATAGACACAAACATGAGGTAAACATGTTTAAATCAAATAGAGCCTTTGCTGAAAACAATTGTGTGATGTGTCTCAAGTGAAATGGCGAGGCTCGTTTTCATTTTTGCTGTGTGTAGATTTTGCATGTTTATTTGCTGTTTGCTGTGGAGTTTTATTGCATGTTTTTAAGCATCGCATCAGCGCCGACCATGACGCTGAGTCCATGTGACGGCGGAGTGAGGAGCTGTGGGGCACGGAACCCCTTTTTTAAACTTTTTTTTTTTTTTTTTTTTTTTTTACTGAGGATCCTTTTTATATGTATTTAATTGTTTAACCTTGTAATAAATTCCACTGTCCCCTTGATTTTAACAGTTTACAAACGTTTTAACAGAATTCAGCTTTTAATCTACATGTTTAATAATAACAACCAAACTACATGTAATACTAGTTTATCTTAATTGCAAAAGACACTGGACACAATGACCAAAATGTTGGTTATCATTTTTTTGTCTTTCAAAAAGATTATCCATCACAAAGCAGAATGAGCCTCACATGAGTCTCTTTTGGGTTACCAGTTTGCTAAATCCAGTTGATTTAAATCTGCAGTTAAAGGTCCTATATAACGCAAAATTGTCTCTCTTTAAGCCATGTTAGAATGTTGTTACTTCATCAAAAACAGACCTGGAGTAGTGATGTTTCATTCAAATCTTTGAATGAAACTTCATTATTAGTCTGTCTACATCTCCAAGCTCAAAATGCTTTGTTCCACCTTGTGATGTCACGAAGCGGTAGTTTTCAAGTTTACTGCTCCTTTTACCTTTTATTCCCGGTCTTAAATGATGCATATGATTCAATTGAAGGTGATTGGAGTTTAAAAACACAGTGGAGCACTTCCTGTTTTACCACATGACATCACAAGGTGGAAGAGAGTGTTTTAGAACTACACCTAAACATGCAGCTCACAACTCCGAGTTTGTGTTTATGATGAGGATAAAACAACATAACATAGATCATAAAATAGTGTTATATGGATCTTTAAGCACTGGCACCGAGGTTCAGTTGTGATTGTCGTTCGTTTTTTAAAACAGCAAGAGCTCAGATACTGTGTTACCATAATTTACAAGCACAATGCCTTTCCGTCCTTTCTGTGTGAACAAACATTATTCTGTCTGCTCCTTATTCTCGATCTCCCGCCGTTGCAAGTGAAAAGGGGCCAATAGTCAGGCAAATTACTCATCATTGAGATTTCTTCAAAACAGTGAGAGAAACCCCTTAAAAGCTCTGATCTGTGGAGGCCGGCAGAGGGAGAGCGCTTTAAACGTGCGTCTGCTGTGAGTGAAAAGTGTTAAATGAGGAGCGCTGGGGCAGGTCCGGCGCTTCTCTGATACCGGGATGTTTTTGGAGAGTTTTTTAAATGTCTGCTGGTGTGATGGAGGTTTTGCACGGAGGAAAAAGGAGAAGGAAAAAAAAAAAAAAAAACAGCACTTTGTCCACAGGAGTGAGACAGGTGGTGGTGAACGTGTGCTGGGATGTGCATGGATACACTGGTGAAAAACACTGTCTACATCAGTGTTTCCCAAACTTTTTTCTGGGGACCCATATTTTAAAAGTCACATAGTCTGTTGACATTATTCATGAATCACAAGATAAATTTGTGACCATTATTGAACATTAAGGAGGATATTTTATTGTTGACTGAGTGATCATGTCTCTCTGAACAATTAGTATTACCGTATTTTTTTTAACTAAAAGGTGCAATATCAATAATGTTGAATTCTCTCATCTATTTTCATACATAAGACGCACCGGATTAGGTGCACCAAACGGACGACACTTGAGACTTTTTTATTTCCTATGAGGAGGACTCAAATATACATTGAGTAATAATGTGTTTAATTCAGCTTTGCGCACATTTATTTACATTTTTCAGAAACAAAACTTAAAATCACATGGCTAATTTGCATAAACTATAAGCACTGAAAAAACAGCTCACTCCTTGTCAGCTTCTGATGGACTAAAGAACACAACTCAGTGGAATATCAGTGTGAAAATCGGTTTGAGGTCAGTAAACACAACCAGAATTAATACATAAGGTGCACTGTCGATTTTTCAGAAAATTAAGGGATTTTAAGTGCACCTTATAGTTTGAAAAATATGATACTCAAGTTTTAAACAAGGAAAAACAGTGATCATTGTTTCCCACAGAAAATTTGTTAGGCAAGGCTGTGCTGCTGTGTATATATGTACATCACAGACCTACATGCAGATCGTGACAAGGTGACCCAAACAAAATCTCTTGAGGGTCGCGACCCAGTCTTTGGGAAACAAAAGGTCTACATGGACGTTTCTGCTCGTGTCCATGGAGACATTATGTTTTTTGCCTTGAATGTTCCACAGTTTGGTGTTAAAGCTGCAGTGTATATCTTCTCTTTTATAGCTAAAAAAACATAAAATAAATGATGTCATGAAGCTGTCATTTTCAAGTTAACAGCTCCTCTTACCTTTAGTTCAGTAGAGATTTGCAATTCCTGGGTTGGAATCATCCAAATGATTCTAGTGAAGGTGTATGGAGTTTAAAAACACAGTGGAGCACCTCCTGTATTAACACTCTAAGTGTTTTAGAACTACACCTAAATGTGTAGGGTTTGTGTGTTAAAAATGTGAATGAAACAAAATACAATATATATATACTCCAGGTCTGTTTGTGATCAGAAAATAACATAATATGGGACCTTTAAGTTATATTATGAAAAGACGATGAGTAATTCAGACTTTTTTTTTCCTGTTATGACTCAGCTCTGCTACAGACAGGGAGGTAACAAGATGTAAAAATGTTAAATTAAAAAGTACAGGAATGTACAAGGTAAAGTTAAAAAAAAAAAAAAAACAGGATCTAAAATATTCACAGAAAAGGCGATCAACAAGGTTTTAAACAAAAGCGTAACAGAAGACAAGGTTAACTAAGAAAACTTACCCTGCGTTTGATTCTTCCGACTCCCACTTGGACCTCAGATTTGACGTCATGTCCGAGCTTGAAGCGTGTTATTATGTTTTGCATGTCGGAGTAGCGTAGTTTTGCATGTCGGAGTAGCGTGTAGCCTCACCACAACACCAACTACCAGACCCACAGGCAATGATACGGACGTGGTGAGGTATTGCAGTGATACAAGTGACTGAAATTGTCATTTAAACCACCAAAGTGTCCAAACACAATGAAAACACTTCATATTTACACGTTACAGTAGACACAGTCATCTTGGATTCTGACTCTTGAAGCCTTGCTTGGTCGACTTTTTCTGCCACCGAGGTCCGAGTTGTGCCGTCCGAGGAAAAGGACCGTGTTACGCGTGTCACTAAGCAACTTCTTCATAAAACCAACTCAGGAGGATAATCGAAGGCAGGGTAATTATTCAATAAAATTTTGACAAACAATGTCAACACTGACAACTTTTGTTTCAGAACACAGAGTCACCGCTGTGGCAGAAAACGAGAGACACATTAAATCAGAAACTAGTGCCTCTTTTACAGAATCAAGAGCCAAGAGCCAAGTCAAGAGAGGCTTGACAGAGACACAGAAACACACACAATAGACTCTATTCACGCTTACATCACAAATCACTGAGACATTAGGAAAGATGCTATTACAATTTCCAGTGGGCTCTGTTCCAGGAAAAAAATTAAAATGGCCCAGTTTTCTTCATCTCCATCTTATTGTAGCGTTCTGTTATGTTCAGTTAATCAACCATTACAGCCACATCTCAGTTTTCATCATCACACAACTCCGAGTGCACAGGGTACATGCGATTAGAAGAGATGATTCCAAACAGCACGTACGTATGCAGTGTTCATTTTACCGCTGATCACGTTTACTTCAGTGGGTTTGATCACAGTTGGTCGGCGAACCCAGTGTCGCAAACCGCACCGGAAGTTGTCATTGCATCTTTCCAAATCTCTTCCTGGTTTGTGACATATGCGTGAATAGAGCCAAAGGCAGACTGGCCACTGAGGCTAGTAACCCCCAAATAAGTACAATCTTTTTACATAGGGGGGAGGCGGCTTCAGGTGAGGGGGGAGGCGGCTTCAGGTGAGGGGGGAGGCGGCTTCAGGTGAGGCGGGATTGGCCACGTGTAGAGGTCCTCCACCAATCAGGAACCAGACAACAGCAAACCCCTCAGAATGATCAGAATTACAAACAGTGTTGGGGAGTAACAGATTACATGTACCAGAGTAACGTAATCAGAGTACAATTTATGAGTAACTGTATTCAGTTACAGTTACTGTTTCAGTGAGTGGTAATTGGATTACAGTTACTTTGTTGAAATAAATGGATTACACGGCAGGTATTTTCCAGTTTTCACATTTTGGGCTAAACCAGGACTAAAACCAGCAGTAAACCAGGTCTAAACTAGGACTAAACTAGGACTAAACACCAGGACTAAACCAGGACTAAACTAGGTCTAAACCAGGACTAAACTAGGTCTAAACCAGGACTAAACCAGGACTAAACCAGGTCTAAACCAGGTCTAAACTAGGACTAAACTAGGTCTAAACCAGGACTAAACCAGGTCTAAACCAGGTCTAAACTAGGTCTAAACCAGGTCTAAACCAGGTCTAAACCAGGACTAAACCAGGTCTAAACCAGGTCTAAACCAGGTCTAAACCAGGTCTAAACCAGGACTAAACTAGGTCTAAACCAGGACTAAAACCAGCAGTAAACCAGTTCTAAACTAGGACTAAACTAGGACTAAACTAGGACTAAACCAGGTCTAAACCAGGTCTAAACCAGGACTAAACTAGGTCTAAACCAGGTCTAAACCAGGTCTAAACCAGGACTAAACCAGGACTAAACTAGGTCTAAACCAGGACTAAAACCAGCAGTAAACCAGTTCTAAACTAGGACTAAACTAGGACTAAACTAGGACTAAACTAGGACTAAACCAGGTCTAAACCAGGTCTAAACCAGGACTAAACTAGGTCTAAACCACGACTAAACTAGGTCTAAACCACGACTAAACTAGGTCTAAACCACGACTAAACTAGGTCTAAACCAGGACTAAACTAAACCAGGACTAAACCAGGACTAAACCAGGTCTAAACCAGGTCTAAACCAGGTCTAAACCAGGTCTAAACCAGGTCTAAACCAGGTCTAAACCAGGTCTAAACTAGGACTAAACCATGTCTAAACCAGGATTAAAGAAGATCTAAAACCAGGACTAAACCAGGTCTAAACCAGGACTAAACCATGTCTAAACCAGGATTAAAGAAGATCTAAAACCAGGACTAAACCAGGACTAAACCAGGTCTAAACCAGGACTAAACCAGGACTAAACTAGGACTAAACCAGGTCTAAACATTATGACACCTAACAAGAGGGTGGACAGACTTTAAGGCAGCAGTGATCTCATATAAAAATCATTTCTCTATCAATAATATTTTCAATCCGGTTAAGGCTGGACTTCTTATTGTCTTTTAGCAGACAAAACATCTCATGTCAACATATTCTAGTCTTTGCTTCTCTACAGCAAACAATTACCTGTTCATGGAGAATTGGGCTCAACAGACAATTTGAAGAGAACAAACAAGACTTTTCAGGATGTGGTTGCTACATTCATGTCGTTTTAAAAAGCATCAAGACAATATCAAGTAAACCAAAGTATTCAGATTACGTTACTCACATTAAGTAATTTAATGGATTATGTTACAAACTACATTTTGGTGTATGTCATCTGTAATCTGTAATCTACAAATTTCACAGGAGCACGAAACAATTTAAAAGTTTAAAAAGGATTTACAAGACAAACTAGCTTTCTATCGATGAGAGCTGTCAATTTTGTATAGATTTTGGGGTGTTAATCTCCTGGTCCCGGGTTCAAATCCTGGACAAAACCCCATTTTCTTTGCCCTTGCTCATGTACAGATAGATGGGAGATGACATCGACTAAAAATAAATCTACTTTTGAGGATGTTAAGTAATGTGAATGGAGAATAGTATTTTCCAAAATAAAGGAGGTGTGAATGTGTCACTGTCAACAAGATTCATTTTGGGGTAAAAAAAAGAAAAGAAATGTGGCTAGTTTTTCCATTAATATTATCTGACACTGGTTCATTTCGGGGCATCAAGGAAAGTCAAGGAAACGTCCCCCAGACACAGAGGACTTTTTGAACGTTTATTATTTCTAAAGTCTGTTAAGGATCAATAAAAGATATGGATGTAAGATGAGGAAGGAATTTTAAAACCACAGTCGTCACAAATCTGGCTGTAAATCTGGTTCCATCTGCTATTTCTTAAGTCTACAACTCTGGAACTGAAAAGATGCAACGTAAATAACTTCAAATCCATATTGTGGAGCATTCCAGGTATTCCAGGAACATTTGTGCAATCGAAGCATCTAAAGGAAGTTATATATGTTGTTCTGTGTGACAGGTTCTGTTCCTGGGTAATGACGATGCCGTAGGCAAGGATTTTTTTGGTGATTTAACTAATAATGTTCCCAAAAAAGTTTGAAGAGTGCTACAAGACAGTGAAACAAAAAGGTATTTAAAATGTTTACAGACACACAACAGCAGAAATATGCTTCATAAACCATAAACTCTAGGTTGTTACCTTCTTTGTACACGTCCAGGCCCAAACTGACTGAGGGAGGGAGACTGGTCCTCTTTTATCCCCCAAACCAATTAACATAAAAATATTGGTTTTCACTGAAACAGCTTCAAACCCAATTTTAGTAGTAACAACAAAAATATAGTAAGTAAGTAAATAATAAGTCTTTATTTACATAGCGCTTTTCACAGACATATGTCACAAAGACACTTTACAGAGCTTTTTTTTTTTTTTTTTAATATAGATTCATTATTCTTTTTCTCCACACCCACTGATGGTAAGTTACTATTGTAGCCACAGCTGCCCTGGGGCATACTGACAGAAGCGCGGCTACCATGCCAATCGCCGTCATCGGTCCCTCCGACCACCACCATCACTCACGCACACACCACTTTCATACTAGGCAATGTGGGTGAAGTGTCTTGCCTAAGAACACAACAACAGTTTTTTGCGACTGGCGCCCCCCTATGGCACCTGATTTTCCCAGCGGTCTCCGATCCAAGTACCAACCAGCCCCGGTCTTGCTTAGCTTCTGAGATCTGATGAGATCAGGTTTTGACAAGCAGGTATGGCCAGAAAAATACACAACTAGAAAAGCACTCAGAGAGCGCAGACCTCCGCCAAGGACTACCCCCATTTTGTATATAAATTGCGATAAAATCAGTCTTCTGGATCAGATCCGGATCAGCCTTTGGAATATGAAAGAGGATCCCATTGTCCATCCCTGAGTCAAATTTCATGGGGTTTGGTCAATAATTAACCGAGATATTGAGAGACAAAATTTTTTGGCCCCATTTACCACAATGTTAACTAAAATTTCAAAGTGATCCAGAATCCAGGATTTCTTCCAGATCAGCCCCAAAATGAAATCAGTTCTTCCTTTTCACATTTCCAACAAATCCTGAAAATTTCATCAAAATCGGTCCATAACTTTTTGAGTTATGTTGCTAACAAACAAACAAACAGACAAACGCCGGCAAAAACATAACCTCCTTGGCGGAGGTAAAAATACACTTATTATTATAAAAATTGCCATATTTGGGGGTGACATATTGCGGTGATGTTACTATGACGATACATGCCAATGGAAAACCAGCGGAAACCATCTGACGTCGTAGCATTACGATTTGTTTGCTTTTCGTTTTTATTTAACCAATCGCTGATATTTGCTCGTGACGTTTGTAAATGCGCCAGAACACGCAGTGCTGTCCAAGTAATTACCAGCACAACAGCAAGTAGAGAATGAACGTGTCTCTCTCAACGATCATTGTCGTTTCTGCGAGGTGAACTTGTGAATTAAAGGTGGAATAAAAAATGCAAAGTTTGTATTCAACAAAGGAAGTTCAAGGGAATGCAGTCTGCTGTCAAAACTCAGGTTGGTTCAGCTCTTCACTGATTGGCCGTTGCACGGTCTACAACTTCCGGGGTTCTTCTAGTCCGTCTAGTGTATTCTGATTCCTGACGTAGTCGCTGGAGAGAAATTAAATTGATCGGAGGCACTAGGTGGCACCAGCCGAGCGAAATGTCCCACACCTGACAACAGAAATAGGTTTGAGAGTGGGGCTTGCAAACGAGAGATAGATAAAGGTTTGAAGTTTGCTGGAGGACAAAATTCTGGTCATGGATGAGTGAGTACTGCGGTGGTGAATGAATGGTAAATATATAGGGGAGAATGGAGCGGACGGACGGGGAAAGAAGAGTGGAATGAATGAAACCAGGTAAGTGGCTACCGTGGGCTTGTTTGTGCGTATTTAGGTTGATGTGGACTTTGACAGGGCTACTCCGTCACATTCTGAATGACAAAAGAAGAGATGTCTTACCCATTTAGGAGACATGTGCTACAAATGAGCAGCTGTGGTTCCCTTCTGGATTCAAACAGAATATAGAAGGGGGTGGCTGCTCAGACAAATCAGACATAGGCTACGTTCAGACTGCAGCCTGAAGTGACCCAAATCCAATTTTTTGGCCCCTATGTGACCTGTATCTGATCTTTTAATGACAGTCTGAACGACACAGATCTGATTTTTTCAACATGCGACTTCAGTCTGAACGGCCAAAGCGCATTCATCCACCTACACGTTA
This sequence comes from Boleophthalmus pectinirostris, assembly GCF_026225935.1. NCBI lineage: Eukaryota > Metazoa > Chordata > Actinopteri > Gobiiformes > Gobiidae > Boleophthalmus > Boleophthalmus pectinirostris. The sequence goes on from NW_026571473.1 coordinate 34,454,792, forward strand.
TCAACAAGCCACAAACGTCACTATTCTGCGCTGAAGTAGGCGAAAATTGTTAATGAACTCCGTGTCACTGAAGCGAAGCACATCACCACTCACCACTCTTGGCTCCGTCTCCACATCCACACGTTCCTTTCAACAGACTGTCCCACAAAACACCACGGCCAAAAACCTCGTCCTTCTCCTTCTCAATCTCCTCCTTAAAACAAGTAAGTTGTTCATGTTCTGGATCCAGTACGAGAGAAACTTTAAAATCTCCAGGTGCTCGATGCTCGCGTCCATGTTTGGACAACTTCTGTAAACACAGAGCACGCTCGCTGCGGTTGACATCGTCGTGTTCTCCAGTCCGGGGGCTCCGGTTTCTCCCATCAACCCAAAAAACATGCTACAGGTCTCCAGAACAGTTGATAGTCAAGGTGAGTTAAATACAATCAATCAATGAATCTGTTCAGGGACGACAGGTGGAAATTAGCACTGATGCTACAACCTGATGTACAATGCATCTCTCCTGTTAAGGTAAAATGCAAAAATTGTGCTTTGTCCCTGTCTCAAATAAATAAATAAGTTCTTATGAATGACATTTTTGGGCCGTTTAACGTTCACACTGGAGTCACATACAAGTCGCATTTTAATTGGGAATGTGAACGACCTCGCAAAAACATCGGATTTCACAAAAAAATCGGAAATGAGCATTAAGCCCTGCAGTCTGAACGTAGCCTTATGCCGGGCGTACACTGTGCGATATTTTCGGTCGTGTCACTCAGCCCCAGCTTAAACTGTATGACCAAATCACAGGGTTTAAAAGTTCACAGCTCACGAATCATGTTCTCACACTGAACGAACCGATGACGACCGGAGTTGTCAAAGTTGTTGTTCCGGAAGTAGAAAACCACGAAGAAGAAAACCACGGAATTAGAAAAGCACAGATGTGCGGAGACACAATGCTGAGCCACTTCTGCGTCCGCGCATGCGCAGTCTGCCAGATTTTGGCAAATCGGCTCGTGGAACAACTTCAACAGAGCGAAATCCTCACGAGGCGACTGGATTTCAAACAAGTTTGATTTTCTTGCGACCTACGAATGTCGATCGGGAGCTGGTCGTGAGTCATTAATCGGTTCTCTTTACCCCATGTAAACTACACGAAGCACGACACACGATGAAGCCAAAACTCGGCCCGATCCCCAAAACAGTCGCACGAGCGAAAAATCGGCTCAAAAAGGGTCAAAAATCGCACAGTGTACGCCCGGCATTAGAGTCCTGTTAAGTGCACACAGTGTCTTAGTCCAAATCTGATAACAGCTACGCAGAAGAGTCAGTGCCCCGCTGACCGCCGGAGGTCACAAAGTTGCTCAAAAGTGACTCTGAGGATGAAGAATTCAATGGATTTAGTGATTTGGAGTGAGATGGAGAGTTTGTTAAACTTGTTCTGTTCTGTTGTTTATGCTATAGTTATTTGAATGACTCTTAATATGTGGCGTTAACAGTCTGTTGTTCTCTGTTCTATTGTTTTTACTAGAACTTGTTGCCATTTTTTTCTTCTTCCTTGCACATTTTTTGGCTGGTGCGACTTATACTCTGGAAAAATACGGTAAATATGTTACTTATTCACATTTAATACCCCACAGAAGCACTAGTACCCCCTCTTTACTTTTTATTTGTTTCCTTTTTTATTTATTGAATGATTTTGTGACTCCATTAGGCATAAATCAGGTAAAAATCATAATAACACACATAATACACAAGTGTTGTTATATTTACAGTGCCAAATAGCAAATAAAATAAAATTGAGCCCATTTATTAATTATTTAGCATCAATTTAACCAATAAAAACTACAACAAACCGAGCATTTACAGCCTATAATTCTCCCATATATAAATGAGTCATTCATTACTAGGACAATGGCCGCACAACAGTTAATGAATGTAGTTAATGAATGTAGCATTTAAGAACGTGCCAAATAAATGTTTTGCAAATGCCCCATGGCTTAAGTGTTAAATTAGAAGTTAGCATTATGTAAATCATATTCATCATTTGAGCGCCCACAGCGCTAATAACTCTTTACAAAAGTCACCATTAAAACATGAATACAAGCCCAGATTAAACGTTTAGATTTAAAATTCATTTATTAAAGCAGACCTATTCTGCAAAGTCAACTTTTTGAGCTTTAAACCACTTTCTATTTGCTTCTCCTTCTTATTTATTCACCCGAAGTTGTATTTGCAGTGATTCATGTGTGTTTGAGCAATTTTTTAAGCGCACATACTATGCTATTTTCTGATCTATTTTATAATGTGGGTTCCTCATCACAAACAGACTTGGAGTTGTGTTTTCTTTCACTCTCACATGTTTAACACACAAACCCTGCAATATTTAGACTGAGTTTTTTTTGTTTGGTTTTTTTTACTGTACATTTAAAGCAGGGATGTCCAAACTTTTTTCATCAAGGACCACATCTCTAAACACAGATGAAGCAGAGGGCCGATCGAGGGCCATAGACTGGAGCTCAATACAGTGAATAACTGAAATATGTGCATGTTTAAACATGTTAAAATGAGGCGTCAGTCTTTATTCATGCTAAGATCCTTAAAACCACACACAAAATATTAAATATTGGCTTTATCAAGGTAGATTTTCAAAAAACTTGCAGTAAAAAGTACATTTTTAATTGATGCAAGGCAATTTGGGCCAATTCACCTGGAAGCCTAAGGGATAAGAAAAATTTGTCTGAGGGCCGCATTTGGCCCCCGGGCCATAGTTTGGACATGCCTGATTTAAAGGTTCATTGTGCAATTCTTCTGGTTGAGAGCTCTTTTCTTTTTTTTTTCTCTATCAAGATGTTATTGCTTTGTCTAGAATGTTTCACAGTATGGCATTAAACTTTTCTATCTTCATGGAGGAGCTGGAGGACGTGTCTGGGGTGAAGGAAGTCTGGGAGTCCCTGCTTAGACTGCTGCCCCCGCGACCCGGCCCTGGATAAGCAGAAGAAAATGGATGGATGGATGGATCTTCATGGAGATCAAACCAGACCAAGTTACAGGTCAGATCTGTGGAGAGGCGACCTCACTCACAGTCAAAATGTGGCCATACCAGTTTGTCAAATCCTGATCCCGTCAGATCTCAGAAGCTCAGCGGGGCCGGGCCTGGTGAGTACTTGGATGGGAGACACCGGGAAAATCAGGTGCCACAGTGGAGCGCCAGTCGTTGTGTCCTTGGGCAAGACACTTCACCCACATTGCCTAGTATGATGGTGGTGGTCGGAGGGGCCAAAGGTGCAGATTTGCAGCCTCTCTTCCAGGTCTGGAGTGAATGAATAATGCTCTGTAAAGTGTCTCTGAGTGTCCAAAAAAAGTGCTGTATAAAACTGATGCATTAAAATGTCTGTTTTTCTAGGTATTTTTGAGCTATAAAACCACCTGTAATTGATAATAATAAAAATAAGTGAACCACGTGATTATTTAAAACAATTGGGGGAGGAGTCCAAGTTTTTTAAACTTCATCCTCCTCCTTTTGAGCACCAGGTCCCAAATATGTTATGACCATATCACTATTTTTGTTATTGTTTTTGCATTTTGTTGTACCTGGCTCAAACAAATAAATAAATGAAATAAAATGAAATGATAAACGTGAACTAGAGCTGTTTAATGTGATACTGTGGAACATTCGAGGCAGAACAACGACACATCCATAGAAACAAGCAAACCCCGAACCATCAAGTTACACAGTGCACCTTTGAAGCAACATTATGTAAATTTCTTCCATGGAAATAAAACCTTAAACTTTATTTTTAATACATTCATAATTTGAGCAAATTAAATTATATAAATGAAAACACCTCAGAAAATTGATTAAATTGAACTGATTGAAACTGATTAAATGAACAAAATTCAGCACAAATGTTTGTCAAATCCCTACATTTGAAGTTATATTAGATCTCAAAATTTGCTAAATACTTTTACCTTTTACTCTTTAAGTACAATTTTAAACAGGTACTTTAATACTATACTAATATTAGGTACTTTTGCTTTTACTTTTGTATTATTTTTCATGGTTTCTAAAATTTTACTGTGTTACTTTACTGGTGGAGGGTCTGTCACCTGCTTGTTTCTATGGATACGCAATTACTCTGGCTGGAATGTTCCACAGTATGACATTAAACAGCTCTACTTAAGATTTATTCAATTACAGGTGGTTTTACAGCTCAAAAATACCTAGAAAAACAGGCGTTCTGACTGTGAGCGGGGTCGCCTCTCCCCAGATCTGACCTGTAGCATGGTCTGGTTTGGTCTCCATGGTGATAGAAAGGTTTAATGCCATACTGTGAAACATTCCAGACAAAGCAACAACATCTGAATGACGTTTGTGAACCTTTAAGTCATAAAATAAAGTATTTCTTCTACCTCCTCGGGTAATCTTGATTACATCGGCTGCAAAGTACCAATTTGTATTCGTACTCGCTTTGCTCGTCTTTATATTCATGTATTCAGTCAGGTCTCTCCCTTTTTTGCTCCTCACGTTGTAACACCAAACACTGCTTGTAATGGAGTCGTGTTCTGTTTAAACCCGTGTGTAGTGTGAGCGAATCCTGCGGCGAAACAGCCCCCAAAAATGTGCTCTAATCCTCTGAGTCAGGCACACAAAGGAGGCCTGTTTTTAGGACGACTCCAAAGTAAAATCCTCCAGACATGAGCCATCTGCAGTGAGCAACCCAAACAACAGCACGGAGAAGGAGACGCTGGATTTGCTATGGAGCTGTTTCTGATTGAAATCATAAAAATGTATGTAGACGGCCGATCTTAACACTCCTGCACACCTCGGTATATTTTTGTACATCTCAACTATTCTTCAGTGGTCCCTCGTTTATCGCGGGGGCTAGGATCGAAAAATAACCCTCAATAGCTGAAGTCAACTTCATATTTTACAATTATTCTATCTGTTTTAAGACTGTAAAACCTCTCACCACACACTTTATTCACTTTTCTCAGACACTACAGTTACAATCATTTTTGCATCCTTCTTAAAATTTATCGCTGCTGTCGACCTTTGGTTATTTTCCTCCATCTTTATGTAACGAACCGAAGATTAATTTATTCTGTAATGGAGCCCTACAGCGCAGAGTCCCGCACCGTGCCGTACAGGACCATACCTGCCCGTTAACCCGAGATTATATCAAACTTTTGCGCTACCTACGCCGGACTGAACCAAGACTAACCTAGGATTGATTCCAGGACTGAACAAGGAGGACTAAACCAGGACTGAACTAGGACTCAAACAGGACTTACTGTTGAGACGGGCTCGAAGATGACCGCAGGAGAAAGGCCCGGCTCAGCTCCGCACGAAGGTAAACGCAGCCGTAGCCCAATTGCGCTTTACGGACACCCTGCTGCGGGGGCTCGCAGTCCTGGTTTCAGCAACTGTTTGTGGGTACCCGACCCGGTGCAAGACTCTGCTACAGCTCATAACTTCTACCTTCCTTCAGCGTGTCCAGAATTCCAACTTTTTGTGCCATGGTTTGCATCTTCCTCTGCCTTTTGAGTGCGACCGCAGGAGCCTTTGTCGGTACAGAACATTTCATCGACATTGTGGGTTTTGTCGGGGAGAAAACTTGCAAACATACAGCACTTCAGAATCACAGTGCGAGAGATCCAACATTTATTTAACTTTGGCAGCTAAACACATTCTGTACTGTACTGGACAGGAGACAGGAGTCCCTTAGCCAATCAGGACGCAGCGGGAGGAACACAATAAACGTTCATACACGGTAAAAACAAAAGGCATGCATAATTGCTAACAAAAAAAAAATGCACGAAATAGCGAGACCGAGAAAGGTGAACCGCGATACAGTGACGGACGACTGTATTTCACCAGATAGCACCAAAATTGGTCAGTTTGTGTATATATTTATAATACTCACACCCGTGGTCCTTCGGTACATTTTTGTCTCATTGACTTCCATTCGAAATTCTAAAATGGCTTTGTTTACTGGCATAACTTTTACTTTTTGATTTATATATTTATTCATTCTTTGATGTTCGAAATTTTTAGTTTTAGTGTCTTTTGTGAATTTTTTGATATTTCTCTTTTTCACTGTGTACCTTCCATTACAAGATTATATCAGTAGAAAGACACTTGTACATATTAGTCCACACTGAAGAACAGAGGTGTAGATGTTTGAGGTTAAAATGAGATGAATGTGTTCTAGAGGAGTCCCAGAGTGCACTGAATGTGTTTGTTTGGGAGTGTTTGTCAGTTTGTGTCTGTGCAAATTACAATTAGTTGGAAAATATAGAAAAAAAATCTATCATTTTTTTCTTTTTTCATGCACATAATTTGAGACTTTTGCTGTCTAAAAAGGCATTTAAGGGGTTAAAATGTCAAACTATAATAATATATGTATGATTAGAGCAGAAGTAAATGAAGACACTGTTATAAAAAAAAAAAAGTTCAACACAAATCTGTACTGCATAAAAAATATCGTGGTATCCTTATTCAATGTACATTTTTGTCACGAAGGAACACAGGCGTAACTATTTTTAAAGGGGTGCACGAGGGTTAATCCAGATTAGGTGCGTTGTAATGAGGGTCATGTTGCTTTTAGTTGGTAATCCAGCAAGTGCTCCTCCCTGGTTTTAAAAAGTTCATATTGTTCTCATTATACATCAGAGCATCGAAGTTTCAGCAAAGTTTTTTTTCAAAACATAGCTGCTCTCATCAGATTCATGTGTGTGGGAATCTGGGATGGCTCTCGCTAAAAGCAATTAGAGCGACTGATCAGAGCGTTCAAACAAAGACTTCGCTCTGATTGGTGGAAGTGTTACAAAAGCAGAACAAACGGAGGAATCAAACTTCTTTTTTTTTTGTTGCTTTTTTTAAAATCCAGTTGAGAGAAAAGCACACACATCTTCCTTGTCCACAAATGCACAAAGTTGGTTGCGGTCACTGTGTTTGTTTTGTTCGTTTGCTGCAGGCTTCCAACTTGGCTCACACCAGATTGATCTGTGTGTGACTCTGAATTGAGTTCTCCACATTATAAATCTGGGATGGCTCTGGCTGAAAGTGATCGGAAAATGCAAAATGTCATGGCAGCTATTTGAATCTGAGGCCACGTTTATATGATGACGGCCTGAACAGAAGACTCAAACATGGCGTCGCGTCTTCACTTTTTATTCCGTGTTTTAGACCAGCGTTTTTGGGAAGAAATCTGCGTGCATACGGTGACGCAAAAGTGTGTGGAATGTGATTGGGTTTTCATGCCAGGCGGCTCAGTGGTGACGCTCAGTGGTGATGAATGTGAGGTAAACGTGCAAGCGACGTGAGCAGATCTGACCAGAGTTTTGCATCTTGGACAGTGTAGACGGAAAAGCTACGGCGGAGCGTATTCAACATTTCCACTCTGGAGGGTGGTTTCAGATTTGTGCGTTTTTAAGTCCCAAAAACGGCGTCACTGTCTAAACAAAAAGGCACTTCCGATAAAATATTTTGTCGTTTTTACCCGCAGGCGTTCTCACATAAACAGGCCCTTCCCCATCTAAAGCTTACCGAGGCTCTTATATACCCTCAGTTTGTTTGCAACTGATAAGATAGGTACAGGGTTCCCATGGTCATGGAAACCGGAATTTTGTAATGGAATTTTGTAAATTCAATGAATGTTTTGGAAAAGTCATGGAATTTTAGTATCTCTTTCACGCAACTACAGCGTCCTGTTAAGTTTTGATTAGGCTATTATGATTATATCCGAACGTATGCACCTTTTGTTTTTTTTTTGCATTTTGTTTTAGGGTTTTTGCGTTAAGACCCAAAAACCCTGTCACCGTCTAAACGAAAGGCACTTCCGATCAAATTTTTTTTGTTTGTTTTTACCCGCAAACGTTCTCGTGTAAACAGGCCCTGATTCGTCACATTGTCACAACAGCAGAACAGGTCGAAAAAAATGTAACTGTAGTTACATCCAGATGAAAGAAAAGCGCAGACATCTTCCCTGATCATAAATGCACAAAGCTCTTGTCTTCTGCACGTTTGTTCCTGGCCATACTGGCTTGTCAAAGCCTGATCCCCTCAGATCTCAGAAGCTCAGCGGGACTGGGCCTGGTTAGTACTTGGATGGGAGACCACTGGGAAAATCAGGTACCACAGTGGAGCACCAGTGGCAGAAACTGCTGCTGTGTCCTGAGGCAAGACACTTCACCCATTCACCCATTGCCAAGTATGAAAGTGGTGTGTGTGTGAGTGAAGGTGGTGGTCTAAGGGACTGATGGGGTCGATTGGCATGGCAGCTGTGCTTCAGGCAGTCTACCCCAGGGCGGCTGTGGCTACAACAGTAGTTTACCACCACCAGGTATGGAGTGACTGAATAATGCTCATATATATATATATATATATATATATATATATATATATATATATATATATAAACTTAATTACTTACAAACTAAATAGTCTATATCAGACATGTCAGAGTCAGGCCCGGGGTTCAAATTTGGCCCACAACATAATTATATTTGGCCCATGAGATCATATCAATTATGTATTAGAGCTGACCCGCCGGCTACAGATAGACTATAGAGACATTATTTATAAAAAAATATATATATATATATTTTATATTTAGCTTATTCTAGATTCAATGTCATTAAACATTTATTTTAATAAGAAAAGGTTTAATATTACATATCACGAAAGAAGAGAAAACATGCAGATGTTGATGAAATTTTTCAATAAATATTTAGTTTGGCCCATGACATCCCAGTTCCCAGTTTTTAATTTTGGCCCTCTGTGAATTTGAGTTTGACGCCCCTGGTCTGTATTGATGCTACAATAGGCTGACGTGCATCTGTCGGCGTCACCATGTTCGTTTTTGGTTTGTTTGGCTGTTTCGTCTTTGGCTTCTGCACAAACCTCAACGCTGTGACATGACTGGTCCACCCACCCAATTATCCTTACAGCGGGCGCACTCCAAGATGGATTCCTGTGAATTTGTGAACTCACAGATCCATCTTGCTGCCCAAGGTTAGCAGGCTTCTCCCAAACCCCAAACCACAATGCTGCCCTATGAGTAGTCGTTCTTCTATCACGAGCGAATGCTTCAGCTGCAGCCTAACAAGATGGATTCTCAAGAGTCTGTGAGCTCACAAAAATCACAAGAATTCATCACTGGCAATGTTATAGAAACTCACCCTGGTGAATAATTAGAATGCTCCGAAAGCAGAAGGTAAGTGAGGAATAACTTTGGACCAGTGCAAACTGTTTACAATTAACTAGTTCAGTTTTTCATACTGTAGTTTAACACAACTTTAAAGAGCCCATCTCATGCAAAATCAAATTTTCAGAGCTTTCTACCTTCTAAGAGTGATGTGTGGGCCTTGTATATGTCGCCAAAGTGGTGTTTAGATTGATTCTGTTTTTTTTTTTTTTAAACAAATTGCAGCGTATTTCTGCCACCCTCCCACGTGACAACGAACTAAAGCTGCTACAACAATGACACGGGCACCTATGACGCGTTTGACGTAACAGAAAGCATTTCGCACCCGCTCCACCACCTCCACCTGCCTTCACCCACTCACACACCGTCCTGCGTCTGCACCGTACAGGTCTGCTGTTCTGCGTTATTTATCTTTATTTTTATTTTATTTTTTCACTTCAAACACGCTTTTTGTAACCATGTCCTCATGGAGAAAGTGCGTATTTGGCTACGATGGCAAGTTGAAAATATTTGGCAACAGTATAAGCTAATTGTTCTACACTGCAGTGTACATGATATAATAAGTTTATCTACTAGTGTTTATTAATACTTTACCAATCAGTAATGTTCAGCTGATGTCGACGCGGTGCTTGAGCTTTGTGCACCTCAAAGTCCTCGTCCGATTCCAGGTCCAACACATGCGGCTGAACGCGCTGTATCTCCATGATGAATAAAAGTTTATTCCTACCACTATCAGGGTGCACGCCTGTCTCCCCCTCCCTCCCTGAGATGGCGGAGGAAGGGCGGCTCACTCAGAACCTACGTCACGTTTGGAGGACGGAGCCTGTGCTTTCTCAGGACGGGCGGGGGGATGAGCAATAGTCGGTCTTTCGTAGTTCCTGGTCTGTGACTGTCTCCAAGAAATCAGCAAGATTTCATAACTATAGTTGTTCCAAAACCCAAATTGTGCTTGTATATGTGCAGCAGATACAATGTGAAAAGAGTTATTTTGCATGAGATGGGTCCTTTAATCTGCAGAGAAATGATCAATGTGTGTCATTATTCACAGTGGGTTGTTCTTCATTGTGATATTATTTACATGTAAACACCTCCTTTGAAAAGTTCCATATCCCTTCCCTTCGTCTCTCCTCTCTTTCCACTCGCCCAGTCAGAGCTCTGGCTTAGACCGGCTGAACAAACCCATCTGCAGCTGTCCACTCTCCCTTCTCCACCGCTGATTCTCAGGTAATTCATTGGAGCTGGAGATTTCCTGTTTGCAGTAGTGTTGATTAAAGTGGAGCTGGAGAGGGCCCAGTGCCTCTCCCATCCCAGAGTCCACAGCACACTTCACACTTGTTTAAGGCGGCGCTGACAGCCACATAACCAGCTCCAGCAGAGGGTGGCGTTTGGACGTTTGGACCAAGGCAGTCTCCAGGTGGGATTCTTACCAACAAGAAAATATTTTGTGGAGTGAAATACAAACCTGGCAACATGTTTCAGAACAACAAGAAACCGTGAAATTGGTGTTGTTTATTTGTGGTAAGTTTTTATGGAAAACTACAAACTGAAGCCACTTGGTCAAAATAATCAACACGGTGTTTAGGTCTATACTCAGCTTGTTCACTTCTTCTCTTAAAGCTCCATGCGTAACTTCAACTTGTCAAAAAATAGACTGAAATAAAAGCTGTTTAAAAATGTTGGTTGTTTTTATTGCACACAAAAAATAGCTAAACATGCATATCCATGGATAATGTTCGGAATTATGGTTTTAACTTTCTATTTCCATGGAAACCTGCCACCTCCAGTACGTGAAATACTGAACATTTAAAGGTCCATTGTTTACCTTTTCTGGTGGAGGGCTCATCTTTTTTTTCTTTTTTTTTCTCCATTGAGATGTTATTGCTTTGTCTGGAATTTTTCACAGTATACATGCATCATAAATTTCTGATTTTCGGTCATCACGCAATGCATACTGGGAAGGGTCCTCCGAAAAAGTGAGCACCAAACCTCCATGTTTGATTTCCCAGTGGGAGGCGTCTATTGTCAAAGCCGATCTTTTCAAGTCTTTTGAACCATATCACTTTTGTTTCTGGTTCTGATATTGTCATATTTTAGTTATGGGATTCGAACATCATAATTGTGTGGTTGTTGGATGCCCTAACAGCGGAAAACCAGCTTCGGAAGTTTGCGAACTCCATAAATGCAAAAGGGAATCGGATCTGTGTGACTGCAAACCTCTGTTCAAACTGTTTCCCTTCCCAACGGAATTGAAAAATAGTGAAAGGCGAAGGCGATGGGCAGGATTGAGCCACAGAAAGGACGAAAAAGGAAACCTTTGGCTGGCCAAGAAATCATTCCGAGTTTGCAGCGAACATTTTGTATGTGGATCATCAAAGCAAAATCTCGTTTGTTAAGTGAGAGGTACAGAAGACAAACAGGCTGAGCTCACACTTTCTTGTTCTTGTGGTTTTACAGCAACATCACGTCTTGGTCTCTTTGCAGTGGAAGGTGTTTCTTGGTGAACAGCTGGTGCGTTTCGCTTTGGCGTTGACATTTAAAATTCGTAACCAAGGTTAAGCGAGGGATTGGGATTTCACTTTGATGGTGCTCCACATACAAAACATTTGCTGCAAACTCAATGATTTCCTGCCCATCGCCTTCACCTTTCACTATTTTTCAATTCCGTTGGGAAGAGAAACAGTTTGAACAGAGGTTTGCAGTCACACACATCTGATTCCCTTTTGCAGTTATGGAGTTCGGAAACTTACAAAGCCCGTTTTCCGCTGTCAGGACATCCAACAACCACACAATTACAATGTCCAAATCCCATAACTAAAATATGACAATATCAGAACCAGAAACAAAAGTGATATGGTTCAAAAGACTTGAAAAGATCAGCTTTGTTAATAGACACATCCCACTGTGAAATCAAACATGGCGGTTTGATGCTCACGTTTTCGGAGGATCCTTCCCAGTATGCATTGCACGATGACCGAAAGTCAGAAATTCGGGATGCATGTATAGCAATAACCATTCTATCTTCATGGAGACCAAACCAGACCAAGTTACTGGTCAGATCTGTGGAGAGGGGACCCCGCTCACAATTAGAATGCCTGTTTTTCTGGGTATTTTTGAGCTATAAAACCACCTGTAATTGAGTAAATGTAAGGTAGAGCTGTTTAATGTCATACTGTGGAACATTCTAGACAAAACAGTGACATAGCCATAGAAACAAGCAGACAAAAAGTTACATAGTGCCCTTTTAAATAACATTATGTGAAATATCCCATGTGGCAAACACCACAACAACTGCACTTTTAAGTTTTACTCCACTGTTTGATTGAAATTGAAAAAAAAAAAATAAAATACCCTTCTTCTTCTTCTATGATGAAATCCCATTACTGAAAATGAATCGTTTTACCTACTGCCCCCCTGTGGTTGTGTCTGGAGTTGAACTGATCACATTTCATCACATTTGCGCGGAGATGACAGCACCGCGAGTGAAGAGAGCGCGCAGGGCCTGTTCACTAATGCGTATCCTGCGGCGTCCCCGACTAATTAGTCCATAATAACTGGCCCGGACACTCCCCGCCAACTTTACCACCTCTGAGCACTTTGAATTCACAATAGATAGAGAGGAAAAGGTCAGACGCGCTACGCTTTGGTCCATACTAGATTGATTTAGTAATTGAGTGCGTGCCCTTTGGAGGTAGTGTTAAATTATGGACTACACAGATTCAACTTTTTGGGAATTGTTTTGACGGTGTGGGAGGAAGAAACAAGCGCGATGTACTACAGTAATCACATTTACGGGATGATATGTTATTCTGAAACGTGTAGTGTTTTGGCCTTTACAAATGCTGAATTCTGTAAAACGAATAAGAATGTTGTTATGAATATACAGGTAAATTATATGAGATTAAAAAGACAGCATGACAAAAATGCTATTATTGTAATTCTCTGGTCTGGTTTCTAAACCAGGTCTAAACCAGGACTGAACCAGGTCTGAACCAGGACTGAACCAGGACTGGACCAGGACTAAACCAGGACTGAACCAGGTCTAAACCAGGTCTAAACCAGGACTGAACCAGGACTAAACCAGGTCTAAACCAGGACTGAACCAGGACTTACCAGGACTAAACCAGGTCTAAACCAGGACTGAACCAGGACTTACCTAGGACTAATCCAGGTCTAAACCAGGACTAAAACAGGACTAAACCATTACTAAAACAGAACTAAATCAGGACTGAACCAGGACCAGGTCTAAACCAGGTCTAAACCAGGACTAAACCAGGACTAAACCAGGAGCACAGCCGCCAAGCCAATCTCCTCCGCTGATGGTTTTATGTAATAAATACACTTACATCTCTCAGCTTGGTCCATCGTTCCAGGAAAAGACCGGGAAATGGCATTTGTTTCCAGGGCAACGAACGTTCTGGACGTGCATCAGGCATTTGTCTCCTGTTCGTCGTTCATTTGATTCACCTGACCCGCCCGTGTGTGATCACTACCCGCCCGGAAAATTCCAGAGCGTTAAAACCCACCCCTGTTTCAGCAACTGTTTGACCCAGTGCAGGACTTTGGCTTGTGGGCAGCGAACTGTAAAGAAAGTTTGAGTAGGGCCCACAAGAGATCACTAGATTACTCAAACATGCATGTGTCACGTCGGACATGTTCTGGATGAGGCATTGTTATAACACGGTGGTCGATTTTGCATAATACCCCCTTCTTTAACAATCACAGGTGAACCAAAACATGCCTCTAGTGTAACTTTACTACTTGAACACTACAACCTGTGCACATTTGAGTATTCCCTTAAAACCAGATTACGTCTTCAGTTCTTTAAAAACTTAGTAAAGCCAGCGTGTCACATTAAGCCCGTGTGCTCAGCGGCGGAGAGTTTTCTCAGCGTGCGTGTGATGGCAGACTGTATACCTCCAGGATTATTCTATTCAATCCAATACTTCATATAACAGTATTAAGCCCACATCATTATCTCTCCCACAGCAGCTCTTACCTCAGACGCTGACAGGAGACTGTACCGGGCACACGATCCATGCTAATTGTGACGCGGACAGCCACGGAATGTTAAAAAGCCGAGAGGAGAGATTTATAAATGAGAATAATTAAGGAGGAGTTTTGGAGCAGATAAAACAGTGACACAGAATTGGATCATAATTCCCCTGACAAATGTGCACGGGAATCAGATGTGTTGATGATAAAAGGACTCGAGGGAGAGAGATAACAAATGAAACTGAATTCTATCAACTGGACTCAAGTTTAAGAGTGAATGCATTTCTCCTTCACTCATATAAGAAGCTTTTCTGTCAGGATAATGATAATCCACTGCCTTATACTGAACTCTAGGGTTGTTGTTGTATCAGCAAAAGCTCTGATATTCACATTTTTCAGGTATCGGTATTGGCATCGGCGAGTACTCAGACCAGATCATCCGATATCACTCTGAGCAGGTTAAATACAGAGTGTGGTGCAGGGGTCGGCAGCATTTTTCCTCCAGTGAGCTACTTTTACAAAACAAAAATCACCAAAAATTTTAAAACTTTTCCATGACTTTTTCTAGCCTGATTCATCAGCCGGTTTCACTTCGTGGAAACCGTCTGACCTCACAGCATTAGGCTTTGTTCGCTCAAAAGTGCGGGTACTTTTTAAAATTTAACCAATCGCTGCTATTTGGTCGTGATGTATGTAATGCACCAAATCCCGTAGGAAGAAGGGCAATAACGTCTTTCCCCTTGATAAAATTCACCAAAGATTCTCTTTGTTCCGGCTTTAAATCCTCGATCTCAAGAATCGTTGCCAACACAGAATGTATGTCTTCGTCTACATCCATCTCGACCTCTTTGTTTACTGTTGTGCTGAACCACAAAAGGGACCCAGACAGGAGCTTCAGTTTAACGTCATGGCTTCACAGCTCTTCTCTGATTGGCCGGTGCGCGGTCTACAACTTCCGGGGTTCGTGCAAACCGTCTAGTATATTCTGATTCCTGACCTAGTCGGTGCAGAGAAATGAAACTGAGCGGAGGCACTAGGTGACACCAGCCTGACTAGAATTTTTTATGACCTTAATTGAATTTTCCATGACTTTACGGCTTTACTTTTAGGGCTAAATATGAAATATTAACCCTTTCTTCTCACCTTATGGTTTGGTGTTATAGTTTTTTAACATTCAAAATCCTGGCAGTGCATTTATTGTCGTCTCTTTTAAACAAAAGGTGCAAATGTTCGGAAATAATGAGAACTTAACAGAAAGCTGTAGTTGCGTGAAGGAAATACTAAAATACTATGACTTTTCCAAAACTTTCATTGAATTTACAAAATTCCATGACTTTACCATGCCTGGACACTGACAGTTTCAATTTCCATGACTTTTTCCAGGACTTCGATGACCGTGGGAACCCTGTACCTGTTTTCACAAAGAAATTAAGTATATATAAGAGCCTCGGTAAGCCTTAGATGGGGAACAGTCAAATGTCTATAAAACATAAACCATTATCCATTTATCAGTGCACAAAATTAGGTATGAAAATTATACATTTACTATGGTAATTTTATTTATTCAACACAGAGTTTAGAAATCCCTTGGCGAGCTACTCAGAAGGGGGTGGAGAGCTGCTGGTAACTCCCGAGCTACAGGTTGGAGACTCTGGACACTTAAGTCACGCAATAAGACTGGATAATAAAAGACATTTGTGTTACCTCTTAGATTCCTCCATTTAGCCTTTGGTGTGGACCCAGAGATTGGTCAAATAACTTACACCTGCCGACAGAGAGTGCCGCCCATCAACAGCCGCAAAAGCACTAACTCGGACTTTGTTTACTCTGCATAATTTGCCATGTGCCACGAGGATGAGCGTCTTTTTACAGGCCTCAGTGTTGGTTTTATGTGCTCTGTGCATGGATCTATTAAAGTGTCTGTGGTAGAAAGTGACCAAGCAGAAAAGCAAAAGTGCTTAAATCAGCACTACAGCAATACATTTCACTAATACTTTATTCCTCAAAATCTAATTTATTCTTGCAGGTTTTCATTAAAATTGCTTTTTAGAAGATTTATTTTATGCTGTTGTGCTGTAACAAAATTGAGTATTCCATACACTATGCTGTTTTGGACCGATATCGGTATTGGCGAGTACAACGAGGACAGGTATTGGTATCAAATCAGATTTTAAAAAGTAGTATCGGAACAACACTTCATGTATCTGTCTGAAAAGAGAGGCTGACTCCACTAAAACCAACCCTTTCATTGACAGTAAGGAGTATCTGTTACTAGATAATGAGTAAGAATTACACTTCTATGGGGTCATAAAGATTAATGTGTAATTTATCTGTTGCCCATCGCATCTCGGGCTGAGCGATATGGGCAAAAAATAATGAGGATGGACTACGCCGGGAATTGTTTCGACGGCGCAGGAGAAAAGCAACAAGCACAATGTACTACAGTCATCACATTTACGAGATGATATGTGGATGTGTTATTCTGAAATGAATAGTGTTTTGGCTTTTACAAATGCTGAATTTTGCAAAAAGAATGAAAAAAAGAATGAAAATGTTGTCATGAAAAACAAATCGCAGTTGCTGAATTATTTACAATTACCAAACAATGTAGAAGTTGCAAGAGTAAGGACTAAAACTGGACTCAAACCAGGACCAAATCAGAAAAAAAAAGAAGTTGTATTACACTTCTATGGATTATTAACCATATTTAGTTAAGGTCAGAGTTCATTTTTATTATTTGCTCTTATTTAAAATAAACTGTACACTGCCTTTAAGTTACATTTGTATGAATATCTGATTGCAGTTGCACAATAACCCTGTTGTGCAAGTAAGAAAGTCAAATAAATTTGCTTAATTGCCCAGTCCTAATTAGGGATGTAACAATAACCAAAATATCGTGATATCATATCGTCAAAAGTCTTACAATAATATCGAATTACAAGTTTCTTTGCTTAAATTAATCGTTATAGTGCAGCAATGTAGTGATAAAACCAAGGGAACTACATGGAACCTGATGCTTTGCTCAGTTTCAGTGCTGATTGCATTAAGAAATAACTGTTATTAGGGATGGGCATTTGATAAAATTTTCTTAATCGATCATTGAGAGAATTAACGATCAATTATCGATTAATCATTAACGTTTTTATATTTAAATTATCATCATCATTATTATTACTATCTGCACTACTAATCTGCATAAGTAAATTCAACCTTATGACATATAAACTGTAACGACCTTCAAAACAGCAGCTACATGAAACACTGGCAATCGTCCACCACCCAATCACCAACCCAAACACCAAATTCAAAATTTTGAAAAACTCAATTGAAAAACTTACCTCATACAAACCTATTAACAATTACCAATTTATTTAAGGTGGGAATGGGTATTACGATCCCGGACGAGCCCCCAATTTGTTACGACCCAGCTCGTTTTTGTGTAGGCCTGCGTGACCCCTTTTCTGGCACAAAACTCTGTTTATTCTGTTCTGTTTCATAGTTTAGGTTGTTTTCTGTATATTTTTTAGTGTTTTGTTAATTTACCTTAATTAAACATTACTTAATTTATTCCATTTTACATCTTGGTTTTATTTTTGTTACTTCCCTCACCCCAAACGAGCTGGGTCGTAACAACTCTAGAGCCACATCAGCCCGTTTGACATTATAATGTGTTTAATGCAGCTTTGTGCAACTCTCACAGAAACAAAACTTAAAACTGCATGGCTCATTTGCATAAACTAAGCGAAGGAAAAAACTACAGCTCTTGTGTCGCTGATGCGGTTCAACTTCTGTCGGATTAAAAGACACGACTCAGTGGAATACAGGTTAGCGTGACCATATTTGCGTTTGTCAAAACCAGGACACCGTACGGGGGGAGGGAGGTGGGGCCTCGTCATCGACATTGCGCGACTCTCACCTGGCAACGCTTTTTCATGTTTTCAGTGTCCTGGTGCTTTGACGTCCCTGGCACCACCGCTGGACACCGAAACATATGTGCTGCTTTGTACACTGTGCACATGGCCTCACACTTGTCTCGACCGGAACAGAAAGCGTGGAATTTCTTGTACAAATCATCGTTAAATACGCATTTCCGCTTCGGCACGTTGCAGACTGACCGACTGTTTGTGTCTCGCTCCTTCTGAGTGCAGAGAGTTACATGTCCGGACCCCTGTTTGTCCCCGGAGACGGACGTTTTGGTCACCTTACCAGTTTGTCGATTAAAATAAACAATGAAATTCTTAAGGATCAATTATCGATTAATCGGCTAATCATGCCCATCCCTAACTGTTATAATCACTTTTTAATCTTAATTCTTTGGCATAAGACAGAACCAAAGTCGTAGCATATTCACAGTTTTGTTAGACTCCACAAAACATCGCAGTAAATATCGTACCGTGAGATACACATGAGAGATTTGGATATCGTTACATTCCTAGCCCTAATTGCACCAGGTTTGTGAAGTTGTAGTGTAGAGATTAGAGGGTAGAGGGTTCGGATGGCGCCTGGGAAAGATCACTAGATGACTCAAACATGCATTGGTGACATGTCGAACCTCTTCAGGCAGGTTTCAGATGAAGGAACAACGTATAATATGGTAGAAAGCAAAAACAGACATAGAAAAAGACGTTTTATCCTTTCTTTTTTTTTTTTTGTATTTAGCATAAACTATTCACATACGTCCACGATTTGAACTCACGAGTCTCCCGAGACCCGTCGCTCTGCGGGGGGGTCGTACATTATGCGCTGTGATGTAATGTGCGGTAAAATAAACATCAGCTGCAGTGAATAAACATGAGATCAGCTTTAAGGCCTCTGTGTTTGTTCGTTTGATTTTCTAGAGCTTTTTTTTGTTTGTTTTGTTTTGTTTTCTATAGTTCTTATTTGCCGTTGGTCATTCACCTGTATCCTGGATGAAAAATGTCACCTCTCCTCTTTCTCTCTTCCTCTCTTCTCCCTCCATTCTCTCTATCTCCATCAATCCTCACTCTTTCTTTCTCTCGCCGTGGTCTACCTCTCTCCTTCCCTCTCTCTGTTGCTCTCTTCCTCTGTACCTGCTCTTTCTCTCCACCTCTCTCCATCTGGTATTCCTTTCTTTCTCTGTCTCCCTCTCGTCTTCCTCCTCTCTCTCTCTCTCTCTCTTTCTCTTATACTTCTTCGTGCTCACGCCGCCTGCGGAGTTTCTCTTCAAAGCTCGTCTCTGTCAGAAACTTGCCTAAAGACACTTCCCCTCTCTCTCTCTCTCTCTATCCTTCTCCCGCCCTCCCTTTCTCTATTTCGTAGCCCTATTCCCCCTCTCCTCCCTTTATCTTCTCTCTCTTCCTATCCTCTTATTAATGTCTCCCCCTTTCTACCCCCTCTCTCCTCTCTCTCCCCTCTGGTTTCCTCTTTCCCTCCTATCATCTTCTCTCTCTCTCTCTCTCTCTCTCCCCCCACCCCTTTTGCTCTCTCACTCTTTTCCCTCCACTTTCTTTTTCTCCCTTTCACTGGTCTCTCCTTCTCTCACTCCTTTTTTCCCTCTCTCTCTGTCTCCGTCTGGTCTCCCCTCTCTCTTCTTCTCTCACTCCTGTCTTCCTCTCTCTCTTTCTCTCTCTTTATCCCTCTGCTCTCCCCCTCTCTTCTTCTCTCACTCCTGTCTTCTTCTCTATCTCTTTCTCTCTCAGGTTTCTTCCTCTCCCTCTCTCCTTCTCTCACTCCTGTCTTCCTCTCTCTCTCTTTCTCTCTCAGGTTTCTTCTCTCTCTCTCTCCTCTCTCTCACTCCTTCTTCCTCTCTCTCTCTCTTCTCTCTCAGGTTTCTTCCTCTCTCTTCTTCTTCTCTCACTCCTGTCTTCCTCTCTCTCTCTTTCTCTCTCAGGTTTCTTCCTCTCTCTCTCTCCTTCTGGTCTCCCCCCTCTCTCACTCCTATCTTCCCCTCCCCGCTTTCTCTCTCTCTCTGGTCTTCTCCTTCTCTCGCTTCTATCTTCCTCTCTCTCTCCTCTCTCTCTCTCTCTCTGTCCTTCTCCCTCCCTTCCTTTTTTTTTTATTCTATATCACTCTCCACCTATCCATCTCTCTCTCTCTCTCTCCTCCCTTTATCTTCCCAGTCCCTCTCTCTCTTCCTATGTGATGTGGCAATGTCTCCCCCTTTCTAGCCCTCTCCTGTCTCTCTCTTTCTCTCTCTCCTCTCTCCTTCTCTCTCCCTTTCTCCTTCTCCCCTCTGTCTCCTTTTCTCACTTCTATCTTCCTCTCACTTTCTTTTTCTCCCTCTTGTCTCCCCCTCTCTGACTTCTATCTTCCTCTCTCTCTCTCTCCCTCCCTCTGGTCTCCCCCGCTCTCCTTCTCTCACTCCTGTCTTTCTCTCTCTCTCCCTCACTGTCTCTCCTCTCTCTTCTCTCTCTCTCTCCCTCATCTGTCTCTCCTTCTCTTTCTCCTTTCTCTCCCCTCTGGTCCCCCTCTCTTCTTCTCTTGCTCCTGTCTTTCTCTCTTTCTCTCTCTCGTTCTCCTTCTTGTCTACCCCCTCCCTTCTTCTCTCGCGCGCCTATCTTCATTTTTTCTCTCTCCCTCTAGTCTCCCCCTCTCTCAATCTCGCACTCCTGTCTCCCTCTCTTTTCTCTCTCTCCCTCTGGTCTCCCCTTCTTTCTCCTTCTTTCATTTCAATCTTCCTCTCTCCTTCTCTCTCGCTCCTATCTTCTTTTCTCTCTCTCCTTCTCTCGCTCCTATCCTCTCTCTCTCTTTCTCTCTCGGGTTTCTTCCTCTCTCTCTCTCCTGCTGTCACTCCTGTCTTCCTCTCTCTCTCTCCTTCTGGTCTCCCCCCTCTCTCACTCCTATCTTCCCCTCCCCGCTTTCTCTCTCTCTCTGGTCTTCTCCTTCTCTCGCTTCTATCTTCCTCTCTCTCTCTCTCTCTCTCTCTCTCTCTCTCTCTGTCTTTCTCCTTTTGGTCTCCCCGTCTCTCCTTCTCTCACTCCTGTCTTCCTCTCTCTCGTTCCCCTCTTTCTCCCTCTGGTCTCTCCCTCTCTCAATCTCGCACTCCTGTCTTCCTCTCTCTATCTCTCTCTCTTCCCCCCTCTGGTCTCCCCCTCTCTCCTTCTCTCACTCCTATCTTCCTCTCTCTCTTTCTCCCTCTTTCTTTCTCTTCATCCCTCTGTCTCCCCCTCTCTTCTTCTCTCGCTCCTATCTTCTTCTCTCTCTCCTTTTCTCACTCCTATCTTCCCTCTCTTGCTTTTCTCCCTCTGGTCTTCTCTCTTCTCTCACTTCTATCTTCCTCTCTCTCTCTCTTCTCTCTTTCTCTCTGTCTTTCTCCTTTTGGTCTCCCCGTCTCTCCTTCTGTCACTCCTATCTTCCTCTCTCTCTGTCTCTCTCTCTCTCTCTCTCTCTGTCTTTCTCCTTTTGGTCTCCCCGTCTCTCCCTTCTCTCCTCTCTCGTTTCCCTCTCTCTCTCCCTCTAGTCTCCCCCTCTCTCAAGTCTCGCACTCCTGTCTTCCTCTCTCTTTCTCTCTCTCTCCCTCTGGTCTCCCCCTCTTTCTCCTTTTTTTCATTTCAATCTTCCTCTCTCCTTCCTCACTCCTGTCTTCCTCTCTCTCTTTCTCCCTCTTTCTTTCTCTTCATCCCTCTGGTCTTCCCCCCTCTCTTCTTCTCTCGCTCCTGTCTTCTTCTCTCTCTCCTTTTCTCCGCTCCTATCTTCCGCTCTTGCTTTTCTCCCTCTGGTCTTCTCCTTCTCTTGCTCCTGTCTTCCTTTATCTCGCTCCTTTTGGTCTCCAACTCTCCGAATCCTTTCTTCTCTTTCTCTCCTTCTTTCTCTGCTCTCCTCCTTCTCGCTTCTTTCTTATTCTCTCCTCTCTCCCCCCTCTCTTCTTCTCTTGCTCCTATCTTTCTCTCTCTCGTTCTCCTTCTTGTCTACCCCCTCCCTTCTTCTCTCGCGCCTATCTTCATTTTTCTCTCTCCCTCTAGTCTCCCCCTCTCTCAATCTCGCACTCCTGTCTTCCTCTCTCTTTCTCTCTCTCTCCCTCTGGTCTCCCCCTCTTTCTCCTTCTTTCATTTCAATCTTCCTCTCTCCTTCTCTCACTCCTGTCTTCCTCTCGCTCTTTCTCTCTCTCTCCTTCTAGTCTCCCCTCTCTCCTTCTCACACTCCTATCTTCTTTTCTCTCTCTCCTTCTGGTCTCCCCCCTCTCTCACTCCTATCTTCCCCTCCCCGCTTTCTCTCTCTCTCTGGTCTTCTCCTTCTCTCGCTTCTATCTTCCTCTCTTCTCTCTCTCTCGCTCTCTCTCTCTCTGTCTTTTTCCTTTTGGTCTCCCCGTCTCTCCTTCTCTCACTCCTGCTTCCTCTCTCTCGTTCCCTCTCTTTCTCCCTCTGGTCTCTCCCTCTCTCTCAATCTCGCACTCCTGTCTTCCTCTCTCTTTCTCTCTCTCTCTCCTTCTGGTCTCCCCCTCTTTCTCCTTCTCTTACTCCTATCTTCCTCTCTCTCTTTCTCCCTCTTTCTTTCTCTTCATCCCTCTGGTCTCCCCCCTCTCTTCTTCTCTCGCTCCTGTCTTCTTCTCTCGCTCCTTTTCTCGCTCCTATCTTCTTCTCTCTCTCCTTCTCTCGCTCCTATCTTCTTCTCTCTCTCCTTCTCTCGCTCCTCTCTTCTTCTCTCTCTCCTTTTCTCGCTCCTATCTTCCTCTCTTGCTTTTCTCCCTCTGGTCTTCTCCTTCTCTTGCTCCTGTCTTCCTTTATCTCTCTCCTTTTGGTCTCCAACTCTCCGAATCCTTTCTTCTCTTTCACTCCTTCTTTCTCTGCTCTCCTCCTTTCTCGCTTCTTTCTTATTCTCTCCCTCTCCCTCTGGTCAATCCTTCTCCCACACCTTTCTTCTTCTCTCACTCCTATCCTCTGTCTCTTCCTCTCTCTCTCTCTCCCTCTGGTCTCCCCCGCTCTCCTTCTCTCACTCCTGTCTTTCTCTCTCTCTCCCTCACTGTCTCTCCTCTCTTTTTCTCTTTCTTTCTCCCTCTGGTCTCCCCCTCTCTTCTTCTCTTGCTCCTATCTTTCTCTCTCTCGTTCTCCTTCTTGTCTACCCCCTCCCTTCTCTCTCGCGCCTATCTTCATTTTTCTCTCTCCCTCTAGTCTCCCCCTCTTCTCAATCTCGCACTCCTGTCTTCCTCTCTCTTCTCTCTCTCCCTCTGGTCTCCCTTCTTTCTCTCTTTTTTCATTCTCAATCTTCCTCTCTCCTCTCTCACTCCCTGTCTCTCTTCCTCTCGCTCTTTCTCTCTCTCTCCTTCTAGTCTCCCTCTCTCCTCTCTCACTCCACTCCTATCTCCTCCCTCTCTCTCTCTCTGTCTTTCTCCTTTTGGTCTCCCCGTCTCTCCTTCTCTCACTCCTGTCTTCCTCTCTCTCGTTTCCTCTCTTTCTCCCGCTGGTCTCTCCCTCTCTCAATCTCGCACTCCTGTCTTCCTCTCTCTTTCTCTCTCTCTCCCTCTGGTCTCACCCTCTTTCTCCTTCTCTTACTCCTATCTTCCTCTCTCTCTTTCTCCCTCTTTCTTTCTCTTCATCCCTCTGGTCTCCCCCCTCTCTTCTTCTCTCGCTCCTGTCTTCTTCTCTCTCTCCTTTTCTCGCTCCTATCTTCCTCTCTTGCTTTTCTCCCTCTGGTCTTCTCCTTCTCTTGCTCCTGTCTTCCTTTATCTCTCTCCTTTTGGTCTCCAACTCTCCGAATCCTTTCTTCTCTTTCTCTCCTTCTTTCTCTGCTCTCCTCCTTTCTCGCTTCTTTCTTATTCTCTCCCTCTCCCTCTGGTCAATCCTTCTCCCACACCTTTCTCCTTCTCTCTCTCCTATCCTCTGTCTCTTCCTCTCTCTCCCTCCCTCTGGTCTCCCCCGCTCTCCTTCTCTCACTCCTGTCTTTCTCTCTCTCTCCCTTACTGTCTCTCCTCTCTTTTTCTCTTTCTCTCTCCCTCTGGTCTCCCCCCTCTCTTCTTCTCTTGCTCCTATCTTTCTCTCTCTCGTTCTCCTTCTTGTCTACCCCCTCCCTTCTTCTCTCGCGCCTATCTTCATTTTTCTCTCTCCCTCTAGTCTCCCCCTCTCTCAATCTCGCACTCCTGTCTTCCTCTCTCTTTCTCTCTCTCCCTCTGGTCTCCCCTTCTTTCTCCTTCTTTCATTTCAATCTTCTTCTCTCCTTCTCGCACTCCTGTCTTCCTCTCGCTCTTTCTCTCTCTCTCCTTCTAGTCTCCCCTCTCCTTCTCTCCTCCTCTCTCTTTCTCTCTCTTTCTCTTCTATCTTTTCTCTCTCTCTTTCTCTCTCCGGTTTCTTCCTCTCTCTCTCTTTCTCTCTCAGGTTTCTTCCTCTCTCTCTCTCCTGCTGTCACTCCTGTCTTCTCTCTCTCTCTCTCCTTCTGGTCTCCCCCCTCTCTCACTCCTATCTTCCCCTCCCCACTTTCTCTCTCTCTCTGGTCTTCTCCTTCTCTCGCTTCTATCTTCCTCTCTCTCTCTCTCTCTCTCTCTCTCTCTCTCTCTCTCTCTGTCTTTCTCCTTTTGGTCTCCCCGTCTCTCCTTCTCTCACTCCTGTCTTCCTCTCTCTCGTTCCCTCTCTTTCTCCCTCTGGTCTCTCCCTCTCTCAATCTCGCACTCCTGTCTTCCTCTCTCTTTCTCTCTCTCTCCCCCCTCTGGTCTCCCCCTCTTTCTCCTTCTCTTACTCCTATCTTCCTCTCTCTCTTTCTCCCTCTTTCTTTCTCTTCATCCCTCTGGTCTCCCCCCTCTCTTCTTCTCTCGCTCCTGTCTTCTTCTCTCTCTCCTTTTCTCGCTCCTATCTTCCTCTCTTGCTTTTCTCCCTCTGGTCTTCTCCTTCTCTTGCTCCTGTCTTCCTTTATCTCCAACTCTCCGAATCCTTTCTTCTCTTTCTCTCCTCCTTTCTCGCTTCTTTCTTATTCTCTCCCTCTCCCTCTGGTCAGTCCTTCTCCCACACCTCTCTCCTTCTCTCTCTCCTATCCTCTGTCTCTTCCTCTCTCTCTCTCTCCCTCTGGTCTTCCGTTGTTCACGTTTGGCTCAAACCTCGTCTCTGTCACAAACTTGCCTAAAGACACTTCCTCTCTCTCTCTCTTTCCTTTCTCCTCCCCCCTCCCTCCCTCTCTCTCTCTTTTTCTTCCTCTCTTCCCGTGAGATAAATCGTTCTCATGCAAAATGGATTAAATATGTTCAAATAAACATTGGACTGGAGCTCCGTGTTACATTTGGACAGTGTGATTGCATTTTTTTTTTTTTTTCTTTTTCATTTTGACCTGTGATTACATTTTACAATTACAACTTCCATTTTCCTTTCCACTCCTCCTCTCCTCTCCTTTTGCATCCTTCTCTCCTGCCTTTCTCTCTCCTCTCTCTCTGTCTTCTGTTCCGCTCCTTTTCTTTCTCAGCTCTGTTTATTCCCTCTCTCTTTCTCTCTCAATCCCTCTATTTATCCATCTTTGTCATCTTTCTCTCTGCCTCTTCCCTCTCTTCCTCCTCTTTTGCTCTCTCTACCTTTATCTCACTCATTCTCTCCCTCTCTCTTCCCTTCTCTCGTTTTCTCCCTCTGTTCACCCTCCACTTTCTTTCTCTCCTTCCTCTCTCTCTTCTCCCTTTACCCCCTCTCACCCTCCTCTCTCTGTTCCTCTAATCTTTCCCTTTTTCCTCTCTCTGTCTTCCTCTTCCGCTCTCTCTTCCCTCCAGATGCATCCCCTCTTTCCATCCGGTCTCCTGTTCTCTCTTTCTCTGTCCCTCTGGTCCACTTCTCTCCCTCACTCTTTCTCTCTCCCTTCCTCTCTCTCTCTTTCTTTCTTTCCTTCTGGTCTGCCTCTCCCCCTCTCCCTCACCCTTCTCTCCCTCTGTCACTGTTTCTCTCTCTCGTCGTCTCCTCTGCCTCCTTCTCCCTTTCTCTCTCTCCCTTCCTCACTCTTTCTCTCTCCTCTCTGGTCTGCCTCTCCCTCCCACCCTCCCTCCCTCCATCCTTCTCTCTCTCTCTCTCTCTGTCTGTCTCTTTGGTCTGCCTCTCCCTTCCTCACTCTTTCGCTCTTTCTTTCCCTGTGGTCTGTCTCATTCCCTCAGTCTTTCTCTTTCTCTCTTTCCCTCTAGTCTGTCTCTCTTACTCTCTCTCTCTCCATCTTTCTCTCTTTCCCTCTGGTCTGCCTCCCTCCCTCACTCTTTCTCTATGTCTCTACCCCCTTCTCCCTCTCTCTACTCTCTCTCTCTCTGATCTTTCTCTCTCCCTCCCTCTGGTCTGTCTCTCTCTCTCTCACTCCCTCCTTCTTTCTCTTTCCCTCCCTGTTTCTTTCTCTCTCTCCTGTTTTCTCTCTTCCCCTGCACTGCCTTTCTCTCTTCCTCCCTCACTCTTTCTCTCTCTCCCTCTGGTTTGCCGCTCTTTCCCTCTCTCTCTCTCTCTCTCACCCTCTCCACCCCCTTCTCCCTCTCTCTTTGCCCCTCACTCTCTCTTTACCTCCTTCCTCTCCGACTCTCTGTACCCCCTCTGTTTCCTCTCTCTCTCTCCCCCATCTCCCTCGTTCTTTCCCTCCTTCCCTCTCTCTCTCTGCACACACCTGGCTCTCACAGCGACAGGCGTCGGATCAAAGCGTCTCTTTCTCTCTTCTTTCTTTCTCTCTCTCAGCTCAGCTCTCGTTCATCCTCGAGGCTCGACGAGTCTCGCTTTAATTATTCAACTCTCCTTTGTGTTCATTATTAAATTATTGTATTGTATTGTATATATTCGACTAAAGATGCAGCCGCTGCAGAGTCGACGTAAACACCCGACAAACGAACACGACATTCAGGAATCATCTGAACATTTAACTCAGCAACGTAAAAAAAAAAAAAAAGAAAAAACAGGAAGAGTTTTCAGGACACATTTATCAGTCAACATTGTTTTGTTTTTTTTTGTAATTAAGAATAAATCAGCATTAGATTTGTTTTCAGTGAGTTAGGTCATGTTTCTGGAATTTAAAATCATAATCTTACATATGGTTTAACTTTAAGTCAGCGCGTGTCCAAACTTTTTTTTCATCAAAATCCAGATAAAATGGGCTTCCAATCACGACAAGCATAGACTGATGATCAATGCTCTGAATAATTCAAGTATGTGCTTTTATAACAGACTAACCACCGGACTTTTATTCATGCTCAGATCCTCAAAACACACTAAATAATTTACTCTGGCTTCATCAAGACAGATTTTCAAAAACTTGCAAGAAAAACTCTTGCTTAAGCTCGTATGGATCAATTCACCAGTCTGGCGCCACCTAGTGTCTCCGCTCAATTTCATTTCTCTCCAGGAACTCAGAATACACTACACGGTTCGCAAAAACCCCAGAAGTGCGAGTTCAGGCACCAGACAATCAGCGAAGAGACATATATTCTGTGTTGGTAACGATTCCCGAGATCGAGGATTTAAAGCCGGAACAAAGAGAATGTTTGGTGAATTTTATCCAGAGGAAAGACGTTATTGTCCTTCTTCCTATGGGATTTGGGAAAAGCTTAATATACCAGTTAGCAGCGTATTACATACGTCATGAGCAAATAGCAGCGACTGGTTAAATACAAATACAGTACCTGCCTACCGTCGAGCAAACAAATCCTAATGCTGTTGATGAATCAGGCTACTGAAGGCCTGAGGTCCTAAAAAAAATTGGTCTGCAGGCCACGTTTGGACCCTGAACCATAGTTTGCACATGCCTCCTCTAAAGACTAAACCAGAACAAAGCCCAGACAGAAGCAGGACTAATCCAGGACTAAACCAGGATTAAACCAAGACTGTTTAGTCCTGTTTAGTCCCTTTAGTCTTGGTTTAGTCTTTGTTTAGTCCTGGTTTAAAGACTAGACCAAGACAAAACCAAGACAAAACCAAGACTAAACCAGGACTAAACCAGGACTCTTAGGTTCTGTTTACACAAGAACACTTGCGGGTAAAAACGACAAAATATTTTATCAGAAGTACCTTTCGTTAAGACGGTGACGGTGTTTTTGGGACTTAACCCTCACAGTCTCCTCTGGGTTACACAGACTCGAAGAAATTTATTTTTTTTTCCCTTCCCGCTCTCTTGGGGTGGGTCAATCAGACCCAAAAATTTATTTTCTCACCTGGTGAGAATTTATTTGAAAATAATTTTTTTGGTCTGATTGACCTGCCCCAAGAGAGCGAGAAGGAAAAAAAAAAAAGTTTCTTCGGGTCAATGTGACCCAGAGGAGAGCGTGAGGGTTTTAAAAATACAAAAGTCTGAAACACCCCTTCAGAGTTGAATACATTTCCGTCTAAATGCCTGAGACGCAAAACTCTGGTCAGATCTGCTCACGTCACATGCACGTTTACATCACGTATATACATTAACTTCTTAGGTTCTTTTTAAAGACAATGCAGTAAAGTGTGTTTACCTTGTCGACATGTTTCGGCTGCTGCTGCGAGTCATCTTCAGAACTGTCACTGGTGTTGGTGGTGACGTGTCGTATATCAGCTGTTGTTACTTCCTGTAGGCGTGGTCAAGCCTGATGGACCTAGCAGCCGAAACATGTCAACAAGGTAAATACACTTTACTGCATTGTCTTTAAAAAGAACCTAAGAAGTTAAAGTATATAATAAGACGTACATACAGTACACAGAAACCTGGCATGAATACCCAATCAAATTCCACACACTTTTGCGTCACCGTATGCAAGCAGATTTCCTCCCGATAACGCTCATCTGAACGCAGAATAAAAAGTGAAGAAGCGACGCCACTTTTGCGTCTCTGCATCATATAAAAGTAGCCTAAAACCAGACCTGACACTCTCCAACTCCTCAACTTAAATCAGGAACTCTCCGCTCACCACAAATGACTCTTAATCTTTTGACTTCCTGTACGGCTCACATTAAACACCCTTGGGCCAATTTGCAGCCCATTATCCTGCATCTTGGACTTACCTACCGCTAAAGACCGCCAGCCAAGGCGTTCGGCTCCGTCGCAATCAAACTACATTCAGCTAAACCCCCAGAATCAAAGAAGTCAATGAGCTAAGAACAGGATGCAGTATTAGCGGCTACTTCCTGCTGCGTCACTAATTACTCTCCCTCAGTTTGGCGCCAGTGAAGTGTATCACTGTAGCGATCTACAAAGTGTTCGACCTGGAGGAATAAAAAAATAAATCAACTAAAATGACGGTGTTTGTGCCCAAATATAGAGAAGTGGAAAAGTCTGGTACAACTTGGTCAATCAGTGGGTGATGTTTAAGGGAAGACTCTGAAGGTGAGTGGGAACATTTTAAAGATCAATTTGAAAATGTTTTTGTTGTCGACTCAAAAAATGTAAGAAACTATATATATGTTTTTGATGATGTGATGTTTTTATATAAAAATGAGTCATTTTATGTGTAAAAACTGCGAAAATTGACCATTTTCAGAACATTCAAACTAGAAACATGAAAAGAAGCAGGTTTAAATTGCTTAGTCTTGGTATTTACCCTGCATTCAATTATCTTCTGACTCACACTTTGATTTGACGGATTTGACGTCACATCCAAGCTTGAGGTGTATTATTATGTTTCACGTGTCCCCTTAGCAACCTTAGTACGGAAGCCGAGAGGGGTCACAACAAACAACAAACCAAAAAAAGCCACTCTATTTTCCGAGGGACCGATCAAGCGGCAAGTGAAGAAGAAGAACTAAAACGTGAAAAGAATAATGAATATAAATAAATAAAACAATAAATTACTTTTACTTACGTTTCCAACTTCTCTGTTCCTTTACTTTTCATGTTGTAGTTCTTCTTCTTTACTTGCCGCTTGATCGGTCCGTCGGAAAATAGAGTCCCACGGTCACTTCCATTGTGGCTTTTTAATGTGTTGCGGCTTTTAATGTGTTGCGGCATTTGCATTTGTGTTGTGGCGTTTGTATTTGTTGTGACGTTTGCATTAAAATAGAGTCCCGCGGTCATTTCCGTTGTGGCTTTTTTTGGTTTGTTGTGGCTTTTTGTTGTGTTGTCGCATTTGTATTTGTTGCGGCGTTTGTGTTTGTTGTGACCCCTCTCGGCTTCCGTACCTTAGGGACGTCAACGCCTGTTAAATCAAGTATTTGTTCAATATCGGCCTCACCACAACACGACTACCAAACCCACAGGCAGTGATACGAGTGACTGAAATTGTCATTTAAATCACCAAAGTGTCCAAACACAATAAAAACACTTCATATTTACACGTCACAGTGGGCACAGCCATCTTAGATTCTGACTCGGAATCATTGCTCAATCTACTTTTTCTGCCACCGAGATCAGAGTCACACTGTCCCAAGAAAAGGGGTGTGTCACATGTATCGCTAGGCAACTTACTCGAAAAACCAATTCGGAAAGATAATCAAACGCAGGACAAAAATACTCAGAGAGGATTTTGGATATCTTATTTAGTATTTGAGTATCTGACTGAAAATGTGACTAAAAGTTAATTTTTTTTTTGTTTTTTGGAGTTGAAACTTCAATAAATCAGATGTAGAATTAGAAATGAAATAAATAAATAAATACATACATACGCACATACATACATGCATACATACATACATACATGCATGCATACATACATACACACATAAATACATACATACACACATAAATACATACATACATATATACATGCATGAATACATACATACACACATACATACATACATACATACACACATAACATACATACATACATACATACATATATACATGCATGAATACATACACACATAAATACATACATACATACACACATAAATACATACATACATACATACATACATGCATGAATACATACATACATACACACATAAATACATACATACACACATAAATACATACATATATACATACATATACACATAAAATACATACATACACATGCATACATACATACATACATACATGCATGAATACATACACACATAAATACATACATACATACATACATACATACATACATACACACACATAAATATATACATATATACAGACATGCACACACATAAATACATACATACATACATACATGCATGAATACATACACACATAAATACATACATACATACACACATAAATATATACATACATACACACATAAAGACATACACACATAAATATATACATACATACATACACACATAAAGACATACACACATAAAGACATACATACATACATACATACATACATACATACATACATACAGACATACACACATAAATATATACATACATAAATACATGCACACATACATACATACACTCTTGAAGATGGGTGCTACAGCCAGAGTCGAAATCTGGAAATTTGCCTTCAAACCATTTCCCGTCTTATGCTGCATAGATACACTGTACAGTTATATAAATATGTATTTTTTCTTTTATAAAGACGCATTTTATGGTGTTAAATTATTCCCTGATTGTGGGAAAGATGGACTGGCGTGGGTAGTGTTGTGCTTTAGTTTTTGTTTTTGCTCGAGTGATGCAGAAAAGAGGGAGCCATTGTCTGTGTGAATGTTCATGTATGTTAGCTTCTGTACATTTTTCCAAAACATACAAGAAAAGTGTGTAAAAAGAGTACAAGAGTGTAAAAGTTTGGTGTGTGTAGGTGCTACTTTAAGGGCTGATCCTTATGACCTCATGGGAGAAATACATTTTGAGTGAGAAAAAAATTACTTTTGAAGTTACAATGTTCCATCGAAATCTGTTTTTACACATTTAAATATTAAAACAGAGAGGACAATTCTGTTGTTTTGACACGAAAGCCTTTAACACAGAAGAGCTCCACTGTGTTTTTAAACTCTATACACCAACCCTGGAATTGCCAATCTCTACTGAACTAAATGGTAAAAGGAGCTGTGTCACAGTTCTGCCTTTGTGTTTATGTTTTCCCCAGTCCAGCTCCGTTTCCCAGTATGTTCCGATCCTCCTTTTCCTACCTCCCTCCTTTTCCTACAGCCGCCAATCATTCCTTAATCGTCCCAGGACCGTTTATATATCCTCTCTGGCTACGTTCAGACTGCAGGGCTTAACGCTCAATTTGGATTTTTTTTGTGTGAAATCCAATGTTTTTGCGAGGTCGTTCACATTTCCAATTAAATGCGACTTGTATGTGACTCCAGTGTGAACATTAAACGCCCCGAAAGTGTCCCGCATGTGCACTGGAGACACGACGACGTCAACCGCAGCGAGCGTGCTCTGTGTTTACGGAAGTTGTCCAAACATGGACGCGAGCATTGAGCACCTGGAGATTTTAAAGTTCCTCTCGTACCGGAGCCAGAACATGAACAACTTACTTGTTTTAAGGAGGAGATTGAGAAGGAGAAGGACGAGGTTTTTGGCCGTGGTGTTTTGTGGGGTACAGTCCGTTGAAAGGAACATGTGGATGCGGAGACGTAGCCAAGAGTGGTGGGATAGCAATGTGCTTCTCTTCAGTGACATGGAGTTCATTAACATTTTCTGTATGACGAGAAGAATGTTTGTGTACATTTGTGACTTGTTGATAACGTGTAGGTCGGATGAATGCGCTTTGGCCGTTCACACTGAAGTCGCATGTCAAAAGATCAGATATGTATCAGTTTCAGGAGCACATATCCAAGTGTCCTGGGTCGCATTTGAAAAAATTGGATCTGTGTCGTTCAGACTGTCATTAAAAGATCAGATACAGGTCACATAGGGGCCAAAAAATCGGATTTGGGTCACTTCAGGCTGCAGTCTGAACGCAGCCTCTGCTCACTCAGTCTTCGCTAGATTCTTGTCCAGTCACGAAAGACACTCAACTTCTGTATCTGAAACTCTGAATCTGAAATCTGTTGTTTACAATTTGTCCAATTCTGTATTATTCCCTGTTTGTAGGACCAGTTTTTGCCAGTTTTGGAGGATAAATTAGTTCACATATAAAAATCATACATTCCTTTGTTGTTTTTCAGTCTGATTGCCATTTTAAACATGACCTGTTATAAGACACTTTCTGTTATTGAACTAAGACTTTTTGCCTGTTTGCCTGTGTGCTTTGTGTTGCATTTGAGCCCATGATACCAGCGTGATAAACTTGAAAACTTAACCTGAGTTTTGGAGATGTAAACAGACCAATAATACAGGATTACTCAAATATGTGTGAATGAAACAAAACACAACACCAGGTCTGTTTTTGAGGAGGGAATGAGGAGGTTTGCGTAATGTGGGACCTTTAAGAAACAATAAAAACAAAAAAGAAACAAACAAAAAAGAATTACAGGTTATGATCCAAGAAGTACACGGAAATGTGATTGTAATTATGATTTTATATATTTATTTTTCACAGAAGGAGTTGGGCTTGGAGGGTTTAAAAGACCAGAGTCGATGAAAAGGTCCTGGCGTTTGACTGTAATGTGAAAA
Organism: Boleophthalmus pectinirostris; assembly: GCF_026225935.1. NCBI lineage: Eukaryota > Metazoa > Chordata > Actinopteri > Gobiiformes > Gobiidae > Boleophthalmus > Boleophthalmus pectinirostris. The sequence goes on from NW_026571473.1 coordinate 34,488,265, forward strand.
TTCTACAAGGAGCAGAAGATTGGTTTGGTAAATACCGAAAATGATGATTGCGTAATTATAGTATTTACAGCAACGGAAGAGTCATGTTCTTTGAGAGAATTAAAGCCAAGTTCACTAGGGTTGTCGAAAGTATTGAAAATCATGGATAATAATGGATAATAACAGTAGTATCGAAACTAGATCAGTGTTTAAGCAAGTATCGATACTTAAATGTGGACTGCTTAACTGTTCTGGTGGAGGGTCCGTCACGTGCTTTTCTCCGTGGAGATGTTGTTGCTTTGTCTGGAATGTTTTACAATATGGCATTAAATCTTTCTGTCTTCATGGAGACCAATTTACAGGTCAGATCTGTGGAGAAGCAATTCTGCTCACAGCCAGAATGCCTTTTCCATCCATCCATTTTCTTCCGCTTATACGGGCTGGGTCGCGGGGGCAGCAGTCTAAGCAGGAACTCCCAGATTTCTTCACCCTGGACAGCTCCACCGGGAGGATCCCAAGGTGTTCCCAGGCCAGCCGAGAGACATAGTCCCTCCAGCATGTCCTGGATCATCCTCGAGGCCTCCTCCCGGTACGACATGCCCGGAACAGCCCAGGAGGCATCCGAACAGACGCCCGAGTCACCTCAGCTGCTCCCAGGTTAGTCCTGGGTTAGTCCTGGGTTAGTCTGGGTTAGTCCTGGGTTAGTCCTGGGTTAGTCCTGGGTTAGTCCTGGGTTAGTCCTGGGTTATCACGGGCGGTAACATGTGGAATGTTAATGGCTCCAGGCGAGTGTGGGTCTCTAAAAGTGGAACCATGCAGGACTCTGGGTCGGGTCACGTTGGTCACACTCAGATCGCGGTGGCCCAACCTGCACCACTGTGGGCCTCTTAGTACCACGGTGATTAATTTTTGTGGTTACTGCGTCAGCCCTACGTGTGAGTGTTGATGGTGGTCAGAGAGGCCGATGGCGCAGATTGGCAGCCTCTCTTCCTTCAGTCTGCCTCAGGACAGCTGTGGCTAAAATAGTATCTTACCACCACCGAGTGTGGAGTGAATGAACAATGAACTGTGGGTTTCTTGAAAGGTGCTGTATAAAAGCAATGATTAATTCATTCATTTGTATTAAATGATTAGAGTAAACCTGGATCTGCCCACTGCTGCTTCTGTTATACAGACGGAGCAGCGGGACACAGACTGAAGAGGAGCTTCTCTCTCCTTCTTTCTTCCTTTAAAGGGATAGTCTGGGATTTTAGACATAGGACCTCATTTCCTAGTGACCCAGAGTGTTGGAGAAATGTGGGGACACTTTTTAAAATATTCCATCCAGTCCTTGTATTTGCAGAGGTCGCTGGTGCTAGGCTAGTGCATGTCAATGGCCACTAAAAACAGACTTACCCACTCCACAAAACACCTGAAGAAAATCTATTATTACACCAGACTGTCGATGTGAATGTCTGTGTTGATAGAATAATGTTTGAAATAAAACTAACCTTGCATCGCATGAATCGTCGCATGTTGAGGGACTATTTTCTCATTTATCAGTCCACCGCTGCTAAACTTTCTATCAGGAAATACAACTCACTGCTGCTGCTCAGACATAAACCCTTCAAATGCAAGGTTAGTTTTATTTCTAAAACTTTTCTAACAACACAGACATTTACATTGACAGTCTGGTGTAATAATAGATTTTCTTCGGGTGTTTTGTGGAGTGGGTAAGACTAACTATAACTATACCCATTGACATTCTAAACCAGGTCTAAACCAGGTCTAAACCAGGACTAAACCAGGTCTAAACCAGGTCTAAACCAGGACTAAACCAGGACTAAACCAGGTCTAAACCAGGTCTAAACCATGACTACACCAGGACTAAACCAGGTCTAAACCAGGACTAAACCAGGTCTAAACCAGGTCTAAACCATGACTACACCAGGACTAAACCAGGTCTAAACCAGGACTAAACCAGTTCTAAACCAGGACTAAACCAGGTCTAAATCAGGTCTAAACCATGACTAACACCAGGACTAAACCAGGTCTAAACCAGGACTAAACCAGTTCTAAACCTGGTCTAAACCAAGTCTAAAACCAGGTCTAAACTAGGTCTAAACCAGGTCTAAACCAGGACTAAACCAGGTCTAAACCCAGGTCTAAACCCAGGTCCAAACCTGGTCTAAACCTGGTCTAAACCAAGTCTAAAACCAGGTCGAAACTAGGTCTAAACCAGGACTAAACCAGGTCTAAACCAGGACTAAACCAGGTCTAAACCAGGACTAAACCAGGTCTAAACCAGGTCAAAACCAGGACTAAACCAGGTCTAAACCAGGTCTAAACCAGGTCTAAACCAGGACTAAACCCAGGTCTAAACCCAGGTCCAAACCTGGTCTAAACCTGGTCTAAACCAAGTCTAAAACCAGGTCAAAACTAGGTCGAAACCAGGACTAAACCAGGATTTAACAGGACTAAACCATACTGCGTGGACCATGTCTTCTCGTCTTCTATCGATAATATTTTTATTTTGGTTAAGTAAAGTCTGGGATTTTTATTTTCTTTTAGCAGATAAAACATCTTATGTTACGATATCCTGGTCTTTGCTTCTCTACAGAAAATCAAGTAATCTAAAGTATTCAGATTACGTTACTCACCGTGAGTAATTTAATGGATTACGTTACAAACTACATTTTGGGTTTTGTAATCTGTAATCTGTAGGGGAATACATTTTAAAACTAAACTTCCCAACACTGTATGTGTGTGTGAAAACCCCATAGAAGTGTAATCCTCGTCTTTAATAAAACACCAATCAGCTGCTTGAGTCTTTACACAGCAGCTATTCAACTATAATTTTATTACAGTGAAAATATGAAGTGACTTGTTCTCTCTCAAAACAAACTAATCCTGTATTCATCATTAGCTTCAGTTTACAGCTCTGTTTCACATCTCAGATCTGAACAAGAATCTATTAATGAGTTTAATCAACAAGTAAATGAACTTCTAATTACAAATGAGATCATTATGTGGGTTGAACAGACGACGCAGTCACAACTGTACATGTGCAATCCAACGAAATGTAAATAAGGAATGTAATGTGAGCACTTTTACTAACACAAAAGAATGTACTGACTTCAGGATCAGCTGCGACAGAAGGATGTAAATACAAGACTAAAGACAAGTGCTGCAGATCTGTTAGTCGGATAAAAAGGGACAAAAGCTCTCAAAACTCTTCTGTATTTCCGTGTTTCTGATCGAAGACTGCACCTGCACGGGACTTCATGCAAAAATAATTTATACAAAAAAATAGTTGTTTTTTTTTTTTTTTTTTTTTTAATAGTAGTAGTAGGTTACAGTAGGAAAATTTTAACGGATATCAATTTGAAAATGTTTCTGTTGTTTACTCAAAAAATTTAAGAAACAAAATATACACATTTTTCATAATGTTGTTTTCTTGTTTTCATATAAAAATAAGGCATTTTATGTGTGAAATGAGACATGAAAAGAGGCAGGTTTAAATTTCTTGCCTTGGTACAAAAAATAACACAGAGGGGATTTTAGATATCTTATTTAGTATTTGAGTATTTGAGGAAAAATGTGACTGAAAGTTCAAGTTTCGTCTATTTTTTTGGAGTTTAAACTTGAATAAATCAGACTTGGAATTAGAAAAAATAATAATAATATATATATATATATATATATATATATATATATCCTTCTGTATATTCTGGCAAAATGTACAGAAGTACAAGTACAAGAGTGTAAAGTTTGGTGTGTGAGCGGGGATTTTGGATATATTATTTAGTATTTCAGAATGTGACTGAAAATGCGAGTAAATGTTCAAAGTTTGTCTATTATTTGGAGTAAAAACCTGAATACATCAGACTTGGAATTAGAAATTTAAAAAAGAAATGTCCTTCTGTATGTGCTGGCAAAATGTACAGAAGTACAAGTACAAGGGTGTAAAGTTTGGTGTGTGTAGGTGTAGTAGTTTTTTATAGTAGTAGTAGTTTTATTTGGTCATTTTGCAGCAGAACAAAACAAAACATAGACTACACCCCCATGGATCGTGACCGAAAGGGCTTAGGCTGAAGTAAAAAGTACTTATAATGCCAAACCCTTTTAAACAATGATACAATTCCAAGAAAGAAAAGCAGCGTATGAACAGTAAGTTTGCATTTACAATTTCACTCACGACTTACTGTATATATAAGAGACACAATATAAATTAAAACAAACAAAATTTAATGGAAAATGTATTCATTCCTGAGCTCTATATCTTTCAAAAAAGCTTTATACTCTTTTTTTAAAGGCTTCTACAGTGTTAGACTTTTTTAAAAATCATCACTCAGATTGTTCCATATTAACCCCTCTAACAGAAATACAATCACTTGCTAAGAAACAATGCATAATACAATTTTTGGTCGACTAAGGGCGCGTTCACATCTGTTAGTCTGGATAAGTGGTTCATCAGGGACTCAAGTTGAAACATTTTTGCTGTTTTCATTTCACCAAAGCAAAGTGAAAAGAGAATAACCCATCACCTGAGGCAGCTCTGTATCACAAATATTGCAGGAAACTACAATGAAGTAGAAACAATATTTGCCCATTGGCCAAAAGAGAGTTCATACCAAATCTGTCTTGTCAACAAAAGTTAAAGAAGCTATTTTTATTAAGGAAGAGAATCCTTTGTTAAACAGAAATGGAAAACTCAGACATAATCTTTCTCCCATTTACAACTCAATCCTCAAACCTAAATCAAAACAAACAATGAAAACAATAGGGACAGAGGTGTGAAAGCTCCATTTTGGCCCTGAATGATTACCATATTTTTTGGACTATAAGTCACACTTTTTCCTCATGGTTTGGATGGTTCTGCAACTTATACTCCGTTGCGAATTATATATTAAAATGTTCACCATCACAGCCTTGAGAGGGCGCTCTAGGCTTGTGTGCCAGTATCTGCTACTCCTATTACCCCTGTACCACTGTCACTTCGTCTACTGCGCATGTCTCCTGCAGAAAGAGCCGCTGCGTTGTCGTTATCATGTCAGTCGTTTGCACCATTACTTATGTACCACTGAAAGTTTAAACAAATTTATAAAGACGACTGGGAAGACTGAACACAAATGCCCCCAAAAAGAAAATCATATTTTACAGATTACAAGATGCAAGTAGTGAAATCTGCAGCTGAAAATAGGAATCGAGCAGCAGAAAAAAAGTATGGAGTGAGCGAGAAACTTGTGACACCGGGAGGATGCACCATGCAACTTTCCTGAAGTCACTGGATGGATCAACAAAGCCTGGACTTTTGTGACAACCAAATCCATCCTGTCAGGATTCAGAAGTGACACCGAGGATGAAGAATTCAAAGGATTTAGTGATTTGGAGTGAGATGGAGAGTTTGGTAAACTTGTTCTGTTGTTTATGTTATAGTTATCTGAAGAACTGTTCATATGTGATGTTAACAGTCTGTTGTTCTCTGTTCTATTGTTCTCCCATATAACCCCAAAAATTGTGACTTATAGTCTGGTGTGTCTTACATTTGTTTTTTTCTTCTTCATTATGCAGTTTTGGCTGGTGTGACTTATACTCTGGAGTGACTTATAGTCTAAAAAAATTGGTATGTCAGTATGACCCTACACTCAAACAGAAACTGTAAACAAGTAGACATGTTAGTTTCAGAGTAGTTTCAGTGTAGTTAGCTCCTCCCTTCAGGCAGATATAAGGAAGTGTTCACCAGCATTTTGACCAGAACTGAAGAAGCAGCTTGGATGAGCTGAGAAACGTATTCAACCAAAATAAACTTTTGTCCAGTTAAATTTCTTCTTTTGCCAATAAAAGTTAAGATGCATCAGATTTGAGTGATGTTTGGATTTCATATTTGGATTTTACCATTTGTCGAACATATAAACTGTACACACATACAGATACCACACACATATACACTCCAAACACGCAGTAAACACTCCATACACACACATACACACCACACACATATTCACTCCACACTGGGCCATCGCCGGTGCTGACAGCGCATCAGAGCAGGAGGAAGTTTACTTCAGGGACGTGACAGTCATTGTCTGACTTTGTGCAGCTTGCATCACAAATCATTACCATCCACAAGGAGCAGGTTGGGGTAAATAGACCCTGAAGTCACAGCAGAGTCTGGCAGAGCCCAAAGTTCAGCTCTTGTGCGGTGCCAGTGCGTCTGTGGGGGTCTGACACCTGGACTCTCTCCACCACTGCCCCCCGTCGCCTGATGCATTTCACAGGAGCCGTCTCTGGAACATCGTCTGCGTCCAGTGGTGGCACCGTGTCACTAGTGATTATGTCGAAGCACAAGCAGGTTGCCCCATCCCTGTTTCCACTGTCATAAAGAGGAACGGCTGCGATTCCTCAGACATGTCGCCACAATGAATGGTAAAGTCTCCGCCAAAAGATTTAATGATAAAGTCTTGGCCAAACAGACTCACATGTCCAATTCTTTCCTCAGCAGCAACAGTGCAATAGAAGCCCTTACGCCCTCTGCTGGTGTATTGTGTAAACTGTGCATTTATGCATGGAGGTGTATTTCAACCAAATTGAACACACTGTATACACAGTTAATCCGTGTATCATTCGTTCATTTGTTTTTCAAAATAAAACCAAAAATAAGAAAAATTTAAAAACAACTATTTTCTTCATTATTTGTCTCCAAAACCAAAAAATAAATTAATTAATAAAAAAAAAATATAAAAAAAGGTTGTTTTTTTTTTTCAGTTATCGATTTTGTGTTTAAATGAATAATGGAAAAAACTGATAATGTCCTGTTTCCATGACTTAAATTGCGATGCCAGACTTTTGCGCTGCATACGGCCTGATCCAGGACTAAAACAGGACTAAAACAAGTCTAAACCAGGTCTAAACCAGGTCTAAACCAGGTACAAATCAGATCTAAACCAGGACTAAACCGGTCTCAGTCCCGGTTTGGTCTTGGTCTAAGTCCCAGTCTGGTCCTGGTCTCAGTCCTGGCCTCAGTTCCAGTCTCGGTCCTAGTCTCAGTCCTGGTCTCAATCCTGATCACCCGTGCGGGTGCACCTCCGGGCCTGTCCCGACACTCAGTACTGGTTCAGTTCTGGTTTAGACCTGGTGTAGTCCTGGTTTAGTCCTGGTTCTGTCCATATGCAGCACAAAAGTCTGACATCGCAATTTAAGTCACAGAAATGGGAAAACAGACATTATCCTTTGTTTTTTTGTTTTTTTTTTTTTTTTTTCCATTATTCATTCAAACACAAAATCAAAAAAAAAAAAAAAAAAAAAAAAAAAAAGAAGTTATCTGTTTTTTTTTTTTTTTTATTTTGGTTTTGGAGACAAATAATGAAGAAAATATATATGCATATATTTTTTACATTTTCTTATTTTTTGTTTTATTTTGAAAAATGGATGAGTAGACGGTAGTTCTGCTGATTGTTGTTGCAGCAAACATGAAATATCAAACATAAAGCACACACGCTTGTTAGTGAAAATACCTTTTGGCAATGAATGTACATTTCAAACCCTTTTTTTTTTTTATTATTTATTTTTGTTGTTACTCTCCTGACAATCAATATTTGTATTTGCAAGCGAGTATACAGTATTTTACAACTTACATGTCAAGTGTTACAAAGCCTGGACATGTAGTGAATAATGAGTGCACCTCAGGGTCTCCAACAACACACGAGCACGCTTGTCTCCATGGAGATGATATTGCTTTCTCAAAATGTTTCACAATATGGCATTAAACCTTTCTGTCTTCATGGAGACCAAACCAGACCAAGTTACAAGTCATATCTGTGGAGAGGCGACCCTGCTCATAGTAAAGCAAGTGAAGAACCCAAACCAAAACGTTACACAGTGCACCTTTAAGTGTTTCAGAATACAGAACAGCCAATGTGTTTTCAGGTCCAGACACAATATGATTGAACATGTACATTAAATTATGGATGTCCTGTATTTTATTTTCTCTCTCATAAATATTCAGGACCCAGAGCATTCCCTGGACCTAATAGTAGTTGTTTTGGTTTTATACATTTGCGTTTATGTGTTATTTGTGTATATTATTACATTATATAAGTACATATGAGTTACAAATGAATGCTGGGTTTACAGGTTTTGTTTTGTTGCTTAAGTAAAAGTACAAATACTGGAGCAAAAAAATACTCAAGTAAAAGTAAAAGTACATGAAAAGAAAATCGACTAAACTTTAAAAATGTACTTAAAGGGTAAAAAGTAAAAGTATTTCACCCATATTTTGAGGTCTAATAAGACTTGAGATGTAGTGATTTTGAGAAAGATTTGTGCTGAATTTTGTTCAGCACAAACAATTGAATCAATAGTGTTTCCTTGCTGTTTTTATTTAGTTTTGTTTGCTCAGGCTATGAATGAGTTGAAAATAAACCCCTCAGCTTTTCCAGCAGTACTAATAACTGCTCTCAAATGTACTGAAGTACATGTAAAGTATCCACTTTAAAATGCAAAATAACTCTTTCCACATTGCATCTTCTGCACATAAACAAGCACAATTTGGGTTTTGGAACATCCATTACACAATAGTTATGAAATCTTACTGATTTCTTGGAGGCATCACAGACCAGGAACTATGAAAGGCCGACTATTGCTCATCCCCGCCCGTCGTGAGAAAGCACAGGCTCCGAGTGAGCCGCCCTTCCTCCGCCCATCTCAGGGAGAGAGGGGGAGACAGACGTGCACCCTGATAGTGGCAGGAATAAACTTTTATTCATCATGGAGATACAGCGCGTTCAGCCGCATGTATTGGACCCGGAATCGGACGAGGACTTTGAGGAGCACGAAGCTCAAGCACCACGTAGACATCAGCTGAACATTACTGATTGGTAAAGTATTAATAAACACTAGTAGGTCATAGGTGTAGCTGCCGCGTCATCGTTGTAGCAGCTTGAGTTCATTGTCAAGTGGGAGGGTGGCAGAAATACACTGCAATTTGTTAAAAAAACGCCGAATCAATCTAAAAACCACTTCGGCGACATATACAAGGCCCACACATCACTCTTAGAAGGTAGAAAGCTCTGAAAAAGTTGATTTTGTATGAGATAAGCCCTTAAAAAAAACTAACAAAAAAAAACAACGTTTACCTAAGTGCAGTACTACAACGTACTAGCTTTACTTCATGACTTCATTACTTCCTTGCACCGCTGCCACTGTCACACTCTGTTCAGCTGAGTGATGTCGTCCTGACACTTCCTGAGACACACGAGCTGAAGCTAATCAGGCTCCAGGTGCATTGTGGGAATCCAAACAGTCTCATTTGCATTTATTTACTAGGTCAATAAACACATTAGGCTCATATGCAGACGTTTCTGTGCCAAACTTTAGCTGCTCCAAGCTGTTTTTAATCAGTTGTCCGTGTAGACTTTATAGATCATCTATTATCGCAGAGAATAATGTTTAAGCTTAGGTGCACACAGGAAATACTGAAAAGCTTTCTGATTGGCTGTCAGGTGTAACACAGAGCTTTCAGACTAATCAATAACACATTTTGAAGTGTGATATATTGCTGAAGTAAATAATGCAGATAAACTGAATAATACTGAAACTAATTTATGGCACTGACACAAAAAACCCAGAAGCAGATTTAAACCACAAAAGACTATTCTAAATCTACAATATTGTTAAAATATCACAAGCTGCAATAAACTTTTGCACTTTAAGCACTTTAAAACTTAGTTTGCATATGTAAAGAGTTACAGAAGTGGTTAATTCAACCTTTTAGAACTTAAGTCTTATCATATAGGCAAAAAATAACCAAAACTTTTCCAGTTTTGCAAAGAAAATGGTAAATGGTCACATTTTTCTATAGTGCTTTTCCACCTTCAAGGCACTTCAAAGCGCTTTACAACAAGGAACCACTCACCCATTCACACACCAGTGTGCGCAGACACTGTGGGCAAGGTGGGTTAAGTGTCTTGCCCAAAGACACAACAACAGCATTCATCTGTGGGAGCTGGAATCACACCAGCCAACCTGTGGGTCAGTGGATCTGACCGCTCAACCTGTGATGTTTATGTCAAGAGCTGGAATCAAACCTCCAACCTTCAGATCAGTGGGCGAATGCTCTATCAACTGAGCTACTGCCACCCCAAAATGTAGCCTGATTCATCAGACGGTTTCACTTTGTACAAACCATCCAACCTCGCAGTGTTAGAATTCGTTCACTCAACGGTAGGTGGGTACTTTTTTTCATTTAACCAATCTTTGCTATTTGGTCGTGACGTATGTAATGTACCGCTAACGGGACTAATAAATATATTAAGCTTTTCCCAAATCTCGTAGGAAGAAGGGCTTTCTTCTTTCCCCTTGATTAAATTCAACAAACATTCTCTTTATTCCGGCTTTAAATCCTCAATCTCAGGAATCGTTGCCAACTCAGAATGTATGGCTCTTCGCTGATTGGCTGTGCCCAAACTCACACTTCTGGGGCTTTTGCGAATCGTCTAGTGTATTCCCAATCCTAACCTAGTCGCTGGAGAGAAATGAAATTGAGTGGAGGCACTAGGCAGCACCAGCCTGGCTAAAGAAAATGTGCTGATACACAATAGGTCAGTATAGTAATTATTGGGACAGGCATAGATGTCAGGTGGATCACAGAGCTTTCTGACTGATCGATAACAAATTTTGAAGTGTGATATATTGCTGAAGTAAATAATACTGAAACTAATTTATGGCACTGACACAAAAAACCCTAGGCCAGGCTGGTGCCACCTAGTCCCTCCGCTCAATTTCCTTTCTCTCCAGCGGCTAGGTCAAGAATCAGAATACAATAGAAGGTTTGCAAAAAACCTGGAAGTTGTAGACGGCACACTGGCCAATCAGTGAAGAGCTGTGAAGCCATGACGTCAAACTCAAGCACCTGTCTGGGTCCCTTTTGTGGTACAACACAACAGTAAACAAAGTGTCAAGATGGATGTAGACAAAAACGGACATTCTGTGATGGCAACGATTCCCGAGATCGAGGATTTAAAGCCGAAACAAAGAGAATGTTTGGTGAATTTTATCAAGGGGAAAGACGTTATTGCCCTTCTTCCTACGGGATTTGGTGTATTACATACGTCACGATCAAATAGCAACGATTGGTTAAACAAAAAGAGTACCTGCCTAATGTCGAGCGAAAGAATCCTAATGCTGCGAGGTCAGACAGTTTCCACAAAGTGAAACCGTTTGATGAATCAGGCTACAAAACCCAAGAGCAGATTTAACCCACAAAGACAATTTAAATCTACAATATTATTAAAATATCACAAGATGCATTAAAAAAAACAGAACTTTAGTACTGAGTTTGCATATGTAATGAGTCATAGAAGTTGTTCATTCAAACTTTTACAACCTGAGTCTTATCATACAGCCAGAAAATAACCTCAAATTTCCCAGTAGAGCAAAGAAAATGTGCACATGATACATACTGAGCCCAAATATATATTACACCAACTTCACACTGGACTATAACCCAGGCTTGATTTGCATTAGACTTTGAAAATGTACTGTTATGTGCCCATTTATTTCATTTTGTTATTCATTGTTTTTGGACCACAATTTGTTCACAAACACCGGGTCACCTGACAGGAGCTAGCGGGAGGATTATTCAACAGTACAAGTTTTCGATTTGGACATTTTAATGATCTATTCTAGCATAGGTTTTATTTTAATTTATTCCTCTTCTACTGTGGCCATGATTTGTGTCTCCGGGGCTCTTAATTACCCAGACCTGAGCATGTTATCGGGAAGTAGCAGAAAGAGAAGTGTGGCTCTGCTTTACCAAATGAACACACTTGGTTACAGGATATTTAATAAGGTGAAGAAAAATAAGTCTCCCACACACTTCAACAGCAGAGAGGTTAAGAAAGCCAAAATATTAGTTATATTCCCACACAATCAATAGTGAAAAAAAGGTTTCACTCCCAGACCACTTAGAGCCTTTTTGTGTTAAGTTGTTCTCAAGGCTGGGCAGTTTTTGTCCAGTTGCTTCGGGTTTCTTCAAATTATTAGGAAAATCAGACTAAAATGTTGCAGATTTGACATTGTTTAGCTGCACTAAAAGGCAGTCCGGCAGTATGGTTAAGTCCTTGCTAAATCCTGGTTTCGTCCTGGTTTAGTCTTGGTTTAGACCTGGTGTAGTTCTGGTATAGTTCTGGTTTAGTGCCTCAGCGAAACGGGGGACGATCCATGTGATGTACGAGAGCGGGGACAGTCCGCGCGACGTACAGGACGGGGGATGGTCCGCGTGACGTACGGGAGGGGGACGGTCTGCGTGACGTACAGGAAGGGGGACGGTCCGCGCAGTGTAGGGGTGGGGGACGGTTTGTGCGACGTACGGGACTGGGGATGGTCCCCGTGGCGTACAGGAGGGGGGGCGGTCCGCACAACATACGGGAAGGGGGACGGTCCGCGCAGTGCACAGGACGGGGGGACAGTCCAAGCAACGTAAAGGACCGGGGGCGGTCCACGTGACGTACGGGATGGGGGATGGTCCGCGCAACGTACAGGAATGGGGACGGTCCGCGCAGTGTACGGGAGGGGGGACGGTCTGAGCAATGTACGGGACGGGGGGGGGTCCACATGACGAATGGGAAGGGGGACGGTCTGTGCGACGTAAGGGGGTGGAAGCGGTCCGTGAGGTGTACGGGAGGGGGGACGGTCCACGCTGCATATGGGAGGGGGGGTTCGCAACCAAACGAACCATGATTGGGGACCCCTGCTCTAAAGGGTTTATGTTATAATGTTGTTTCCTCCACAACAACAGACCTGGAGTTTCATGCACACATGTTTAACACATAAACCCTGTCATGTGGTAATAATGTCAAATGTGAGAAGATAACGGTCCTTGCTTACTCTTGGTTCTTTTGTTTTGATAATCTGGAAGAGTGGACTGAACTAATTGAACATTCCCTCCCACTCATTATTATTCAGACGCAGATACACGGACACGGCAGCACGGATGCAACGTCTGACAGAGCTAAGGAAAGGAACGTTGCACGACTAACGCTTGTGCCTGTGGGTGTGTGAGGTTAACCTGTGGCCTAGAGAAGAGAGTAAAGGCGTGACTTGTTCATCCCCAGCCCATTGTGAGTGTGACATCGGGAACCAGTTGCCTGATTCATCAGCTGGTGGAAACCATCTGACCTCGCAGTGTTCGACGGTAGGCGGGTACTTTTTTTCATTTCACCAGTTGCTGCATTTGTTTGTGACATATGTAATGCGCCACTAACAAGGCTAACTGGGATATTAAGCTTTTCCCAAATCCCAAAGGAAGAAAGGCAATAACGTCTTTCCCCTTGATAAAATTCACTGAACATTCTCTTTGTTCTGGCTTGATATCCTTGATCTTGGGAATCGTTGCCAACACAGAATGTATGGCTCTTTGCTGATTGTCTAGTGCCTCAACCGGACTCCCAGGGTTTTTGCGAACCGTCTAGTGTATTCAAATTCTTGACCTAGTCCCTGGAGAGAAATGAAATTGAGCGGAGGCACTAGGTGGCACCGTCCTGGCTAGGGAACCGGAGGACTTGTGGTGGATCGGACGCGGAGGCCCGGACGTGAAGGATGTGGTGGCTCTGACCCAACGCCTGATACAGTTAAGTGAAGGAACGTTATTAATTGACCCTAGTGTGTGTGTGTGTTTGTCTGTGTGTGTGTGCCAAAGTAGGGACTAGCTGAGACGCTGAAAAAGACTTTCCTCCTTTCATAGCCAACGAGGTCGCGAGGCAGCGGCTGGACTAGAAGGAATAAACGCGCCGGATCTGAACAGACCTCTACCCCCCAAATCCAATTGCCGGAGCCGCCGTAAGCTGGAAAGTCGCCCGATGTAACTGGGGGGTTGGGAGCGACCTCAGCACGTGGCCTGTTTTATTCTCGATTTTAGCCCAACTGGACATTTTAATATTAACTTTTACTACATTTTTTTTTAGGATTCTTTTATAGACATTTTTAATTGGCATTGTAAATATTGTGCTTTATTCAAATAATTAACCCGTTAACTTTACTGCATGTCCTTGCCTCATTTCCAAACACTTTAGTTCAACCAATTAACAAAGAATCTGGCAGTAATACAGGAAGTGCTCCACTGTGTTTATAAACCCCATGCACCTTCACTAGAATCATTTGGATCATTTCAGCCCTTGAACAGAGCATTATGAGCTTTGGAGATATAGACAGACAAATAATAAAGGATTACTCAAACACATGAATGAAACAAAATAGAACTCCTGGTGTGTTTTTGAGGAGGAAACAACATTCTGACATGAATTAAAGCTCACAAGGGTCAGTTTTGGGTAATACAGGCCCTTTCAAGAGCCTGTAAGTCTGAGCATGTACAGTATTTGAGCAAAATGTGCCTTGTTCCAGTACAGATATTTTGAGATCAGAATAAGTCAGCTGTGTTCTGTCTGCATCTCATTATATATTGTTTAAATGTATAATAATCAGGAAGTGTGCTAGCATGCTTATTGTTGTCATCTTGACCATCAAAATAATGCGTCTTATGAAACAGATTTATAAACTCATTGTGCTGAATAATTAGGACACTCAAAATGCATAAGATAAGTGAGGAATAGCTTTGGACCACCACGTCTACCATCTATTAGTAACAAATATCAAAAACAAAGTTACACATGGTAGCTTTAAAAAGGGGCTGCTTTAACGTGAAGAGATTACTGATTTCACAAGAGCTTGGTAGCTGCCTGTGTAAATGTGTGCTGATCGAAAATAAAGACGAGACACTGCAGGAGAACATGAAAAAAAATCCTAAATTTAGAAATATCATTTTGAAACCTCTCCTGTAATTTACTTACATAAGGCATTTTCACCAAAATGAACAATTTTTGGGACAATCAAACCAGAAGCAGGAATGAGGAGCCAGGTTTAAACATCTTGTTTCATTTTGTTGACATATTTGATACTAAAATATATACAGAGATGGATGGATGTCTTACTAACCCTGCGTTCGATGATCTTCTGACTCCAATTTGGACCTCGGATTTGACGTCACGTCTGGGCTTTAAGTGCATTATTATGTTTTGTGTGTTGGACTCAGAGAGTAGTGCGTAGCCTCATCACAACACCGATGACCAAACTCATAAGCAGTGATACAGATGCAGTAAGTCAGAGGTGTCAAACTCAAATTCAGGGCCAAAATTAAAAACTGGGACTAAGTCGTGGGCCAAACTAAATATTTATTGAAACATTTCAACAACATCTTCATGTTTTCTTTTCTTTTGAGATATGTAATGTTAAACCTTTTCTTATTAAAATTAATATTTAATAATAGTTTTGCTTAAACACTGAATCCAGAACAAGCAGAATATAAAATAATAAGACATTTTTGAATAAATAATGTCTCTATAGTCTATCTGCAGCCGGTGGGTCAGATCTAATACATATTTGATATTATCTCACAGGCCAAATATAATTATATTGTGGACCAAATTTGCACCCCAGACCTGAGATTGGCATGTCTGAGGTAAAGTATTGCAGTGATACGAGTGACTGAAATTGTTATTTAAACCACCAAAGTGTCCAAACACAATGAAAACAGTTCATATTTACACGTCACAGTGGGTGTAGCCATCATGGATTCTGACTCAGAATTCTTGCTCAGTCTACTTTTTCCGCCACGGAGGTCCAAGTCGCGCTGTCCCAGGTCATGCGTGTCACTAGGCAACTTCCTCAGAAAACCGATTCAGAAGGATAATCGAACGCAGGGTTAGTATTTAAGTAAACTACATCAGACTGAACATCTGCCTAAAACTTTCAAATTTCTTGCCTCATTTGTTTCCATGTAAAACTTGAATAAATAAGACTTGCAATTAGATATACATATACAAAAAACAACAACAACAACAACAACAAAACAAACTGAATGATCTGAACGATAAGTCACTATGGAAGAAAAAGAGATTTAGAGAAAACGGCTGCTGAACGTGTTGAGCAATGTCCCATATAAATCTTTGGAAGTAAGTTGATGCAATTCAATTTTAAAACATCTTGTAAAGTGGACTATTTTGTTGTTTCTATGCGAGCCAAACTGACCAAAAAAAACCTAAAGATTTGTTTCATCTGCAGTGTCTCGCCTTAAAATTCATTGCCACTAAAGACACGATCTTGCCAGTCTTGGAATAAAGAGAGCAATCATGACCTATTTTATAAAGAAACAATCCAATTACACATAACGGTGCCATTTCACGATCATGAATATTATCAATACATTAGCGCAAAACTGCCACCTTAAATCCACGGGGGCCGCTCGTCTGTGACTTTGGCTCGGATCTCCTCCTCGCTTCCTAATTGAGTGTCTGAACGGCCCGGAGTTCACCCACCAACCATTCATCACCTGAAGGTCAAAAACTGTTGAAAAATTATACCGCTATAAAAGTCTTTTAAGGTCACCACCAAGAGCTCCGGTGATCTTGACACATTTCCCCCCTAAAGTGAAGCAGATATCATTTGTCCCAACTATACGAGGAACTCCCAAAATGTTTCTCTATCTCTCAGACTTCTCGGAGTGGTCATCGGAGGATTTTTGACCCAATTGTTTTGCTGCAAGGCGAAGTGAAGACGTAAGGTGTAATTCTTCCACTTTTAACAAGGCTGCAACTTCGCCATAAATCATTTGCCGGGAGAGCCCTGCGCTGCGTTCGATGTCCTGAAATAGTGCGGGACAAAAATGAACTTGAAACCTAAACCATTTGGGGTTTATTGGATTTTTTTTCTTACCTCGCCTTGCCAGAGTGTGGGGACTTTGCGGCCATCTCGCACTTTCCGCACGTGAAGGGGGGCGACTATAACTGTAAGAATTCTGCTGCTTCGGCAAAACTGCACAGATGGGAAAATGGGTTGAGGTTAGAGCTCTGTGCCAAAGATGAAATGATAAACTTTACTTTTCAGACTGGAAAAGACTTAAAGTTCAGGTGACAGATTTTCATTTTTTTGAATGATTACTTGAGTTGGTGGGATAGAGCCTGTGGTATCAGTTAAAGGGCCCATATTACACAATGTTCTGATGTATGTTATAATGTTGTTTCTTCATCAAAAATTGTATCGGGAGTTGTGTTTCAAGATATTGTTCCATTCACGCGTGTTAAGCCAGGAGTACACTGTGTGATTTTTGACCTTTTTACAGCCGATTTTTCACTCGCAGGATCAGGCCGAATTTTGGTTTGATCATGTGTCTTGCTTCGTGTAGTAAACATGGGGTAACAAGAACTGATTTGTAGGTCTCAAGAATATCAAACCTGTTTGAATTCAGTTGCCTCTCATGAGGGTTTTGCACAGTGTGTGAAATACCCGTCAATATTTAGGGGGGGTCCCCATCTCTGAATTGTTGAGCAATACAGAGTCAAAAGTGAAAAAAGACAACACGGAAAAAAGACACTCTAAACCGAAGAGGCCCTATTCAATTGATTCAACTTATAAAATAAACTGCATTTAGCCTAGTGTGAGAAATGCTACAGTCAGCCTAGATCCAAACCAGAGTCCTGACCCAGCGGGAGCGGCCCTGGTTCAGGCCGGGCTCAGAGGAGCTGGAGCGGGAAGGTGCCTCGGCCTGAGAAGTGCTTTCCCGAGGAAAAACACATGCCAGAGGACGGACAGGGTCCATATGGGATGGTATCTGGAATATTTATTTATTTATTTTTCAAAATCTGAGCCCCTTAAAATTTTGGTTTTGAGGCTTTTTAGGGGGTGTGATGGGTTAATCGGGGGGGTTGGACCCCCCCACACTCTCCTGTTTTTGCTCCATTGAAGTAGTTCATATAGTGTAAGAATATGAATCGTGAGCTGTGAACTTTTAAACCCTGCGATTTGGTCTTACAGTTTGAACTGGGGCTGAGTGAAACAATCAAAAATATCACATAGTGTATGTCCGGCATTAAGAGATTGACCGTTGGTCGATATATTATACCGATATTTGCACTTTTTGTTGAATCAGATATAGGCTTTAAATCTCCAGCACAGGCCGATACTTTATGTTGCCCAACTTGCTGCCAAATATACGACTAAGTAACCCTCTTGAAGGCTTGTGGTAAATAAGGGCTGCAGGTGAGTTTGTTATAAATAAACGTTTCATAATTTGGTGAAAAGAACCGGCCCTAGATATTGGCCAAAACATGTTGGGAGAGCTTATCAGCCATGAAAAAAAAAAAAAAAAAAGTAGTGGGTTTTCATTTCTGCACATGTTTAACACACAAACCCTGTTTATTTAGTTATTCTGATATCTCTCAAACAAAAAACCTTCATGTGAAATGAAACAAAACACAACTTCAGATCTGTTTTTGATGAGACCACAACATTCGAACATAGTTTAAAACCCCCAAAAGTCAATTTTGCACAATATAGGACTTTTAAAAGATGTTACTGCTATCATTTCCAGGTCAAGACCGCAGCATTAATCTCTGTACACTGCTGAGAACGCTACAAGCAAGAAACACCTTAGTCACCTCTGAAAGCCTTGGCGCTAATATTAGATGCTGATGAGCCAACTGTGCCTAACGAGCCCCATTTGAATTATTATCATCATTATTATTGTCGTTGCCATTATAAACTACGGTTACTAATGTGCTTTTCACAACTTTACTGCGCACCCCAGCACTAGATTTCTTCTCGGCGATCAGTCAATGCACGATTTATACAGAGCTTCGGACATTTTGTTAGGAAGAAAAATGCCCCTGTTGCCGTGGCAGTCATAACAAGGCAGAAATTGTTATGCCAATCATCGCGGAGCTTACGGGGGTTTTCAGACTCTGTTTTGAGTGAAATTAATGGGAGGCGAAAGGAATATTGATTGTCCAGTTTGCGACTTAGTGGGAGAACTGCAGTCAATGAGAAGTAATGAATCAAGAATAATGTTAAGTCTACGCAGGGAACGGTTATAAATGATTTGGAGACGAGGCGGAGAAAGAAAACTCCAGAAACAAGGCTGAAAAACTAAAGATCCCGTTAAATGCAAGGTTCACGGTAAAGTAAGTAAGTGAAGTAAAGAGAAGTAAAGGCGGCGCTGTGGTTGGTAGCACCATCGCCTCACAGCAAGGAGGTACCTGGTTTGAGTTTGGGATATTGTACGCTCTTTCTGTTCAGTTTGTTAGTCCTATTTCAGTCCTGGTTTAGTCCTGGTTTAGACCTGGTTTAGACCTGGTTCAGTTCTGGTTCAGTCTTGATTTAGACTTGGTTTAGACCTGGTTTAGTTCTGATTCAGTCCTGATTTAGACCTGGTTCAGTCCTGGTCCAGTTCTGTTTCAGTTCTGGTTCAGTCCTGATTTAGACCTGGTTTAGTTCTGGTTCAGTCCTGATTTAAACCTGGTTCAGTCCTGGTTCAGTCCTGATTTAGTCCTGTTTCAGTCCTGTTTAGTCCTGGTTTAGACCTGGTTTAGACCTGGTTCAGTTCTGGTTCAGTCTTGATTTAGACTTGGTTTAGACCTGGTTTAGTTCTGATTCAGTCCTGATTTAGACCTGGTTCAGTCCTGGTCCAGTCCTGTTTCAGTTCTGGTTCAGTCCTGATTTAGACCTGGTTTAGTTCTGGTAAATACACAAAAAAAGGAACATAGAACAGAATGCGAGAAGGAAACAGCGAAGGCGAAACACGAGCAACAAAACACAAAGCAGAACAGGAACAACTCAAATCGGCCATTTCTGAAAACTGTAAAAGAGAGAACCACATTATGGACTGGGATGGAGCAAACATCACTGGGACAGAGGAAAACAAACATCGTCGCTGGATTAAAGAGGCAATCGAAATATGGAAACGTGCCCATGGGACGATAAACCAGGTCGAAGGGGCTTTTTTACTCTCACACACCTGGGATACTGTCCTGAGGAAGTCGGACTGCAAAACCTGTTTAAATCAGCTGACCAGGCACGTCACAGTAACATCACACGGCCACTTTGAGGAAGAGCGCTAGGGAGCAGTCGAAACTGCCAGGTATGAAAACAAACTCTTGGTCTGAAAAAAGAACCTAATAACACAGGCACAACTACCTGCCCCCCGGGAGTGCCTGAAAGGTTAGTTTTATTTCAAACATTATTCTCTCCTCTCTATGTAGACTCTGTGCACTTGACTGGGCGACAGGTGCATTGGAGGAGAGGTTGTTTTTTTAAAGAAAAACACCCGCAACACTGTCTTCTTGATTTTTCTTTTACTAGTACAAGGTTTCAGGCCCTCAGATGGATCCTATGTCCAAAATTCCGGACGGTCCCTTCAAGACCAAAATGCCGAGGCTCATAGCAGCAGCCACAGAGAGAGGGACCACAATATCCCAGTGTAAGTCAGTTAAAAAAATAACATTACTTCTAAGGGCAATTTTATTACATAGACCTAATAATCCATTTTATTTATTGTTTTGTTTGGTTCAACAATTCAAGTGCATTTTTTGTTAACAAGTCCTTGCCGTAAGCCAGACTACATTAGGCTGTTCTTATGTTAACAAATCTATTTTATTTAGGTTTATTGTTTTTGGTTGTCTTGCAGTTTCTGTGTTAAATGTTCTTTAGAAAGTAAAATTTATTGATCTTTGAAAGAGCATTTTTGCATTTTTATTCCATTCTCATTATTATTAGTTGAAAACTGTCTAAAAATGTCAATATTATCGTTTATCACAATATTTTCTTGGTCAATTAATCACCATGGTTGCTGTCAATCAAACTCGTTGCCATTGGGGAAAGAAAGAATCTGATTGGTCTGTTATTAAAGTTCATATCTTGATTTTCATGTCGTCCAAGTTAAATGTGAACATTTTAAGGTCAGAGTGACGAGCCCGACAGCAGCAGTTTCAGAGAGAGCATTTTTAATTATTTGTAATAATTGGAACCAGACCTCAAGGGAACCACTGTGTGCCAGCGCTCCCTTCGTATCTGGAAGTGGGCTAGCTATGCCCATTTGCAACCTGAAACAAAACCAAAAAAAAGGACAGTAGATAGATAATAGCCCCAATTTTACTCTGTCAAACTGGGTCAAAATAAAAACTAAACTGACAAAACCAAGACCAAACCAAGTCTAATGAAAAACTTTGTGTTGTTGGCAATGTTTATTTTCTTGTAATTACCCCTAAAATAAAGTGTCTTTCTAAAGCTTTGTCAGGGTACCGTAAATTACAGACTAAAGGCTGCTACTTTTTACTCACACTTTGAACCCTGTGGCTAATAAAACAACGCAGCAAAAATATGGACGGATTCTTTGTTTGGCACATTGTCCATTCATATTTACAGTCTGTGGTTTGGCAACAGCAGATACACACAGCAGAAAGTGCAGAAAACGCGATATTGTCAGCGCATTCAAATAGTTTATTGCTGTGTGATAAAATAAGTTATGATGCTGAATTACTGAGGGGGATATGTCTTACCCGTACATGTAAATGACGAGAGAAAAATGTCTCAAACTTCAGTAGCCGCACATCCACTCATACCTGATTAATAGAACTCGCCCTGCCCCCGAGAGAGTCTGAAATCTGCTGAAATCCTCCAAGACACTGACATGATACAGACAGGACAGCAGCTCTTTCTGCAGGAGACATGCACAGCACAGTATAGGAAGAGACGGGGGTGATGTGCTGAGGAAGTTTGAACAGTTATTTTGCGCTTTATACACACACCTTCTTCATGGAAAACACACGAAGAAATGCAGGTGATGCAGCTTTTAAGTTAACAGTGAGGAGGAGGATGGAAATTGAGCTGCTGCACGTGAGCTCGGCATCAGTGAGTGGATGGTGAGACGTTAGCGTGACGAACTGACTCAATGCAAAAAAGACGGCAAAAAATTTCAGAGGCGATAAAAGCAGACGGCCCAAACTTGAAAACGTTCTTGAAGACGTGGACGCCTGTGGCTTATATTCAGGTGCGGCCTATATACCGTATTTTCCGGACCAAAGGGCGCACTCATAAGCCTCCAACCCCATCAAAAAACAGGTGTCCCAGCATGACTTCAGTAAACTACAAAGCCGCACCACCCGCAGCGCACGCAAACACACACGGAGCAGACAGCGACCGCACAGCGAAACACACCCGCAGCCACACTCATCACTCCACGCCGACGAAGAACGGAACGGAGGAACGAACCGAAAAAGCGAGTCCGATGTGCCACTTCTAGACACAACTGAACAACTGAGTCACTGCGAACACGCCGACAATCCGTTGGTCCCAGACAGCACCCTCCCTACACGCCACAACTGAACAAAGCCCAGAGTCACCGTGAACGCGACAAACAAAGTCCCACTGACCATCTAACTATGTTTTTAGGTTCTTTTTTCAGACCAAGAGTTTTGTTTCATACCTGACACTTTCGACTGCTCACTAGCACTCTTCCTCAGAGTCACGTGATGTTGCTGTGAAGTGTCTGGTCAGCTGATTTATACAGGTTTTGGTGCTGTCTTCCTACCAGTCCTTCTTTCTGTTAACAGAAAAAAGGAGCACAGGCGTGGTAACATTACCTTACATCAGGGGCATAACAGAAAAAAAGTGCAGAGGGCGATGAAAAAACACAATATCAACACAGCAGTGAAACCGTACAGAAAACTCAGACAATTACTCGTTCACCCAAAAGATAAAATAGAACCGGAGCATAAATTTAATGTCATATACGAAATACCCTGCATGTCCTGCAATAAAAGAAACATCTGGGAAACATGGAGGGCGCTCAGTCCATGAAGGAAACAGCGAAGGCGTGCACATGAGCAACAAACACAAAGCAGAATAGGAACGACTCAAATCGACCATTTCTGACCATTGTAAAAGAGAGAACCACATTATGGACTGGGATGGAGCAAACATCATTAGGACAGAGGAAAACAAACACCGCTGCTGGATTAAAGAGGCAATCGAAATATGGAAACGTGACCGCAGGACTATAAACCGGGACGAGGGGGCTTTTTTACTCTCACACACTTGGGATACTGTCCTGAGGAAGTGGGACTGCAGATGGCGCTGTCGTCCTGCCTCCACCGGTACGAACATAGAGCTAAAACCTGTTTAAATCAGCTGAGCAGACACGTCACAGCAACATGACGTGACCACTCTGAGGAAGAGCGCTAGTGAGCAGTCGAAACTGTCAGGTATGAAACAAACCCTTGGTCTGAAAAAAGAACCTAACTAGAAAAGCACTCAGAGAGCGCAGACCTCCGCCAAGGACTACCCCCATTTTTTATATAAATTGCGATAAAATCAGTCTTCTGGATCAGATCCGGATCAGCCTTTGGAATATGAAAGAGGATCCCATTGTCCATCCCTGAGTCAAATTTCATGGGGTTTGGTCAATAATTAACCGAGATATTGAGAAACAAAATTTTTGGCCCCATTTACCACAATGTTAACTAAAATTTCAAAGTGATCCAGAATCCAGGATTTCTTCCGGATCACCCCCAAAATGAA
This sequence comes from Boleophthalmus pectinirostris, assembly GCF_026225935.1. Classification (NCBI taxonomy): domain Eukaryota; kingdom Metazoa; phylum Chordata; class Actinopteri; order Gobiiformes; family Gobiidae; genus Boleophthalmus; species Boleophthalmus pectinirostris. The sequence goes on from NW_026571473.1 coordinate 34,511,623, forward strand.
ATCAGTTCTTTCTTTTCACATTTCCAACAAATCCTGAAAATTTCATCAAAATCGGTCCATAACTTTTTGAGTTATGTTGCTAACAGACAAACAAACAGACAAACGCCGGCAAAAACATAACCTCCTTGGCGGAGGTAATAACATAAAATATCGGAAGACCAAATGAATCTCATTGGACGATGACCCATCTAACTGTTGTGTTTCCTTTAATGTGCCTTATAGTCCGGTTTATATGTGAAAAAAGTTTGAAAATAGACCATTCAGTGACAGGGCGCCTTATAATCCAGAGCGCCTAATAGTGCAGAAAATACGGTATATACAAATTTTGTTAAAATTTCATTGATGCGTATATTCAGTTGCGCTCAACAGTCCGGAAAGTACTATCTTGAAAAGTAAAGTAATTTTATATTTACAGTTCTCGTACAATAAAACGTTTTCAGTGTGTCAGATGGTGCATTTCTATTCTGGTCTTGTCAAATAGTTTTCCAAGACAACTTTGTTTACTGCATTTTCATATAGTTGCGGTCAGACGTCAAACTATTCCTTCAGACTGCACATTTTCCACGGAGGATAATTAGTGCTGGCACGTTGTCAACTCCGAACCTGACAGCAAACTTTATGACTAGTAATTGTTGACACGAACATGTTTGTGAATGTTGTTTTGCATTTGGAAAATAAAACCTGATCACTGTCGATGGAAGTTTGATTTTTAAAACATGTTTATCTCGGCGCATGGAACTTTTTTCTGTTGCGCTGTTGCTTTGCCCACAATGTTCCACAGTGTGACCTTGCCCGCATTTCGAATAATGTATTTGAAGAAACGCAGGATTGTTTATTTTAATGAGACAGTGGCTTGGTGGTTAGAGGAGAGGTCCCCCAACCTGAAGGGCAAAGGATATTATAAAATTACTAAAGAAGTATAACTGAAGATCACGCTAATGAGCTGCAGATTTTTTTCATTTTTTTTCCCATTTGTACCAAAATAACTACTTCTTGAAAACTAAAAAAATTAAAGATTGCTCAAATCATTCCAAATACAACAACCAAAACATGGTTAAAAGCGCTGAAAAGTCCATTATGATCTTCTTGAACTCTTATTAACGCATTAAGCAAAAAATCGTTTTCCAGTGGTTTTAGAGCACTCATCCAAATAAAGGAGGAAAAAGAAGAAAACTAAATGTTCGCCAAACTCATTATAATAATTTTAATGGCTAAGCTGCCTTCGCTACAATCTCATGTTGTGAATAATCATGCCGCTGGATTTGATTTCAAACTGCTTCACGTCCAGTAGTTATTTCTTTATTTAAATTCTTTGTCTGTAGCCGGTGTGGTCATCTCCCCATTGCTTTTCCACAATGACCTTCGCGGCGCAATCCAATCTGCAATTCAATCTCCTCGTGCTGTTTTTGAACTTCCATTAGGCTTAACGGGACAAAGGCACAAACTGGATGTGACTGGGAGGAGGAGGACGACACGCAAACCAATCGAAAACGGCCGACAGGTTCACATCTGAGCCTCTCCGCTATTCCGCCGATCAACCCCGAGCTTTGATGAACTAACTCAGACGAATGGTTGTGCCAGTGGAGCCAACGTGCACTTTTCTTTACACTTTAGGGATGAAAACAGATCTGGAGCAGGTAAGTTTGATTAACAGGGCTACAGAGGCCCAAACAAGGACGAAATCCACACAAAGGAAGGACAGTGGTTATTCTTTACACATTACATTCTTTTGTGAGTCAGGAGGCAGCAATAAACCAAGGACTAAACTTGAAATATGTTTAGACCAGCTCATTAAATAGGCTCAAAACAGGGCTGAGACACCTTCTACAAATCTACTAAGCCAAACAGCCTCAAGCCAGACTTGTATCAGGTAAAATGAGTCTGGGCTGTAGCAGAACTAAACTAGAACAAATAAAGGTGGCTCAAAATCGCTGACAGGGTTTTTATTATGATCATGAGTTGTATTTTGCTGAGTTCAAATGTAAGACGTTGACCCAAATACATAATCTCGGACTTCTGGTCATTGCGCAATGCATACTGGGAAGGATTTTCCGAAAAAGTGAGCATCAAAGCGCCATGTTTGTTTTCCCAGTGGGATGCGTCTATTGTCAAAGCCGATCTTTTCAAGTCTTTTGAACCATATTGCTTTTGTTTCTGATTCTGATATTGTCATATTTTAGTTTTGGGATTTGGACATCGTCATTTTGTGGTTGTTGGATCCTAACAGCGGAAAACGGCTAGAGAAATTTGTTTGTGAACTCCATAGATGCAAAAGGGAATCAGATCTGTGTGACTGCAAACCTCTGTTCAAACTGTTTCCCTTCCCAACGGAATTGAGAAATAGTGAAAGGCGAAGGCGATGGGCAGGATTGGTCCACGGGAAGGACGAGAAAGATAACCTCTGACTTTTTAAATTCGTAACCGAGGTTGAGCGAGGGATCGGGATTTTGCTTTGATGGTGCTCCACATACAAAATGTTCACTGCAAACTCGGGATGATTTAAGCAGTCAAAGGTTATCTTTCTCATCCTTCCCGTGGACCAATCCTGCCCATCGCCTTCACCTTTCACTATTTTTCAATTCCGTTGGGAAGGGAAACAGTTTGAACAGAGGTTTGCAGTCACACACATCTGATTCCCTTTTGCATTTATGGAGTTCGTGAACACATTTCTCAAGTCATTTTCCGCTGTTAGAACATCCAACAACCACACAATTACGATGTTCGAATCCCAAAACTAAAATATGACAATATCAGAACCAGAAACAAAAGTGATATGGTTCAAAAGACTTGAAAAGATCGGCTTTGTCAATAGACACATCCCACTGGGAAAACAAACATGGTGGTTTGATGCTCACTTTTTCAGAAAATCCTTCCCAGTATGCAATGACCGGAAGTCTGAGATTCTTGATGCATCTATTTGCTTGTGATGAAGAGAAAGTGGCAGCACAGTAGAGGCAGCTGTCTGTACTCAGGAGTCAGCTGATCTTCTGAGTCGAAGGACGAGCAGTCTTGGCAACAGAACTCATGGCCACCCCCAAAACATGGTCTCCTGGGAAGGAACCAGGTTTGTCTTTGCCAGACTGATGCACAGACCCAACCGCTCACTGTGATAGAGGGTAGTTTCTGTGTCTTCGAACAGGCTGACGGTGAGTGTGGGGGAACAGATCAGTCGGTCGTCCAGATACAGCTTGAAACCGGTCGTGTGAAATGTGGAAACGGCTGGTGTAGAGCAATTGGAACAGCGAAATATGCATCCTTGAGATTTATCAACACGAACCAATCGCCCAGAGATAATTGACCTGGAACAAGGAGGCCAACGACCGAACTGAAGCTCGTGACCCCTGAAGATTATGCACACACCACAGACGTGCGGTGTTTCAAGATGCTGACCGGCGCGTGTGCAAAAATGATCATTCAGTGCTTAAAGCGCCGCCTCTGAGTACTCTGAGTACCCCGGAGTACTCAGAGTAATAAAGCAGCAGGACAAGTGCACACTGTCCCTGAGCTATTAGCACAGCAGCACTTCATGAAATGCCTGGACTAGCATATGCCCCTGTGCCACTTCAGTTTTAGGACTCCATATTTCCTCTCACTTACTGTGAGCTGGCTTGCATCTCTATAAACCTGACTCTTACTTGTCCTGAAGGAGGCATAAAGTGTCCACCTTAAAACTCACCAACATGGCAGCTAAACTGTAAAAAACAGGTCTAAACAAGAAGCTAAAATCAAAGGTTGAAACTTAAAGTGCATGTACTGTAAGACTAAAACATAGTTATCTTAATAATATTTAATAATATTTAAGATTTAAATAAAAGAAATGTGCAGTTTTGTTTTTTTTTTTTTTTTTCCTTTCTTAAAATGTGTAATTATACTTCCTGTTTGGACAGCAGATATGACACACATACGACATACAGAAGTAATTCCATAACTGTTTCCATAACCAACAACCATAATGTTTTTATTTTTATTTTATTTTATTAAGGACAACAGAATATAACATTTAAAAAATATATATAATACAACAATCAACATTTAACAATTACAATAATCAGTATAAAACAAAAGACAAAAACATAAAACAACACCCACAACAAATACAAAAAATCAACAACAACAAAAAGCCCCCATTTCCCCCCGACCACACACACTGACACAAATTTGGCAAAATTAAACCAAAGTAATATGGTAGTACAACATAAATACACTGCTAGAGCCCCTTACACTGACACATTGAGGCCAATTCTTAACTGATTATTTTCACCATCATCATTTCCTTTCATCATTTTTTGTCATTTATTCCAAACTCAAATCATAATTTTAAAGGAATTTTTTTCTTCCCCATTTTTTAATACATGTTTATTTTCACCATCATCATTTTCTTTTATCTTCTTTCACCATCCATCATAATCTCAAAGCATAACCCTAAAGGCATTTATTTATTTATTTATTTATTTATTATTACCTCCGCCAAGGAGGTTATGTTTTTGCCGGCGTTTGTTTGTCTGTTTGTTTGTTTGTTTGACTGTTAGCAACATAACTCAAAAAGTTATGGACCGATTTTGATGACATTTTCAGGATTTGTTGGAAATGTGACAAGGAAGAACTGATTTCATTTTGGGAGTGATCCGGATCTGATCCAGAAGACTGATTTTATCGCAATTTATATATAAAATGGGGGTAGTCCTTGGCAGAGGTCTGCGCTCTCTGAGTGCTTTTCTAGTTATTATTATTATTATTATCATTATTATCATTATTATTATTATTATTATTATTATTATTATTTGTAGTAGTAGTAGCAGGAGCAGCAGTAATTAATTGTATTTATTATTTTTATTTATTTATGTATTTATTTATTTTTACGATAAACAGTGGCTTTATGAATAGTGTGTAAGTCTCTTATGACTGAACATTTTTAAATTTCTGACTTATTTTAAATTGTATTTATCTATATTCCATATGGATAAATACAAATATTAATATAGATACATCTATTTGGTTTTAGCCACACAAATTATGAACCGTTATATTAATGTTTATATATACAGTTATACAACAACTATAAATATATCAACATACTTTTAAACTCGATATGGATTCTGACATATCGTATATATCGATATAATGCTTATATTCGATTCTGATTTCGCCGCTTCTGTGTGGTCGCCTCCGTGCACCACCGCCGCCCTGATTTTTCTCACTTGTGTCTCATTCACTCCTCACTACCACCGCGAATGCTGAAATTTGGAGTCTTAAATGTGGCAGAAGCACTTTGTTCCTACATGAACTGCCGACCTCTTGCACTTCAGCAAAAAAAAAGACCTTGTGGAATTTGGCATATTTGATTTTGCCGTAGTTTTGGGGGGTTATTTTTCCTGTACAGATATCGATATATATATTGTATTTCGAGATATAGCAAAATATATAAAAAATATATCCATATCGCCCAGCCCTACAACAACCATAATGTTAACGAGGACTAAAACTGGTCTAAATTACACAATAGTTTTGGTTAGACTATAGATATACTACAGATAAACTTTTCTTTTTCCACAAACTGCCACTTCGGTGTAAAACTATGATACATTTCAACCACATGTGCAACTCACCAAAGTCAAGACATGATTAGAAAACATGAAAATCTGATCATCTGACCTCCAGAGGACTTCCTACACCCATACATAAATCTCCAGCAGCCCGCCCCACAACATCAGCCCGAGAAGCCCACCTCACGGTAAAAAGCCAGCGTGTCCCTGAGCTCTCCCCGCTGCAGACTTAATGAAATGCTTAGGCCTGGACTAGCATATGCCCCTGTGTCACTTCAGCTTTAGGACGCCATATTTCCTCTCGCCGGGACAGCAGGTTCACCACAGGCAGGTCTGCTTCCACTACGTTAAAGTGAGACGGCCTCGTTTAAATGAGTGTGGGTTTAAAAGAATGTTAATTAGATTTTATGCATGTCTGAGTTCATGCAAATGAAGTTCAGAATAGTAACGTTACGCGATGAATTTACATTTGACATACGCACGAGGATTTTGGGAATACACACGGCGCAATAATGTTGTACGAATGACAAAGCAGCGTTGTGCGACTAAAGCCAAAAACGGCTCCGAAGAGACAGAAGTAATGACCGAGCTCTGGTTGCCGTGGTGATTTGTTAAAACAGACCTATTATGCAAAATTGACTGCTCAGAGCTTTTAACTACTGTATGTTATAGTTGTTTTTACTTCTCATTTACTCTCTCCAAGTTGCATTTGGAGTGTTTCGTGTACTGACTTCATTCTCCAACTTTATTTTCTTAATCGGTGAAATATGTAGGATTTGGCAGCGTTGTGTTGTGATTTTGGTACAAATAAAAAACATTTTTAAAATCTGCTATTTGCTAGGGTAGCGTGCCTATGCTTCCACAACCTTTTTTTTTTTTTTTTTAATTAGGCCGTATGTTCCCACATTTCGCTCATCAATTTGCACCAAACTTTATCCCCATTACATCCAACCTATTATCCACACAAGCCGCCATTTGAGCAAATACCTTGGACCAGGGGTCTTACAGGAGGATAGGGTTTAGGGCTTAAATTATAGGGAAATGTAGGAACACAATACTTAGGTTACGTTTGCACTGAAACGAATCACTGTATGTCCGTATCGGAAAAGATCTGCATCTAGACATATCATTTCTGTATCTGTAAGCCTTCCACACAGCTTTGAGCACATTTGTTTACGTTTTACAGAAACGAAACTTAAAACCACATGGGTAATTTGCATGAACTAAGCGATCAAAAACCAGCTCGCTATTGTGCGCTGATGCGGTTCAGCTTCTGTCGGACTAAAGGACACGACTCAGTGGAATATGAGTGTTCTTTCTGTGACAGAGGGGTGTTCTGCTGATGGTGAGTCTGTTCTGTGCTTCTATCGCGTTGGAGATGATTCATGTTAAAGCTTAAGACTGTATGTATGAATGGACATATATTCTAGCTTCTTAGCGTTTTGGTGGTGACTTGCTTCACGGCGCATAGATCTACATAAGTGTTTTCAGGCATCCACACAGTCCCGGATCAGATCTGTACTCAGATGAATTCATGGGAGCTGGTGGCATCAGATCGTTCCGTCTCTGGAGCAGTTTTCCATTGGATTAGTGTGGACGAACACTGCATCCACAACGAAAACGACTCGAATACGTACTAGTGTGGATGGGGCCTTAGGATGGGGAGGGAGGGGGCTCGAGGTCATGGTGTAAAGGAACCTTAGTAGAAATGACTCTGAATCATTCCTTTAAATGCAGTATTTAAAAAAAAAAAATGACTTGACTTGAATGCAATTATCCATCTGAGGTGCCAACAACTTTACAGTCTGTTCCCATTGGGCACCATGGTTTTCTAACATGGAAGTCAGCACACTTGTTTCTTTTATTAAATAGTTTTTAAATGAATATTGTGATTTAAAATGTTCAAATTATAACCATGGGTGTCATAGGCTTTTACTTTGTATAAGAAGCACTTTACGTCAAAATATGTAAAAGTATTTTGTTTATAAAGAGATTTATTGTTTGATAATCAGGAAGTGTACAATAACATGCTAATGGTTGTTAGTTTTGCTTTCACTGTGGAACTCAGCAATGGTAGAGTTGTGAAAAGTAAGGCTGGGTATCATTAAGAAGTTGCCAATACGATACGATACATAACTCGATACAGCGCACTTTCGGTTTGATTTGATTCACTTCAGTAAAAAATAAAAGCTAAATCTTGGCTGTGATATGAAAAGTTTTTGTTAAACCACTTCTTGTGCAAAGTTCATATGAAACACAAACATTTTCATCATCAAAACAGTGAAAATGTCAAATGTGTTGCATAACAGAGTTTCTTTCCACTAAAAAGCAACAAAACTGTAGCTCTGTAACAAAATAATTTAGTAAAATGTACCAAAAAATACTCTTGGTGATATATCGACACTGCGTCATCAAATTAAACGGTACGATATATAGATATTTCAATATTTTTGCAATGAAATGAAAAGTGAAAAGTGGTTAAAAACTCATTTACATTGTGAATAATTTGGATGCTGTAGTAAGTGAAGGTAAGTGAAGAATAAATTTGAACCACTGCTAAAAGTTTAAAATGAACTAGTTCTGTTTTCCACGTTTAAGTTTCTGTTTCTAACTCGTTAACTAATCCAAACCACAACCCGTCATTGAAACTTTGAAGGACTAGAAACGCCATAAATAATGTTATAATACCTGAAATTCACATCAGTCATCTTTCGAAAGGGTTATTGTTCTTTCGCGTTGTGGAAATAGGATGTAGCGCTTCTTCTTACCTTGTTAGCTACTCTTATTTTCTGTATTTTCTGAGAAATGATGAATGACATTATGAAGATTGCTCCTTCTGTGAGAAACAGTGTATTTCTGTTCAGTTAACCTCTTTATGTTCTTGAGCTGCATGTGTCGTAACTACCCATACCCATAACAAGCTTGTCCACGCCTTTATCTCCTCCGGGCTGGACTACTGTAATGCACTCCTCATCGGGATACCTGGCAGGAGCATCCAGAGACTGCAATACATCCAGAATTGCGCTGCCAGGATCCTGATGAGGGTGCGAAAATTTGACCACATCACCCCCATCCTGAAATCCCTTCACTGGCTCCCGATCACACTCAGGATTGAGTACAAGGTCTCCCTCCTCACTCACCAATGCATCCACGGTCACTCCCCCCAGTACCTTAAGGAACTCCTCACTCCCCAGACCCCCTCACGCACCCTCCGCTCTGCAGCCACCAACACTCTCCAAACCCCCAGAACCAAACTTTGCACCATGGGAGATCGGGCCTTCTCCTCTGCTGCTCCAAGGCTTTGGAACACTCTCCCCGACCACCTGAGAGCCCCACAATCTATTTCTGTTTTTAAACAAAATCTTAAAACATACCTTTTTACTAAAGCCTTTTGTTAATTTTATTTTATTCTTGTTTTATCTTATAAATTCCTGCACTGGTTTTAGCTTGATCCACTGTTTCTGATGCACCTTTTTACTCATTGTTTTTACCTGTAGCACTTTGAGATTATTTTATGTAAAGTGCAATATAAATAAAATGTATTATTATTATTATAAGCCATTCTTACCTCAAAAAAGGGTTATGCCGTTAATTTTCTTTTTGCTTTCTTGAAATATTGTTTTGATGATAATTTAAAACAATAATCATGCTCTTTTTTTTCATTTTGGAAGCATTTATTGGACTGAAAAAGACAGAAAAACATGTAGTTTTTTAATGGCCTCCTTTGAAAAGAAACAGTAAAGTTTTTTTTTACAGAATCAACCATCAAAAACCAAAAAAAAAAAGAAGAAAGTTATATATTTTGCTCAGAATGGTACGAGAATTTTCCAGAGGAGACGTCATCCACATTTGTTACATACGAGGTACAAATGAGCAGCTGTGGTTGGATCGTTGGATGGATCATTTTTCCCGCTCCGTGGTCCGGTCCCGGTCCCTTTTGGGTTTAGACAGAATGTAGAAGCGACTGGCTGCTCAGGGAACCAAAACATGTCAACAACGTGAATACTGTTCATCTAACTAAAGCCCACACATGCATCCTGACCAGGGAATTTACCTGCATTTTGCCAAAACAGGGTCAAGTATAAACAAAGCCACAACTGATTTAGGCTGCAGCCTGAAGTGACCCAAATCCAATTTTTTGGCCCCTATGTGATCTGTATCTGATCTTTTAATGACAGTCTGAACAACACAGATCCGATTTTTACAAATGTGACCCAGGCCACTTGGATATGTGCTCCTGAAACCGATACATATCCGATCTTTTGATTTGCGACTTCAGTGTGAACGGCCAAAGCGCATTCATTCGACCTATACGTCATCAACAAGCCAAAAACGTCACTATTCTGCGCTGAAGTAGGCGAAAATTGTTAATGAACTCCGTGTCACTGAAGCGAAGCACATCACCACTCACCACTCTTGGCTACGTCTCCACATCCACACGTTCCTTTCAACGGACTTTGCTGCCGCTGTCCCACAAAACAACACGGCCAAAAACCTCGTCCTTCTCCTTCTCAATCTCCTCCTTAAAACAAGTAAGTTGTTCATGTTCTGGCTCCGGTACGAGAGGAACTTTAAAATCTCCAGGTGCTCAATGCTCGCGTCCATGTTTGGAAAACTTCCGTAAACACAGAGCACGCTCGCTGCGGTTGACGTTGTCGTGTCTCCAGTGCGCATGTGGGACACTTTTGGGCCGTTTAACATTCACAGAGGGGTCACATACAAGTCGCATTTAATTGGAAATGTGAACGACCTCGCAAAAACATCGGATTTCACAAAAATCCGGAATTGAGCGTTAAGTCCTGCTGTCTGAACGTAGCCTTAGATACGTCAGGTGCTCTCTTGCCCATCGACCGTGTGCTGTAGAGCTCTTCTCTTACGCAAAGGAAAGTAGTGGTCTTGTGCACCACGTGACTCTGACCCATAGAACTATAATAAAAACTGAAGATGAGTGCAAGATGGCACCGTAGTCTTTTCTGTGGTTTATGCTCAAAGGCACATGAGCCCCCTAAAAAATATTCCACTTCCGCATTTACTGCCTCGATGCGGGCGAGCACCTCCCCACCCTTATTCGACTTCGGTAACGTGCACGGTGTGGAGTGTTTGACCTTACAAAGCTAAAGTTCTGGTGCTTTGAGAATTAAAATATTTGAAAAGCTTATGTTGTGAAAATAGAAAAGAATCCCTACAAAAACTGACCTTTGTGAAAATTGTCGATGCCCTGTCAGCAGAACACGGGCAGTTTGAATTCGCAAAAAAATGCATTGTGCTTCTATGGGAGAATACTTTCTGGGCCCAAGCTGCAGTACCTGGAGCGACCACTGGTCAGTCTTGAGGTGTTATTATAGATCCAGAATGAGTCGAAGCTGACTTGTAAAAAGCTATTTTCAAAACAACTTAAGGACTTTGAGTTTAAGAAGTTTATGATCTGAAAACAGGCAAAAATATACACAAAATCCAACCGTTTTGAAAGCTGTAGGTCGATGTTCACCAAATACGAGGGGTTTGTGATTACATTGCACTTTATGGGGAAAATGCTTTCTGTTCACTTCAGTATCAGTGAGTGGTCACTAATCCAACTCAGGACAGGTCTAATCCAATCCACTTTATTTGTATAGCACATTTTATAAACATGACATTTCTAAAGTGCTGCACAGACAAATGAATACAATGAAACACAGTAAATCATGGATAAAAACAATACATAAAAAGTTTTAAAACGCATAAAGCTAAATAGGATAAAAAATGAATGAACTCAAATGTAATAAAATTTTATAAAAGGCACGGAGGACCAAACAAGTAATGTGTGTGTTAAAAGCCAGAGTGTAAAAGTGGGTCTAAAGTCTTAAAACACATGGGGGCTGTTTGGAAGTGGGAGAGCAGAGTGTTCCAGAGCCACAGAGGTCTAAAGTAGCAATACCCTACCCAGTTATTTAAATAGATCCATGGAAAGAACACGGAGAGACAAATGCCAGATTAAGTGTAAACAGAAGAGACCTAGAAATGTCTTGGGACTGAGTGGATTGTGAATCGTGGTCATTTCTGAGAGTTTTGTACCACAGACTGTAAATAGAAGTGAACTGAGTCACCCATTAGTGACGGGAATTTCAGCTCTTTCTCGAGAGCCGGCTCTTTTGGCTCCCAAATGGCTCCTCAGATTTTTTGCTTTTTAAATAAATTTATCATTTTTATTAACAGTCAAATAGAGAGATGGCCGTTTCAAATCACAAATGTACAACAATTAGCCTTTGTCCTTCTTTCACTTCACATATTTCTCTTTGATACTATTGAATTTTATTTTATTTTTTTTTTTCCCTTATTCCGTTAAGGATACAAAGAAAGAAATAAAAAAAAAAAAAAAAACAAAAAAAAAAAAAAAAAAAACACTTGAGTAGCAGTGCACAGGGATTGTCACTTTATTATTATTATTATTAATTATTATTATTATTATTATTATTATTATTTATGTTCCTGTGTTAATAAAGTCTTTCCATGGTTTCCAGCTTTCCTCATACCTGTCTATAACATCAAATGTTTATCAGTATATGGCTTTATTTTCTGAACACACTCCACCTTGAACAGAGTGCTACAAAATAAATGATAAGTTTTTAAAAAGTATTTAAAAAAAGACCCATCTTAATTAGACAAACTTTTAATTTATTTAATTATGGAGCTTGCTCAGTATGATATTTTCACCTTGCACAATCTACTCTCTGCCTCTGAACTGCATATTGCATTGAAATGTGTCCAAATTTTACTGCGTTTCCTGCTGCTGTCGCTCATTTTCTTACCGTTCGTCTGTTTCTCTCGGTTTCTCATCTCCCTCTCTCCTCTTGATCAATATGTGCGGCTTTCACAAGAAAAAAAAAAGAAAAAGAAAAGCAAAGGAACAAAAACTAGAACAACTAGAACTACATCAAAAACAGACAAAACCAGAAAGGCACTCGAAAAAAAACTAAATCTCTCGTTCACTTCAAAGAGCCGACTCTAAGACCTGAAACGCTCGTGACCGACACATCACCATCACCCACAGTGTTCAGTTGCAGCCAGTTGAAGCTGACAATTATAGCGGATACTCTGCAGACAAGGTCCAAAATTGGAAATCCGGGCACACAATCAAAGAGCCAATCAGGATGCCGTTGTTGAAGGTGCTCCCCCATAGCGACCTCGAGGAAAGAAGGCACTTAATAGCTGGGTTTCACGTGACGTCACAGGGCTACGTTTGTCAGCACGCGAAATCTGATGGAGTGAACTGACTGGAGGAAAATGCCGATGTGTTGTGTAGTTTACAGCTGTGCCAATTGTTCTAACTGAGAGAAGGAAAAGTGATTTTTTTTTTTAGAGTACCGAATATAGTCGTCCACAAAGGCCAGAAATGGGAAAAGCTGACAGATCAACGCCGTAAAAAGTGGATTACAAACCTACGTTTAAGGTCGGGACGAGCAGAATCCGCAAATGCTCGTGTTTGCAGTGACCACTTCGACAAAGGTTTGTTACAAAGCTAAATTGTTTTTTGTGGTTTACCTAAACATAAACCAATCATTAATGACTAACGGCTAAAGACATTTGTTGACATTAAATAGTTCGGATAGATAGACTGCAGTTTTTCCATAATTGTCTATACACATAAAATAAGAGAAACACTCACCCCGGCGAAGACCAGACGATAATCATCATTTAGACGTTTTGCACCAAGGTTGTGGACTAACTTTTTTACAACCTCTATACCCTGTATCATATGAAAGGAAATGACCTTCAGTTGGTCATATTTTTGAAAAAAGTCCCCCCAGACTCAAAATGAAGTTTTGGTAAAGCCGACCAACAACCAGAATAATACTGTTAAAAGGTTAATATCTGTTCAATCATAAAATAACCAAAGGCAATATTCTCTCTAATAACACAGTAACAAAACACATAATCAGGGTAAAGATAATATTAAATAGGCAATTAAAAGTCAAAAAATGATGATTGTCAGTGTTTGTTAGCAACAATGAATGGAATGGCTTATAAAGTGAAAGCAAGAATAGAAACTGAAACTCCAGTATATTATGATAGCAGTACAACTTATTATTGATCCATTTTCAGTCAAATTGACTTGTAATGGCCCTTGTGAGAACTTAGAACGGTTTCGTATTTCATATCATTGGCTGTACTGTGTATTTTTTTGTTTTTTTGTTTGTTTCGGGGGGACTTTTTTAAAAGAGCGTTGAAAATGGAGTTTGGTTTCTTCAATTACACGAAAAAGTTCATCCAATCATGATGCAGGACTTTGATTTTGGAAAAAAAGTTCAAAAAGTTATAACCCTATTGTGGACCCATCCACTGACAAAAAAAGTGATATGCCTCCAAACTTTTGTACGCCTTCATCTGTTTTCTGGTGTAGAACGATGTCTGGAGAACTAGATAGTTTGTGATATTCTCTGCCTCGATTGTCGACAAATCTTTTACTTCGGTCGAAAATTCTCTCATTTTCAATAAGATGGGGTCACGTCCAATACATTTGTCAACTAACTGCTCGTACCTTTGCCTTGCTACTGGCTCTAAATCCTTCCAATAAGAACTCTTCTCCACTTCCTGCCCTCCACCTGAAATCCGCGCGTCATCGTGACCACGTGACTGAAACCCTCCTATTGGTCTGTCATAAAATGTTCATATCCGGATTTATGGACAAAATACCGAATCATAAAAACACCAGGATCACGTAGAGCGCGTTAATACGAACATTTTAAGACCAAAATGACGATTCTGGCAGCAGCAGTTCCAGAGAGAGGGGTCACCGTTTTTCAATAAAAGTCTTACTTATAACTAGGTCTACAGTTTGAATTAAAAAAAGTTACTAAAATAAACTTACTTGCATTACTCTGCTCTGCTTGTACTGCACATTTGGTCCCCTCCTTCCCCTCTACCCTCTGCGTGATTCGGTGATGAAGATTAAAACGAGTGGGAAATTAGGTCCATCTCTCTCTGTGATAAATGTCCAGTGAGTATAATTAAAGAGCTTTAGTTAATTCTGCTGTCCACGCGCCTCTTTCGCTCGCTCCATCATCGCACGGGGAAATGGAATGTCCCGCTTTTATGGACCACACTCAGTGAAATTATAAATAGCCATGAGGAGATGTTTAAGTTTCACGCCGTACTGGGCTAAATCACCATCAGTGTCCCGGTGCAGAGCGGGCCGGGCTAACGCGCCGGAGCTCCGGGCCGCTCACATGATCTATTCACTGATTCATAACGGGGAAAGTCATCATAACAAACCGCAGATGTAAGAAGGATTACGATATTTGTTCTATTTATCTTCGTGAAAAATGGCGCGGGGTCTAGAATACACGCTTCTCTAATACGTTAAGAAGACGTGAGGCTGGTCGCAGGTGAATCTTCCCAGTTACAAACCCGTGCAAAGGGACAAAGGGAAGTAACACAAACAAGATGTGATTTAAATTAAGCAGATTTTATGAGGTAAATGAGGGTCAAGACTCTCGGATATAGTGAATAATGATAAATCAAAGTAAATGTGCAGATGCCAGGAGGCCAAGTCAAATTGGCAGTCACCCAACTAAACAAAAGGGCGACCGCTAGTGTCTCGACTGACAGTTTACATAAGTTACCGTATCGTTTCGGACTATAAGGTGCACCGGACTATAAGGCCCAATATCAATATTGTTGAATTCTCTTGTCTATTTTCATACATAAGGTGCACTGGATTAGGCACATTAAGCGAAACAAGCGGACGACACTTGGGACTGATCCCTTAGCCCAGGTGTCCACGATCCATTGGCAGATCAAGGTGTAACTCGCCCGGCGTTGCCTCCCTGTCTTGGTGAATGTGGATTAGGAATGTGAATGTGGGTGGATCATTTAAGTTTTTTTTATTTATTTATTTATTTATTTCCTTTGAGGAGGACTCAAAAATACATTGAGTAATAATGTGTTTAATGCAGCGTTGTGCACATTTGTTTACAGAAACTCAACTTAAAACCACATGGCTCATTTGTATAAACTGTAAGCGCTGAAAAAACAGCTCGCTTCTTGTGCGCTGATGCTGTTCAGCTTCTGTCTGACTTACTCCACGAGGCTCCTGACTTCAGTAGCTGTAATGCTCTGACAATCCATCAAGCGGTGCGGCTTCGTAGTTTACCAAAGTCGTACTAAAAGATTTTGACAGATTTTTGAGCACCGTGTACCACATAAAATCAGTTCATGGTCAGTAAGTACAACCAGAATTAATACATAAGGTGCACTGTCGATTTTTGAGAAAATTTAAGGATTTTAAGTGTATCTTATTGTGCGAAAAATACAGTACACAAATCACATGAGAGACATGCCTGGTTCAGAACAAAGCGAGCTGAGACTATAGTCCAGCCGCGAGGACGAACAGGTGCACAGCACTTTTACAGGGCGAGGTGTTGGCAGATTCAGGAAGGGGATTGGAGGAGCAGGATGGCAATCCTCCAACCACGGCACCGCAGAACAGAAGCCAACCCAGAAGAGACGGCGTCACAACCAACCAAACAGGTGCCAGGACTCAGACAGTACACGCAAATGCAAAACAGCACATTTAGATGAAAAACAAACAGGGAGCACACGACAAGGTGGACACAATCAAGTGCTGTAACACTTCCCATTTTCAGATGGGTGTGACTGACAGGTGGAAAAATGAAAGAAAGAAAAAAATCACAGGAGACAAAAAAACAAACAAAAAAAACATATACACAAGGCAAAATGCCATAATGACACTCATCAATGACTTCTTGTTCTGGTTGTGGAAAGAAATTTCCCATTCATTTTTCCTTAGACTTCTTGAAAAATGCTAATATTAAGAGTACAACTAAAGTGAAAGAATGCACACTCAGATGGCCAATGTCCAAAAGCTTTTTTTTTTTTTTTTTTTTTTAATAAGGTTTTGGCAAAAAGAAAAAAAAAAAATCATCAGCTATGATTTTTTGCCAAAACGTAATCCATCATCTCTCTCTCCTTCTCTATATTTCTCTCCTTCTCCTTCCTCTCATCATCATCTCTCTCATTTTTCTCTTTTCTCTACCTCTCTCCACATCCCGCCCTCTCTCCCCTTCTTTGTCCTTTCTCCCTCAAGTTCTCTTCTCTCTCCCCCTCTTTTTTTTCTCTTCTTCCCCTCCCCTCTCCTTCCTCTCTCCTTATTCACTTTTTTTACTCTCCTCACCTTTGCCTCTTACTCATCTCTCTTCCTTTCTCTCTCTCTGTATCTATGTCTTTGACCCCTCTCTCTCTCTCCTTCTCTCTATTTCTCTCCTTCTCTCACACTTTCTCTATCTCTCCTTCTCTCCCCCTCTCCATCCTCTTCCTCCCTCCCCTCTTTTTCTCTCTCTTTCCACCTTTGCCTCTCCCTCCTCTCCCCTTTTTTCTTTTAAGCGACAACTGACATAATCAATGTATTGTTAAAAGTCAAGTCTTTCCCTTCTCTCTCCTTTTTTCTCTCTCTCTTTCCCCTTCCTCCATCTCTCCTCCTCTGATGTCTAATTCCACAGTTTATTCTCGTTCCTGTCACTCCTCCGCCCTCCCCGTGCTCCCCGCTCGCCGGCTCGGTGCTGTGGCGTGAGCCTGCATCAGTCTGGGTGATGGGGCCTCTCAGACAGGACCTAATTAAAGCCAAATGGCCCAGATAATGGCTCTAAAAACACCTCCGCTTTTAAATGAGCTGATTATTTACTACGTGAAGCTGAGTGAGCGGGAGCTGTCAATCAAACACACAACAGAAGTCACAGGGATTACACCAGATTTCCACAGAATACACAATACATCATTTATTACACAGAAATGATGTCCATGTCCATATATTTGATTAGATTTTTTTTTTTTTTTTTTTTTACACAGGAACTTGACTGTCAGAGGTGGAACCAAGTTGTTGTTTTGCAAGTCTCAAGTCTTTGACCTCAAGTTCGAGCCAAGTTCCAAGTCCAAGTCGAGTCCTGAGTCATTGGCCCATAAACCCAAGTCAAGTCCAAGTTGTGTGCTTTGAGCTTCAAGTCATTTCAAACTCATTAAACTAAAGTACCAAATATAGGTTCGATTTTTGCAATTCATACTACTGGTCAGAAGTAGAACACTCATTTTTCAATTTTTTTTTATTGCAATTCAAGTCCATCCATCCATCCATTTTCTTCTGCTTCTCTGGGGCTAGATCACGGGGGCAGCAGTCTAAGCAGGGACTTCCAGACTTCCTTCACCCCAGACACTTCCTCCAGCTCCTCCAGGGGGAGTGTTCCCAGGCCAGCAGAGACATAGTCCCTCCAGTGTGTCCTGGGTCTTCCCTGGGGCCTCCTCCCGGTGGGACATGCCCGGAACACCTCCCGAGGGAGGCGTCCAGGAGGCATCCAGAACAGATGCCCGAGCCACCTCAACTGGCTCCTCTCGACGTGAAGGAGCAGCGGCTCTACTCCAAGCTCCTCCCGTGTGACTGAGCTCCTCACCCTATCTCTAAGGGAGCGCCCAGCCACCCTGCGGAGGAAACTCATTTCGACAGCTTGTATCTGTGATCTCGTTCTTTCAGTCATTACTGGCAATTATCGGCACTTCAAGTCGTGCAAGTCCAATGAAGAGCATGAAATGGTGCAATAGTAAATACTGAACAGCCAGAGGTTTAAAAAAAAGATAAAACGATATAAAACACAAGTCCAAACTCTGCCAAAACTACCTCAGGAAAAAACAAGATGGCAAACTTTATAAAAAAAAAAAAATATATATATATATATATATATATATATATATATATATATATATAAATATATATATATATATATATATATATTATATATATATATATATATATACATATTAGTTTTGTTTTGTTTTGTATGTCCTGTTGACTTCTGGCTCACTCCTCTACCCTACATCCATGAAAGCTTTACCAGAATATATTTTTTACTCATAAATAAGGAGCTAGGCTATTTTCCAAAAAGTCTCCTCTGGGCCAAATGAACCAGAGGTGTGAGGACATTATTACTTTCCACTGAGAAAGCCTCTTCAATGGGAGCACTGCAAAAGTAATATCTTGATAGTTCATTTGAGTAATTTTGAATGAAATAAGATTTTTTTTTTTCTTAATTCAAGCAACACTTTTTTTTTTTTTTTTTTTTTTTTTAAACTCACAAAAATCATATCTCTTGAAATTGAAATAACATAGTCTTAATCAAAG
Source organism: Boleophthalmus pectinirostris (assembly GCF_026225935.1). NCBI lineage: Eukaryota > Metazoa > Chordata > Actinopteri > Gobiiformes > Gobiidae > Boleophthalmus > Boleophthalmus pectinirostris. The sequence continues at coordinate 34,530,331 of NW_026571473.1, forward strand.
TCATTTTAAAGGTGCAGTATGGAACATTTTTAGTGGAGTCTCTGGCACCTCCTTTTTAGTGAGTGGAGCACTTCCTGTATTACCACATGACAAGGTGGAACACAGTGTTTTTTTTGGTTTGAGAGAAGAAATCAGCCTAAATATGCAGGGTTTCCGTGTTAAACATGTGTGAATGAACGAAACAAAACACAACTCCAGGTCTGTTTGTGATGAGGAAACAACATTATAACATAGATCAGAAAATATTGTAATATGGGTCCTTTAAGCCTCAGATGTATGTTAAAGTTGCAGTTAGTAGCAAGTACAGTGTAATTAGTGTCTTGAGGTGTAGTCATACAGATACTACAGATAATAGTACAATTGTTTTGGTTATTAATAATCGTAAAATGTAAAACTAGGAGTATAGGAAAATCCATCCATTTTCGTCTGCTTATCCGGGGCTGGGTTGCGGGGGCAGCAGTCTAAGCAAGAGCTCCCAGACTTCCTTCACCTCGGACACTTCCTCCAGCTCCTCAGGGGGGACCCCAATGTGTTCCCACATCAGCCCAGAGACATAGTCCCTCCAGCATCTCCTGGGTCTTCCCTGGAGCCTCCTTCTGGTGGGATATGCCCGGAACATCTCCCTAGGGAGGGGCCCAGGAGCTGCTCCTCTTGACATGGAGGAACAGTGGCTTTACTCCAAGCTCTCTCCGTGTGACTAAGCTCCTCACCCTATCTCTAAGGCAGCACCCAGCCACCCTGCGGAGGAAACTCATTTTGAGCGCTTGTATCCGCGATCTCGTCCTTTCAGTCATTACCCAGAACTCATGACCATCGAGAGTAGGAACATAGACTGAGCGGTAAACCGAGAGCTTTGCCTTTCAGCTCAGCTCCCTCTTCATCACAGTGGTCCGATTACAACGACCGCATCACTGCAGTCACTGCACCGATCAGCCTGTCAATCTCACGCTCCATCCTCCCCTCCCTCTTGAACAAAATTCCCTGAACGGGGTCTTGTTCAGTATAGGAAAATGCTGTACAATATGTTTGTGTTTTCATGTTAAAAGCTCCCTTTTACATTTTAATTCAGTAGAAATTAGCTATTCAGGTTCTGAAATCATCCAAAAGATTTAAGTGAAGGTGTATGGAGTTTAACAACACTTCCTGTATTAACACATGACATCACAAGGTAGTAGTAGCAGTTTATTTGGTCTTTTTGCAGCACTACAAAACAAAACAAAACAAAACATAGACTACAACCCCACGGATCATGACCGAAAGGGTTTAGGCTGAAGTAAAAAAGTACTTATAATGCCAAACCCTATTAAATAATGATAAAATTCCAAGAAAGAAAGCAGCGTATGAACAGCAAGTTTGCATTTACAATTTCACTTATGACTTATGGTATATATAAGAGACAAAATATAAATTAAAACAAACAAAACTTAATGCATAATTCATTCATTCCAGAGCTTTGTATCTTTCAAAACATAAGGTGGAACAAAGTGCTTTACATCTGAGAGAAAAACTCCACCTAAATATGCAGAATTGTGAGTGAATGAGACAAAAAAAAACAACTCCAGATACGTTTTTTGACGAGGAAACAACATTATAACATAGATCTGAGGTACAAAAGTGTAATACGGGCTCTTTTATCAAACATATTTTGACCTTATTCATTACATCTGTACTGTACTGTAAGACCAATTTTACTCAAATACATGGGGGACAAAATCAGGTCCTATTTTTTTTTAACAATGCCCAGTAAAACGTGACAGTTTATTTCGCCGCTTCCTCGCACTTAAACCCATCTCATTTTACTTAGCCTTGTTTTACGACATCATAAATTCGCACGACTGGAGAAATATTATCCCTGCTAATGAAACAAAGCTTCGCCTGCCGCTATTCTGAGAGGTTCCCCCAGGCCAGATTGTCTTAAGAAATTTCAGGAATACTAATTAAATGACAAAGTACCATCTCTGTTACACTGCGCGAATACAAAATTAATATTGTAAAACTTATTGCTTCGCGTTTACGGCGGTGTCAGAGCTTTTATATGCAAGTTTTTTTTCCTCCTATATTATAAGAAGGAATTATGTATGGTGTTGAGAATGGGGTCAGTCATGCAGAGGGTTATTGAAGAGAAAGTGCAAGATGGGAGCTTGTCAGTAGATAGCGTATATTCATTATGTTCAGGGCTCATTCCAGTGCAATAAGAATTAACCCTGGTTTCTATAGGGCCCTGGAACATTAGCGTTAATAGACATACTTTGTACAAATATTAGCGCGGTTAATGTATCAAATATACGAGGGGTGAAAGAGCAGAGCGGTGGGATTAATGATAATGGAAGTCAAGGGTAGACGCTGAAAGGCGGGGTTGGACAATGTCAACAGGAGGCGCGCGGGCCACTAGGGGGAGTTCAGTGCAGGTACTTGGAGTTTTTTTTAAGTGTGGTGGTCATAAAGTGATTTCATGGTGAACGAAAGAAAGATCAGTTCAATTTTATGAGCAAATGTGACATCAGATGGTAATATAAGCATCCCGACTTTCAGACTTCCGGTCATCGCGCTATGCCTCCGAAAAGTGAGAATCAAACCGCCGTGTTTGATTTCCTAGTGGGATGCGTCCATTTTCAAAGTCAATCTTTTCAAGTCTTTTGAACCGTATCGCTTTTGTTTCTGGTTCTGATATTGGCATATTTTAGTTTTGGGACTCGGACATCGTAATTGTGTGGTTGGTGGATGTCCTAACAACGGAAAATGGGCTTCGGAAGTTTCCAAACTCCATAACTGCAAACCTCTGTTCAAACTGTTTCCCTTCACTATTGAAAAATAGTGAAAGGCAAAGGCCATGGGCGGGATTGATACACAGGAAGGATGAAAAAGGAAACTTTTGACTGCCGAAGAAATCATCCTGAGTTTGCAGCAAACATTTTGTATGTGGAGCGCCAACAAAGCAAAATCTCGTTTCTTAAGCGAGAAGTACAGAAGACAAACAGACTGAGCTCGCACTTTCTTGTTCTTGTGGTTTTACAGCAACATGTGAAACAGTGGAAGGTGTTTCTTGGTGAACAGCCGATGCCTTTCGCTTTGGCATTGACATTTTAAATTCCTAACCGAGGTTGAATGAGGGATCGGGATTTTGCTTTGATGGTTCTCCACATTAAAATGTTCGCTGTAAACTCAGGATGATTTCTCCTTTTTAGTCCTTCCTGTGTATCAATTCTGCCCATCACCTTTGCCTTTCACTATTTTTCAATTCCCTTGGGAAGGGAAGCAGTTTGAACAGAGGTTTGCAGTCACACAGATCTGATTCCCTTTTTCATTTATGGAGTTTGCAAACTTCCAAAGCCTGTTTCTCGAGCCATTTTCCGCTGTTAGGACATCCAACAATCACACAATTACGATGTCTGAATCACATAACTAAAATATGACAATATCAGAACCAGAAACAAAAGCGATATGGTTTAAAAGACTTGAAAAGATTGACTTTGACAATAGACACATCCCACTGGGAAATCAAACATGGTGGTTTGATGCTCACTTTTTCAGAGGACTCTTCCCAGTATGCATCGCGTGATAACCTGGAGTCTGAAATTCGGGATGCATATATTGGGGTATAACGTAACAAAAAGAAATTCTCGCAAGATTTTTGAGTTCGCAAAATTCACAAAAGAATCCATCTTAACATGCTTCCGCTGTCTGCAATTAGGCCCTGCGGTAGTTGGTGGCCAGACGTTGGACCAATCAACATGGTGCACTGTAAAAAGTAATATCTAGGTCAGTTAAAATGACTTAAAATTAAAAGCAGTTTACTTTATTTGCGTAGATTCTACCAATGGAATAAGTGTGTTTTTTTCTTTATTCAAGCAATATTCAATTTCATTTCTTATTTTAAATGCTAAGAGTTGTTGTTTTTCTTATTTGAGTGCTGCAAGTTGTATTTTCATATTTTAAGTTCAAAAAAGTTTTCTTGCATTAGCAGATATTACTTGTCAAGTGAAATTTAATGATGAATAAATAAATAAATGATAAAACTTTCTCAATTCAAAATATCTTATCTTGGCTAGATTTTATTTTTTGAGGTGTGATGTATCTTCCATCTTCCTCTGTCTTCCCCAGGGCCTTCTCCAGGTGGGACGTGAACACCTCCCCAGAGAGTTATTCAGGATTCATCAGGAACAGATATGACCAAGCCTCAGCCGCTCCTCTCCATGTGGAGGAGCAGCGGCTCTACTCTGAGCTCCTCCTGTGTGACTAAGCTCCTCATCCTATGTCTACGACAGCTCCCAGCCACTCTGGGGAGGGAACTCATTTCGACTGCTCGTGAAAAGGCCGAGATACTCTGTTTTAGGTTTATCTAAACATTAAAAACAAGAAGAAAGACAAGAGATTAATTCAGTTTTACTCGCGAGGAGAACGGGCAGAGAGTGGGCATCAAAACCAACAGTCTCCACACGTTCTGATGACTCAAGGCCGTTCTCCTCTTTTTATTTCATTAGGAGGCCCTAGTTACAGAATGATAATTCTCAAGGGGAAGGGGAAACAGCCAAGACATAATAAGAAACTGGTGCAGCTAAGCATAGTATAAACACATAAAACATGATTAACAATCAGGAGGTGCCTTAGGTCAGACACCATCATAACTCTTGCATGTGTGACAGTGGGAGTTGGCTTCATGTGAGGAATCATCTCGAGGTTCACTAGAGCGATAGGACACTGCACACAGTTGTCAAACACACAGAGGTTATTCAACAAGTGACAAGTGATTGGTACATTATAAATCAAAGAATTGTAGTACATAAATGGTTAACTCATAGGCCTAGAATATCACACAAGTATTTAGCAAATATGGGATAATAAAATTATTCTGACACTCTGTACTGATGTTCGGCTCGTAGGCCAACACCACAATGTGAGACCAGTTCCCCGAGGTCCAGGGACACGAGTCTCTCATTGCCACGCCATAGAAATGGAGAGTCCAACCCCTCTCTATCAAGGAAATGGGCACCAGAGGCCAAGCTGCGCGTGAAGGTGAGGCCGACTGTATGTAGTCGATAAAACATAAGGAGGTGGCGGTTCAAGGAAGGCGATGTACATTTAATAGAAATAGACAGTATAAAGAAAAGGACCTGGCTCCTTTCATGTTTCTGGTTTGAATGTTTTGTTTTTTTACACAGGAAAATTGAAATGTTTTACAGAAAAACATGACATAATGAAAAAAATTAACACATTTTTTTCTTACATTTGTGGGAGTAAACTAAAGTACTTCTTAAATGTCACCACATCTTTTGTATCTAACATGCCAAAATAAAGACGCATCAAATTTAAACCTGGCTCCTTTCAAGTTTCTGGATTGAACATCTTGTTTTTACACAGAAAATGCCAAATCATTTTATGAAAACATTACACAATGAATTAAACTTTTAACACATTTTTTCTTACATTTGTGTGGGTAAACTACAGTAGAAGTTTCAACATGAAGATTTCTTCCTATTCACCTGCAGTAATTCTACTTTTAACGCCCTTTTCACGAGGCCTTTGACATTATCTGAGATCCTGACGTTATTTCACATGTCACATATTTTATTCAGTTTTAAATTTTCAACTTCGTGTTTTGTTTGTTTCGTTTATCATTTTAATATCATTTCCTTTAATGCAGCACATAATTCCACTTGTGTTTTGGTGTGCAGTAAGTGCAGTTGCGGTGAATGAAATGAATACTTCATCTGACTATATTTTCGTTTCACCAAATATTATTGTTTTCTTTTTTTTTATTCGTAGGCTATTACTTCATATGTAAGCGATGGGCCTCTTACAACAGAAAGCCTGAGGGTACACGAGGCGAAAAACAACAGAAAGACAAACAAATGAACAGATCAGTCATGTGGGTCACGGTGCTTTCACAGCGCAATAACCGTAAAATGAGGAAAAAAATAATCAGTTCTTCATGTTTCAGTGTTACAGTATTCCTAGAGCAATGCATCGTACTCAAAAACACTTTACATTTTATGCATTTGTATAAGGTCTTTAAGTGTCGTACCCAAAGAAACTCCCAACATTAGGACGCTTGGGGCAAACTGAAATAATGTGGTCCATTTGTGGCACATCACACACAAGAACGTCCCTACAAATAAAGTGAGTGTCAGCATGTTGTTACAAACCAGCGCTAGGGACAAAGGAAAGTAACACAAACAAGATGTGGTGTAATATTAAGCGGGTTTTGTAAAGTAAATGCAAGTAAGTACAATAACAACAACAAAAAAAAGGTGAGATAAATCAAAAATTCCCAACACAACTTAACAATAACTCAAATGGGACAAAGATAAATCAAAGAAAATGCAAATGCCCAAGGGCCGAGCCAAACTGGCAGGTACAAAAACAAAAAGGTCAATGACAGCCTCTAGCGTCTCAAATACACAATCCACATTTGGCAAACAGGAGGCAACGAGAGACATGTCAGTCGCGGAGTGTGTCGAGCTGATTCTGAAATCCAGCCACGCGGAGGAACAGGAGCACAGGACTTTTACTGGACGAGGGGTCGGCGGATCAGGAAGGGGACTGGAGGAGAGGGAAGGCACGACGAACATCGGAGTCAGCCCAATAGCGACGCAACCGCACCCTACCAATCAGGTGTCAAGTACCACACAGCACATGCAAATTTGGAATGCACAAGTGGTGAAACAAACACGCGGAGCCAGGCTGCGAGCCGTAACACACGTGTATAGCAATGTTTACATACTTTTCTAAATATCTACATAAATTTAAGTTTTTCTTAGTTTGGAGCTACACACTCATTTTTCAAACATAATGGACAGCTGCCTTGTTAAAGATGTAGTGTGTAGCTTTTCTGGTGGAGGGTTTAACTAGTTAGTATGTTCCTCAATAGGGGTGTGCAAAAATGCTGGATCGAACTGTTGTGGTGAAGAGGGAGCTGAGCCGAAAGTCAAAGCTCTCGATTTACTGTCAATCTACGTTCCTCTCCTCACCTATGGTCATGAGCTTTGGGCAATGACCAAAAGGATGGGATCATGGGTGAGGAGCTCAGTCGCACAGGAGGAGCTCAGAGTAGAGCCACTGCTCCTCCACGTCGAGAGGAACCAGCTGAGGCGGCTCAAGCATCTGTTCCGGATGCCTCCTGAGCACCTCCCTTGAGAGGTGTTCTGGGCGTGTCCCACCGGAAGGAGGCCCCTGAGACGACCCAGGACACTCTGGAGGAACTATGTCTCTCAGCTGGCCTGGGAACATCTTAGAGTCCCCCTGGAGGAGCTGGAGGAAGTGTCCAGGGTGAAGGAAGTCTAGGATTCCCTGCTTAGACTGCTGCCTCCCAAACCCGGCCCCAGATAAGCAGAAGAAAATGGATGGATTTATTTGTTTTTATTCAAATATGTTTGACTGTACATTAATCTGCCTACATTTTCAAACCTAAAAAGCTCCGTTCCACCTTGTGATGTCATGTAGTGGTAGTTTTCAAGTTAACAGCTGATACCTTTTATCTTTAGCTCAGTAGAGATCTACAAATCCTCACTGCAAAAAAACAAACTCTGTCCAAGTTAAGATGACTTGAATTAAGAAAGTTTTATCATGATTTGAGTAAATTTCTCTTGACAAGTGAAATTATCTGCCAGTGGAACAAGACTTCTTGTACTTAAAATATGAAAAACAACAACTTTTTGACTGGTTGGTTGATTATTTTACTTGTCAAGTTGAATAGACCCAAATAAAGTAAAATGTTCTTAATTTAAGTCATTTTAATTTAGCAAGATATTGTTTTTTGTTGTAGTTTTCAGTGCTCGGTCGAAATTATCCAGATGAGTCTAGTGAAGGTGTATGGAGTTTAAAAACTCTGTGGTGCACTTCTTGTATTATTGCCTCATGACATCACAAAGTGGAACGAGGTTTGAGAGAAGAGGTCGGCCTAAATTTTCAGGGTTTGCGTTGTTAAACATGTGTGAATGAAACAAAAAACAACTCCAGATCTGTTTGTGATGAGGAAACAACATTATACTATGGGCCCTTTAATGTCTTATTGAAGTCATCTCTACTACTTTTAGCTGCCGGGGATGTTTATGTTGCGTAATCGCTCTGGAGCAGTAGGGCGATTCTCCTTGACAGAGTTGACTTTTGGAGGCCGCTGCATTCGTCTCAGTTTGGGTCTGTCGGCACAACTGCGGCCCCGGGAGCCATTAGAGCGGGCCCCCCCCCCGCCCTGCATCCATCTACACATATGATACGTCTTCTGTAATGTGCAACGGGGCAGTGCTTCTCAAAGCTTTCACATCGAGTACCGGAGTCAGAAAAGAGGGGACGTTCTTGTGCTGTAAGAGTAAACTAGAACTGAAGTTGAGAGTGTAGTGAGTGAGTGTAGTTGGATGTAGTTTATTCTGGGTATAGTCATGTTTTCACCCTCCACGATCAAATCCATAATATAAAAACGCAACAAGGAGACTCTATGATGCTATTTATATGTGCTGTGACTTATACTTTGGTGTGACTTATATATTAAAATGTTCACACTGACAGCCGCAAAAGGGCACTCTAGTCTTGTGTGTCAGTATCTGCTGTTCCTATTACTCCTGTACCTTTGTCACTTGACTCTACTGCGCATGTCTCCTGCAGAAAGAGACACAAATGCGTCCAAAAAGAAAGTCATGTTTTGCAGATTACAAGCCTGCAAGTAGCGAAATATTCAGCCGAAAATGGTAATCGAGCAGCAGCAAAAAGTGTGTAGTGAGTGAGAAACTTGTGACAACTTTCCTGGAAGTCATTGGACGGATCGACAAAGCCTGGACTTCAGTGACACCGAAACCATCCTGTCGGGATTCAGAAAGGCCGGAATAATTCTAACTGGAACTGATGCTGAGTCTGATAACAGCTATGCGTGTTGCTTATGTTTTTTTCTTCTTCTTTCAGTACGGTATCTACGGTACATGTAAGATTTTTGCATGTATTTGTTATGTAAGAGGCATTTTCGTAGTCCAAGATTGCTTGAGTATTCAGTGGGTTGTGACCTTCATGTTTTTCTATAACTGCGGCAACTCAAATCAAACTGAACAGAACAAAACTAACCCAACCAGACAGAGGAGAGGAGCGAATTATACTAAATAATAACTAAAAACACTAGCTTAATCAAAGTAACAAAAAGGCAAATAATTATAATACATAAAATAATAAGTGATAATAAAGTGACCTTAAACAAACTAGACAAACTAACTTAGGAAAACTAAATAAATAGTGCTCCTCCCTTTGTTCGGCGTGGATGGTCTCTGCCAACGGTCCTCTGTCCGGCAACTCAAACAAATAAAAAGATTAACTGTAAGTAAATAATTCAGACGAATATTAACTACAATGTGTGCACCCAAATTAGAATATAAGTCTAAATAAAGGAATTCAATTATGTGTGATGAGATCTATGGAACAGTCTGGATAACAGGTTAAAAGAATCGATATTGATTAAAAAAAGGTGTAGGAAGGGTTACACCCTTATCATCAGAAAGCCCACTAGTCAGAAGGCCCTGTAGTCAGAAGGCCCACTAGTCAGAAAATCATTACCTCTTCTATTGGTTTGTCAGCAACATTTCTCTTGAACAATTGAATGTATATTTGATGAAAGCAACAGGGAATAATCCCTGGATATCAGGGAAGAATTAGTAAACTTTTGGATGTTTACCAATTAAAAATGGCTGCAACATCAAAATTTGTAGAGATATTGACAGGAAAACGCATAATCATGCATAACAGCATTAGCTAAAGCCAGCATTACTTAATTTGTTGGTTTAAAAACCCACCAATGCTATATTAAAAGAAAAAGATTTAAAATAAAATTGAAATGAAGGTTGTAGAGCTCGAATTACTGAACAATTGGCAAGTTGTTGCCTGAAAATCAGACAATTATTAACCCTGTTACACTTAAGACAGACATTTCCACCCAAATCATTATTTCCCCAAACATTTTTGCTGTATTTTAAGGGTTTAATATATTTATTACTTTTAATATTTACTTTTTAACCTATTTAAAACTTGAAATACAATTTCATTTGTAACAATCTGTAACACTACCTGAACATGGATTTTCTGACTACAGGGTCTTCTGATGATAAGTCTGACCCCATAGGAAGTGGAATTGAGTTTAATCAAAAGAACTGCTGTACTGTATTAGTACTGTTATCACACCATAATAATAAAGCTGATGCTTGTTGTTTGCTGACAGCCGGATTCTTGGCATTGTCATTTATAAACAGGGTTTGGCATTCATACGCGGATTCACTTCAGCCTGAACCTCTTTGGTCCTAGTTTTATATGAAATGTTTGCAACAGCCTATTAAGTACATGACTAAGTACATGACTGAAGAAAATAATCTACTACTATTACTACCACTACTACTACTACTATACGCAATTGTGAATTCAATTGTCCTTCCTCTGTAGTTTGAAAATTGCCCATCCGTAAAACTAACATCAAACCAGTGGACAGTACAAAACCCATAGTTTGCTCTTTTGCGACTAAAGAGCAGAGTTTAGTCAGCACGGGTGAGCAGCGCCACGCCATCTGTCCTCCCTAACGAGCGGCCAGGTTATTGTAAAAGCACAGCGCCGAGGCCCCGGAGGACAGGGGCCCGACCAGGAACCGACGGTGATTTATGAACTGAAAAGTGCCAATTAGCTCCGGACAAAACAGCGGTGCATTACGGAGGACGGGAGCGGGCAGTGGTGAGCAGGTGAACTTGACCGTAGAGAGCTCCATCGATCAGGAGGGGGAGGGGTGGAGGCCGGGATTCTGAGAATGGATGGCCCCGTCAGCACGCCAAAGGAGATCTGGGGCAAAGGCGTGAGTCGGCACATGCACAGGTGGAGTTTGACTTTCGGTCTGGAGGAGGACTTCAGACACTGTCAAGGTATTATACGGGTTTGTTCTAAATAGTCCAGATCATAGCTGTCCTAGCCTCTAACTCCTTTAACTTTGGATCTAAGTCATGGGGCCGACCCTAAGAGTCCTGGGCAGAGACGAGAAGGAGCTTCAGCTGAGTTTGGACAATGTGAATGTCCTAACCAGCAGCGAGAACAATATAAGGTTATGTTTACACTGACAAAATGACCGTATCGGAAATGATTTTCATCCAGACACATTGTTTCTATGTCCGCAATCCAAGCCTTCCCTATCCACACAGTAACATGAAACACTAGTGACATGTCTAGGATGGCATCATTTTGTCACGATGTTACGTGGGCGATAAAAACAAGGAAGTACAGCACCGTGTCTGAAGTTGCAGCAGCCGATTTCGAGCCAAGGAAGATGGCAAGCGTGAAAACAGTCTTTTCGTGGACCAAAGACAAGGTTCAGTTTTTAGAGAACATAACACTGGATTTTAAGACGTTTGTCCATGGTTTGTTTAAACTGCTTTCCGCAATAGCGTCACATGACCGATGTCACGAACCCAGCGAATCAGGAAGACACAAGTCACAGTGACGTAGTAAAAAAAGGACGAAACTAGAGCTCCTACGTCAGCTCAGATTAAATCGTGGGAGCTGGTGGCACCAGATTGTTCCATATCTGGAGCCATTTTCCATCGGATTAGCGTGAACGAACACTGCATCTGCAATGAAAACAACCTGAATACATACTAGTGCGGACAGGACCTAAGGGAATACAAGGAAGCATCACGTGACCCACTTTAGTGAGTGATGCGGTGTGGTGTGAGTGGAGACCAAAATTGCAATTCTGTACCATTCACTCGGCAGGTGCACATTCAGGTTCACATTCTCAGTACACTTCTCATAGTCTCCGTGCACAATGGTACCTGGCTAGTTCTGATGAGAGGGACAGTCTGAGTGGCCATTTCCTCTCCAATATAATGTAATGTCTCTAGGGTTTTTAGCTGAGTTGTGCTAAAGTAATGCATCCAGACAGTTCAGGCAGTGGACAAGGATCTGATGGTGGATTTTACTGACAACATATTAAAAACTTTACAAATGTGTGGCAAACTTCACTGAAGGACACACGTCTTTGTTATTGTTTTTATGTTTGACAAAATGTATATTTTAAAGGTGTATCTTACATATATGTAAGACTACAGATCATTACTTATTTTGGTGCATATCTACATCATCGTCAGACACAGAGGAAGGTGTTGGAGGTTGCTGGTGTCAGAGCTGGTGCTGTATGAGTCAGCATGTTGAAGGCTTCTGGTGGGTCTGGTCCAAGAATAACATGAAGTTCATTCAAATATAGATTATAGATACAGATCTTTTTCCTCAGCTGAATTGCCATGTCTCCTCAATACATCATGATATACTGCTTTTTCTCTTCTCATGGATAATGTTGAGGAAAACAACTTTTTCCTCTTGTGTTTGTTAGTTTCTGCTTAGCTAAAAAAGTACACTTGAAACAGAAGTAAAGTCCAGATAATTTACTTACACCAGTATTAGAAAGCCAAACTTGTACAAGGAGTCTGTGCCGACATTCCCATGCAGACACTCAATGTTTTATGCCTATAAAATGACTTTTATACGCAAACTATAGTGGAAGGATACGATGGTTTAGACTTGACGCCTCTTCGTTGGTGCACAGGCCAGCCAGGCTTCTTGGAACATTGCACAGTCCAATCAGACTCCATCCGGGGTGTTATCTAAAAAGTCATGATATCATCCCTGTCAGTAGTTCTTGTCCTTTTTAGTTAGTTTACTGTTGGATAAATTGGTAGATCTGGCATTTTTCTTGACATAAATCTCTGAGTCTCACAGCTGTGATCAGAGCCCTTATCTTCAAATGACCTAAGTACAAAAATGAACCATATAAGTGATTATAGAAAATGGCTAAGCCTAGCGGGTGACATGCTCTTGATGGACCAAATGTTAATCAGAGCATTCACCTGAGCGACAGCCCATGTCTGCCTTGAGTTTTGTTTTTTCAGTTTCTTTTCTCCTCTTTTTCTCTTGTTTTTGACCACTCGCCCACAATCCAATCCATGTGTTTTCACTTGATTTCGGGAGGAGCCCAGGGCTTGCTCTGAAGTACAAAGATGTGATCCAAATCTGTGCTGTATGAGTTATACTGGTTCTGAAAGGTATGTCTTTATCTCACTCTCCAGTGCAGTGTATATCTGGGGTACTGTTTTTCACTCTGCAGAAGGAGGTATTTAAATCTGGTCTGTAGCTCTCACAAACCCTTTGGCACGTTTTTAATATCCACATATTTTCTAGAACAGCTTTTTTCAGACGGCCAAGTGAAACTGGGGTGGACCGTCCTAGCGCAGCCAAGCAGAGCGCCGCTTTTGGCTTTTACTTTTGTGTTGACGAGAAATAAAAAATACTTTATTATTAACTACAGACAGTGCACAGCAGTCTCATTTGGTCACAAAGTGCGGCTTTTACAATACACTGTTTGGGGAAAGACATAAAACGTACTCATTAAAAAAGTTGGTTACCCCAGCTTTAAATGTGCTGCAGTCCTGGAAGTGTATTTTTCATATTGAGACACAGAGCTGAGGGAACCAAAGCATAGGTCTCCTTTAGCCACAGCAGTAACCAGGCTTCGTTTTTAATTTAAAGAACAGATTTTCTTTTCTTCTCTCTTGTCTGTCTTTTTTGATGTGTGTGTGTGATCAGTGTCAGCACGTGGTACCAGACAGAGTTTGATCTTTGGCTCCATAGCGACAGGAGCGACAGGAGTGACAGGAGCGAGGGGATGGAAAGGTGCGGCCGTCCCCTGGAGACGTGTGAATGAAAGCGGTGGTTAGGCCCAAACAAAGGCTTCACTCACACACTTTGAACGTGACATTTGGAGAGGAGCTTTGTGCTGCTCTCATGTCCGCCTTATGCAAGACGTGAGCGTGTGGAGCTCTCCACATCACAGCCTGCGCTCAGCTCCACCACTGACATTTACAAGAAAGCATTTCGAGATGTGCACTTCTACACAAATGTTGCATCGTGAGAACTGTTTATATGATTTGTTTTGTGGACTTTTCTGGGAATGAAGCTTTCTCTTTAATCACACTAAAGCTGGAAACTAGTTCAATGGATCTTTAATGGCCCTATAAAATACTTTTTAAACCAGTATTGAGTACAGTGACATGGTAAATAGTGATTTTCCACCTTAGGCTACGTTTATATGATGATGATCTGAGCAGAAGACGCAAAAGTGGTGTCACGTCTTCACTTTTTATTCCACCTTTCGACGAGCGTTTTCAGGAGGAAATCTGCGTGCATATGGTGACGCAGAAGTGTGTGGAAGTCGATTGGGTATGCATGCTGTTGTCGAAGTTTTCAGCTTGTCCAAGAAAGGGTGGAAGTAAAAGGCTGGAGACCAACTGGATGTCTTACGCAGGAGAAGTTTATTTACCATTAATAATACGGGCCCGGGGGGAACTTGAAACGTCAACATAGTCTGATTTCAAAAGAGAACATAGTGTGATCTTTGAGTGTTCAAGCCCCTTTGACTATGTTTCCAGAGGAGGAGGTTTATAAAGCAAGTGGTGAGACTTTGAAGGCCAGCAGGCACCAGTTAGTCAGCAATATGCCACAATTTAGATAGTGGTATGTTAATGGTATGATAAGGTAAGATTATGTTGTAAATATAGCTTTTGTGTCAGTGTTAAACTGAGATGTACGTGGAAGATAATTTACTTAATTTACACATGCCAGGCGTGGTGAGGGTAGGTGGTGATATAGGTGACATAAACTTGTAAGCAGATCTGATTTGAGTTTTGCTTCTTGGGCAGTGTAGGCAGAAACGCTATAGTGGAGCATATTCAACTTTTTCACTCTGGAGGGTGGTTTCAGATTTTTCCGTTTTTAAGCCCCAAAAACACCGTCACCTTCTAAATAAAAGGCACTTCAGATAAAATATTTTTGAAGGCGCTCAAAGGCTTCGCATCAAGGAACCATCCACACACCTCTGGGGGCAAAAGGGGGTGGTTGGGGGTGTTAAGTGTCTTGCCACACAACATGGACATTCACCTGTGAGAGCTGGAATTGTGCTGCCAAAATGTGGTGGCAGGTAGATTTGAATGCACTATCAATGTTGTGATGTTTTATGTCGAGGATTTGAACCACCAACATTCAGATTAGTGAAGAAACAATCAACCAACTGAGCTACTGTCGCTTCTGAGCTACTGTATAATACAACTGAACTTACCTGGAATACACACTTCTTGAATTCTTTACAAAGTCCGTCAATCTAAGATGAAAGAAATGCCATTTTATTACAAATGACGGGTGACCAACCTTCGTTTCACATGCGCCACAACAACAAATCTGATCTGGTGATGATCTTGTTTGGTCAGACTTGAGTCGCGACAGAGGGACTGAGGACCAGACTGACCCATCTGTATATAAAAAAAATAAAAAATACTGAGAAATGTCATTCTGCCAGACAACAATTTCATTAGAAATCATGTTGAACTTTTATACTGAATTCAAATCTATAAAAAACAACTTAAGCCTGAACATTCAAAACTGTGTGTGTGTGTGTGTTTGTTGTTGTCGTGGCGAGCTATGTGTGTGTGTGTTTGTTGTCGTGGGGAGCAGTGTGTGTGTGTGTGTGTGTGTGTATTTGTTGTCGTGGGGAGCAGTGTGTGTGTGTTTGTTGTCAAGGGGAGCAGTATGTGTGTGTGTTTGGTGTCGTTGGATACAGTGTGTGTGTTGTTGTCGTGGGGAGCAGTGTGTGTGTGTATTTGTTGTCGTGGGGAGCAGTGTGTGTGTGTTTGTTGTCGTGGGGAGCAGTGTGTGTGTGTGTGTGTGTTTGTTGTCGTGGGGAGCAGTGTGTGTGTGTGTGTGTTTGTTGTCGTGGGGAGCAGTGTGTGTTTGTGTTTGTTGTCGTGGGGAGCAGTGTGTGTGTGTTTGTTGTCATGGGGAGCAGTGTGTGTGTGTTTGTTTGTTCGTGGGGGAGCAGTGTGTGTGTGTTTTTGTTGTCATGGGGAGCAGTGTGTGTGTGTTTGTTGTCGTGGGGAGCAGTGTGTGTGTGTTTGTTGTCATGGGGAGCAGTGTGTGTGTGTGTTGTTGTCGTGGGGAGCAGTGTATGTGTGTTTGTTGTCGTGGGGAGCAGTGTGTGTGTGTGTGTGTGTGTTTGTTGTCGTGGGGAGCAGTGTGTGTGTGTTTGGTGTCGTTGGATACAGTGTGTGTGTTGTTGTCATGGGGAGCAGTGTGTGTGTGTGTGTGTGTGTTTGTTGTCATGGGGAGCAGTGTGTGTGTGTGTGTGTGTTTGTTGTCGTGGGGAGCAGTGTGTGTGTGTGTGTGTGTGTTTGTTGTCGTGGGGAGCAGTGTGTGTGTGTGTGTTGTGTGCGTGTGTGTGTAAAAATACATGCAGCTGTGGCTTTTCACAGAGTGGATTATATCGTAAAATCAGGACTTCGTGTCAAAATCAGATCATTATTTGTTGTCACCATTGAATTTGATCAGACAGCAGCGGCTTATACTACAGCAGAGGTCTCCAGTTTGTGCATAACTAGATCATTTTTGTGATAACTGGATAATAGTTTATGTTTTATAGTCATCTAACTTCTCTTCTTTGACTTACCATGGCTCTTATATTTACAACATTTCTGGGGACCGCTAAAATGAGTAGCTGTCTGGCATTTTTGTTTTACATAAAGTAGCTCACAGGAGGAAAAAGGTTGGAGACCCCTGAACTACAGCATATATCTGTACTGGGGTAAGGCATAGCTTTACTCAAATACATGGACAAAAGAAAATAAAAATAAGGTACAAGGGTTTTTAGGGCTCCCCCTGCAGCTCCCTTGTATGAACACACTGTCAGAGAACAATACCCAGATATGTTTTCTTTCTTTCTCTTTTATTAGAATAAGGCAGAATAATCACACACACACACACAACATATAACATTATTAAAAAGATAGCAGCCTGGGTTTCCTTGGAGAATAGTAGTTTACCGCCACCGGATAAGGAACAAATAAATAATGCACGAAATTGAAAAGTGAGCGTCTGGAAAAGTACTGTATAAGACGAGTGTATTAGAATGCATTATCAAATATTTTAGACCTTAAAATAATCATCATGTATAACACCAGACATTATTTTCCTGCTTTGGTACTACTCGTACTAGAATCTGATGTAGAGCTCCATCTACTGACCGGGTGGAATAATGTATGTAGTGTTGGACCCACTGTTCCTGTTCGTGATCAATACATGCATCACAAATTTCGGACTTCTGGTCATTGCGCAATGCATACTGGGAAGGACCACCATGTTTGTTTTCCCAGTGGGATGCGTCTATTCACAAAGCCGATCTTTTCAAGTGTTTTGAACCATATCACTTTTGTTTCTGGTTCTGATATTGTCATATTTAAGTTTTGGGATTCAGACATCTTAATTGTGTGGTTGTTGGATCCTAACAGCGGAAAAAGGGCTTCAGAAGTTTGCGAACTCCATAAATGCAAAAGGGAATCAGATGTGTGTGACTGCAAACCTCTGTTCAAACTGTTTCCCTTCCAACAGAATTGAAAAATAGTGAAAGGCAAAGGTGATTGATCCACAGGAAGGATGATAAACGAAACCTTTGGCTGCCTAAGAAATCATCCTGAGTTTGCAGCGAACACCAACAAAGCGGGAGTCCGATCCCTCGCTCAACCTTGGTTACGAATTTAATTAGTCAACTCCAAAGTGAAAGGCACCAGCTGTTCAACAAGAAACACCTTCCACTGCAAAGCGACCAAGATGTGATGTTGCTGTAAAACCACAAGAACAAGAAAGTGCAAGCTCAGCCTGTTTGTCTTCTGTACCTCTCACTTAACAAATGGGATTTTGCTTTGATGGCGTTCCACATACAAAATGTTGCAAACTCTGGATGATTTCTTCAGCAGCCAAAGGTTTCCTTTCTGGTCTTTGGTCTATCAATCCTGCCCATCGCCTTTGCCTTTCACTATTTTTCAATTCCATTGGGAAGGGAAACAGTTTGAACAGAGCTTCGCAGTCACACAGATCTGATTCCCTTTTGTATTTATGGAGTTTGCAAACTTCCGAAGCCCGTTTTTTGCTGTTAGGATCCAACAACCACACAATTAGGACACACACATGTTATGGCACACAAGTCCCATAACTAAAATATGACAATATCAGAACCAGAAACAAAAGCGATATGGTTCAAAAGACCTGGAAAGACTGGATTTGTCAATAGACTCATCCCACTGGGAAATCAAACATGGTGGTTTGATGCTCACTTTTTTGGAAAATCCTTCCCAGTATGTGTATGTTTATATATATATATATATATATATATATATATATATATATATATATATATATATTATATATATATATATATATATATATATATATATATATTAGTATTGTGCGATGACCGGAAGTCCGAAATTCATGATGCATGTATAAAGACTATAGTTAGAGCTGCAAGTAGCACTTCTAATGTCTACACATTTGTCAAGCAGGACTAAAGCCCAAATACATCTGATCTAACCAAGGACTAAAGTGACTAAGAGAAGAAAGTCACCCTGTGCTGTCTGGTGTGTTGATCCAGGGGACGAGGTGTGCTTCTGGGGCAGGACCGGCCTCACACTTTGACCTTGTCACGTAGAGAGGCGCCCAGAGGTGTCAGGGCTGACAGCTGCTGCAGAGATTACACTGCTCCCGACAGCTCCCGCCTCCACCCTCCTGTGCCCCCTCTGCGCTAACCCCTGCGAGCAACAATCACTGTGATGTGTTCTTCTAATTTCACTGATTTGTATTCTGTTCTGCTCTGAAAGAAAAATAATATTTGTTTTTTCAGGTATTTTGTGACAAACTCTCATTTATTAAAAAAACAAAATCATATACAAGTTTTGACATGGCATTGTAATAACCATGTTTATACTGTCAAACATGTATCTTCACACCTCCCCCACTGGCTGCATAAAAACTAAAATCTCTGGAGTACATTTGTTTTGGCAAACCTCCTTGTCAAAGCCTGATCTGGTCACATCTCAGAACCTAACGTGTTGTTCCCCATGAAATCAACTGACAGGTGACAGATTAATTATATAATATTGTTGACTTTTGATATGATGCGCACTGCAAAAACCAAACAGCACATCTTCATAAGAAAGGGTCAAATGGGAGAAGACGTTGCGTTTATGTTTTATGAATTCTTTCTAAAAACACACACAGTCTGGGCAGGTCCAAAATAAATGAGAGGAGGTTTGATTTTTCAGTTCACAAAATGTACAGTTTGTGTCCATTGTTCTTCAAAGATGATTCTTTAGCGGATAACAGCGATGTAGAAGTCTGTTGCAGATTTCCCTTTGGTTGTTGGTGATGAGATATTTGTGAGGTCATGTCTGTGCATTTTTTCATGGAATATTGTCAATAGAGTCGAGGTCTCACAGTGCACGAGCAGGGCTCTGTTTGGGACATGCACTTGTGGTGCAGTTGTCGCTCTTTTTCTGCAACTCCTTATAAGACAAGTTTAACTGAAGATGAAGCCAAGTAAGTTCCTTTTGAAAAGTTTTTCAAAGTTTGTTGCGCAGCGTCTTCACTCACGCCTGCTCAAGCCGACATCTTCAGGTGCGGCCCTGTCCTGCCGCTTCCCCAGTTTAGGCTCCTGGCTCCACTAATGACATCACTCTGTTGCAGCCAATGGAATAGCGACAGGAGTAACCCTGTCGTCATATCACTGAATACATCTCAGAACATCTAATAAACAAAATGAGAAATAAAACGTCTTAAATTGATACTATGAAGTTTGGGAAAATATCAGAATAAATGTATATTTTTGTATTTTTGTATTATGGTAAATATTGGTAGGGACTATTTGGTCTTCCATATTGTTTGTGACATGTCCCCACTGCCCTTGAGGCAAAGCACTTCACCCACATTGTCTAGAATCAGTCTGCCTCAGGGTAGCTGTGGTTACAGTAATAGCTTCCTGGGAATAAATAATGCATAAAACTGTTATGTGACTTTGAGTACATATAAGACTAATGTTGTAATGCATTATCTCATGTTTTAGCACTTAAAATAGTGATGTGCAAAACCAGACATTACTCTTACACTTTGGCACTCTCATACTAGATTCTGGTGATCAGATCACACCCACAGTTGTTAATATGAATGTCAATATGAGCCTGCAGTTGTAATGAAAGTGGTCTGATGATACAGTTGCTTAGAACAACTCTGGCTGATTTATGACTTGAAAACTGTTCAGACTTTCTACCTTTGATGCAATAATTCAGCAAATATTCAAAGCAAGAATGTTATAAATCCTCAGGACAGGTGGACTTACTGCAAAAGAGTCATCAGATGTCATTAAGCATCACTGATAATAGCCATATTCTGTAAATTTATAACAGGATTTCTGTACAGTGCTAATGTCAAACCAGCCCCCTCGCCTTTAGTCCACAAGGGCCCATTATTTTACATCGAAACCCCATTCATTCGATAGAAAACGTTATAATTGTAAGTAAACAGGCCTTGGGAAAACATGCACGTCCGCTGGCTCACAGTAAAAAGCTGCAGCAGTCATAATTATACACCATAATATTATGTAAATGAGGAGGCGCTTTGAATGGAGCTGTATACGCACTGTTTAGAAAGCACAACAAGAGAAATGCAAACAGCCCCGCTCAGCTGCAAACAGGGGTCAACTGTCACTACACTACTTTATATTTATGTTGTACTAGGCTATTTTGGATTGTAGATTTTTTAGTTGTTTTTTTTTTAGTTCGTTTTTTTCCCCATGTCTTATAGCAAAATCTGTCTTACACATATATGTAGCAGCTCATGAGGCCCAAATAAATCTGTAAATCTGTATGCTGTCTGCATCTGATTGAAAAGTGTTGGTATGGTTTGATAATCAGGAAGTGTGTGATTAGCATACTAATTGTTGTTAGCTTTACTGTGATGGATGAAATTTGCTTTTGGTCTCTGAGAGTGGTGAAAAGATGAACTAATCACAGTGAATATTTAGGATTCTTGGAACAGAAAATGAACTAGTTTTGTTTTTCACGTTTTTAAGACGAACTGGTGGAGTTCCTGTTAAACGCTTTTCTCCACTGAGTTGTTATTGCTTTGACTAGAATGTTTCGCAATATGGCATTAAACCTTTTTATCTTCATGGACACCAAACCAGACTAATTTAGGAATCAGATCAGCGGAGAGGCGACACCGCTCACAGTCAGAATGTCTGCTTTTCTAGGTATTTATGAGCTATAAAACCACCTGTAATTGAATAAGGCCCCGTTTACCATTTATTTATTTTTAAAAAAGGAGACATTTCCCTTCATATGTGCCCATCTTTTACACGCAAACGGCAAATTTGCCTCTGAAAATGAATCTTTCTAAAAACTCTGGCTAGAGTGGAGATTGTAGAAAACTACAGTTTGGCGTTTGCGTGTAAAGTGAGATAAACAGTTTTAGGAGCACCAAAACTGTGGCCAATATTTACCTTTTGCTCTGATGATGATGATGATGAAGCATTCAGAGCAGCAGTCACATTTCTTCTGGTGCAAACACTTTTCATGTGTTTGCATTTGCCCACACAGCTGATGTTTCATATCCATGACCAGAGACTCGGAGGTCAGTGATTTTGCCACTTCTTTAACAAATCTGTGGAGAGGCGAGCCCACTCAGTAATGCAGGTTTTATTTTTGAATAATACTCACAACTAGGGATGGGCATGATTAATCGATTAATCGATAATTGATCATTAAGAATTTCATCGATTACGTTAATTTTAATCGACAAACCGAATGTAGGTTGCTGTACGTAGTGTGACTAAACACGGGTCTGTACATGTGTCTCTGCACTCAGAAGGAGCGAGACACAAACAGTGGGTCAGTCTGCAACGTACCGAAGCACAAATGTGTATTTAACAATGACTTGTACAAGAAATTCCACGCTTTCCGTTGCGTTCAGGACAAGTGTGAGTCCATGTGCACAGTGTACAAAGCAGCACATATGTTTCGGTGTCCAGTGGGAAAAAGCTTTACCAGGTGAGAGTCGCGCAATGTCGATGACGAGTCCCCACCTCCCTCCCCCGTACGGTGTCCTGGTTTTGACAAACGCAAATCTGGTCACACTAACCTGTATGTAACACTAATTCTGTATTCCAGTCATGTCTTTTAATCCGACAGAAGTTGACCGCATCAGCGACACAAGAGCTGTAGTTTTATCTTCGCTGAGTTTATGCAAATTAGCGATGCGGTTTTAAGTTTCGTTTCTGTGAAAGTTGAGCAAAACTGAATTAAACACATTATAATGTCAAACGGATTGATGTGGCTCTAGAGTCGTTACGGTTTATATGTTGTAAAGTTGAATTTATTTATGCAGATTAGTGCAGATAGTAATAATAATGATGATAATTTTAATATAAAAACGTTAATGATTAATCGATAATCGATCGTTAATTCTTCCGACGATCGATTAAGAAAATTTCATTGAATGCCCATCCCTACTCACAACTGTAATGAAATAAAAGCTACAGGCTTGAATCTATTCCAGGTGCCGCCCAGAGGTTTGGTGAAGTTATGACGGCGTTCGATGGCGTATTTATGCAGGTTGATGTAAATGAAAATTTTTTTGAAAACGATGCTGTGTGCACGATGTTATTTTGGAAAACTGAGGGAGGAAAATATCCGTCTCTCAACATACCTGTGTAAACGTAGCCTAAATGTCAGAGCTGTTTGATGTCACACTGTGGAACATTCCAGGCAGACCAACGACATATCCATAGAAACAAGCAGGTGACCCCAACCAGAAAAGTTACACAATGCACCTTTAACAAGTGTCTCCATACAGCTTTTGGATCACATTGTGTTTGATTTAGTTACGACTAGTTTCCATTTCCTTATTTCAAATTATCTATTGGGTTTGAAAACTGGACCCACGTTCAGCTTATTTTATGGCAAATGTTCTTGAAACCAGTGTGGAACGCAATGAAACTTTTGCTTATTTCCGCATATTTACGTCGGTGCTGTTTTTGCTGAGTCCTGTGTACATTTAGTTAACTCAAATATTTCGTCAATGTCATATTTTTGCTGACTAAAACTAATTAAAAAGCCATCGATAACGACTCCCACGATGATTAAACATACAGACTTTGGATGACTAATACAAACTAAGCAGAATTACTGAAAGGGACATATGGAGGCTCGATCAAAGTTTATTTTTGTCAATCACAGATGGGCCCATGGCTCAGATTGGTCGCCAAGTTTCCATCGCGGCAGGTGTGGCTTCAAAAGGAGTGTAACAGGAGAGAATAAAAAAAACAAGAAACTGTGAAGGGATTTTCAATGTTTGGAAAAGCACGTTTTAAAAGCTTACAGATCCTCATCATCAGCCCATGTCAACAGACTTTTAGAGGTTACTGCATTCACTTTTATAAACATTACTTATCTCTACCTCTGGAATTTTGGACATAGGACCTCATTTTTTAGTTAACCAGAGTGTTGGAGACATGTGGAGACACTTTTTAAATATTCCATCCAGTCCTTGTATTTGCAGAGGTCGCTGGTGCTAGACTAGTGCATGTCAATGGCCAAAGTTCTCCTGCCACTAAAAACAGTCTTACCCACTTCACAAAACACCCGAAGCAAATCTGTTATTACACCAGACTGTCGATGTGAATGTCTGTGTTGATAGAATAATGTTTGAAATAAAACTAACCTTGCACTGCATGAATCATCGCATGTTGAGGGACTATTTTCTCAGCAGCAGCGGATTTTTACTTTGCCGGTAAGATCGGTGTTAGGTGATATCAGTCCGCCACTGCCAAGCTTTATATCAGGAAGTAAAACTCACTGCTGCTGCTCAGATATAAATCCTTCAAATGGAAGGTTGGTTTTATTTCTAAATGTATTCTATCAACACAGACATTTACTGTGCATCAACAGTCTGGTGTAATAATAGATTGCTAGATCGATAATTGCTTCGATCATATTTGCCGCATCTATTCTGTTAGTGGTCCATTGTTCCAATTTTTGGACAATGACCTGTAGGGATGGGATGTTTTTTTTTTTTTGTTTTTTTTTTATCACAGTTTGATTCTTATTTTAATAAATACATTATGGTGAAGAGGGAGATGAGGCAAAAGGCAAAGCTCAATCTACGTTCCTCCCCTCATCTATGGTCATGAGCTTTGGATAATGCCTGAAAGGACGAGATCACAGATACAAGCGGCTAAAATGAGTTTGATCCGCAGAGTGGCAGGGGGCTCCGTTAGAGATAGGGTGAAGAGCTCGGACACACAGGAAGAGCTCAGGGTAGAGCTGCTGCTCCTCCACATCAAGAGGAGCAATTGAGGTGGCTCGGGCATCTGTTCCGGATGCCTCTTGGGCGCCTCCCTTAGGAGGTGTTCCAGGCAAGGAAAGGCCAGGGGAAGACCTTGGACACGCTGGAGGGACTATGTCTCTTGGCCTGGGAACGATTTGGGGTCCCCCCAGAGGAGCTGGAGGAAGTGTCCGAGGTATAGGAAGTCCAGTAGCACCTGCTTAGACTACTGCCCCCGTGACCTGGCCCCGGATAAGAGGAAGAAAATGGATGGATTTCAATACACGGGTCATGGTACGATTTTCTTTAGAGTTTTGATGGGCCTCAGAAGAGTAGAGGAAGCCATTCCCCTCCCTCTGATAAAAACATCCTCTAATGTTTTTGCCACTAAACATGTTATGAAACGGAATCATTTCAAACAAATTATTTACTAATTGAGTTGTGTGTGAATTACGAGCGAAACTGGTGGACATGCGTATAGATAAAAAGCGGTTTTGGAGTATAAATTCAGATTTTTGTCAATCCTGAGTGACCTTAAAATAAAAAGTGAAAAAGAGAATTAGGGATGGGCATTCGATGAAATTTTCTTAATCGATCATCGGAAGAATTAATGATCGATTATCGATTAATCATTAACGTTTTTATATTAAAATGATCATCATTATTATTACTATCTGCACTAATCTGCATAAATACATTCAACTTTACGACATATAAACCGTAACGACTCTAGAGCCACATCAATCCGTTTGACATTATAATGTGTTTAATTCAGTTTTGCGCAACTCTCACAGAAACGAAACTTAAAACCGCATCGCTTATTTGTATAAACTCAGCGAAGATAAAAATACAGCTCTTGTGTCACTGATGCGGTCAACTTCTGTTGGATTAAAAGACATGACTCAGTGGAATACAGGTTAGTGTGACCATATTTGTGTTTGTCAAAACCAGGACACCGTACGGGGGGAGGGAGGTGGGGACTCGTCATCGACATTGAGCGACTCTCACCTGGTAAAACTTTTTCCCACTGGACACCGAAACATATGTGCTGCTTTGTTCACTGTGCACATGGACTCACACTTGTCCCGAACGCAACAGAAAGCGTGGAATTTCTTGTACAAATCATCGTTAAATACACATTTGTGCTTCGGTACGTTGCAGACTGACCGACTGTTTGTGTTTGCTCGCTCCTTCTGAGTGCAGAGAGACACATGTACAACCTGTTTGGTCAACGCTATGCACAAACATTTGGTTTGTCGATTAAAATTAATGTAATCGATGAAATTCTTAGTGATCAATTATCGATTAATCGATTAATCATGCCCATCCCTAGTTAGAATATAGTAGCACTAAGTCTCGATAAAACTTTCTGCATCTGCGAAAGGACCCCAGCCTTCACCTTTTCCTGATTGTGCCAAAGTGACAACACAGTGCACAAGGAGAGACACGTGAGAATTTAAAGCAACACAGAATCGACACAAAACAATCTTTTTTTTTTTTGAGAATCGTCCCATCCCTGACCCGCCAAAGTAGTACAACACCCTCTTTCATTCTGTCAAACCTGCCTCGTCAGACCTCCCCCGCTGGCTGCCTTTTAAAATCACCATTTCATATCCCGTCTCCCCCCCCTTACCCAAACAAATGAATTGTGTTCGCGGTTATTAAATTAATTGCTGGACCGGCCCGGGCCTGTCGTGCGGCGCTGTCACACCAAGAATGTAATTTATTCACCGCAAATGAAGAGGAATTACCATGCCATCACTCTGCGCTCCGAGCGAACCCCAATTTTTCACGAATACCAAACAGCACGCTCACACGACATTATGTATTCCGATGTTTAATATTTCATACGCTGAACACAACAGATCTTCATTCTCCTGGGCTCTTGTCAAGAAGGAGGCTTTCGATTGTGCTAAGTGAGACGACGCTAATAGGTCCTAGTTTTGATTGTGTTTTAGCGTCTCTGATCTTTACAAGAAATCGGAAATACACGTTTTGTGCGGTTGACCCGATTGCATAATTTAAATCGTGGCGTTAGACTGAAATAGCGAAATTATGATCTTTACTCACAAGAACAAAGCCGTCTTTACATATACTGTTGGCAGAATAAGAAATAAGAACAGCGCTGTTATTAAATTCTGTCTTATGTCAGCAGAACTTATGGTACTGTATAGAATATGCAATATTAATGTCCACTGATGCAGAGACTGTATGAGAACAATAGTGTGGAAGTAAAAGTTCTATCTGTCGGAGTTTTATGGACTCCTCCTCCACACTGGTTGTGAATTGCATTTATCTCTTGATGTTTTAGGTCGAGTTGCTTCATAGTCCGGCAAGAAATGTGGTCTGGGTTTCAGTACTTGCAAAAATGAGATGTTTAAAGGAGCTGTAGTTGATTTTTACCGTCTTAAAAATATGAGAAACTAGACATTTTTAACAGTTTGCAGTGATTCAAAGTTATGCCTCACTTACCTTATACAATTATTCACCACGATGAGTTTATAAGTGCCTTTCATAGTATTTTTCAGACTATAAGTTGCACTTTTATTCATGGTTTGGGTGGTCCTGCGACTTATACTCCGATGCGACTTATACACTGACAGTCACAGGAGGGCGCTCTAGTCTACTCCTGTTACTCCTGCACCACTGTCACTTTACTCTACTGCTCATGTCTCCTGCAGAAAAAGACATTGTCCTGCTGCAAGTAGTGAAATATGCAGCCATAAACGGTAACAGAGCAGCAGAAAGAAAGTTTGGAGTGAGCGAGAAACTTGTGAGGGACTGGCAGAAAGGCGGGGATGGAGAACACAGCTTCACGGTGACCGGGAGGGTGCACCATGAAACTTTCCTGGAAGTCACTGGATGGATTTTAGTCCTGTTTTATTCCTGGTTTAGTCCTGGTTTAGACCTGGTTTTAGTCCTGATTTAGTCCTGGTTTAGATCTAGTTTAGAACTAGTTTAGACCTGGTTTTAGTCTTGGTTTAGTCCTGGTTTTAGACCTGTTTTACACCTGGTTTAGATCTAGTTTAGAACTAGTTTAGACCTGGTTTTAGTCTTGGTTTAGTCCTGGTTTTAGACCTGTTTTACACCTGGTTTAGATCTAGTTTAGAACTAGTTTAGACTTGGTTTTAGTCTTGGTTTAATCCTGGGTTAGACCTGGTTTTAGACCTGTTTTAGACCTGGTTTAGACCTGGTTTAGATGTAGTTTAGACTTGGTTTAGTTTCCGGCAATGAGTGGAATTATCAAAAAAAAAAAAAAAAAAGGAAAATACCACCGTGTAATCCATTTATTTCAACAAAGTAACTGTAATCCAATTACCACTCATTGAAACAGTAACTGTAACTGAATACAGTTACTCATAATTTGTACTCTGATTATGTAACTCCGGTATATGTAATCTGTTACTCCCCAACACTGCCTCCAGAGGTCACGGAGTTGCCATGGACATATAATAATTTGTTGTAGTTCTAAGGAAGTTGCTCAGAAGTGACACCGATGATGAAGAATTCAATGGATTTAGTGATGTGGAGTGAGATGGAGAGTTTGTTAAACTTGTTCTGTTCTGTTGTTTATGTTATAGTTTATCTGAAGAACTGTTCATATGTGACGTTAACAGTCTGTTGTTCTCTGGTCTATTGTTTTTACTCTAACTTGCCTTTTAAGATGAAATGTCGGTTTCTGGTCTCTGATTTTATTAAATAAATTTCCCCCTAAAAGTGTCACTTATAGTCCCTTTTTTTAAAAAAAATATATATATATATATGTTCTATATGGAGCGACTTGTACTCTGGAGTGCCTTATAGTCCAAAAAATATGGTAACTAAAATTTCAAACTTATTTTTGACACTAAGAAATAGACTCCATGTGAAATATGGAAGTACAGACGTGCCAGAAGTTTTGAATTAGAATAATTTTTTTTACTTTGTTAATTTCAGGTCTAGTGAGAGTGACCAGAGGAGCAGTGAGGGAAGACTGCATTATTCCTCATAGTAAACCTGTATTTGGTCAGTCTGTTTTCTCCGTCAGAGCGTCCCATCAGTGGAACTCTGCCACTCTGCCTGAAGCCGTCAGAACATCTCCCTCATTCTCTGCTTTTAAAAAGAATGCTAAAAAAGTGGATTTTAGAAACGCAAATGTGTGAACACTAAAACTTTTATTGTATTTTTGTAATCTTATCGTACATTTGTGTCATTTTTGATGTGTAACTTTTAAGTTGGCAAAGGGACTACCAATGCAAATTAGTTCTTATCAGCGAACTCGGGCACATTCACATTGTTTTGATGTTGATTAATGTGCATTGTCCCTTTTCAAATAAATACATAAATAAATAAAAATATTTCATGATGAATTAAATAACTTAACATGTGATAGGTGGGCGTGATTTTACATGATTTTCCAGCATTTTTAATTCAGACTGACAAAATTCAAGTTGAGAAATTCAGATCAAAAACATTCACTAAAAAGCAAAAAAGCCTGTGTGAGAGTAAAAGATACTGTAGCTGTTGTTGTGTCGGTGTATGAAGCAGGACGCCTCTCTCAGCCTTATTGCTTCTGCGTGTTAGTGTGACAGTTTGATAATGGTTGGAGACTTCATTAGCGCAGATTTACAGACACTCCAGTAATTTAGTTCGAGTAAATGAGCATGAAAGGACGGGATGACTGAAAGGATGATTGAAGGGAATGAGCTGATCGACTGAGTGACAAACTGAGGTGGTAGAAAATATTTGGCTCGAATCCAGAATACACACTTTTCTAATACTTTATGAAGATGTCAGTCTGATCTGAATTTCCTCGTTTACAGGTGGGCGTGGTTGAGAAGTGGATTAGCCAGTTAGGGATCAAAATAAATATGGCTACTTATCAGTTAAAAAAGAAAAAAATAAATAAATAAAAAATCGCAAGGGACTGAAAACATTGTGGGCTTCTGCAGAATCAATACGAGGAGCACTAAACTCTGCTAATCTGAGATGAGAGAAGTTTGACTTTGTTTATAAATGATAAATGAGCTCCTTCATTTCACATGCATCACTGAAATAAACAAATCTGACTGCACACTCATGTTTGGCTCTGGCTCGAGATGCGACGGGGGGGGGCATGGGGACCAGACTGATATCCATCTGTGTAAAAAAATACAGATATATCATTCTGGACTTGCCAGAAAATAATCAAGTTTCACTACAGCTTTGTAAAACGGGAGTATTATGATAAATCAGTGCATGTTTGAGTGTTTTACGGACCTCTCCTGGGCCCTATTCAAGCCCTCATTATGGTTAACTGTAAGATTCTGTTCAATGCTCCGTCCACAAGCTTACATCACCCATGCTCCACACAACAATCCTCCATAAATATATAAAAACATGATAGAAAACTACTACACACAGCAACTTCACAAACCTGATGCAATGTACAGAAGTTTCAGTAGGGGGATGCAGGCTGACTGTGCGGGACTGGACACTCATAAAACATGTTGGTATGTATATATATATATATTTTCTTTTTTCTTTTCTTTTTTTTATGGCAAATATAGCATTTTCAAAACAATAAAAAAGCAATATGGTGATGGTGATCTAAATATGTGAAGTGTTAGAAATTAATAACCCATAGAAGTAAGATACTAGAGGCTGGTGCCACCTAGTGCCTCCGCTCAATTTCATTTCTCTCCAGCGACTAGGTCAGGAATTGGAATACACTAGATCAGGGGTCCCCAATCCCCTGGGCCTCGTTTGGTACCAGACTGCAAAAGTGCGACCCCCCCTCCCATACACCGCGTGGACCATGCAACCCCTCCCCCCGATGCATGGAGTGTCCCCCCTCACATATTTCGCATGGACCATTCCGCGTCCCATGCACTGTGCGGCTCGCCCCCCCCTCCAGTACACCGTACACCGCATGGATCTTCCCCCTCCCGTACGTCGCGTGGACCACCCCCCTTCCCATACATTGCATGGACCGTTTCCTGTCCCGTGCGTCATATAGACCGTCCCCCTCCCGTACGTCATGCGGACCATCCCTCCCCCTATATGTCGCGTGGGCTGTGCCACTAAACCAGGTGTAAAACAGGTCTAAAACTGGTCTAAAACTGGGACTAAAACAGGATTTAGCCAGGATTTAACCATGCCGCCGGACCGCCCACCGTGCCTCCTCTCATATGGACTCCCCCCCAACTCCCTCCGGTCCGCGAAATATTGTCTGATATAAAACTGGTCCATGGCGCAAAAAAAGGCTGGAGACCACTGTTTTAGACAGTTTGCAAGCGCCTGTCTGGGTCCCTTTTGTGGTACAGCACAACAATAAACAAAGCAGTCAAGATGGATGTAGAAGCCATACATTCAGTGTCGGCAACGATTCCCAAGATCAAGGATTTAAAGCCGGAAAAAAGAGAATGTTTGGTGAAATCTTCCTACAGGAGTTGGCGCATTACATACACCATGACCAAAGAGCAGCAAATGGGTAAATTTTAAAAAAGTACCCGCTTACCGTTGATCAAACTAATCCTAATGCTGTGAGGTCATACGGTTTCCACGAAGTGAAACCGTCTGATGAATCAGGCTAGTAAAACACCCCCTTTATGAATAAAACCTCTCACAACGCCACAATGTAATAATGAATCTATTACTATACTCTGCCCAAAACTAGTGAATCTGCCAGTCTGTGCCATCTGCTCCTCCAACCATCAATCACACAAACTTCCAATGGATAAACTTTCATGCCGAATAATACAACAAAACAATACACTGGCACAAGTGGAGATCAAACTCGTAACTTTCGGGTTGATGGGCAAACGCTCCGGACGAAACAACCGAACCGCATCATATTTTCTCAAGCAGTCTTCAAGCGTTGCCTTATTGTCACCCACCGAGCGTCTTCTCAGTGGCCTGGATTTGCACAGCTGAACAAACTTCCCCTTCGCACCAACCCAAACCGATCTGCTCCCCGGTTCTTCATCAAAAGTACCTCAGCGCCCACCCAATTCCTGACACCAGCCACCGTCTTCTACAGCGCAGTATCCCTGAGCCTATATGAACCGAGTCTCTTGACCTCCCAAGCAGCTCCCCCAGGTGATAAATGGTATCGATAGGCTCCTGTCTGCAGTAAGCCAGCTGTAATGGAACTACTTGGACTGGTTTAAAGTTCTCCCGCGCGCCAGCTTTGCATCCTCGCATCTCGGCGTGGTGAAAAATGGCTCTCCTGGGGGGACATAAGTGTCAAACTCCGCACTTAGAATGAGTAATGGTGAACGTGTTTGCAAATGCCTTCCTCTGACCTTTAGGCTGCTGTACACAACGCGCATAGCAAAAACGGGGGCACCAAGATGGCGTCGGTAATTGCTCCAAAGTTGATATTATTTATTCTGGCGCAAAACAGGACAACATGTGACACTACAGCTACGTGATAGATTGTGTCACTGTTATGTAGAAGAGAGTATCTAAGCTATGTGCTCTTGACAATAAACCAAGCTGTATGGAGATGGGCCCCGAGGTACTGCGCTTCTCCTGCCAAGTTTAAGCCCAGAGACAGTAAAAGATGGGTCAAATGTAGATTTGTTTTACCTTTGGGGGTAATACAGTGTGCAGTTTGTGCTTTAAAGGACACATTAATCATGATTTGTGTTGTTTTTGATCTTTAAACATAAAGAGCACGAGTTTGATATGGGACCCCAAAGATAACCACGTGACAGAACCAAGACCTGGGAATTTAACCGTGTTTATTTGCAAAGTGTATTGTGCTATTTGACCTAATTTCACAAAAATATCCTGTTTTCTCCCCAGTGGATCCTGATCCCTCACTCTGGGAAACACCTCTTTCTTTGGCACCTCTTGTTTTAGAACTTGTGCATGTATAAAATCACACATTTTCCATCAACAGTGTTTCACAGTTTGCATTATTCGTACCCGTAAGTAAATTTGTTTTGCAGATTTGAGACGCAGGTCCCACATTTCACATTTAATTCATCCACATTATGTAAAATAAACTCGTATAAAAACACAATTACAAAATAAAGCGTTACAGAGCTCCAGTGCACAATGTTTTTGTTCCATAAACAATTAAATTCATCCATCACACTTGGCTGAAATCACAATGAATATTAAATATATGAAAAACACAAGATGTTTCCAAGACACCATACTAAAACTGATAGATAAATAGATTACAGTTTATTCATAAGTACGATAGCAGCTGGAATGAAGCTCCTTTTAAAGCGATTCATTCTTGATCTTGAGACTAAAAGCCTCTGACCAGACTGGGATCTGGTGTTAGATTTGTGGGCTTAAAAACACTGCAGGGTTTCTATCTTTGACGTCACAATCTTGGGAAAATTCCACTAAATTGATTTCTTAGGCTCAGCCCCCAACCCTCAAATTGGAGTGACTCGAGCAGGTCCCAGCAAATGATTTCAGTCCAAAACAGTGCAGTACTGGGCAGATGTGTTTTTTACAACACACACTTTAATTTAAAGAACACATATTATAAAATGTACTAATTTTTGAACTTTTAGCCATGTTATAAAATTGTTCCCTCATACTTGGAGTTGAGTTGTCGACATTTCCTGTGACTGTGATGTCGTAGATAGAAACCCTGCACAGTTTTTAAGTGCATAAATCATCACAAGACTCATTTTAAGCATTTCAATGTGCTCATTATTCCCTCTGCAGCCAGTAGGTGGCAAGCTGCACTAGATCAGAGTATATTAAACACTACGGATGTGAAATATAAGATTTTTATTTATCTTTTTTGGTTCCAAATAATGAAATTCCAAAGCAAAGGTACACAAGAGCATAATGTTTGTTCTTTTAATATTAAGATAAGATAAGATAAGATAAGATAATCCTTTATTGTCTCCCATGGGAGAAATTTGTCTTGGGACAGGGGGTAACATGTTTTATTAAAAAACAGTACGACACAACACAAAGCAGCACATAAACAAACACCATAAAACAAAGTAAATATGAGACCAGTATGACCACGAGTGATGCACCAACAGGACGCTTAAATTATCCTTAACAGGCAAACCCTTGCATTCTTCTGTTCTATTAATTATTGCACATTCCCTAAGCCTATGTGCAGTTTTAGTTATAATTATTGCACATTATATTTGCAGCCACAATTCTAACTGCAAGATAAAACTTTTAATATGATAAAAGGTCCTTTATTACACACAACTGACCCTTGTGAGCTTTAAATCATGTTGTAATGCCGTTACCTCCTCAAAAACAGACCTGGAGTTGAAATAATCAAAATGAGTCTAATCAAGGTTTATGGAAACATGTGTGAAAAAAACAAAACACAACTCCAGATACATTTGGGATGAGGAAACAAGAGTATAAAATAGATCAGAAAGACGTGAGAAAACATTCCCCGTACTCCTCATACGAGTCACTATAATCAAGACGTACACATTTGTGATTTAGTCGATTTAACCACTTTGTTCCTCATCGCAGTGCGGCGAGAGTCGTGCAGCTGGTGCATTTGTTCTCCTCTATAAGAAGTCAGTGGATAATGGAATAATTTATGTGTTGTTGTTTAGTGACAATTAAAGCAGAACGATGACAAACAGGAGAGCAGGGTGCACTCTGGGAGATTAATGTGAGGGGAGGGTGGGGTGGAGGGGGCCATAGCTCACCTAATGCAAACAGATACGGGAGCGCCGGGGTTAAAGTACATGGCAAAAGGACAAGTGGCAAAAAAATAAATCAATACTACAGTGCATAGAAAATAATAAGACCATGGGACTATTTGGTCTGTAACTGTACAAAAATGATACTTAAGTGGTTTCAGTTTTAATATTTTTCACTGAAGCATCTTGGAATAACGTGTTCAAAGAGTAATTCCAGCCTAAATTAATTAGTTAACAGCTAAATGTACCTTTAATTCAAAACATCACATTTTATTTTGCATATTGTTAATGTTTTTCATAAAAAAATAATAAAATAAAAAATGGATGGATGGATTGTCACTTTTACGAGATTTTAGGCAGATTTTGATTGATTGATTTATTTTACATACTTTATTCTTTCTGACCAAAAGGGAAAGAAATACAATGTTTTGATTTGGTAACTCAATATTTCTTCGTAATAACTATGCAGTTATTTGTGGCTGGCATGAGTACACACTTGGGACGTATCAATAACCGAAAATTTGTGATATCGTATCGTCAAAAGTTTCACAAAAATATCGTGGACCAACACAATATATCGAATCACAAGTTACTTTGCTTAAATCCATTGTTATGGTGCAGCAAAAACTACAGAGACCATGATCCTTTGCTCTGTTTCCGTCCAATTTACATGTTTAAATAACGTTTTTTAAGCACTTTTAAATCTTAATTTTTTGGATTATGACATGAGAAAAGTAGTATATTCACAATTTTGTTAGCTTACATAAATATCACAATAAATATCATACAATAAACATGCATATCGTGAAAGTGTGTAGCACTGTGTTCATATGCTTTTTGAAAACTTACAGAAATGTGTTTTCCGAGCAGAGCACAGGTCAGAAAAAACTTTTCAGAAACTCGAGACCTGAAGAACCAGTCGATGGTGGAACAACTTTGTGGAAGGAGTAGCTGATGAAAATGTGTGCCGTGAAAACTTCCGTATATCCAAAGACGTCCTTGCTGCTTTAAGTACAAACATACCCAATCGAATTCCACACACTTTGGCGTCCAGTGTTGGGAAGGTGACTTTTAAAATGTATTCCCCTACAGATTACAGATTACATACAACAAAATGTAGTTTGTAACGTGATCCATTAAATTACTTAAAGTGAGTAACGTAATCTGAATACTTTGGATTACTTGATATTGTTATGCTTTTTAAAACTACATGAATGTTGCAACCACATCCTGAAAATTCATGTTTGTTCTCTTCAAATTGTCTGTTGAGCCCAAATCTCCATGAACTGGCAACTGTTTGCTGTAGAGAAGCAAAGATGTTTTATCTGCTAAAAGGCACAAAAAGCCCAGTCTTTCCTTCAGCATATTAAAAATATTATTGACAGAGAAATGCTATTCATATGAGGTCACTGCTGTCTTCAATTATGTCCACCTACTGTTAGGTGTTATATTGTTTAGACCTGGTTTTAGTCCTGGTTTAGACCTGGTTTAGACCTGGTTTAGTCCTGGTTTAGTCCTGGTTTAGTCCTGGTTATAGTCCTGGTTTAGTCCTGGTTTAGACCTGGTTTAGTCCTGGTTTAGTCCTGGTTTTAGTCCTGGTTTAGTCCTGGTTTAGTCCTGGTTTAGTCCTGGTTTATTTTTAGACCTGGTTTAGTCCTGTTTAGTCCTGGTTTTAGTCCTGGTTAGTCCTTTAGTCCTAGTCCTGTTTTTAGTCCTGGTTTAATCCTGGTTTAGACCTGGTTTAGACCTGGTTTAGTCCTGGTTTAGTCCTGGTTTTAGTCCTGGTGGTCCTGGTTTAGTCCTGGTATAGTCCTGGTTTTAGTCCTGTTTTAGTTTAATCCTGGTTTAGACCTGGTTTAGACCTGGTTAGTCCTGGTTTAGACCTGGTTTAGTCCTGGTATAGTCCTGGTTTAGACCTGGTTTAGACCTGGTTTAGTCCTGGTTTAGACCTGGTTTAGTCCTGGTTTATAGTCCTGGTTTAGACCTGGTTTAGTCCTGGTTTAAGTCCTGGTCCTGGTTTAGTCCTGGTATTAGTCCTGGTTTAGTCCTGGTTTAGTCCTGGTTTAGACCTGGTTTTAGTCCTGGTTTAGTTCCTGGTTTAGACCTGGTTTAGTCCTGGTTTAGTCCTGGTGTAGTCCTGGTTCAGTCCTGGTTTAGTCCTGGTTTTTAATCCTGGTTTAGTCCTGGTTTAGTCCTGGTTTAGTCCTGGTTTAGACCTGGTTTAGTCCTGGTTTAGTCCTGGTTTAGTCCTGGTTTAGACCTGGTTTAGTCCTGGTTTAGTCCTGGTTTAGTCCTGGTTTAGTCCTGGTTTTAGTCCTGGTTTAATCCTGGTTTAGTCCTGGTTTAGACCTGGTTTAGTCCTGGTTATAGTCCTGGTTTAGTCCTGGTTTAGACCTGGTTTAGCCCTGGTTTAGTCCTGGTTTAGTCCTGGTTTAGCCCAAAATGTGAAAACAGGAAAATACCGCCGTGTAATCCATTCATTTCAACAAAGTAACTGTAATCCAATTACCACTCACTGAAACAGTAACTGTAACCGAATACAGTTACTCATAAATTGTACTCTGATTACGCT
Organism: Boleophthalmus pectinirostris; assembly: GCF_026225935.1. Taxonomy (NCBI): domain Eukaryota; kingdom Metazoa; phylum Chordata; class Actinopteri; order Gobiiformes; family Gobiidae; genus Boleophthalmus; species Boleophthalmus pectinirostris. The sequence goes on from NW_026571473.1 coordinate 34,566,712, forward strand.
GGTACATGTAATCTGTTACTCCCCAACACTGTTTGCGTCACCGTATGCACGCACATTTCCTCCTGAAAACGCTTGACTAAACGCGGAATAAAAAGTGAAGACGAGACGCCACTTTTGCGTTTTCTGTTCAGACCGTCGTCATATAAACGTCGTCTAAAAGTGTGTTATATCATTTGGGTTGGGTTTATTGTACTGACTTTTGTTCTTACTGTGAGCTGGTTTGCATTTCCTCAAACTGTACTCTTATTTAGCCTTGGGGAGTATAATTTTCACTTTCTATTTCACCTTTAAATGAAATAACCTGAATTCATCTCGGAGTAATTCCAGCAGCTACTGTAGACTTTTTCCAATGTGTCTAACTATGTTTTGTCTCCAGAGGTTCTTCTGAAACCCTTGGAAAAATGCATTATACTTCAGCGTACTATGCAGCCAATCCTAGTACTTCAAAACCAGACAGTACCAGAGTAATGGGCAGAGGGAGGGCCTGTTTAGAAGTGTGGAGAGGGTTCAGCCGTGTCACTCCAAAACCTGATGGAAAAAGTGCCCTGAAAAAGATCTCTACTCGTCTTATAACACCTGCTGTGCTCTTTGGCCCGTGCACCAGCCGAGGCAGAGTTTTCTAATGGGAAACATAATATGGTTTACGCTCCTGGGGTTGGATTTAAATGTGACTGGTTTTAACGTTAAATTGTTTCTTTTAGCTTTTGGTTTCTGAAAACAATTTAAAGCAAATCGGTCAAATAAGGCATACATTAAAGGACATGTATTATCAAAAAATGACTCAGGAGCCCAGGAAGTCTAACTGTACCCATTAAGCCCGGTGTATACTGACTGCAGGAGCGTTGTGTGGGTCCCACAACACTTAGAAAGTCAGTCAAATCAGTAACACCCTGCCACGATGACCTCGGTGCGGTGCAGGTGGGGAGCGGACCTGTGGAAAGAATCTGCAAGAAGTCTATTTTTGACGGACACCTCAGTGGTCTTTGACGTCAAGCTGAAAAAACAAGCCCCAGGGTTTCAAAATGGCCACCCTTGATGGCACATGATTCCTGATTCGCCTTTAGCCCAGCGAGTTAATTCTGGTGACTGTAGGCCGATTGAGCATGTGCAGTAGTGCATACACGAATGCACGTGATCACATGTAAGGAGCGCGGTCTTGTGTATTATGTGATCGCTTTGACCAGTCAGACTGAGAGGAGCTAGACAACTGAAGGGTTCTGAGGTGAGAAAAAGTTTATGATCTAAAAATGGGTAAAAATCACCCAACAAATCTGACATTTTTGCAAGTTTTAGGTGCCCTGTCAGTCAAACACGAGCAGTTTGCGTGGCCATACCGGCTTGTCAAAGCCTGATCCCGTCAGATCTCAGAAGCTCAGCAGGGCCGGGCCTGGTTAGTACTTGGATGGGAGACCACTGGGAAAATCAGGTGCCACAGTGGGGCACCAGTGGGAGTAACTGTCTTTGTGTCCTTAGGCAAGACACTTTACCCACATTGCCTAGTATGAAGTGCGTGAGTGATGGTGGTGGTCGGAGGGACCGATGGTGCCGATTGGCATGGCAGCCGCGCTTCTGTCAGTCATCACCGGGTATAGAGTGAATGAATAATGCCCTGAAAAGCGTCTTTGTGACAAAAATGTCTGTGAAAAGCGCTATATAAATAAAGTAGTGCTGTCATGCGATTAAAAAAATTGAGAGATTAATTAATTATGATCTGTAATTAATTAATCTAATTAATCTCATTTTAATCTCACCTAAAAATTGCTGAGAAAAGCCTTCAATTTGAGGTATTTTCATTTAAATTCATTATTACATTATTGTGGCAGATCAAAAGACTGATATAGATTTAAAAAAGTGACTTTATAAAGTCATTTATTGTTTAACAAATCTCTCCAAATTGGCTGTTGAGCCCAAGTCTCCATGAATAAGAAACTGTTTGCTGTAAAGTAGCAAAGACGAGGAAATCTGAACATAATAACTTTTAATAAAAAGTCCAGTCTTTCCTTAACCATATTAAAAATATTATTGATAGAGAAATGCTTTATATATGAGATCATTGGTTTTAGTCCTGGTTTAGACCTGCTTTAGTCCTAGTTTAGTCCTGGAATGGATTTATCCTGGTTTTAGTCCTGGTTTAGCTGGTTTAGTTTAGTCCTGGTTTAGTCCTGGTTTAGACCTGGTTTAGTCCTGTTTAGTTCTGTTTTAGTTCTGGTTTAAGTCCTGGTTTAGTCCTGGTTTAGTCCTGGTTTAGACCTGGTTTAGACCTGGTTTTAGTTCTGGTTTTAGTTCTGGTTTAGAGGCGCACAGGAGGAAGCGCAGTTTACGCCGCGTACGCGAGAAAACACGATCCACACGCGGCTCACGGGAGCACGTCGGTGTCCGCCGCAGTGTAACTACGGAAGGAAACGTGGTCCGCGCGTTCTCAGGTTAATGACGATGATGAAGTGTGTGTGTTTGTGTGTGTGTTTGTGTGTGTTTGTGTGTGTGTGTTGTGTTGTGTTTGTGTTTGTGTGTGTGTGTGTGTGTTTTGTGTGTTGTGTTTGTTTGTGTGTGTTGTGTTTGTGTGTGTTTGTGTTGTGTGTGTGTGTGTTTGTTTGTGTTGTGTGTGTGTTGTGTTTGTGTGTGTGTGTGTGTGTGTGTGTGTGTGTTGTGTGTGTGTGTGTGTGTGTTTGTTTGTGTGTTTGTTTGTGTGTGTTTGTGTTTGTGTGTGTTTGTGTGTGTTTGTGTGCGTGTCCCCTCATGTGGCAGGTCACTATAGGACAGTAGTGCAGACATCATGAGTCTATGCAGGTTGTTTTCAGGCGATATTATATTTGTTATTTTCTTTTATATTTCACGTCGGGGAGAATAATTTCCAAGACACGAATGTGTTTTTACCTGTGCACTGCTGCCTCTGTTCTACTGACTCTTCGACCTCGTCCATTGTGCGACTGACGCCGCTAACGTTAACATGACGTTTACATCGCTGTTACTGCGCACGTTTTGTGTGGCTTTCCGGCAATGAGTGGAATTACCGAAATAAAAAAATGTATAAATGTGTTTTGTGTGTGTGTGTGTGTTGTTGTTGTCCCAACAACACATAAAAACAGGTTTTATAATAAAGAAACTCACATACAGAAACACTAAAGTTAGAGATTAAAAATGAGATTAACGCGATTAAAAAAACATAACGCGCTAAATATGACTGTAATTAATTAATCGCAATTAACGCGATAATTTGACACCCCTAAAATAAAGACTTACTTACTTTGTGATTACATTGTGCTCTGTGAGAAAAATCCTTTCTTCTTTTTTCTGCTGTAGTATCAGTGAGGGTCATTACATCAACAGAAGGCAGCTACCAGCAGCAACACCCTATCCAATTATTTTAATAGATCCATGTGACAAAATCACATGAACAAAACAGGACGCGCACCACTGACAGATCTGATACATTTTCAGAATAAAATATCCCTGCACACTCCTGATACTCTGCAAATGTACTACCCCATTGTAGACAGCCTTAGTATCCAAAATCATGAGAAATTTGTATCCAAAGGTTTGAGGTAGTGGTCATAGTGTGAAATGCAGGTGTTTTTTTTAAACAACAGGGTTTATTGAACATGCTAATCTACCGTGTGAACTCTCGACCAGAGCGTGAATCCCCACGAACACGTTGTTTCTCAGTTTCCACCCTCTGCCCGCAGCCCACCGTGATCGCACACAATAAATAAACAAGTAACAAATAGAGTTTAGTCATGTTGTAACATTGTTCCCTTATCACAGGCTTGACCGTCGCTCTTAAATCACAAAACAATGAATTTGAACTTTGAATTTCCTGGGATTGTTACGTCACACACAGAAGTCTCGGGCAGTTTTTAAGCAAATAAATCATTGCCAGACTAGTTCTAAGATAGCCTTACCAGCAAGACTAATTCTTGTGTTTTTTAAGATTTCACAAAAACTTTGGACTTTCGTAGACCTGCTAGTCGCCCTTTATTATATAAAGCCCTAGAGCAGAGTTCAGTACAGTTTGTGTCCAAGCTGAAAAAGTAATGTGTGGTTCTTTACAAAGCCATTAGTTGTTTAAAGGCCAATAACAAAGCAATGCATAATCTCTGTAACTAAACATGTGTTATTGTCTTTGTTTCCTTCTGGCCATTTTGTACTTTCTAAATAAGTAAGTACGTAACCATTTGCATAAGATTCTTGTGCTTATCAGTAATGGCCATTAGCACTGTGGCGTTTATGGAGGGGCGTTAATAAGAACAAGTTGTATTGTTGTGTGCATTTAGAGAGGTATGCTTATTTATTCATTTATTTTGTTTTTGTACACATTCACATTATTAATTCATTGCCATGTGGAATTAAAAAAACGTGGCTATAATTTGGCATATTTACATTTGTTTTAATTTAGCTGATGAGATTTGAAATTTCTCTCGGATAGACTTAGACCAGCTGTATTGGTCCACAAGGGAAATGTCTTGAACAGAGTATTAAAAAATAGAAGTTAGAATAGTTAAGAAGTCATTAATTTAATGAGAAATTAGTTTTTAGTAGAATAATTTATTTACTGGCCCAATTTAAGACAGTTGACAACCCGTCATCATGAGACACATACATCATCTCTTCTCTATATTTGCTCGATAGACAAACAAATCCATCACACATTCACCACTTTGAATTTATATTTTAGCTCCAAAAACATTATCCTGATTCATTAGCTGGTTTCACTTTGTGGAAACCATCTGACCTCGCAGCATTAGGATTCGTTCGCTCAACAGTAGGCGGGTACTTTTTTAATTTAACATCATCGTTGCTATTTGGTTGTGATGTATGTAATGCGCCACTAACAGGGCTAACTGGTATATTAAGCTTTTCCCATATACCGTAGGAAGAAGGACAATAACGTCTTTCCCCTTGATAAAATTCATCAAATATTCTCTTTGTTCCAGCTTTAAATCCTTGATCTCGGGAATCGTTGCCAACACAGAATGTCTGTGTTCGTCTACATCCATCTCGACCAATTTGTTTACTGTTGTGCTGTACCACAAAAAGGACCCAGACAGGCACGACGAGTTTGACGTCATGGCTTCACAGCTCTTCTCTGATTGGTCGGTGTGCGATCTACAAATTCCAGGGTTCTTGCAAACCGTCTAGTGTATTCCGATTCCTCAACTGGCACTGGAGAGAAATTAAATTGAGAAGAAGAACTAGGTAAGATTCAAAACTCATGGTGAAAGGTCAGGGTCAAATGTTAGGGCAACACAACAATAGCTCAGTTGGTAGAGCGTTTGTCCACTGCTGAAGGCTCAAATCCCGTTCTCCAATCCCTTGGGCAAGACACTTAACCTTTAGTGTCTACATACACCGGTGTATGGGGGTCAGCCCTATGTTCCCACAGCCCTATGTTTCCTCAGATTTTTCAAAGTGAAACTCTAATTCACAGGTGTCAAACAAGCGGCCCGGGGGATTTTCTACTAAAATATTTTAGTTCTATTTTTTATTAAAATATTGTTAATTTTCTGCGGCGCTTATCATAGCAGTGTCTCCAGCGTCTCTGTACGTGGCCCCTCCCACCAGAGCAGCACAAATGAAGACTTGTCTCTTTCCAAACGCTCTTAAAGGACGATCGTTTTGACTGTTGATCGTGACACCCTCAAAATGTCCAAAATGAGAAAAGTGGAGCTGAGTGCAGGATTTTCTTAAAGTTTCATGTTGTTCATAATATAATAATATTTTGTAAAAGAAAGAGTTCATCAATTAAAAAAAGATTTCTGTAATAGATTTGCGTTTCTCTGCACAAATATTCGAACTTATGGCATATAAACCCCAAAAACAGCAATGAGTTTTCTGATCCGGCCCCTTTGGGATCAAAGTAGGTTCAATACGGCCCCTGGACCAAAATGAGTTTGACACCCCTGCTCTAATTCAAGTCATTTTTTATTTTTATACCACAAACACAAGCATAGACAGTATAAAAGAAGTGGACTTAGAGAGTGTGACGTCACCCATAGTGTCCAGTGCCACTTAAATGAGGCCCATGATGTTAAAGGAGCCAATCTGAAGTCAGGCTTAGTGTTATGAGTAAGATTTTTTGGACGGACAAAATAGCGAAAAGAAAAAAAAAAATCAAGATCATGTAGAGTGGGTTAATACAAACATTTTAAGACCAAAATGACGAGACTCACTGCTGCAGTTACAGACAAAGGGGCGACAAGATCCTAATGTAAGTCAAATGGAACCAGAGTCAGAAGGAGCCGGAAGAGCCTCCTGGAGAACTTCCTATTTGGCACACGACAGCTACAGCGTTAGCTCTGTCCATTCATATATACGGTCTGTGATCACAAAGGATGATTCAGAGTCATTTCAACTTAGCATCATTTGCACCAAGACCTCTATATTACATCTGTAGTTAACTGCTGCTGGATAATAGTTTGGGTGTAGTTGACGACCAATTGTGAGAAATTGCGATAAAATCTGATGCAAACTGATGATAATGGAAATGTGGGAACATACGGCCTTATTGGAAAAAAAAAAAAAAAAAACTCAGAGATGAGGGCACATAAAGCCATGAGAACATAGGGACGCTCCCGGTGTATAAATGTGTGTCCCTGTCATAAAGTGCTTTTAGTGCTTTGAAAGTGAAAAAGCACAATATAAAAATGTGACCGTTTACCATGTGGTCAAGGTTTTAAGATCAAGACATTGAATTCCCGTCCACAGAGCTTTACGGAGCACTCCAGGATGAATGAGGTGTTACATCGACATGCCGCCATTGTCTTCCTCTTATCTGTGGCTGTGGTCAGAACAGACTCCCAGACCGAGAGACTCATCATGTCCTCTGGAGATGTCAGTCTGGTCACCTCCTCCTCCTCTGTGTCTCAGGCCAAAGTCAAAGACGGTCGTTCAATCAGGCGTTTTGTTTTAGTGACACACGGGAAACTGAGGAGCGCTCAGTCCCTGGTTCTCAGTTCTTTCTGTGTCATTATTTTGGCTTTTGTTCCTCCCCGGTGCATTTAAGGGAAGAAGCTTTGAGATGCACGTCTTTGATGCCTGCAGCATGTTTGAACAAAGGCTGGACAGGCGCAAATTTGCATCTTGCAGGAGCTCTGACATTTAGAAATACATAAACAAACTGTATCCATGGTTGGCACGAGGAATATCTCTAGTATTTCAGCTCAAAATCCACAGAAACACTGGAAAACGAGCCAATATCTGAGTTTTATTTACGTCTGTTCAACTCTTTTAGTTATGAAATTCTGAAGGCTGCAGGCTTTAGTTTAGATAATCCTCTACAAAGAACAACATATTCTATGTCTTTATAGTTTTCACGTCGATGTTCTTAAATGTGTGGGGTACAGTCTTGTATTAGTAGTAATTTCAGTCTTCTCTCAAATATCAGTGCTCCTGGATTTGTTTAAAATATGCTTTCTTCTACTTATTAAACATATAAGACAAATTGAATTAGCTCTGTGCACAGCAACACGCTAACTAGCTCGCTGTGTCTCAAACTATCACTTTTATTAAAATCATAAAACATAAAATAAACATACAAATAATATCTATTAATTAAAATAAAGTCAACCCAGTTATTATTATTATTATTATTATTATTATTATTATGTTTTATTCGTAGATTACTTCAGTTTGTGGTGTTGCTTTAATGTTTATTATGCTTCAAAATTAGCATTAGCATTAACGTTGAGACATAAACATCTCTCTTTCTAAACTCATTGTACTCCACTGCAGTATTTATTGGATTTAGAGCAGTTTTTAACATGTTGTTAGTGATATCCACCCACAACTCACTCTCCAATGCCTTATCTTTAAATATTTATTCATTTAAGCATGACTCAGCAAAAGAGACAACACTGCATAGGAAGTAGTACGGAAGCCCTGAAAGGCAAGAAAAAGGAAGAAAAAAAGAAAGAGGCATGTAATTGGGCTCTATTTTCTAAGTTGTTGTTGTTGTTGTTGTTGTTGTTGTTGTTGTTGTTGTTGTTGTTGTTTTGCACCAACAACTCAAAAAACAAAACAAAAATGCAAAAGATTTTTTTTTTAATTTAAGAAAAAAAAAGTTAAAAAAAATAAAAAATAAATAAATAAAATGGAGCCCAAATTATGTGCCTCTTTTTTTCTCTTGCCTCTCAGGGCTTCCGTAAACTAAGTAGTGACACTAACAGTGAGTTTGCCAGATCCTATTGTGCATAGAGCCTTTTCTGACAAAACTTGTCAGAAAAGTTACAATTATTTATTTATTTTATTATTATTATTTATTTTATCTTTTTTTACAAAAAGTTTCCTATAGATAAACTGTATGTTGCTGGCTTTTCTAACATTTGACAGTGTAATTGCATTCGGGCTGAAAACACCGTGAGGAAAATAATGTCGTCTTGGCCGGTCAGGCAGTCATTTAACTGTCGATTTACTTTGTGTCTGGCTATTACAGTTCTGTTGGACTGCACAAACTGCATCTGGATTTTGCATTTGAATGAAAATACCCCTCCCTTTTCTGCTTTACTGTCCCTGTGTCATTCGTTCATTCATTTTTCAAAATAAAACCAAAAATAAGAAAACGAAAAAATAAACAAATAAAACATTTCCTTCATTATTTGTCTCCAAAACCCCCCAAAACGAAAAAAAATAAATAAACAGTCCTGGTGTAGCCCTGGTTTACTGTAGTCCTGGTTTAGTCCTGTTTTAGTCCTGGTTTAGTCCTGGTTCAGTCCTGGTTTAGACCTGGTTCAGTCCTTGGATGAGTCTTGGTTCAGTCCTGGTTCAATCCTGGTTTAGTCCTGGGTTGGTCCTGGTTCAGTCCTTGTTCAGTCATGGTTTAGTCCTGGGTTAGTCCTGGTTCAGTCCTGGTTTAGTCCTGGTGTAGTTCTGGTTCAGTAATCCTGGTTTAGTCCTGGTTCAGTCCTGGTTTAGTCCTGGTGTAGTTCTGGTTCAGTTCTCCTCATTCAGTCCTGGTTTAGTCCTGGTTTAGTCCTGGGTTAGTCCATATGCAGTGCAAAAGAAACTAAAAAACAAAACACAAAAACAAATCCTTCATTCCTTCATTTTTTCATTTTGGTTTCCGAGACAAATAAGGGAAGAAAAATTTTAGTTTTTCTTTTCATTTTCTTATTTTTGGTTTTAATTTGAAAAACAAATGAACGAATGACACACGGATTCTTCACCCCCGATGGAGAAAGTCATTCTCTGAAACATACATACCCTTTGAGCCCTGATCCGCTCTCACTCCCCCGCCGCTCCTCTTCTCCCTCTGTAAACATTAGCCGTGTTAATCACCTGCCTCACCGCCCATGCATAATGCGCTCTGTGCCTGTTTACCAACATCCCCGCGCATCCCGATCCATCCCGATCCATCCATCGTCTCCTCGCCGAGCCCCTCTCGACACATGCACGGACCGCTTCCTGTTGTTTAAAAATCCCTTCGTTAACCTTTTGATTGAGACGGAGAGCGGCACTAACGCCCCGCTCCCCCCGGGACGCCCAGCCCGACTCCTCCGGCAGCCATTACCCGTGCGGCGGGAGCGGCCCTGCCCATCGGGACGGGGAGGACATGTCGGCTGTCAGCGGTCGGGGCTTCCATTGATCCAGTGTAATTGCGTTCGCCGCCGAGTTAATGAGTTTTTAAAGGAAAGTGGCTGTCATTGTGCGCCGCGCTGACGGATCTATGCAAATGGGCCGTCCACGCGTGCGCTAAGGAGACGCCCAACTGGACTGATGGGGGCGGTTAAACGTCCAGGAGGGAAAACAGAAAACACAGGACGCAGCTCAGGTGTGGTTAAACTGGAGGTGAGTGAGGAGAAAGTGGAACCGATTTAGTTAGGTTTAGAATTTCAGCGTTATACCAACACACACATCCAAGAACCGTTAAGAAATCCCTTTATATTTATGGTCTCCTTGGTAATAGTGGAGAGAGTACTGAGATTTATACTCAAGTAAAAGTACAATTACATGGCATATAATATCAATCACAAGTACTGTATTTTTCGGACTATAAGGAGCTCTTAAAATCCTTTAATTTTCTCAAAAACCAACAGTGTGTTTTATAATCTGGTGCACCTTATATATTAATTCCGGTTGTGCTTACTGACCTCGAACTGATTTTATGTGGTACAAAGCACTCAAAAATCTGTCATATTTTTTCGTACGACTTTGGTAAACTTCGAAGCCGCACCGTTTGATGGATTGTCGGAACATTATGGCCTTGTGGAGTAATACACATTCACCAAGACAGGGAGGCAACGGCAGGTGAGTTACGCCACTATTGACCAATGGATTGTGGACGCCTGGGCTAGAGCATGGAAACCTGGTCGAAGTCCGAGTCCCGTGTTTTATTTCACTTAATGCACCTTATGTATGAAAATAGACAAGAGAATTGTTAAATAGCCTCAGAGCAGGCAGAATATTATACAAAACGTTTGAATTTGATTTGTGCTGTTTTGCGCTGTGACAATTTTCATTTGTGTGAGTATATTTCAAAAATTATTAATTATTATTTTTGCAGAAATTATATAACATAATTTCCACTCAGCTGACTGCAGCGGCTTTAGCAAAACGCTGTAAAACTAGTGAAGATAAATGATCTCAGGCTGTGGAAAAGTCTGTATCAGTCTTTAGTAATTTGATTTTGATTCATATTTTATATAATACAGACTTTTCCACAACCTGAGATCATTCATCTTCACTAGTTTTGCAGAGTTTGCTGCAGTCACCAAAAGAAATTACATCATATAATTTCTGGAAAAAATAATAAATAATTCTTAAAAGATACGAGCACACATGAAAATTGTCATAGCACAAACGAAATACAAAGTTTTTGTCAAATTTTCTGCCTGTTTGAAGCTACTTAACATTTTTTGGGTTTGGATGATGTCCTCTAGCCAGACTGGCGCCACCTAGTGCCCCCGCTCTATTTCATTTATCTGTAGCGACTAGGTCAGGAATCGGAATACACTAGACGGTTTGCAAGAACCCCGGAATTGCGGATCCGGGCACCAGCCAATCAGCGAAGAGCCAGACATTCTGTGTTGGCAACGATTCCCAAGAGTGAGGATTTAAAGCCGGAACAAAGAGAATGTTTGGTGAATTTTATCAAGGGGAAAGACGTTATTGCCCTTCTTCCTCCAGGATTTGGGAAAAGCTTAATATACCAGTTATCCCCGTTAGCGGCGCATTAAATACGTCACGACCAAATAGTAGTACTAGGTAAAATTTTAAAAAGTACCTGCCTACCGTCGAGCGAACGAATCCTAATGCTGCAAGGTCAGATGGTTTCCATGGTGTGAAACATTTTGATGAATCCGGCTAGACGTCATTGGCCGAAAAGAAAACTGCTAATATCTTAAGAACCATAATCGCACAAACAAAACTTTTCTCAGCACTAAACAGCACAAACAAATGACACAATTTTGTGCCATTTTAGAGCATTTTGAAGCTTCCTGGGGGCTGGCTGACCCCACTTCGACCTGTGAAAGAATCGTTAATATCTCAAAAACTAAAGCAGCACAAACGGAGCACAAACGATTGACATACTTTTTGTGTAGGTGTGTATTTGATGAGGTTTATTTTGACATTGCAAAAACACAATTACAGCACTGGCACCAACAATGCTATAGACCTCTACAATTTACTTCATTCAGCATTCCAGGCGAAACAATATATATAGAGAGGGAGTTACATAGTTCACATTAAATGCCTCGAGCAAAGCCAGACCCAACTACCTTCTGCAGTGAGGGCAATGCTGATGATGTCGGGGTTACGCTCTGTATCATGCCACACCAAGGCCGTGGTTGTCTCCCATACCAAGTACAAAACACACGGTGATAAAGATGATGAAGATGGTTAGCATGTTAACGGCGCTCCACATTCCTGCAGTAGAGGTCATCCTTGAACGTGTCCGTAAAAATGCCATCAGTCATAATGACACAGGCCATGAAACACAATGCCCCATTTCAGGCCCAGCGCTGCCTTCGGGGACCCTGGGAAAAAGATCGTTCGACTCCAGTGCATCCGGCAGACAATAGCACAGCCTTTGTCAAGTCAAATGGCGGCAATAAAAGTGAGACTCAGACAAATGTGCCCCAAACTTTTACTTTTGCCGGTGCACTGACTTGTTAGATTTAGAGGTGGCGTTAAGTTGTGTCGCGATTTGTCAAGATTAACATTTTATTTAAAGTAAAACTGGAATAAATGTGTTAAAATACAACAAAATTAAAGGTGAAATTGACTATTGTGAGCTTCAAGTCATGTTATAAGATTTTATTTTATTTTTTTTAAGACAACAGAATATAACATTTAACAAAATACAATAATCAACATAAATGGCCACTTTATAATTGAAATTCCTTTTCTGTCTTTTTTTTTTTTTTTTCCATTTTTTAATAAACACTTTTAGTCACTATATTTAAACTAATATTATTTTCACCATCATTATTTCCTTTCATCATCTTTTACTATTTTTTACAATCTCAAAGCATAATTTTAAACACATTTCCTTTTTTTCTGTTTTCTTTTTTTTCTGTTATAAGGAATTTATCTGCGTAAGAACGCTTTGTGAATGTGCCGTAGAGTTCTCTCAGCATCAAGTGGAAGTTACGAACATTTTTAAAGAAAAGATTCACGAATGAGGCCCAAAATTAAAACATGGATCAGAAAATAGCGTAACTTTCCAACCATAAAAGACATTTCGGCTTTCCGAGCATATCTCCAGCATTTTCCAACATCACACACATGCTGCGTAATGACGTCAGGAAAACGAGTGTCCAATAAGAACTTTTTTTCTTCCGCCAAACGCGTGATCTCCATCCATTTTGATTGGCCCAAACTTTGCCAAAGAGTGTAGTGAGTCAAAATAGTCGACTGCTCTGAGCGACTGTGTTCGTAACAATTGAAAAAGCTGCTCTAAGTGCAGTTATTTCTCAAATAAATGGCAAATTACACATCTTGGTCCCTTGTTATTTTTATTCGAAAGGTTTATTTCAGTCAAAATGTACAAATAAAAATGTAATAAACACCAAGGAAATGTAGGAAGTGATGTGGCACCAGGAAAGTCATGGGGGCAATTGCATTTTTTTGTTTTTGTTTTGAGAGCAATAAGGATATGTTTAGTTTATTTACAGACTTGATATTTTGCATTTTTGTAGCTAAGGCCCTAAATGAAGCAATTTTTAAGTCCTAAAAGTTGTTTATACATGTTTGCTGTGTGTTTTGTATGAAAGAGTGTGAATTTTATTGTCCGTTTTCTTTTTCCATTTGTATTTCTCGTCTTATAGATTTTATTACAGCCATATGACACAACTACAACATGCAGATTGTGAAATAACAGGTTGTACTGATAAAAAGGATGTGTAACACTTCATTAGGTGGTAAAAGGGGGAGTTTTAATAGCAAAGTTAAGAAAATGTTCTAAAAATGCCCTTAGGTCTGGAAGGGTTACTATGTTCCTGAATGGCTTTACAGAAGATCTCTCTCTGGTCACCACCTTGTCCTCTGCCAATCTCTGTCCAATCAGGATTATTTAGTTTAGTTTAGTTTAGAGTTTAGTGCTTCATTCACTGATTCTGCAGACATCCACAGTGTGTCTCATTTCTCTGTCTCCTGTCAGTCACGCTCATCTAAACTCAGAGACATGACCGTCCTGAGCGGTCATAAGACTATTAAAAGCTTGCTCGGTAACTAATAGGGATGGGACAAGATCTCGTGAGACAAAATTGCCACATAATTGTGCACACGTGCTGAAAATGATCTTGTGAGAGTTTTTTCCCATGTTTTTTGTTTTTGATTGAATAAAAACTACTGGCGAGATACATTTTTTGAGAAGTTGTAGTCACAGAAAGCAGTAAAAGTATTAAATAAAGTAAATCAGTAACAGTGAGAATAAAATTAGGAACGTGATAATTTATTTACACTAAATAATGTCAATCTTGTCAAACTTTATAAAACATCATTATAAAACATCATTAAACATGTTTTTTGGATTGAAAAATTATAAATATGGATATTCGTGACCATGTAGCTGGTTAGACGCCTTAGCGATCGACGCCTTTGAACTCTTAGTATTTTAATTTTAAAAGTCTATGGGAAAAATGAATGGAAATTTAAGCGGCCTTTGAAGTGGGCGTGACTGTGGAGCTCCATAAAACTTAATTGCCATGGTAACTATGCTAATTATTCACCCATTATGAGGCAAAGCAGCTACAAAACAAAAAACTATTTGGAAAATGCTCAGTTGTTCCTTGCGTCTTTGGTTAAACGATTTTTGTTTTTTATTCATTCTGTATTAAGTTCAACACTACACTTTGAAAATCTAAGTGTGCTACAAAATCAAATGAAATCTTTGTGCCTAAAGCTGTCAGACCTCTGTTGATACTTTGCAGTGCCGTCACGCTGGGGCTGTTCTACATCGCTGTATCATTTGTTCATTCATTTTTCAAAATAAAACCAAAAATAAGAAAACAAAAAAACAACAGTTTTCTTCAATATTTGTCTCCAAAGCCAAAATGATGAAACAGATAACGATTCTTTTTGATTTTATGTTTAAATGAATAATGGAAAAAACAGATAACGACCGTTTACGTGACTTAAACTGCGGTGCCGGACTTTTGCGCCTCGTACGGACTGAACCAGGACTAAAACAGAACTGAGCGTCAGGACGCACCCAGAGGTGTGTCCGCGTAGACTGTCAGGTGATCAGGACTGTGATCAGGACTGAGACCAGGACCAGACCAGGACTGAGACCGGAATAAGACCGGGCCCAGACCAGAGACCAGAGCGGGACTGAGACTGGGACAGAGAGCGGGACATAGACTGGGACTACATCAGGACTGAGACCGGAACTGAGACCAGGCCCAGACCGGCATCAGACCGGAACTGAGACAAGTCTCACACCAGGACCAGGACCAGGCCTAGAGCAGGACTGAGACCAGGACTGAGACTGGGACCAGACCGGACTGAGACCGGTCTTGGTTCAGTCCGTATGCGGCACAGAAGTCCAGCATCACAGTTTAAGTCACTGAAACAGGAAATTAACAGATAAAATTGTTATCTGTTTTTTCCATTATTCATTTAAACACAACATTGAAAACTGGAAAAAAAAAAAAAAAAAAAAAAGAATCGTTATCCATTTATTTTGATTTTGGTTTTGGAGACAAATAATGAAGAAAATTGTTGTTTTTTCGTTGTCGTTTTCTTATTTTTGGTTTTATGTTGAAAAACAAATGATACAGTTGCATCATTGACTGTTCTACATGTTCAGCAGTTACCATGGAGACACACATTAGCAAATACCGTCAAAAACGTTAATTGCCATGGTAACTGCGCAAATTTTTCCACCCGTCTGCAAATCTTGTCTTAACAAGGTCTCTGTTGTCTTTAGTGGAGTTGTGTATTTGTGGGTGGTTGGAACAGTCAGGGCAAAATCATTCAAAATAATCCCACATTTTATTTCATTTTATGCAAGTGTTTGTGTTTCTGTTCATTCCTTTGTGACCGGCTCGTCTCTAAAGTCTCCATTGTCTGCGTTACAGTTCAGTTGTACGGAGAAAGGCTTAAAGGCATTCTGATTTCGTGTTTGTTGTCCAAAGTCACGGCCGCAGCGAAGGCCAGGTGCAGCCATCGGAGACAGCTGTTTAGAACGGTGCTCTTTGATGACAGAAATAACCCGCGTTGGAGTGTAATTTGACTTTCATGGCGATCGTGGTGGCCTTGGTCTTTCCTTGGCACATATGCATACATTTAACAAAGCCCTTTACAAGTTTATTTCAAAGTAACTTGGGCATACGGAAGAATTTTAATCATTTTAAGACGGGGATTTTCAACGGAATTAGCATACGAGGTCTCAGAATTATGTGCAAAATTTGTTAGAAATTATGGAAGTAATTCTAATCACTATTGTGCAGGGTTGTCAAAAGTATCGAAAATTACACACGAGTCAATACTAAAGCTAGATATCGAAACTAGACACTTATATGAGCAGGTATCGAGAATATAAAACATGCAAAAACACACCCAGAATAGTGTTTTGTTTCATTCACACACGTTTGAGTAATCCTGTCTGTTTACATCTCCAAAGCTCAAAATGCTCTGTTCCACCTTGTGATGTCATGTGGTAAATACAGGAAGTGTTTTCTGTTTTAAAGAAGAACTCCAGGTCTGTTTGTGATGAGGAAACATTGGAACATAGATCAGAAAACAGTGTATTATGCCTTTTGATGTTGAAAATAACATTCTGTTCTGACCTACAAAGGCAAAAGAGCTTAACTCGCCAGATTGTGAAACTGAGAAAAATACTTCAAAGTTTCTGTTTTGTCCAGACAAAAGTATAATAAGTAGGGCTCCCAAAATTTGACAACTAGTTGCTATAATGAAGAAATATTTATATGTGAAAAAGAATACTGAGCTCAAAATTGACCTTTGACCCTCTTTTGACAGTTCCTGTACTCTGGCTTGGTATCATGGGCCAAAAATCTAGGCAGAAACTGACATGGTCATCATTGGCTTGATTCTCCCCAAAATTCTATCCATTATAAGAAAAACACCTCACCAAGGTCGAGTCATCATGGAGTTTGTTAGAAATGATATTGAAGAGTGATTTTCAATAGGTGAGACTCACCTCCCCTGGGGGGCGCCAAAGAGCCACTGCGGAGGCGTGACACACACAAACTAAACCATGACTGATCCCGGGACTGAACCAGGAGGATTAAACCAGGACTTAACTAGGACTAAACCAGGACTAAGTGTCGGGATGGGCCCAGAGGTGCGCCCACGTAGACCGTCGGGTGACCGTGGATGAAAGGACTGGTGCAGAGCTCCGCGTCCCACGGAGCTAAGCGCCGCCGTTGGCTGATCGCAATTTACGGACACCCTGCTCCACGGGCTCGGGGTTCTCTCTCTCACTCTCAAGTTCAAGATTAGTACTGGTTTTAGTCCTGGTTTAGTCCTGGTTTAGTCCTGGTTTAGTCCTGGTTTAGTCCTGGTTTTAATCCTGGTGTCCTACAAGAAGTTGCTAATTATGTGCTGCAAAACTTGTTTATGAGTGCACTTTCAAATAAAAAAAACAAGAAAAAAAGAAAATATAATATTAAATAAATAAATAAATATATATATATATATGTAATCATTTTTTATTGAAACTCATCATTGCCAAAAACAAAAGATGCATTTACTTCAAAGGTCTGTGTGGGGCACGGCAGGTGGATGGGATTTTGGGTTTACAAAGGTTTATTTATTTAATGTGTTCAGACGCTGTGCCAAGGCCACAACAACAACAACAAAAAAAGGAGGTGAGAAGTTCGATTTTAAAATAAAATCTATTTATGAACTAAATCACAAACAAAACATACACTGTTACTGCTTTTTGCCTTTGCACGACTCCTTATTTTTGACTCATGATACAAAGTCAGAGAACAGGATCTGACAAATAAGTGTCAAAGATACATTTTGAGCTCAATATTTTTCACAATATTTATTCATATGTTAAAGGAGGTCTCAAATAAACCCAAAATGACATTAACTCACTTTTGACCAAACCTCAAACAATATCGGAATCGGTATTGAGCATCGAGTTTAGTCCTTAGTATCAAAATCAAGTAGAAAATGTTTCAACACTAAACGAGAGTGAAATTAAATGATTTTAGGCCAGAACATCAAGGGTCGTCAGAGGAATTCATATGCAAGGTTCATCGCAAAATTCACGAGCAATTATTGAAGTAAACCTAATCACTATTGAGGTTAGAAATACAGAGCAAGGCCTTTGAGGAAATCATTATTCTAGTACATTCTTAAAGTGCTAATTGGGTTCATAGGAAAACTACTTTATTGAGAGCAGATTTAGCTTTGAGGTCTAATGGCCTGGTGGGGTTTTTGCAGTACTGTTACATCACTTGTGCTTTAATTGGGCTGGTTTTGTTTCCCACTGTATTCTGTCAAAAGAACCAAATTTATTCAATTACACGACAGCACCGTTCTCCCTCATGAGGCAACGCAGCTACAATATACAAAAATATATGGAAAACCCTCAATTGTTCTGTCTTTTTGAATGAATCCGTCACTAAACTTCACAAATCCAAGTGCGAAAATCAAATTCAGACCATTATTGATACTTTGCAGTGACGTCATGCTGGGGGTGTTCTACATGTATGCCTAGATGGAGTGTTCAGCTGTTACCATGGAGACACACCGCACATATTAGGGTCCGGTCAAGCGGTAACGGAGGGAAACAGGGGCAGATTTTTTACATTCAAATAGCTCTTATTCAGAAACTAGAGGGACTATTGAAATAAGTAAAGTATCAGAATGTAGGAAAGAGTTACACTCCAACAGGGTAAAGTTAAACCTGTGATATTCTTTCAAGTTGTTAACAATAAATTTAAAAATTCATGTCGGTAACGGAGGGAATGAAATATGCAGCACTTTTTGGGCAATAAATCCAAACAGTGATAACTCTTGGTTCTCACTTACATATCCTTAACAAACTGGTTTGAATATTTGCTTCATATAGTTTTCTACCATATGGTACAAGATTAGGTTGAAAAACCTCTTACTTTTTGACTCATGAGATTTTTTATTAAGAAAGGTCATGGTAACGGAGGGAAAAGTAACAGAGGGAAAATTGTACAAACAAGTAGAAGGTGCATGATTTTGCATAATTTGTTGCTTTTTTCTTCTGAATACTTTAATATTACTTCAAAATGAAAGGAAACTATTTCTATAAAACATGTCAGTCCTTCCAAGCAAATTTTTATCATTTAAAATTTTTTTTTTTTTTTTGAAAAATCACGTAACTTCATTAACAGTTCAAAGATCGAATAACACAAGATATGATGAAATACAGAAATGTATTTACATGATTTGCAGGTCTTTGAAATTTGGGAAATAATTTTTGTTCCATGTTTCATACATGGTCTGTTTAAAACATATGTAACTTTAGAACCAAAAATGGTACAGAAAAAAGGTCAACAGTTTCATAAACTAGAGTACATATGTATCTGTTCAATACATTTTTATATCAGATGCATTAACTTGAATTTTTGGCCTTGCTGTTTACTTCTGCTTGACCGGGCCCATTAGCAAAAAACGTTCAAAAAAGTTTTAGGATTGTCTAAAAACTACATTTTTAGGAGTCTGTGAACAATGCAAGAGTTCATGGTTCTGTTTAGGAGTTTGATTTTCAGTAAAAAGGTGAGAGTGACTAACGGAAAAACACTTTTGGCTAATGATGGTAATTCTGCGTGGTGAGAAACTTGTTTAACTGCACAAATCATCTCACCTTTTCAAAGTAAGTCAGCTCTTTCTGGTCAGATTGTGTTAAAACTAGTGCTGTCAAAATGATCGCGTTATAACCGAAAACAATTCGGCCTTAACGGTGATAATTTTTTAATCACAAACAAGCAGCACGGTGGCTCATTAAATAAATAAATAAATAAATAAATAATATATATAATATAAAAATATTAATAAAAAAAAACTAACAAACAAAATAAAATAAGTTTTTCATAAGCTGTGGTCACTGCTATTAACGTTAAAAAACTACAGAATCCGACTGTAAACAGGAAGCAAAACAATTTGTATGAAACTGAGAAGCCAAGTCAGGTGCGCTGATGTTACTCATACGAGGAAAACACGAAATAAACTCCGCTCCAAAACATACGGCGAATCCGCACTTACCTTCAATAAGAACTGTGACGACGACAGACGTTTTGGAGCCTCTCTTCAGGTTGTTCTCACTGCTCCTAGCTGTTGTTATACCCAGAAATTCACGGAGGAGCTTGGATCGCAGCAGGACTCATATCTGCCTCACTATTTAGTTAAAGGTTGTATAGAGGATTTTTTTAAGGGAAGAGAACTACAGTGACAGTTCTTTTTCAAATGTTCCTCCTCCACAGCTCCCTCAGTAGAAACATCTCCTCCCACCTCCTTACTCTAGAAATCACACGTTTACAGCCAGTGGGCGTTCGGAATTACAGTCGAAGTGACCGGTCTAGAAACAATTTAGCGACCTTCGTCTACTTGAGTCGCGCCATCGCTGGAAGGGATCTCCAAGAATCACCTCAGTTTGTCTTCGCTCCTTTTCCTCTTCTCTTCTTCTTTCAGCGATCTCGAAAACGGACTTTCTTTTCGTGGCGAACTGGTCGTGGATTCTCGTCCGCCGTTGCAACAAACTTTGTGCGAATTTGTGCGAAGCTACAGTTTAAAAAAGTCTCTAAGAACCGCCGCATAAACCACGTAATCCCAGCGAGTCAGTTACACTAGAAACGTAAGGAGTTTGATTGATGACCTAACAGCTAATAGAAAATGAGGTAGCCTTGTTTTCTATTGGCTGATGTTTATCTGGCCTCACCACGTCCACATTTGATAGATTTTCATTCTTTTTTTTTTTTGGTCATCATAATTACAAGGCTGCTGCATCTCTGTAATGTTATTTTAACCTATCATTGACAATCTGAAACAAAACAAAAATCCTCCATACAACCTTTAATAGATGTTTCTGCCGCTGGACTCTGCTGCGTGACATGTAAACAAACAGTGCCGTGTGATGATGTCCTCGCCCTTCGTACAGCAGCGTTGGGGCAGAAAAACATGGCTGCAAACATAATTGCAATTAAAAAAAAAAAAAAGAAAAACATTCCACAAAGCCTGTCCACTTTTCTGTGTTGATGAGAGCATTAAAATGATTCTTCAAGGTACAAATATGTGCGATTAATTTCAAGTTAACTATGACATTCCTGGGTAACACTTTATAATAATTACACCTTATTTAGCCTTTATAAAGCATGAACAAACTAAGACTTAATTAATAATGAACAAATACTTAACTAAGAGTCATTCAGGCTTAATAACTAGGTAACTGCTACCTTAATTAGCACTTAACTTGCACTTAATTAGCCTGTGCTGTAATTAGTTACTCACAATTATTTTATACTTACTTACCCATAAACTAACCATTTGTGTGTGTATTTGTAAATGCATATTTGGGTACAGATTTGAACATTTATTAATGGTTAGTAAGCCATGAGAGAAAGATTTACTAATACTGCAATGCAATGCTCATCCAAGCAGCTATTACCTGTTCGTCAAGTCCTTTCAAGAGCTTTTGTCGAGCTTTAATTAAGTATTTGTTCATTATTAATTAAGTCTTTGTTCATGCTTTATTGAGGCTAAACAAAGCGTAGTTATTATAAAGTGTTACCCATTCATGAGATTAATCGCGATCAAATACTTTAATCCAGGGGCGTCCAAACTTTTTTCATCAAGGGCCACATATCTAAACACAGACGAAGCAGAGGACCGATCGAGGGTCGTAGACTGGTGCTGGTGTAAAAAAATTATTTTTAATTGATGTAAGGTCATGAGGTTTGAAGGCCAAGAAAAATGTGTCTAGTAGTTTGGACATGCTCGATTGACAGCACTAGTTAAAACAAAGCTCAGATTAATTTGTCTAATTTGAGTAATAGAGTTTCAAACAGAGTAGTTCTTATATTTAGCATCACACCTCCAGGGAATACTGAAGACATCAGCTGCAAAGTATTAAATGTCTCAGTCTACAACAGGTCAAAAAGTTCGATATTGGCGCGAACGGATTCTACGAGGTGTTCAGGTTCTTGTCGTCAGCTCACAAAATCTCAAACTTTACAGCTACATTTACTAATAAAAATAACTATTGTACACAGAAAGATATGTTTGACAGAAATAGATAAGTTGAGCTTTTCATTTTCAGTTATTTGTTTTCTGTTGCACAAATAGACACTAAAGCTTCTGTAAGTTTGATTTTCACTGCACAAATAGAGCAATGTACTCGATGGAAAAGCTGTAGTTTCTCATTGCTAAGGGAAGGTAAGAAACACTTTATTATCCTCATTGGGAAATTTGTCACTTCTGTATTTGACCCGTCTGTCAGTGCTGCATTAGTAGACCAGGTTTAGACCATCAGCGATGTTCAGACCCAGGGATTTCCAGCAGGAGATCGCTTAAATGTCTGTGCCCGTGATGTAGAGGAGGGGCAGTGAGCAGCTGTTCTTCCTAAGATCCACTATTACCTCCTTTGTTTTTAAAGGATTCAAGCAGAGGTTGTTATGTCGGCACCGGGTCTCCAGCAGCTGTACCTCCTGTCTGTATGCTTGCTCATTGTTTTGTGAGATTAAACCCACAACAGGAGCGTCATCTGCAAATTTAACAATCTGACAGGACGGGTGGGAGACTAAACAGTCAAAACCTGATTATAACTGCACTGTTCCGCATTAACTGTATGTTTTTTTAAGTGTATTTAATTTTGTTTATGTTCTGTATTTCTTTATTGTTGTAAAGCGAGTGCAGTATAGTGTTTTTATGTGGTCATTTTGCAGCATTACAAAACAAAACAAAACAGACTACAACTCCATGGATCATCAAAAACATTTAGGCTGAAGTAAAAAGTATTTATAACGTCAAACCCTTTTAATTAATGACAGAATTCCAAGAAAGAAATGCATTGTAATGAACAGCAAGTTTGCATTTACAATTTCACTTACGACTTAATGTATGTATAAGAGACAAAAAACAATTAAAACTAACAAAATTTTATGCAAAATGTATTCATTTCAGAGCTCTGTATCTTTCAAAAGGCTGTCAAACTCAAATTCACAGGGCGCCAACATTAAAAACTGGGACTAAGTCGTGGGCCAAATTAAATATTTATTGAAAATTTTTAACTGCATTCTATCTGTTTTCTGTTCTTTCGAGATATGTAATGTTAAACCCTTTCTTATTAAAATAAATGTTTAATAATAGTTTTGCTTAAACATTGAATCCAGAACAAGCAGAATATAAAATAATAACATTTGGAATAAATAATATCTCTATAATATATCTGTAGGCGGCGGGCAGCTCTAATACATATTTGATGTGATCTCGCGGGCCAAATATAATTGTGTTGCGGTCCAAAGTTGGCCCCTGGGCCTGAGTTTGACATGTCTGCTTTACACTGTTTTTTAAAGGTTTCTACAGTGTTACTTTTTTTTTTTTTTTAAATCATCACTCAGATTGTATTTCTGTTCGAGGGGTTAGTCTATGGAACAATCACTTTTTTTTTTTTGTTTTTTTGTTCTTATCTTCATTTTTTTTTTTATCTTCATTTTTTATTATATGTTAACAGAGTATACAGCACGGGGCTTAGGACACAGCCTTGGGGAGAACCGGTGTTGAGAGTGGTTGGTCCCTGTTTGTAAGAGAGTCCAGGACCCAGTTGCACAGTGATGGTTGGTCAAAGTAGTTCCAGTTTGTTTGCCAGGGTCTGTGGTATGACGGTGTTGAATGCCGAGCTAAAGTCCAGAAAGAGAAGCTGGACTGTATGTGTCCTGCTTCACCGCCACTGTGTCATATTTAGACCAGTTCTCCCTGTACGTGAATTGATGGGAATCCACACTGTTGTCAATTGTGCCCTTTATATGTCATCACCAGACTTTCCAGACACTTCATGACTAGAGGTGTTAATGCCACAGGGCGATAGTCTTTCAAACAGGTCACAGTGGAAGTCTTCAGCTCCGGGATAACAGAGGCACTTAGTGAGTCAGTATTGACTGGTGTTGTAGCCAAGCCTGAACTAAACAAGACAGAGGCCAGTCTGAGACATCAGGGTCCCGAGACCAGGTCAAGACCAAAACTTTTGAAGGCCGAGATAGAGACAAGACCAAGACCACGGCCCATCGAGATCAGCTTTGTCATTTCCTACATTTATTTTGTATTTTACCATTATTTTGGCACATACAGATTAGGGATGGGCATTCGATGAAATTTTCTTCATCGATCGTCGGAAGAATTAACGATCGATTATCGATTAATCATTAATGTTTTTATATTAAAATGATCATCATTATTATTACTATCTGCACTACTAATCTGCATAAATAAATTCAACTTTACGACATATAAACCGTAACGACTTTAGAGCCACATCAATCCGTTTGAGATTATAATGTGTTTAATTCAGTTTTGCGCAACTCTCACAGAAACGAAACTTAAAACCGCATCGCTAATTTGTATAAACTACAGCTCTTGTGTCGCTGATGCGGTCAATTTCTGTCGGATTAAAAGACATGACTCAATGGAATACAGGTTAGTGTGACCATATTTGCGTTTGTTAAAACCAGGACACCGTACGGGGGGAGGGAGGTGGGGACTCGTCATCGACATTGCGCGACTCTCACCTGGTAAAACTTTTTCCCACTGGACACCGAAACATATGTGCTGCTTTGTACAATGTGCACATGGACTCACACTTGTCCCGAACGCAACGGAAAGCGTGGAATTTCTTGTACAAATAATCGTTAAATACGCATTTGCGCTTGGTACGCTGCAGACTGACCCACTGTTTGTGTCTCGCTCCTTCTGAGTGCAGAGAGACACATGTACAGACCCTGTTTGGTCACAGCAACCTACATTCGGTTTGTCGATTAAAATGAACGTAATCGATGAAATTCTTAATGATCAATTATCGATTAATCGACTAATCATGCCCATCCCTAATATAGATCAATGTTTTTTATAAATCTATTGCCATTTGATCTGATTTATGTTCATTTAAGATAAAAACTAGAAAAGCACTCAGAGAGCGCAGACCTCCGCCAAGGACTACAGTCCCCCTCATATTAATTGTGTTTTCCATAAATATTTGTCTCGTATCTTTCAATTTGGAATATGAAAGAGGATCCCATTGTCCATCCCTGAGTCAAATTTCATGGGGTTTGGTCAATAATTAACCGAGATATTGAGAGACAAAATTTTTGGCCCCATTTACCACAATGTTAACTAAAATTTCAAAGTGATCCAGAATCCAGGATTTCTTCCGGATCACCCCCAAAATGAAATCAGTTCTTCCTTTTCACATTTCCAACAAATCCTGAAAATTTCATCAAAATCGGTCCATAACTTTTTGAGTTATGTTGCTAACAGACAAACAAACAAACAAACAAACAGACAAACGCCGGCAAAAACATAACCTCCTTGGCGGAGGTAATAAGCCAAGCAAACTGTTCTGCACTGTTCTACACTTTTTTGGACCCTCACCCACAGTTTGAGAATCCCTTTTTTCATCCCTCTTCCACTAGAACTTTACAGAAAACAACTTCAAAGTTAATCAAATGTTTTTTTTCAAGTTCATAACAATTACATTTACATGATCTTACTGGTTTTGCAGTGATATTTAGCAGCATCTGAACATTTCCTGATCGTAATGAAATATGACTCGAAGAGTGTCAGACCTCGAGTCAGAGACAAGACAGAGACCAAACCCCTTCAAAACCGAGACAAGACCGAGTCCAAATGTGCTGGAGTCTGAGACGAGACCAAGACCTTAAAAAAAGCCATTTCAGGGGCAGTCTCGAGACCAAGGCCAGTTTTGAGTACTACAACACTAGTATTGACTCCAAAATCTGTACACACACTTCATGGGACTTATGGTGTACTAGTACGTCTTATATTATTAGAACTATAACATGATTTAAAGTTAACATATGGATTAAAATAGAGTTTAAGTTAAGGTCAAGCAAGAAATAAGTATGAAAACCCAATATGTGTGTATATGTGTTTGTGTGCAATGACAAATACAGCAGGGGGGGTAAATTAACCCAGGTAAGAATGGTTATTAATCTAGATCAACATCTGAATCTTCACCGCAAAAAAAGTGGATTATCTGAAATGACTTTTAGTGGAAGATCCATCTTGATTTAAATAGTTGTGACTTGTTTAGAATTCTTTACTCTATTTAATGTTATAAGATGTCTAAAACTTGTTTGAATGCATTACTTCTAATTTCAAGCCAAATTATTTACCAATTTGGTAATGCCACTTTTCTCATTTCAAGCTCATTTATTTTAGGACCAGAAATGTCATGAAACTATTTGCTATGTCATATAAGCAATTAAATCTAGTCAGAACCGCTCAAATCCAGATGATTGTATTAAATCTGCGCCACTGCTCCTGACAGGTTCGCCCAGCAACAGCGAAGGTTCAAAAACGGACGACCATGTCACTAGCGCAGAGAGTTTCAGCTCTGAATTTTTTGGATCAGTTCAAGAGTCGTTCAAATTATTGTCTCTGTTTATATTTATTTATACGACTGAAGCTAATGTGATTTTAACTACAAACTCATCACAGAGAAATGACCAAGGCCAACAACACCGGATGACAGATGCAAGTATGCAAAAAACAGGTGCATATCAAGGTCCTGAGAGGGCAGATATTTCATAGAAAAAAAAAAAAAAAAACCTGAGGCACTCTATTTTTGAAGTTTTCTTTATATACGCCAACGTGCTTCAACTCACACAGGAGTCATTTACCCTTTGAAATGACAATCTAAATAAAATGTTGCAGTATTATAATAATTTTTAAAACTATTCAGGGTTCCCACAGTCATGGAAATCCATGGAAATTGAAAATGTCATATTCTAGGCCTGGAAAAGTCATGGAATTTTGTAAATTCAATGAAAGGTTTGGAAAAGTCATGGAATTTTAGTATCTCTTTCACACAACTACAGCGTTCTGTTAAGTTCTCATTAGCCTATTATGATTATTTCTGAAAGTCTGCAGCTTTTATTTAAAACAATAAATGCACTGACAGGATTTTGAATGTTAAAATCTATAACACCAAAGCATAAGCTGAGTGGAAAAGATTAACCTTTCATATTTAGTCCTAAATGTATGATCAATTTTACACATGTAGAGTAGCCTGATTTATCAGCCGGTTTCACTTCGTAGAAACCGTCTGACCTCGCAGTGTTAGAATTCGTTCGCTCGACAGTAGGTGAGTACTTTTTATCTTTTAACCAATCGCTGCTCTTTGGTCGTGATGTATGTAATGTGTCGCTAACGGGGCGAACTGATATTTAAAGCTTTTTCCAAATCCCGTAGGGCAAAGGGCAATAACGTCTTTCCCCTTGATAAAATTCACCAAACATTCTCAGTCTCAGTCCTGGTCTCAGTCCTGATTTTGTCCCAGTCTGATCCCAGTCTCAGTCCCGGTCACAGTCTTGGTCCTGGTCCTGGTCTCATTCCTGGTCTCAGTCCCGGTCTTGGTCCCAGTCTGGTCTCAGTCCTGGTCTGACCTCGCAGCAATAGATGAACTTTATTCGGTGGTAGGCGGGTACTTTTTTATTTAACCAGTCACACCTTTTTTGGTCGTGACGTATGTAATGCACCACTAACGGGGCTAAACGGTAAATTAAGCTTTTCCCAAATCCAGTAGGAAGAAGGACAAAAACGTCTTTCCCCTTGATAAAACTCACCAAACATTCTCTTTGTTCCGGCTTTAAATCCTTGATCTCGGGAATCGTTGACAACACTGAATGTATGGCTCTTTGCTGATTGGCTGGTGCCCGAACTTGCACTTCCGGGGTTTTTGCGAACCATCTAGTGTATTCTGATTCCTGACCTAGTCGCTGGAGTGAAATGAAATGGAGTGGAGGCACTAGGTGGCGCCAGCCTGGCTACCTGTAAAGTCAGTTAGGTCATGAAAAAGTCATGGAAAAGATTTGAAATTTAGTCAGTGAAAAAGAGTGGGAACCCTGACTATTACTAAGTTTCCAAACTTTCCAAATGCTGTTCTGCGTTTGGGGATCCTGCACTCACTGCGCACAGTGGATCGAGCAGCTCAGGAGGTGGTTTCAGAGAACAAACTGTTTCCCCAAGCTTGAGACTGTAATGCCATCTGAGAAAGACTTGTTAAACAGCACAAATCAGCTCGCCTTTTGTAGTTGTTTAGGGTCCAATTCTGTTAAAACGAAGCGCAGATTTAAGTTTAACTAGAGTAACATCTTCAGACAGATAGTGCCTCCAGTTAGCATCACATCCCCAGGGAATGTTGATGGCTTTATTTTTAGTACTTTTATTTTATTCTTACCTCTCTCAGACACTCCAAGTCTTCCTGATCTCATCTCAACCTTTCTGCTAATAGTGAACAATGTCCTCCTTGTGTCCTTTTGCTCTGATTGGTCTAATTCCTCGCTCCCTCCTCGTGTGAAGCGCTGGAGTTCACCCCGAAGTGGATTGATTTAGCCTTTGTTTAACCCGCTCTGTCCCATTGGAATCACTAATCTCTTCAACATTTGAGACCACACTCGAAACTGGCAGCGGCGCAGCGTTGCAAAAAAATAAAAGAGAGATTTGTTCCAATCTTATCGAAATCACACTGAGGGCAGTCTGCGTTTCACTGATAGAGCAAAAATGTTTACAGCGTCGTCCTGCAATCGCCAAAGGGCCCGAATTACACTATTTTCTGATCGATGTTATAATGTTGTTTACTCATCGCACACAGACCTGGAGTTGTTTTGTTTCGTTCACGCGTGTTTAACACACAAACCCTGCATGTTTAGACTCATGTTTAGGAGTTCTTCTCTCAAAACTCCTCGAGATGTCATGTGGTAATACATTAAGTGCTCCACTATGTTTTTAAAGTCCACACACCTTCACTAGAATCATTTGGATGATTTGGAAAACTTGAAAACTGCTGCTTTTGAGTTTTGGAGATGTAGACAGACTAATAATAAAGGGTTATGAAACAAAACACAACTCCAGGTCTGTTTTTGAGGAGATAACAACATTATAATTTGTCTTAAATGTCCTACCATTGCACAATTCACTCTATCTCTTCAAAAACAGACCTGGAGTTGTGCTTTGTTTCAGTAAATCTTTATTATTAGTCTGTCTACATCTCCAAAAAGAAGTTTTCAAGATAACATCTACCTGAACTTCTTGGGTTATTTTTAAAAGACAATACAGTGAAGTGTGTTTACCTTGTTGACATGATTTTTCAGATTACTACTGCGACAACACATCATCAGTAGGGTAAAACTAACCTGTCTGGTCTAAACCCAGCTCACGTTCCCTATTAGTGGGTGACGTGTCGTATATCAGCTGTTGTTACTTCCTGTAGGCGAGGTCAGCCTGATGGACCTGCAGACTGACCACGCCTCCCGTCGCTCGGTGTTCTCTGGAGGAGGGTGTCCCAGGTGTGTGAAAGGAGGAACGTGCCATGATCACAGTTAACGCTGTCTGTGCCTGTTTCCTGATTTCACCGTCCTCCCTGATCCAGCGTTTGAACTTGTAGGTTTCTGATCCAATGACCCGAGCCTCATCCCAATCCATAATGTGGTTATTTCTTTTACAATGCTCTTATGTGGCGGATTTTAGGTTTTCCTGTTCTACTTTGTCTTTTTTCTGTTCTGCTGCGTCTCCGTGATGTTTCCTTTTCACATTCCTTTTGGCGTTTGTTGGTCAGTCTGAGCGTCAGGCTGACCACGTCTACAGGAAGTAACAACAGCCACCACCATAGATCTATTAAAATAACTGGATAGGGTGTTGCTGCTTGTAGCTGCCTCCAGTTTGACGTAGTGGTCACTCACTGGAACTTCAATGGAAAAAATCCCATAGGCTGAGAAAGGATTTTTCTCATAGAGCTGAATGTAATCACAAACGTGTTCGGCTGACAGGGCACCTACAACTTTCAAAAATGTCAGATTTTGTGGCAACTTTTACCTATTTTTATATCATAAACTTTTTCTCAGCTTTAAATTCTTCAGTTGTCTTTAAAAAACGCTTATTGTTAGCTCCGACTCTAGCTCCTCTCTCTCTGATTGGTCAAAGCGATCACCTGATACATAAGGCCGTGCACCGTGTGTGCGCTCACGTGCATTGACGTGCTCAATCGGCCCACAGACGAAACTACCACACCAGGCTAAAGGCTAATCTAGAGTCATGCACCATTGACTTTAATGGGTGGCCATTTTTAAAGCCCTGGGCTTGGTGACCACCAACACCTGTGACATTTCTGAAGATGGCTTGCAGCTAGCAGCCGAAACATGTCAACAAGGTAAATAAACTTTACTACATTGTCTTTAACTTCTTGGGTTCTTAGTTAAAGTACATAAGAAGACAAAATGAACATTTACCTTTTACCTTTAGTTCAGTATAAATTGGCAATTCCAGGGCTGAAATTACCCAAATGATTCTCGTGAAAGTGTGTGGAGTTTAAAGACACAGTGGAGCACTTCCTGTATTATCACCAGATGACATCACAAGGTGGAACAGTGTTTTCTGTCAGCCTAAATCTGCAGGGTTTGTGTGTTAAACATGTGAGAATGAAACTAAACACAACTCCAGGTGTGTTTGTGATGAGGAAACATTAAAACATAGTTCAGAAAACGGTGTAAAGAGATCATTTTGTGTAATGTAGGACCTTTTAAATATTTTCCTAGATTTAGATTTTTCGTGTTTTATCATAGCGTGTTATTTATAGCCCATCACTTTACCTGCAGCGAGGTTAAATTTCCATCGCCATATCTCCAGAGACTTTGTGCGTGTTGATGCCATCCCTGCTCCTCGCGGTCCAGTCTGTTCCAAGGTCAGTTTGGCCAGGGTTTGGTTTTGACCCGGTCCACAGCTGGCACAGACCCATTCCAGATGGTACCCCTGGAGTCACATGATCCTGGTCTGATGGTTCTGGAGGAGAGGACGGCACAGGTGACATTCAGGGGCTAACTTTGGAAAGGGGCAGGTTCATTCAGAATTCAGAAACGTTTTTTGAATAATAGAAAGCCAAGTTTGGTTAGTACTGTTTTTTTAGACATGGAAATTATCTGCAATGTTTTTACTGACCATTTTGCTTTAGTAACAGTGTTGGAAGTAACGAGTTATAAAAGTAGCAAAAAATTACTGTAATGCATTTATTTTTTTCTGTAACACAGTAATATAAGGCATTACATAGAAAAAAAAATGTATACTTGGATTAAAGTTGTGGGTTTTTCGTTTTTCTTCATACAAATTTGCTAAAATCACAGTGATATCAGCAGCTGTGAAACGCCATCGTTACGGTTCCGAGGGTCGGGATGGGCCCAGAGGTGCACGCACGTAGACCATCGGGTAACCGCGGGCGAAAGGACCAGCAAAGAACTCCACGCTCCACGGGGATAATCGCAGCTGACGCCCGATTGTGCTTTGCGGACGCCCTGCTCCACAGGATTAGAGAATCCTAGATTCCAAGTCCTAGTCCAAGATTAGTCCTGGTTTGAATGTGGTTTAGTTCTGGTTTAGACCTGGTTCAGTCCTGGTTGAGCTCTGGTTTAGTTCTGGTTCTGGCCTGGTTCAGTCCTCGGTTCAGTCCTCAGTTCAGTCCTGGTTTAGTCCTGGTTTAGACTTGGTTTAGTCCTGGTTCAGTCCTTGGTTGAGACCTGGTTTAGTCCTGGTTCAGTCCTTGGTTGAGACCTGGTTTAGTCCTGGTTCAGTCCTTGGTTCAGTCTTGGTTTAGTACTGGTTTAGACCTGGTTTAGTCCTGGTTTAGTCCTGGTTTAGACCTGGTTCAGTCCTTGGTTGAGGCTTGGTTTAGTCCTGGTTTAGTCCTGGTTCAGTCCTTGGTTCAGTCTTGGTTTAGTCCTGATTTAGCCCTGGTTTAGTCCTGGTTCAGTCCACATACCACACACACCAAGTAAGTGCTTTCAGGGGCATCACGGCGCAGTCGATCGCTCTTAGTCGCACCACTCACTTTTCTTCCTGAGAAGCTGAGAAGCCGATGCCAGCGATTTTTAATAATAATAATAATATTCTTGTATGCCTTAGCAGCTAGGTTTGTTCAGAAAAGTTAAAAAAAAAAAAAAAAAAAAAAAGAGTTCTCAGAATTGACAAACTGCACTGAAAAGTGTTTTTCTTGTTGTGTGTACTGTTTTCTGGTGACTGTTTTTGACAGTTTTGAGATTGACTGTTTTTGAGATTCTCATTTTTATATCAAACAGGATCACATTAATGCCCTGGCAGTGGCAGTTTAGTTTGATTTGTTTTTTTCAATTGGGATTTACACTGAATACTTTATTTTACTGCTGTTGATCATGTGCAATCTGACTTAATGAATTAAATCCAAAAGTAAATTGTAGGAACTGACAAGCTGCACGGAAATGGGTTCTTTTTTTGAGTAAGATTCTCAAAAGGAAGAAATATAAACATGGACTTGAAAGACTAGTGCCCCACTCCAGTATAAAGAAATGCTTTTTGTACAACAGGTGTGTGGCACTTCGATTTACATTTCCAATATAAATCACTATACACTACTTTTAAATTCATTCATTGGTTTTGTGTATAACGTGATTAATCACAGAAACTCATACGATTAAGATTTTTTATTTTTTATATATATATATATTTTTTTTTATTTTTACCCAGCCCCAATTAAAAAGTGTAATACTGTTTTTATGGAACATTCAAAGCAATAAGAGCCGGAGACGAGCAGGTGGCCGACCATCCATCTGAAAGGTTACACGGCGCACATAGTATTACTTTTTCAGCATTCGATTTGGTCAACTCTTAACACGAGAGCAAATCCATGGTGTTGTGAAAGCCTCGTAATACCCCCCTCTCTGCTGTAGCTGAGGTATGTTTCAGCCATTGTGTTTGGTGAACAAAGCTAAACAAAGACGTATTTGCCGGATTCCCAACAATGCCTTTTCTACTGAATGTAGACACAGCCAGTCAATACTTCATGCAATCATATTTACACAATGATACAAAGCAGCTTCATGTCAAACGTCAATAGATCAATATTTATGGCCAGCTCTTTGTGTCAGCTCTCATACGCCATTGTGTGTTTTACTGCTCACCCAGAGCCCAAAGGAAACACAATAACTCATAATCTCACCGCTGCTAGAAGGTACAGAAAATACTCGTGTCCTCCTGCTGGTGTTATGAACTTCAAGGGTCGATATCACGCTATTTTCTGATCTATGTTATACTCCTTCCTCTTTATGAACCTACCTGGAGTTGTGTTTTGTTTGTTTGTTCCACATTGTGATGCCATGTGGTAATACAAGAAGTTTTTGAACTCCAGACTAGGGATGGTCATTCGATTAAATGTTAAAATGATCATTATTATTATTACTATTACTAATCTGCATAAATAAACTCAACTTTACAACATATAAACCACAAACACTATAGAGCCACATCAGCCCGTTTGACATTATAATGTGTTTAATGCAGCTTTGACACATTTAAACTTAAAACCGCATGACTGTTCTGTGCGTATTTCATGAAATGGAGATGGTTTCATGTTTTCAGAGATCATACGTATGCAGGTTTATTCATACGTACTCACTTTATTTATGTTGGTCCCTTTATTTATTATTTATGTACATATGGTATTGTCAGCATTAATCAATCAACAAAAACTGTTGCTGTCAT
Source organism: Boleophthalmus pectinirostris (assembly GCF_026225935.1). Lineage (NCBI taxonomy): Eukaryota > Metazoa > Chordata > Actinopteri > Gobiiformes > Gobiidae > Boleophthalmus > Boleophthalmus pectinirostris. The sequence goes on from NW_026571473.1 coordinate 34,599,889, forward strand.
TTGAAGAACTTAACACATTTAGAGTAATTTAGCAAATATGTAAATGGTTAATCCATGGTTAATTCAAATACTGATCTGAATTAATGAGGATGAAATCAATGGCCCATATTTGTCAATATCCTGGAGAGAAGTGGGTGTAGATTTGTCCATACAGTAGAGGGTGAATGTTTTTTATGAAGTTCTGATCCTGCTGAACGTACGAGAAATCTGAATAAAACATTTTCAGAGATCAGACGTGTGCAGGTTTAGCGCAGCCACTTCACTCACTTTATTTATGTTGGTGACTTTATTTATTTTGGCTCCTGTTGTGATGAAAAGACTGAAAAGTGTTTGTCTTTTGGACACATGCGCACTCAACTTTATGTTGCAGTAACCGGGATACTGCGTGTACATGCACCATGACGAAACCGGGATGCTCAAAAAACCCGATCATACCTGGAACACTGATGTGCATGTAAACACACTGAGTATTATAGTGATATAGGAGGTGCTAGAGCCCAAACGTGGGACTGTTAGGCATAACTCCAGTGTTTGTGTTGTCAGACTCAGCCTCGTCTCCTTAGACTACGCACAGCAACCTACATTATAAACATACTTATTACTTCCGTTTCATCAGCATTCCAGATCATGTTACTCTCGTCAGAATGTTTCTCAGTGGCCTGTTCAGATTTGACAAAAAAGCTCCACATTTGCAGGGTTAAAGCTTGCGGCTTCTGACTCATGGACAGGTTGGGCTTTGGCTTCATGAACAAAGGGAACCAGTCCGGCCCCACCATCTGCTTCTCCACCAGAGTTTGTGGGGTTTTGAAGTTGAATACTGAAATGAGTTGATAATAGAATTTTCTGACTTTTTTTGTTTTTCAACATTTATCAGAGATCTACAGTAGTAATCTCATGCTGGCGATCCAGCTTTTTCTGTTCCAATACTGATGTCAATAGTTTGGCTTTGGCCAATACCAGATATCAACCGTTACTAGGGCAGAGACTGAAAATATAATTGACTTCCTTTATTTATGTGTCTCATAATAGGGAAATTACAGAGCCAGGCTGGTGCCACCTCATTTCTCTCCAGCGACTAGGTCAGGAATCAAATACACTAGACGGTTTGCAAAAACGCCAGAAATACAAGTTTGGGCACCAGTCAATCAGCGAAGAGTCATATATTCTGTTTTGGCAACCATTCCTGAGATCAAGGATTTAAAGCTGGAACAAAGAGATTGTTTGGTGAATTTTATCAAGGGGAAAGACGTTATTGCCCTTCTTCCTACAGGATTTGGGAAAAGTTAGATATACCGGTTAGCCCTGTTAGTGGCACATTACATATGCAATAGCAGAGATTGGTTAAATGAAAAAAGTACCCGCCTACCGTCGAGCAAACGAATACTAACGTTGCGAGGTCAGACGGTTTCTACAAAGTGAAACCAGCTGATGAATCAGGCAAGACATTACAGTGTGGCAGCACAAAGTCCAAGTTCAAGAGCTGCATAAATAACTCTTATGCGCTTATCAATTGACATACAACCTAACACAACACTGTGGCAGCCGAGTTAAGCAGCTACACAACACAGGTACAATAAGTGTCTGTGACTGTGCTTCTGAACAGAGCAGCATATGGACATGAATAAAAAGCAGCTAAAGTGACTTCTCAAGTGAATTATAGCAGTGGTGATTCAGCATTGTTCATTGTACAGTCTGACAGTGCAGACCTGTGGAACCTCTTATTTACACCGCGAGGGTGGATGAGTCTGTCACTGAAGCTGCTCTGCAAAATCAGAACATTTGCTTAATTATATGTAATGAGTCGGTTGCATCTGTTACAAGCATCTCCACCACTGTCAGCTGTTATCAATCTGACTATATTAGCATATCGGGATGACACGAGCACCACATTTAGTCCAGGAAGCAGCATTTTTATCTGTATATATATTTTAGGAGGCCTTATGTACACTTGTAAAAGCCCAAAACACAAAGCTTTTAACCACAAACCTGTCAGAGAGCATATATGTTATTAGGTTCTTTTTTCAGACCAAGAGTTTGTTTTCATACCTGACAGTTTCGACTGCTCCCTGCGGTCTTCCTCAGAGTCAAGTGATGTTGCTGTGACGTGTTGCTCAGCTGATTTAAACAGGTTTTGGCGCCGTCTTCCTACCGGTGGAGGCAGGACGACAGCGCCATCTGCAGTCCGACTTCCTCAGGACAGTATCCCAGGTGTGTGAGAGTACACACACACCACCTAAACACAATAGACAGCACTGGAAACATCCAATTCACACACGAAGAAGAAACAATACAATACATTTTCTGGACATGAACATTACACACAGAGAAGATGGCAGCATAAAAATAAAAATACACAGAAAACCAATCCGTGTATCATTCGTTCATTCGTTTTTCAATATAAAACCAAAAATAAGAAAACGAAAAAAACAACAGTTTTCTTCGTTATTTGTCTCCAAAACCAAAATGAAAAAACGGATAACGATTCGTTTTTTCAGTTTTCGATTTTGTGTTTAAATGAAGAATGGAAAAAACGGATAACGGCCGTTTCTCGTTTACGTGACTTCCGTGACTGCGATGCTGAGAGACGCAGCAGCTTTGTAATTATGATGACCAAAAAAAAAAAAAGAATGAAAATCCATCAACTGTAGACGTGTTGAGGCCAGATAAACATCAGCCAATAGAAAACGAGGCTCCCTCTTTTTCTATTGGCTGTTAGGTCGTCAATCAAACTCCCTACGTTTCTAGTGTAACTGACTCGTTGTCGCGCGGGGATTTCGTGGTGTATGGGGTGGTTCTTAGAGGCTTTTTCAAACTGTAGCTTCGTCGCAATTCGCACAGAGTTTGTCGCGACAACGGTGGACGAGAATCCACGACCGGTTCGCCGCCAAAGAAAGTCAGTTTTCTGAAAGAAGAAGAGAAGGAGAAAAGGAGCGAAGGCAAACTGAGATGATTCTTGGAGATTCCTTGCAGCGATGGCGCGACTGAAGCAGACGAAGGGTCTAAAAACTGAAGACGCGTCAGTCGCTAAATTATTTCTAGACAGGAAACTTCAACGGTAATTCTGAACTGGCTGTAAACAAACGTGATTTCTAGAGTAAAGAGACGGGACGAGATGTTTCTACTGAGGGAGCTGTGGAGGAGGAAGGTGGTGTCACACATGCACAACATTTGAAAAATTATTTCTCTTCCCTTAAAATATCCTCTATACAACCTTTAAGTCACGTAAGTCATACATGGCATCATTTATTTAAACTGACAATTAGCATTAAAAAGGTTCTTCACACGCATTCGGTTATTTAAGCACTTATCATGTCCCTGCCTTCAGATGATAAGCAAATATTGGCAGTGAGGTCACAACAGGGAAACAAATAAGGCACATCCATCCACCAGATGTCATGACAAGCACTGAGTCTCATGCAGACCTCTGTACCATTTGCTTCTTACAAACACAGTTCTCTCTCGCACCCGTGCTGTACGAAATAACAAATTGTACTTTTCTACATTACCAAACTCTTGGTCTCAAAAAAGAACCTAATAACATAAATTACTGGAAGACCAAATGAACCTCACTGGACTCAGTTTAGACGTTTTAAGCAGTGATTTTTTTCTCACTAAAATGTTCAAATAAACCATTATGTGTGTTCTTCACGCAGCTGATTGACCAAGACAAAAGACGGGCCTGTGATTGAGATTTAAGGCCGATAACTGATGCATTAAGGCGAGACACTATCTTATTTAGTATTTGAGTAAAACAGAAAAAAAAACGCCTCCATCCATCCATTTTCTTCCACTTATCCAGGGGCAGCAGTCTAAGCAGGGACTCCCAGACTTCCTTCACCCTGGACACTTCCTCCAGCTCCTCCGCGGGACCCTGAGGCGTTCCCAGGCCAGCCGAGAGACATAGCCCCTCCAGTGTGTCCTGGGTCTTCCCCGGGGCCACCTCCCAGTGGGACACGCCCGGAACTGGACAAGAATGCCTAAAAATTATAATTTCACGGCTTTTTTTTTTTTTTTTGTTAAAACTTGAATTAACTCAGAATTGGAATTAGACATTAAAAACATAAAATAAATAAATCCTCCTGTGCGTTTCATCAAAATCTTGTAAATTTCGGTGTGTGTAGGTTCTACTTTAACCCCTGATCCTTATGGCCCTATGAAGTTACAATGTCCCATATAAATCTATGAACACAAGTTGATTAAATTGAATATTAAATCATCTTTCAGTGCAGAATGGATAATTTTGTTTTGTCTGCATGAACGGCTTTTTTGCTAAAACACCAAACTGGCCAAAAAACTGAAAAAAACAAAAACAAAAAACTGTAGTGTCTCACCTTAAAAAATGCCAATATCGGCCCCATCCTCAGAATCACCGTTTTGCAAAACAAATCTGCATTAAAATCAACTTTCAGTTCTGAAGATCGCTGTGTTTGAACAAGGGGGGAGCGGATTATTATATGCAAATGCAAACACATGAAAAGTGTTTGTACCAGAAGAAATGCCACTGCTGCTCTGAATGCTCCCTAGCCAGACTGGCGCCACCTAGTGCCTCTGCTCAGTTTCATTTCTCTCTAGCAACTAGGTCAGGAATCAGAATACACTAGACGGTTTCAAGAACCCCGGAAAAGCGAGTTCGGGCACCAGCCAATCAGCGAAGAGCCATATATTCTGTGTTGGCAACGATTCCCGAGATCGAGGATTTAAAGCCGGAACAAAGAGAATGTTTGGTGAGTTTTATCAAGGGGAAAGACGTTTTTGTCCTTCTTCCTACTGGATTTGGGAAAAGCTTAATTTACCGTTTAGCCCCGTTAGTGGTGCATTACATACGTCACGACCAAAAAAGGTGTGACTGGTTAAATAAAAAAGTACCCGCCTACCACCGAATAAAGTTCATCTATTGCTGCGAGGTCAGACCAGGACTGAGACCAGACTGGGACCAAGACTGTGACCGGGACTGAGACTGGGATCAGACTGGGACAAAATCAGGACTGAGACCAGGACTGAGACCGGGACTGAGACCAGACTGGGACCAAGACCGGGACTGAGACCAGGACTGAGACAGGACCAGGACCAAGACTGCGACCGGGACTGAGACTGGAATCAGACCGGGACAAATTCAGGACTGAGACCAGAACTGAGACCAGACTGGGACCAGACCGGGACTGAGACCAGGACTGAGACCGGGACCAGACTCGGACTGAGACCAGGACTGAGACCGGACCAAGACTGTGACCGGGACTGAGACCAGGATCAGACCAGGACAAAATCAGGACTGAGACCAGGACTGAGACCAGGACTGAGACCGGGACCAGACTGGGACAGAGACCGGGACCAGACCAGAACAGAGAAAATACCAGGACTGAAACCAGGAGCGAGACCTGGACCAAGACCAGACCAGAACTGAGACCAGGTCAGACAGTTTCCACAAAGTAAAACCGGCTGATGAATCAGGCTAAATGCTTCCATCATCTTCATAGCAAAACATAAACACTGGTCAAACTTTTGGCACATCAGCTCCTAAAACTCAGTTTATCTCACTTTACACGCAAAGGCCAAACTGTAGTTTTCCAGAATCTCCACTGTAGTTTTTAGAAAGATTTGTTTTCAGAGAGTGAATTTGCCATTTGCCTGAAAAAGACGGGTATAAACAAAGGGAAATATCTCCATATTTACGTATAAACAGGCCCTTAGAATGCTCAGAATACATAAGTGAAGTGAGAAATAACTTTGGATCAACTTTGTGAACCTTTTAAAATGAAATAGTTGTTTTTCACATTTCTAAGACAGTAAAAATCAAGTTACTGGCGCTTTAATCTTTACTAGGGTGAAGTCATTTAAGAGAATAACAGGTGGAGATCTCGATGAATTCCACATCACTAGCCACATTTTGATTGTAATATATTTCCAATGCCCGGGACAGTTTGCTGACTCACAAATACTGCAGAACAACGCTTCTGAATTGGCAATTTGGAGCAGTGTCAACCTCCTCTGCGGCTTTTTTACAACCCTGACAATATCTTTCAAAGCGGCTATCAAGTATCTCCGAGAGGAACAGGTGGCGGCGGTGTTTTATGCCGTACGTCGTTCACACTTCATAGATAAAGGAAAGAATAACAGTGTAAGAAAATGGACGCACTGTTCTAGAACGAGAGAAGGACAAAATCTGAATTCCTACGAGTGGTGGCGAAAGCTGTCACGGGATCCCGGCGAAACTTATGTCGGCAATTTTGTGGTTTTATGTTGCAATATAAGAAGCTATTTTGGTGATAATGGAAAATAAATCTTGGTTATGAAATATTCAGACTGTCTTTTGGGTGGATTTGAAACGGCTTTAAGAATGGAAATGGAAAGATAGAAATGGGTAATATTGTGGTGGACGCTTTGACCGATTTAAAATAAAAATCGCCAAAGATTAACCTAAGCTCGCCATCTGAAATATACAAGGGGAGAGAGATTTCATGGTTTCTTTTTTTTATTGATTTGTAAAGAGACGCAGCATAATAAAAAAGTCCAGAATCTGTGTGTTATTCGGTCATTTGTTTTTTTCAAAATAAAACCAAAAAGAAGAAAATGAAAAAACAACTACAGTATTTTCTTATTATTTGTCTCCAAAACCAATATGAAAAAATGGTTAATGATGTGTTGTTGTTTTTTAAAGCCGTTTCCCGTTTCCGTGACTTAAACTGCGATGCTGAACTTTTGCGCCGCATACGGACTGAACCAGGATTAAAACAAGACTAAACCGGGTCTAAACCAGGTCTAAACGAAGACTGAACCAGGAGTGAGTGTTGGGACGGGCCCAGAGGTGCACCTGTGTAGACTGTCGGGTGATCAGACTGAGACCAGGATCAGGACTGAGACCGAGACTGAGACTGGGACCAGACTGGGACTGAGACGGGGACCAGATTGGGACTGAGATCGGGACTGAAACTGTGGCTGAGACCGGGCCAAGATCAGGATTTAGCCCAGGACCAGACCAGGACTGAGACTAAGACTGAGACAGGGACCAGGACTAAGACTGGGACTGAGACCGGGATCAGACCGGGACAAGATCAGGACTGAGACCAGGACTGAGACGGACCAGACCAGGACCACACCAGTACTGAGACCAGAACCAGACCAGGACCAGATCGGGACAAAACCAGGACTTGGACTGGGACAGAGACCGTTACCAGACCAGAACTGAGATCAAGACCAGGACTGAGACCAGGAGCGAGACCCGGAGCGAGACTGGGACCATACCAGAACTGAGACCAGGACCAAGACTTAGACCAGGACTTAGACTGGGACAGAGACCGGGACCAGACCAGGACTGAGACCAGGACCAAAACTTAAACCAGGACTTAGACTTTGACAGAGACCGGGACCAGACCAGGACTGAGACCAGGACCAAGACTTAAACCAGGACTTAGACCGGGACAAGACCAGAACTGAAACCAGGACTGAAACCAGAACTGAGACCAGACTGGGACTTGACCTGTTTAGTCCTGGTTTAGACCTGGTTTAGTCCTGATTCAGTCCTGGTTCAGTCCGTATGTGGCGCAAAAGTCCGGCATTGCAGTTTAAGTCACGGAAACGGGACAAATAATGAAGAAAATATTTTCTTATTTTTGGTTTTATTTTGAAAAACAAATGAACAAATGATAAATGGATTGTCCAGTATTGATCAAATTTGACTCTTGGGAACTTTAACTCATGTTATAATGTTGTTCCCTCCTCAAAAACAAACCTGGAGTTGTGTTTTGTTTCCTTCACACGTTTGATTAATCCTTTATTATTAGTCTGTCTGCGTCTTCAAATCTCAAAATGCTCTGTTCCACCTTGTGATGTGATGAAGTAGTAGTTTTAAAGTTAACAGCTACAGTACTTTTTACCTTTCTTTTCCTTTCTATATCCAGTGTCTAATCATCTACAGAACAGGGAAAAGCACAGCAACAGTCACACAAAATCAAAAGTAACACACCGGCCCAATCACCATACACATAATTTAAAGGACATTTCTTTTCATTTGAAGTTAAAAGTTAAACCAGCAACCTTCAATAGAAAAATGCACTTTTGTTAAACGCGGTGACATATTTAACCGTCAAACAAGCAGTGTTTTGAAGCTTTAGAAAACGCTGTCAATGTGGAGAGCTCTAGTGTCTGAGCACGTCTGACCTGCTCCGTAGTTCAGGGGTAAATGCCTTGTCGTGAATGAAGGTGGTGAGCTGAGTGTGAATGAGGCCGATGACGCAGATAAGTCTTTGTCAGTTTGTGAAAAATGCATTGTAAAGAGTAGATTGACAGGCACTGTGTAAATGCAGGTCGTCAAATGCTCAGCTCATCAAGAAAATGATTATTACCGTTTTTTTTTTATCTATAAGTCGCTCCGGAGTCGCACCAGCCAAAATATGCTTAATGAAGAAGAAAAAAAAATCATATATAAGTCGCACTGGACTATAAGTTGCTCTTTTTGGGGTAATAACAATAACATAACAATAGAACAGAGAACAACAGGATGTTAACGTCACATATGAACAGTTCTTTAGATAAACTATAACATAAACAACAGAACAGAGGAAGTTTACCAAACTCTCCATCTCACTCCAAATCACTAAATCTATTAAATTCTTTATCCTCGGTGTCACTTCTGAGCAACTCCTCAACCTCCGGAGGTAAATGGAGCGCCGCTTCCTCTTCTGCGTAGCTGTCGTCAAACTCAGCATCAATTCCAGTTAAAACTAGAAAAGCACTCAGAGAGCGCAGACCTCCGCCAAGGACTACCCCCATTTTTTATATAAATTGCGATAAAATCAGTCTTCTGGATCAGATCCGGATCAGCCTTTGGAATATGAAAGAGGATCCCATTGTCCATCCCTGAGTCAAATTTCATGGGGTTTGGTCAATAATTAACCGAGATATTGAGAAACAAAATTTTTGGCCCCATTTACCACAATGTTAACTAAAATTTCAAAGTGATCCAGAATCCAGGATTTCTTCCGGATCACCCCCAAAATGAAATCAGTTCTTCCTTTTCACATTTCCAACAAATCCTGAAAATTTCATCAAAATCGGTCCATAACTTTTTGAGTTATGTTGCTAGCAGACAAACAAACAAACAAACAAACAGACAAACGCCGGCAAAAACATAACTTCCTTGGCGGAGGTAATTATTCCGGCCTTTCTGAATCCCGAAAGGATGGTGGTTGTTGATCCATCCAATGACTTCCAGGAAAGTTGTATGGAGCACATTCCCGGTTGTCACAAGTTTCTCGCTCACTCGAAATTTTCTTTCTGCTGCTCGATTACCGTTTTCACCTGTATATTTCGCCACTTGCAGCTTGTAATCTGCAAAATATGATATTTTTTTTAGGGCATTTGTGCTCAGTCTTCTCGGTCGTCTTTATACGTTTGTTTAAATTTTCAGTGGTGCAGAAGTGATGGTGTGATTGACTGACATGATACAGACAGGACAGAGGCTCTTTCTGCAGGAGACATGCACAGTATTTTACTTATTTACTTATTTATTTATTTATTTATTTGAGACAGGGACAGTGCACAATTTTTACATTAACCTTGACAGGAGAGATGCATTGTACCAGGTTGTAGCATCAGAGCTAATTTCCACCTGTCCTCCCTGGGCAGATTCATTGATTGATCGTATTTAACTGATCTTAACTATCAGCTGTTCCTAGAGACCTGTGTAGCATGTTTTGGGTAGAGCCAAGTGACAGCAGTACAGGAGTAACAGGAACAGCATATACTGACACACAAGTCTAGAGCGCCCTCTCAAAGCTGTCAGTGTGAACATTTTAATATATAAGTCGCACCGCAGTATAAGTCGCAGGAAACACTCAAACCATGAAAAAAGTGTGACTTATAGTCTGAAAAATATGGTAATCTAAAGTAACCTGTGACTGGTCGACCTGCAGTGTTGGGAAGTAAGTGAAGTGTTAGTAAGTAAGTGATGGTACTTTTCTAATTTTGTCTTTGAACTGCACATAATTAGTGAGGAAAAAAAGAAAACGTAGCTCTTGTGGTGCATGCATGTGTGATTATTTTCATCTCTAATTACACATAAACTAATGCGTAGGAAAAAAATAAATAAATAAATAACGTGATTTATCATATGTCATGTTATGTTTACACTATTATATGCTCAGTGGGGCACCAGTGGCAAAAAAACTGTTCGTTGTGTCTGTGATAGAAATTTAGATTGTGGAAAGATTTCTCTCAATCTGTCTTGTGTAAATTAATGTGATTTCTACCTGAAACTCAGACCAGTCATTAACATGTGTAAAGGTTCATCAGGCACAACTGTCTCCGCCTTCAGGAAGCCTTTTGTTATCAACAACTGTATGTTAATTTAGCACCAGCCTCTCAAACAAAAGTCACTCTGCATTGATATGTATGTATGTGACTTGTATTTCTGTATAAATACTCAGAGCTCAAATGCTCTGGAGAGGGAGATGGGAAGGGACATGGGGGAGACAGGGCGAGAGGCTGTTGGGCTTTGGCCGAAACAGGCCTAGGCCCTGTCCATATCTGCTGTAACAAGAATAAACCTTGGTCTATATTCCAAAAACTCATCGGGCTTCGCAAATGGATTCATTATTTATCTTCAAGAGAGATATATAATTTTTTCCATAACATGTCCTTAGGCAAGACACTTAACCCACATTGCCTAGTATGAAAGTGCTGTGTGCGTGAGTGATGGTGGTGGTCGGAGGGGCCGATGGCGCAGATTGGCAGCCTTTCGTCAGTCTGCCCCAGGGCAGCTGTGGCTACAGTAGTAGCTTACCACCACTGAGTGTGGAGTGACTGAATAATGAACTGTAAAGCACTTTGGGTATCTTGAAAGGCGCTATATAAATGCAATCAATCAATCAGTGTAAAAGTATTCCAATATGTTATGTGTACGTGAATAAGTTACAAAATACTTTTTAATACAGGTATGCAGTATTCTGTAAATAAATACATTTTCAGAGTATTTGTCTCATCACTGAGTATCTCACAGTGCTACAGAAAATAATCTTTTGACAAACCTCTTCATTTGCAATAAACAGTCAGTATCCAAACACATGTTCACGTTCACCTATCTGCTCGGCTTCATGGAGATGTTGGTTTGTGTACCATGTTCCACAGTATGGTATTGAATGTATGTATATTCAATTTATTCAATTAAAAATAAAAATAAAAAAGACTCGTCCCTTTGCCATCATATGCTTGGATGGATGTTCCACAGTGCGGCTTTAAAATGAGAGTTATTTATCCATGAAGACAAGCTGTGGACCGAAGAGGCCAGGTTAGATTTATGAAGAGGCAATAATGATTTCAAAGAAGAAAAAAAAAAAAGCTGTAACTGAATTAATGTAGTATATATTTAGTGACGTACGTGTGGAATATTGTAGCCTCAGCAAGAACGCGTCCATGGAGACAAGCGGGTGAGGCCAAAGGGCTGTGAGGACCTGCAGCGTAAGGCCAACAAGTGTATCTTAGAAAAATCATCTGTTATGGAAAAGGAAATGAACATTATCTTGTCGATGGTGAGTAATTAAATAAGGAGAAGAGCAGGTGGCAGACCTCAAAGCAGAAAAAAACACACAGAAAAATAGTTCATCAGCATAATGACATGTGAGTTCAACATGCATGAGGCGTCAATTCTCATTCAAAAAATCAATACTTAATTTTTTTTTCAAAAACTGTATTCAAATCTTTTGTTTAAATACAGTTTTCTTTTTCTTTTTTTTTGTTTGTTTGTTTTTTGTTTTTTAGTTCAGTTTTTACCTTTCTTTATTTTTTTCATTCTAAAATCCCTCAGTCGTCCAGGTAGAATCCACGGCAAAGGAGAAATCCAATTTGTCAACTGGACAAAAGTTTATTTGGTCGAATATGTTTCACAGCCCATCATCCAAGCTGCTGTTTTCAGTTCTGGTCAGACACTGGGTTACACTGACTTATATGTTAGTTTCAGAGTAGTTTCAGAGTTAGCTTCTCCCTTCAGGCAGATGTAAGGCAGTGTCCACTAATGTCCAGTTGACAAATTTAATTTCTCCTTTTGCCAAGTTTTTATGCATTTTAATCCTGATAGATATGTCAGTCCTTGGTATTGGAGTGACACAAAAATGTCTGGTATCACCATTCCTACCTTCCTCCAAACCAGACTATCAGACTATTTTGACTCCTGTCCCTGACGGGAATCACCGCTGTGGTGAGTGCGGTCAGTGTAACTACACCACTCTGCAACAGCTTTAAGCATCCTCACACTGGAAAAGAAATACCCATCAGAGGAATTATATCCTGTAATCTGTCATTTATATGATCACCTGTCTCTGTGGTAAAGCCTATGTGCAGAGCATAGGAGTACAACCAGATGTAACAACATGAACGATCCTGTGCCGGCTCATTTTGTAGATTTCAACCATCCTATCCTTCCATAAGATATACTGGCACTGAACATGTAAAACTGTAGCCAGGCTGGCACCACCTAGTGCCTCCGCTCAATTTCATTTCTCTCCAGCGAACAGGTCAGGAATCAGAATACACTAGACGGTTTGCAAGAACCCCGGAAGTGCATTCTGTGTTGGCAACAATTCCCGAGATCGAGGATTTAAAGCCGGAATAAAAAAACGTACCCACCTACTGTCGAGCGAACGAATTCTAACGCTGCGAGGTCAGATGGTTTCCACAAAGTGAAACCGGCTGATGAATCAGTCTAGTAAAACTACCCCCTAGAGGTGGAAATCTGGAAATGCTCCTGTCAAAGAGAGAGCACTTCTGTATTCACCAACTTAACACTCTGTGACGGAGCGCCTGTGTTGCCCCGTCATCTCCCGACTGGCGCGTCTGCATCTGGCCAAAGAGCGTGCACGACGCTTCCTTCCCTCCCCGTTTTGCGGAGCTAAGCTCCGATAGACTGGTTTATGCAGGACCGCTCGTGTGTCTCGCGGTCCTGTTGTCCACAACATCTGAACAGTTTCCCGGCTAGTGCGTTCGAGGTGCACACTCGACGCCGACGCTGCTTTCCTACCTGCAGCAGCCTCCGCGCCGTTCTTGAGTTTAGGGCCAAACCGAGGCACTTCCTGGTTGTGCTTTAAATAGCGCATAGTGGCGCGCTCCAGGGGGACATGTGATCGTGGACTCAACCCATTGTGGTCTATTTGGGGTCATTTGTGGGTTTTTGAAGTTGTTTAATGAAACTTATGTTAACCTTATGAGGGGTTCTTTAAGTTATTTTTATTATGTTTATTTCCAAGTTGATTTGTGTTCCTCAATACAATTTTGCTTATGTTAATTCCTTAAAACCCCATTTTCGTTAATTGGTTAGCCCGGGGGAAGGGGCTAAGGGGGTATAAAAGGAGGGAGCTCCAGTCATTTGGGAGTGGGTATTTGGCCTGACTACGTGGGTGCTGGCAACTGTAAGTGATTAGTGTACATATGTGTGTAAATACTTCTGTCTACCACCTCATTTTTTTTTTGTCACTGTAAATATTTCACTCTGCACTTGGAGCTGTGGTGCGAATAAAAACCCACTTAAGTGAAGTTTTTTGACTGAGCCATCATTTTTACATTTATTTCGGACGAACCCGTGACACACTCTTGTTCCTCACAAACTTAATGTGGACTTTGACCGAAGATGCTTTTTGTGATATGGTTAAACGATTTTTGTACTTAGTAGAATGTTTTTTAATGTAAATATCTAAACTGTTTTTTTCTTGTTTTAAAGTGGGCTGAACTCAGTGTGTGACGTCACTTCGGGACCTCACATTCATTGGGGGAATACAGTATGAGCACCTGGGCTGGCAACCATTTTATATACTGTGGTCCAAAGCAAGAAAAATGATCTGACAAAGGCTTTTTTTTTTTTTTTTTTTTTTTTTTTTTTTGCTGAAACGTTATTTAAAAACTAAAAAAAAAAAAGCTTTTGGACATTGGCCAACTGAGTGTACTATGCATTTTTTCACTTTTATATCACCCATCACTTTGCCCAACGGTGGCTTTTAGTATGCTTTGTAAATCCTTAAATCTGGTGTGTTTATTTGTTGCTCTACACCAGCGGTTTCCAGAGTCTACAGGGTGACGATCCCTCTTGTTACACTAGTACATGTGTGAATGAGCTTGTCGTTTTCGTTTAACAATCGCGCTCTTCTGTTCCGATTACAGACATCCTAATACGCCTTGACTCGGAGCTTGATTTAGCTGCATTACCACATTATATTCTTTTACCTTATCTCCTCCTATGAACTTTACCATCACACATATTCACACACGCTTTGACATTTGAGGCTGAAGCTCGCCTTTTCGCCGCTTTTACAAATCGCTGTCAACCCTGTCACACTCCCACAATCCTTTGCTCTCGTAGTGCCGCAAAACCCCTATGAATTCTTCACCTTCGCGTCATTTTATCTCCAGCTACAGACTGCCTTTCCGTACAAAGACTAAGCCAGTTCCCCCGTCTTTTTTCCCCCTAAAAACTAAAAGAGCGGTGTCAATGTTATCAGAAAATGACTCATATAAGCTCCCTATCTCACCGTATTGAAAATTACTTCTCCCTATTCTCTCCACTAAGCGCGTTTGCCCAATTAGCTGTCCTTAGACCTTTTGTACGAGCGGGACAAAAGCAAAAAACGGTTTTAAATATGTTGATTACTCCGCGGTAATTAAGAGAATTTCAAAAGCACATCTTGTAGCTACTTCTTTTGACAAAGTGGTTTCAAACTAAGCAGGGACGCGGCGGATTGTAATTAAAATGGTGGTCTCCCCAGGGTTGAGGGTCTAGCCTTCGCAGATCAAGTCATAATGAGCCAAAAGGGCACCCGTAGATGTATTTCTCACACGGAAGCTATTAGCGCGGACTTGTTTAAAGCAGATTCAATTAAAATGCTGTCGGTTGGGGCTGGTTTTATCTGCGGCTTTATGGCGTTAGTGTCACGGCGTGGGGGACCGGGGCTCAAACACTGTCCTCCCAGTGTAATGAAGTGAGGAGAGCTCAACGCATTAAGATATTATATGGGACATTTTATAAGGCTTTTACCGGTGGGGATTTTTGAACTATGCAGATTGAGAAGAGTATAGAGCCCTGAGCTGTTCTCATTTGACGTGAAACTTAGCAGATTAAGAAAGAAGAAATTCATATTTATTTATTTATTCAATGCATAAGTGTTGACCTAAAAGTTACAATTACTATCCGAGAGAAGGTTGTTTTACTCATAGACTGTGTAACAGAGTCCTGCAAGGGTCCATTTTTGGAGATCCGCACCCACGCAGTAAAGCACGGCACCCGCCCGTTAACCCGTGATTTTATCAAAGTTAAACCAGCACCCACCCGGACCCGTTAAAAAACCCTGATAAATCACACACAAATTACAAACTTTCTACCATCAAATACAAATTGAAAAGGTACAAGTTCAAGAATTACAATCACGAAATGAAACAAAACGGTTACACTTTCTTCAGTACGAATACGAATTCACAGACGCGCCTCGACTGTCATCACTTCGCAGGCATTATTTACTGAGCAGAAGAAACACTGATTGAGATGCTGGACTTTTGCACAGCACACACCACGGACTGAACCAGGACTAACCCTGGACTGATTCCAGGACTGAACGAGGAGGACTAAACCAGGACTAAACAAGAACTGAACCAGGACTTACTGTCAGGACAGGCCTAAAGGTGCACCCGCGTAGTCCGTTGGGTGACCGCAAGCGTAAGGATCGGTGCAGAGCTCCGCGCCTCACAGAGGTAAGTGTAGCTGTCGTCCGATCACGCTTTGCGGAACACCTGCGGTTCTGTCTCTTTCTCTTAAGTCCAAGATTAGTCCTGGTTTAGTCCTGATTTAGTCCTGACCCGCCCGTGTGTAATCACTACCTGTCCATAAAATTCCAGAACGTTAAACCCCACCCGTTTCAGCAACTATTTGCTCATACCCGTCCCGGTGCATGACTCTGCTGTATAAATGGGCATAGTTAGGAAGTGATCGTAAGGGTGGTTCCGGTTCCGTCGACTCTGGCTCCAATTTACTTTGTATTGAGAAAACGTCGCTGCTCTCGCTGCAATTGCTGCTGTCAGTCTCATCATTTTCGTCCTAAAATGTTCATATTTAACCTGTTCTACATGAGCCTGATGTTTTTTTTTTATTTTGTCCAGGCCTTGTAAGCACCTCATTTGACTGGAGCAGAATGCTATGGGTGATATCACACTCCCTTAGTCCACTTCTTTACACAGTCGATGGGTGTAACTGATTACAGTCTTGATAAACATTACTAGTTCATTTTAAAGGCTCATAAACATTGATTTGACATAGTTTATTCCCTGTATGCTATTAGGTTTGGGGTCTTTTTTTCAGACCAAGAGTTTTTTTTCATACCTGACAGTTTCGACTGCTCACTCGCGCTCACGTGATGAGTCACGTGATGTTGCTGTGACGTGTCGATCAGCTGATTTAAACAGGTTTTGGTGCTGTCTTCCTACTGGTGGAGGCAGGACGACAGTGCCATCTGCAGTCTGACTTCCTGTTACCGTTAATGGACTCAAGTCCAATGCCTTTCTGTTCAAAACTGCAGACGTTCAATGTAACAAGCTGCACATCTGGGGGGACTGTGTCTGCATAACTCTTTAAGCAACTGAAAATCCATGTTGAACTGTATTATTTCACTGCATTTGTTTGGTCCACATTCATTTTAGGGGTCATTAGGGGTGTTTAAATAATGCAAGCACTTTTAATGTAGTGAATAATTATTGATAGTAATTTCATCTACTTTAATCAGCACTAATAGAGAGTGACAGTTTTTGTTCCATCTGCATTCAGCTGAACGGAATTAGTCACTTTCAACTGTCGGCTTATATTTTTGTCTTTTTTTCAAAACCAGTGAAATTTGCAAAAAAGCTGCTTTGTGCCATGTTGGGGGGATTGAACTCCAGACAATGATCATTCAAGAAAATGTGTAATGAAGTAAATACTACAGTTTACAGCCTTCATATTGTTTAGTCTCCATCACACTTGTTATAGTCACCAGAGCTGTCTCCGCGCTCTTACTCATGAGTGTTTTATTCTTGGTGTACCTGTCAGTGGGGCTGAAGGATCACAACCTCTGAGAGCAGTTCATCCACCGGTCCACACAGAGCTGTATTTTAACACTTCGATCAGTTTTCTGTACACATTGCGCGCTGCTGTTGGAATTTAGATGACCCCAGAAAATATCGAGATGACATAGAGCAAAGTGTTTGAAAAATATGGCTACGCGCAGTGACAAATTCACTATCAAAAAACAGACCAAAGTGGTTTTAGTCAGCATTTTTTAAGTACTGATGTGAACCCTGATGGACATCGTCTCAGAGGGAGCTGCTCTAGTGCTGTTCCAGTGGAATCATCAAATATAGTGTTGTCTTCTTGGGATAGGTGGACAACCCGTTACATTATTGTCTAGTTATTACATTATCAGTTGCTACTAAACTACTATAAGTCCACTATAAAATATATGTGTTTTGGTTCTGTATATATCAAAAACCCAAAACATGCTACATAGGTCTCCAAGAACAGTTGATAGTTAAGGTCAGTTAAATACAATCAATTCACTCATTGTGTGTCCTTAGGCAAGACACTTCACCCACATTGCCTAGTATGAAATTGGTGTGTGCCTGAGTGATGGTGGTGGACGGAGGGACCGATGGCGCCGATTGGCATGGCAGCCGTGCTTCTGTCAGTCTGTTACCATCACCAGGAGTGAATGAATAATGCTGAATAATGCTCTGTAAAGGGGACAGAAAATGTCTGTGAAAAAGCGCTATATAAATAAAGACTTACTTACTTAAGACAGTGTCAAGATTAAATCAATATATTAGGTGAGTCATTTACCAGAATAGTAGTAGTGCAGGATGTGGATTAGAGCCCTACACTCACGAGACCTGATGTAAAACAGTGCGGCGTAGGACACATTTTGAAAGCTCATTGCGGGCGTGGGCGGGAGCAGGACTGCACAATGCAGGAGCAGACGGGTGGGATAATAAACTGCAGTCCCGCAAACTAAATATGAGTGTAAAGTAAAATATAGAAATGATGAATGTTTGCCTGTCATACATCATTTGTGCTGGATATTTTATTTGGCATTAACATTTTAAGCAGCCTAAATTCGTGGATCTCTAATCTCGCACACATTTTAGCCGTTCGTTTATGCGCTTCTCCGTGTTTGATAGAGTTTAAGAAAGCAAACGTCCCCATCCTGCGGGACTGTGTCTAAAGTGAAGCCCTTTTAGACAGCAATAATTTTAGGTAGAAAATAGCAATTTACATAAGTTATAGTTTAGTTAAAGGACAAAACATCATAACCTCGCTAAATCCCAATGCATATTTGAATTGAAGAATAGTAATCCACAAATTATTTCCGATAGTCAATTGACATCGATCCTGGCCAAAAAAAACTATAAATGACTTTTACTTACGTTTCCAACTTCATTCACACCGTTCCTTTACTTTTCATATTCTTGTTCTTTTTTCCCATTCTTTTCTTTTCGCATGCCCAACTTTTCCCGTTGACTTCCCGCTTGATCCTTAAAGGGAGAGTTTGACATAGTTTTTTTGACATGAACCTGTACGGCATCCCCCGTCAGCACTTACCCCCGACAGCATCTGGTGAGCCGAGATCCCGGGCAGTTTTGGTGCTGACGAAAGCAGTCCGCAAGTTGTCAGGCGTAAAGCGTTTCTCGACAATACGTGTTCAAAAGAGAGATACATTTGCACGCCGGACTCGGCTCACCGGACACTGTCGGGGGTAAGTCAGTGTGGATGCGCGATGCTGCTGACGGGGATGACACACAGATTCAAGTCAAAAAAACGAAACTATCCCTTTGAGCTTCGCTTGGTCCGACGGAAAATAGAGTCCCACGGTCACTTCTGTTGTGGCTTTTTGTCGTGTCGTGGCGTTTGCATTTGTGTTGTGGTGTTTATATTTATGAGCCCTCCCAGATTCTGTAAATTACTCTCCAAAAAGCATAAATTTTTCTATGTAACTTGGTGTAAGGTCGGTTCATGGAGATGTTGTTGCTTTGCCTAAAACGTTACACAATATGGCATTAAACGTCAGTGTTGGGAAGGTTACTTTTAAAATGTATTCCCCTACAGATTACAGATTACACACACTAAAATGTAGTTTGTAACGTAATCTATTAAATTACTTAAAGTGAGTAATGTAATCTGAATACTTTGGAATACTTGGTTTGCTGTAGAGAAGCAAAGACTCAGATATCTTGACATAAGATACATACATACAATACATGAGATGTTTTGTCTGCTAAAAGAAAATAAAAAGCCCAGTCTTTACTTAACCTAATTAAAAATATTATTAATAGAAGAAGAGGAGAAGACATGGTCCGCACGGCATGGGTTAGTCCTGTTAAATCCAGTTTGAGACATAGTTTAGTCCTGGTTTTAGTCCTGGTTTAGTCCTGGTTTAGACGTGGTTTAGTCTTGGTTTAGTCGTGGTTTAGATCTGGTTTAGACATGGTTTTAAGACCTGGTTTAGACCTGGTTTTAGTGCTGGTTTAGTGATAGTTTAGTCATAGTTTAGACCTAGTTTAGACCTGGTTTTAAACCTGGTTTAGACCTGGTTTGGACCTGGTTTAGACCTGGTTTGGACCTGGTTTAGACCTGGTTTGGACCTGGTTTAGACCTGGTTTTAGTCCTGGTTTAGTGATAGTTTAGACCTAGTTTAGACCTGGTTTTTAAACCTGGTTTAGACCTGGTTTGGACCTGGTTTAGACCTGGTTTTTGACCTGATTTAGTATCCGGCAATGAGTGGAATTACCAAGAAAAAAAGAAAAAAAAAAAAAAGGGATATAGCCGAAAATGTGAAAACAGGAAAATACTGCCCTGTAATCTTAAATTTAATCTTGTAAATTTATTTCAACCAAGTAACTGTAATCTAATTACCACTCACTGAAACAGTAACTGTAACCGAATACAGTTACGCATAATTTGTACTCTGATTACATAACTCCAGTACATGTAATCTGTTACTCTCCAACACTGTTAAACATGTAGTAGGCTACTGAGAAAAGCGACCTCTCTCACTGTAAGAATGCACATTTTTCAAGGTATTTTTGACCAATAAAAACACACATAATTAAATAAATGCGAGATAGATCATTATTGCCACTCTGTAACATTCCACGCAAAGCAAGAACATCTCCATGGAAACTAGAAAGTGACGAACCCTGTGCAGAAAAGTTACCTAGTGCCTTTTAAGCTATTTTACATTATTATTGCAGGTTACGCGGGTTATTGTAGGAACACAATGAACAAAACACACAAAATAATAATCACGTCTTGTTGCTGGAGCAGTGAGGTTAATTTAATTACCGTGCGCTTAAAAAACCCAACACCCAAAACAAAAATTGGACCATAAAAATAGTTCTTTCACCGATTGTCAGTGTTTTGCTGAAGAGCCAAGGTCGAAACTGAAACGGAGAAGTGAAGCATTTTGAGATTTGGAAATGTTTTTTAAAGCGCGTATGTTCCGTCGCCTGAACCCCCCCTCGCGTCCTTGGGGTATTTTTAAGCACCTCTGGTTTGTAAAGGAAAGAATGATCCGGAGAGCTAAGGGCTGAGCAGGTGCACAGGGAGACGAAAGAAGACACAAGGCTATCACCCCAGTCTGAGCGAGGAAATCGGAATGAAAAATGTCGAGGTTTCAGCACAAAAAAGCACTTTGCAGATGTACGACCAAGCAACTTTAGTCCCACAGTGATCGGAAAAGTGCATTAAGAAACTCTGAATTTGCTTCTGGTTTTAATTCTCTTCTTTTTTTTTTGGTTCTTAACTAAAAGTACAGGTACAGTGGCCAAAAAAAAAAAAAGTATTAGTTTAAAAATGTACTTTAACAACTAACTTTAAACACACAAATTTGCATATTTAGGCTGAGTTCTTCTCTCAAACTGAAAACACTCTGTTCCACCTTGTGATGTCATGTGGTAATACAGGAAGTGCTCCAATATGTTTTTAAACTCCATGCACCTTCACTAGAATAATTTGGATAATTTCAGCCCTAGAATTGCCAATCTTTAGTGAACAAAAGGTAAAAAGTAGCTTGAAAACTACTACTTCATGATATCACAAAGTGGAACAGAGCATTTTGAGCTTTGCACTTAATTGCAGTACTTTTACTTCTGTATTTTGTTACTTTCCAACACTAACCATGAGCTATGTAATTCAGATTTTATAACTTAAAATATTATTAACATTTGGAGAACCTTTGTTTCCAAAAAGACAGTTAGGCTACGTTTATCTGATGACGGTCTGAACAGAAGATGCAAAAGTGGTGTTGCATCTTCACTTTTTATTCCGTGTTTAGATGAGAGATGTTTTTGGCATTTTTGGACACACGGACCTTTTCACGACATGCATTTTCATCAGCTTCTCCTTCCACAAAGTTGTCCCACCATCGACTGGTTCTCCAGGTCTCGTCCATATCCGTTTGACTCGCCTGTGACGAACTGCTGCATCCAGAATTTGACAGAGGTGATGGCAGATCCTTCTCTGTTCACTAATCATATCTCTGCAGATTCTCTACATTTGTTGGGAGCCTCCTATAAGTTTATTAGAGCTGCCAGAGCAGTTTGAAAGTCCGACACATGGAAATGATGACATGTTGGTTTCTATGTACTGTATGTATGTGACGTAAACGTGAGCAGATCTGACCAGAGTTTTGTGTCTTGGGCAGTGTAGACAGAAACTCTACAGCGGAGTGTATTAAACTTTTCCACTCTGGAGGGTGGTTTCAGATTTTTGCATTTTTAAGCCCCAAAAACGCCATCACCATCTAAACGAGAGGCACTTCTGATCAAATATTTAGTCATTTTTACCTGCAAGCGTTCTCATGTAAAAAAGCCCTTGGGCATTAGAGCTCCCTCTGCTGTCAGCAACGGAACTGAACATTGAGAAAATAAATGGAAGACACCCTAAAGTCCTTTGAATATTATGCTTATAGAGCAGTGCGGTTGTGACGAACAGAATTCCGGTGATGGTTTTGAGGCTTAAAACTGTGCAGAAAAAGTCTTTATTTTTAACTGTGACTCACTTGACGCATTGTGTTTCGCTTCATTCACGCTTGTTAATTAATCCATTAATCCTAAATTGTCTTCTCTGAGCACTCAAAAATGCTTAGTTTGCATTTTGCCTGATTAGTTGTGTCACAGGTAAAAATCCGGCCTTCTCATAGACAGTTTTAAAGACCAAAAACCACATACATCTTCACAAAGAATGCATGGCTCTACGTTTCCTAAAGGCTTCATTTGTTTATTTCTGATTGGTCATTCCTGCTGTTGACTGCAGGAGGCGCTCTAACGCATAAATACCTCATTCTTAACAGAAGTGTCGTTATAAAATATGTTTTCTAAGTGTATACAGTACTAATACTAACCCAAAGGCATCACAAGAGCAGGTTTAAAAGGGAATTAAAATTCAAGAATGGATACTCTATGTTCTTTTAAAATTGTCAACAATATTTTTTTTGTCAACAACCCATTTTTTTGTCACCGAAGACTAACCACAGCTTTTACTAAAGAAAGAGTACTGTTAAACTGTACAATATATTATGAGTGAAGCTCATACACAAAGGACACATCAGACCATACAGCCCTTTTAGGTTTTCTAACAAAGTGCTTTTCATAGGATCTGGCACCTCAAAGTGGCATGCTCATTCTGCTTCCTGATTGGATAACTGGCTACAGAACTAAAGAACAGCGTTGTCTATCCACTGAAACACAATAAAGAGCATTGATGCACTGTATGTGAAATAGAGCCATACACGATACATGTTCTGCCAAAATCCCAGCAGATTAAACATGGCGTGGGTCAGGAGCCAGTCCTTTGTACGGAGCCAACGCAATCTGTCAGAGAGAAAGTGCCAGGATGTAGATCAAACATATGCAAAGCTCTGGTTATTGTTTATTCACAATATTAAAAGTGCACTATGTGACTTTTCTGACAGAGGTGCTGCCATTTGCTTGTCTCCGTGGAGGTTTTATTACAGAAAACTTGCTCTTGTGCGCTTGAAACCGTGTTAAAGTATTACCTCCTCAAAAATGGTAAGTGTACCGTTTGTTCTTTTGTACCGTAAATTCCAGACTATTGAGCGCACCTGAATAAAAGCTGCATCATCTAAATCAGGGGTGGGCAAACTTTTTCACTCATGGGCCACAAAGGGTTCTAAAATTTGACGGAAGGGCCGGACAGGAGCAGATGGATGGAGTTTTTTTGGAAATCCAGCTCATAAGAGAAAAAAAAAAAATAGATTATGTAAGAAATATATCCCATCTTATTGAAATATCCTATAAGTGAAAATCATTACCAAGCATTACAACAAAATGTCTGTCTTTCAAGTTCCACGGTGTTTACTATTTATTGAAAGGACTTTTAAAACACTGAAAATTATAATTGTTGTTATTATTATTAAAGTTCGGTGGGTTGGATTAAAAAGACTAAAGGGCTGCATATGGCCCCTGGGTCGTAGTTTGCCCACCTCAAAATAACCTAACAAAATTTTAAACTTGTACATATATAGGCCGCGCCTGAATATAAGCCGCAGGTGTCCAAGTCTGCTTTTATCGCCTCTGAAAGCTTTTGTCGTCTTTTTGCATCGAGTCAGTTCGTTACGCCGCCGTCGCCAAAATCTCACCATCGACTCATTGATGTCGAGCTCACGTGCAGCAGCTTTATTTCCTTCTTCAACAGCCACATCAATCAACTTAACTCAACTTAAAAGCTGCATCATTTGCATTTCTTCGTGTGTTTTCCATGAGGAGGGTGTGTGTATGAAGCGCAAAATAACTGTTCAAAACTTCCTTGGTGCTCTACTGCGCATGTCTCCTGCAGAAAGAGCCTCTGTCCTGTCTGTATCATGTAAGTGTCTCGAGGATTTTCTCAGATTTCAGACTCTCTCGGGGGCGGGGATAGTTCGATCGATCAGGTATGAGTGGATGTCCGGCTACTGAAGTTTGAGATGTTTCTTCTCGTCATTTACACATACAGGTAAGATGTATGCTCCTCACTAATGTTCATTTAGCATCATAACTTATTTTATCACACGGCGATGAACTGTTTGAGTGCACTGACAATATCAGTAGTTAGTAGTGCAACTTCATGTTAACCCTAGATCCATGTGTAACCGCACAAACAGCGGCGTTTTCTGCACTCTGCTGTGTGTCTCCACTGTGTTGCCAAACCATAGACCGTATATATGAATGGACAATGTGCTAAACAAAGAATCTGTCCATATATTTGCCACATCGTTTTATTAGCAGCAGGGTTCAAAGTGTGAGAAAAAAGTAGCGGTTTATAGTCCAGAATTTACGGTATTTCAATGAAGAACAAAAAACAAAAAATTGGTTATTTCATTATTCTGTTTTATTGTCCAAAAAACCCCCAAAAAACTACAGATTTTGACCTCTATTTCCAGTATTTCATTTAAAATCAAAAAACTGTCATCGTGCCTTTTTCAATTTTGATATTTTATTCTCTTCTAGCAGCGTAACTTCCAGGGCATATAACCCAAAAATATAAAATGTCAAAATTGAAACAGGCACCGAGACTGTTTTTTGATTGGTGTTATTTGAAATCAACTTTAAATTACATATTAGAAATAGAGGTTGAAATCTGTTTTGTTGACACTTTGGGTTTTGGGTTTTTTTGACACTGAAGCAGAATAATGAAATAACAAACTGATTGAACTAATTGAAATTCAAAAGAATAAACGGTACACGGACCAAAAACGGTAAATAGAATTGTGTTTTGTTTGATTAATCCTGAAAACAAAGCTGGGCTGGCAGGAGAAAATCGGCCTTGGACTTGTTGGCCTGAGCCCCATATGAGCGTGATATAAAATAAAATTTACTGTGATGGACCTCCTGTAGAGTGTGCTTGTTAAATAAACAAGCACATAAACACTAAACAGCCCGGGTGCTCAGAGCAGTCACACTCTGAGCAGCAGGGACAGCAGTGGTGTGAAGAGGCCCCTAAACTCCACAGGCTCCACTTGTGTCAGGACGTCTGGACTCATGTTTTAAGACACTTTCAAAGAGGACAGCTTTGCTTTTTTGGAAAATCATGTAAGAAAAACACTGCTCGCATCCACGGTGATCGATTTCATCATGCCGTAGGACAATGAACGTCTTTTTTCAATGATCTGAAAATAACAAGAACTATGTGAATATAAGGTGGATGTAAAAAAAAAAAAATAATAAATAATAATAATAATTAGGGATGGGCATGATTAATCGATTGATCGATAATTGATCATTAAGAATTTCATCGATTACGTTAATTTTAATCGACAAACCGAATGTAGGTTGCTGTGACCAAACAGGGTCCGTACATGTGTCTCTCTGCACTCAGAAGGAGCGAGCAAACACAAACATTCGATCAGTCTGCAACGTACCGAAGCTCAAATGTGTATTTAACGATGATTTGTACAAGAAATTCCACGCTTTCCGTTGCGTTCGGGACAAGTGTGAGTCCATGTGCACAGTGTACAAAGCAGCACATATGTTTCGGTGTCCAGTGGGAAAAAAGTTTTGCCAGGTGAGAGTCGCGCAATGTCGATGACGAGTCCCCACCTCCCTCCCCCCGTACGGTGTCCTGGTTTTGACAAACGCAAATCTGGTCACACTAACCTGTATTCCACTGAGTCATGTCTTTTTAATCCTACAGAAAGTTGACCGCATCAGCGACACAAGAGCTGTAGTTTTATCTTCGCTTAGTTTATGCAAATTAGCGATGCGGTTTTAAGTTTCGTTTCTGTGAGAGTTGAACAAAACTGAATTAAACACATTATAATGTCAAACGGGCTGATGTGGCTCTAGAGTCGTTACGGTTTATATGTCGTAAAGTTGAATTTATTTATGCAGATTAGTAGTGCAGATAGTAATAATAATGATGATCATTTTAATATAAAAACGTTAATGATTAATCGATAATCGATCGTTAATTCTTCCGACAATTGATTAAGAAAATTTCATCGAATACCCATCCCTAATAATAATAATAATGTGAAGACTGAAGAGTTTAGCGTGATTTGGAGGTCAGGGGCTAGAGCTTTGTGCCTCACTCTGTCGGCTTTGGCTCGGCCCGGGTGAGACGGGACTGGACCAGGAGCACGTGCGCACATCTGGACTCAGGTTTTAAGACACTTTCAAAGAGAACAGCTTTACTTTGTTTGGAAAATCATGAAAGAAACACACTGCACTCATCCACGGTGATCGCTTTCATCATGCTGTATGACAACAAACTATGGGTGTGCAAAAATATCGGAATATCGATATATCGTATCATTTAACGTGATGATACAGTATCGATATCATGGGCTACTGTATCGATATTTCACCAAGAGTATTTTTAGGTGTGTTTTACTAAATTATTTTGTTACAGCGCTACAGTTTTGTTGCTTGTGGAGTGGAAGGAAACTCATTTATGCGACACATTTGACATTTTCACTGTTTTGATGATTAAAATGTTTGTGTTTCATATGAACTTGAACATGAAGAAGTGGTTTAACAAAGACTTTTAGTATCACAGCCATGATTTAGCCTTTATTTTTTCTTGAACCGTATCGAATCGATTTGAAATATATCAATATCGAATCGAAAGTGCACTGTATCGAGGTATGTATCGTACCGGCAGCTCCTTAATGATACCCAGCCCTACAACGAACGTCTTTTTTCAATGATCTGAAAATAACCAGAACTATGTGAATATAAGGTCGATGGATGTAAAATAAAACAATGATGAGAAGAGTGAAGAGTGTAGCGTGCCTTGGAGGTCAGGGGCTGGAGTTTTGTGCCTCACCCTTTCGGCTTTGGCTCGGCCCGGGTGAGACAGGACCGAGCCAGGAGCATGTGTGCGGGGCTGCGTTGAATTCAGAGTAGAAGATGTACAGGTAAAGCTGAATAAGAGCGGGTCTCTAGAGGATTACATCAGGACTGTGTTTGGTGATGTGCACAGATCTGAAAGCCCAAAAAATGCCTCGACCCATAGGGAAATGTTGACCAGTCCAGCCCTGTCCTGCTTTGCTAGCCTGTATATACGTCCAATACTCAAAATTGCAGGGCTTAAATCATCCAAATGATGTGAAGCACTTCCTGTATTATCACATGACATCACAAGATGGAACAGAGTGTTTTCTGTTTGAGAGACGAGCTCAGCCTAAATATGCAGAACTTGTGTTATTGTGTCAGTGGATCTAACTGCTCAACCAATAATGTAACTGAACTACTGTCATCCAACATTCCCTAAAATTATATTGATAATTTCAGCCCAGGAATCTAGAATCTCTACTGGACTGAACGTAAAAGTAGCTGTGAAACTACCACTTCGTGACATCACAAGGAGGAACAGAGCATGTTGAGCTTTGGAGATGTTGTCAGACTAGAAGTGACCAGATGTGCCTAGAACACCTGCGGGTAAAAATGACAAAATACTTTATCCTAAGTGCGTTTCGTTTAGACAGTGATGGCGTTTTTGGGGCTTAAAAACGCAAAAATCTGAAACCACCCTCCAGAGTGGAAAAGTTGAATACGATTCACCGTAGCGTTTCCGTCTACACTGCCCAAGACGCAAAACTCTGGTCAGATCTGCTCATGTCACGTACGCGTTTACTTGGCATACATACAGTAGAGAAACAAACATATCAGATGGCGTGCAAATCCAATCGAATTCCACACACTTTTGCGTCACTGTATGCACGCAGATTTCCTCCCAAAAACACTCGTCGAAACATGGAATAAAAACTGAAGATGCGACACCAATTTTGTCATCATAAACATAGGCCTAGTTTTGAGTCCTGTGTCCCAGCAGATTCATCCAAAACCTGAGACTTTTGTCCCAGTTTTATAAAAGAAATGTCCCACTTGTCCCTATTTTTTGCCCGACCTGATCCCTGCCAACAGTAAAGAAAAGCCTAAACTGTCATTTGTTTTAGTAAAATACAAAAAGAGCTGCTTAAAAATGACCAAAACACAAAGAAAACGTGAATATACTGACTCACATGTTGGTCATGAATGAACAATTTTCCTTAATTACGCACTCGTTTTACAATTTTATTATTACCAACCTACAACAAACCTGGTCACCGTAAGTCAAACTAATGATAAACGATTACTCAGAAATGTGCGAATGAAAGAAAACACAACTCCACAAATGTTTTCGTGCAGGTTACAGCAATATATCATGGTAAATGGTAAATGGTCACATTTTTCTATAGCGCTTTTCCACCTTCAAGGCACTCAAAGCGCTTTACAACAAGGAACCACTCACCCATTCACACACACATTCATACACCAGTGTACGCAGACACTGTCTGTTAAAGCTCACAAGAAGAA
This sequence comes from Boleophthalmus pectinirostris, assembly GCF_026225935.1. Lineage (NCBI taxonomy): Eukaryota > Metazoa > Chordata > Actinopteri > Gobiiformes > Gobiidae > Boleophthalmus > Boleophthalmus pectinirostris. The sequence goes on from NW_026571473.1 coordinate 34,628,233, forward strand.
TCAGTTTGTGTAATATAAAGCTCCGTTGGTTTACCTCAGGCTCAGTGAAAATGCTATGAGGTGTGACTTCACAATCCCGAGCTTTATTGCCATGACATTTCTAATTACAAAGGCTGCATCGGAGTTGTAGATAGTTTGTATTCTAAATGTCCTCACACAGCAAAATGCATTATAAGGACCCGCGTTTGTCCCGGTGTGTGTAAACAGCATGTGGCGTGTGATTCATTTTACAGTATGGCAGAAAGGTTCCTCACGGCAAGGTCATAAAACGTGTGCTATTTATGCTCGCCGTGTTTCCATGGAGTCCTCCCTCTGTTTTCATTTCTCTCACGCGTGAATAGTTCTAATATAATTGCATTTTTTTTGTTTCAACACCAACACCAAAGGCTTTAAAAGTGAACTAAAGGTGTAACTTTTTGGTTGGATTTATGGCATTAAACAACTCTACCTGGGCTGTTTATCAAATTACAAATGGTTTTATAGTTCAAAAACACCTAGAAAAAGAGACATTCTGATTGTGAGTGGGGGCGCCTCTTCACAGATCTGACCTGTAACTTGGTCTGGTTTGATCTCCATGAAGAACATTTGACACGACTTTTAAATTAAATCCTGTTTGTATAATTGGCAGTAAAAAGTTGTCACTTCATCATAAACATACCCAAAGTTGTGTTTTGTTTTTCTTTTTGATGAGTCCGTCCAGATCTCCAAAGGTAAAAATGCCCTGTTCCACCTTGTGATGTCATGTAGTGATAGTTTTCAAGTTAACAGATACATTTAATTTTAGTTCAGTTCAAGTTAAAATGTTAAAATAGGAATAATTGTCATAACTTGGTGTATCTTCAAGCACATTCTGAAAATGATCTCCACAACAAAAACATAATTTGATTGTAGAATGAGTCCAATGATGGTTTAGGCTCAAAAACTGCAAGAAAAATCTGCATTTTTACCTGGTTTGTATTTTGCCCAGATAGGTCCTGCACCGGGTTGGGCACCCACAAATAGTTGCTGAAACGGGTGGGTTTTAATGTTCTGGGTTTTTATGCGGGTGGGTAGTGATAACACACACATGGGTGGGTCAGGTGAATCAAATGAACAACGAACGGGAGAAAAATACTTGACGCGAGTCCAGGATGTCCATTGCTCTGGAAACAAGTGCCATTTCCTGGTCTTTTCCTGGAACAATGGACCAGGCTGAGAGAAACTTTAGTGTATTAATTACATAAAACCATCAGCACAGGTGATCAGGTCAGCGGTTGGTTTAGTCCTGGTTTAGACCTGGTTTAGACCTGGTTTAGTCCTGGTTTAGACCTGGTTTAGACCTGGTTTAGTCCTGGTTTAGACCTGGTTAAGTCCTGGTTTAGACCTGGTTTAGTCCTGGTTTAGACCTGGTTAAGTCCTGGTTTAAACCTGGTTTAGACCTGCTTTAATCCTGGTTTAGACCTGGTTTAGACCTGGTTTAGACCTGGTTAAGTTCTGGTTAAGTTCTGGTTTAATCTAGTTTAGACCTGGTTAAGTCCTGGTTTAGACCTGGTTAAGTCCTGGTTTAGACCTGGTTAAGTTCTGGTTTAAACCGGGTTAAGTCCTGGTTTAGACCTGGTTATGTTCTGGTTTAAACCCGGTTTAGTCCTGGTTTAGACTTGGTTTAGTCCTGGTTTAGACCTGGTTTAGTCCTGGTTTAGACCTGGTCCAGTCTTGGTCCTGGTCCAGTCTTGGTCCAGTCCTGATTTAGTCCTTGCGATCGGTTCTGCGATTTTCGGTGTGTATATATTTATAATCCGCTAATGACACAGCGTAGTTTCAGTCCTGGTTCAGTTCTGGTTTAGTCCTGGACTATCGGGCTGTCGGACTAATGGGCTGACCCCAATTTATCACGGGCACGGGCGGGTAACGGTTGGAATGTTAACGGGTCTGGGCAGGTGTGAGTCTCCAAAAATGGACCCGTGCAGGACTCTAATACAAACTGATCATTTTTGAGGCTCAAAGAAGATGAAAATTAAAGCATGAATAAAAATAAATTTATTTAAACATACAGCTGAAATGAACATGGTATGAACACAAAATTGTCCAGATTAATTTGATTCATGGACTTTAACACAACTAAAACAACACAGTCGACCTTTGGACTTTTACCTGAGACGTAACAATCCTGGTAAATTCAAAATTGATTGTTTTCATGGGGCTTAAAAGTGCTGGACTTACCAAACAAGGATTCAACAAAACATTCACTAAAGCAAAATAATAAAACCTAACACCTCATTTAAAGTTAAGAGGGAAATGATAAAAAATGCCAAAGAGGGCAGATACCTTGGCATCATTTTATAGCGAACACTAACTTTTAAGCACCACATAAAAAGATGCTGATACGCTCCTGTTTAATATTTCTAATTCACTGACTCCAGGAGCCAAAACTTACACAAATGTACTGATATTATCTCAGTTTTGGTGCTTTTATCTTGGTCACAAGTAAATAAAATAACAGTAAAACCCTTGGAATCTGACTACAAACAAGCACTTACAACCCTGATAGAAAACCACCACAATATCATCACTAATGTTGTGCAAAAATATCGAAATATTGATATATCGCATCGTTTAATGTGATGATACAGTATCGATATCATGTACTGCTGCAGCAATATATTTTTGGGTATTTTTTGAGTATTTTTTGGTATATTTTGTTAAATTATTTTGATTGTTTTGATGATTAAATGTTTGTGTTTCATTTTCACTTTGCATAAGAAGTGGTTTAACAAACACTTTTAGTATCACAGCAATGATTTAGCCTTTTTTTTTTTTATTGAACCGTATTGAATTGATTAGACATATATCGTACTGAATCAAAAGTGCACTGTATCAAGATATGTATCGTATCGTGGCCTATGCATGGAGGTTTGTATCATATTGGCAGCTTCTTCAGTTGTTGGTAATCATCACTATACGTAACAATAATTGAAATATCGAGATATCGTATCGTTAAAAGTCTCACAATAATACCGTGGGCCGTCACAATATATCGAACTACCAGCAGTATAGCTTAAAAAACAGAGAGAACTACATAGACCATGATTCTTTGCTCTGTTTTAGTGCTGATTACATGAAGAAATAACTTTTATAAGCAGTTTTAAATCTTAAAGGTGCATTGTGTAACTTTTCCGGTCAAGAGTCCGTCAAATGTTTTTCGGATACTTTGGCGACACAGGAGGATTTAGTCAATAAACTCTCAAATATCAGGAATTATATGGAATTTTGTGAAGGGAAATGAGCGATCTATTTCATTTTTTATACAGGAGAAAGTAACTGGAAAAAACAAGCATAATTAATGTTGTTTTTGTGAGAAAGTTACAAATAAAAATGCCCTTTTTGATGCCATAGTTACACAGAAATATTGCGTAACTTTTCTGGTGGAGGGTCCGTCAAATATTTTTCTCCATGGAGATGTTATTGCTTTGGTCTGGAATGGTTTGCAGTATCATATTAAACCTTTGTATCGTCATGGAGAGGTATTTTGGAGCTAGAAAACCACCTGTAATTGAATAAATGTAAGGTGGACCTGTTTAATGTCATACTGTGGAACATTCCAGGTAGAGCAATGACATATTTACAAAAATAAGCAGGTGATGGACCCTCAAAATCTCAAAAAAAAAAAAAGTTGGCAGTTTTTGCCCCAAATTTCAATACAGTGTGTCAGGTATGGAAGTATGAGTGAGCAATACAATATGTAAAGAAACTTTTGATTAAGAATGTGTTTCCCTTTGTTGATTACAGCGATACTTTTTGAGACCTTAGATCAGAGGTGCTCACACTTTTTCAGCATGCGAGCTACTTACAAAATGACCAAGTCAAAATGATCTACCCAATACAAGCCAAACAAACTGCACTGAAACACTCTGTGCCCCTTTTTTGGACCCTCACCCACAGTTTGAGAACCTCTTCTTTAAGAGAACTTCCTCTGGCACTTTACACAAAACTGTGAAAAAGTGAAGGAAGATTTTTAAACCTGTTTTTTTAAAGTTCCAAACTGGAGTTGCATTCTTTTCTGGTTTTGCAGCGATATATACACTGGTAAAGAAATAAAGATCAAAGGAATATATCCTGTAACACCAAGTCCGTGATTTATAGATCACCTGCCCCTAAGGCTTATGTGGGTAAACCAGCAGGGCTTTAAAAACACGGATTGCAGAGCATTACAATCAGATGCAAAAACATGAACTATCCTGTGGCGGCTCATTCTGTTGATTTTAACCATCCATCTCTTCTAAGATTATTGGCACAAATGTGGAACTGCCCCCTAGAGGTGGTAATCTAGAGATGCTCCTGTCAAAAAAGACACTTCTGGATTCCATCTTAAAACTTTACTCCTCATGACTTAATAAGTTTGACTAAGATTTTGTAATAGACAAAATTTCCATGTTTGTTTGTAAAGTGTTCTTGTTTTGGGCTAAACTGGGTGAACTCACTTTTCATTCATTGAGTGGGAGGCACTGGCAACATTTGTGTGCTGTGGTAAGACAAGCAGGCTTTTTTTGCCGAAACGTTATTTTGTTAATAAAATAGTATTTGGACTCGGCCAACCGAGTGTTGCTATGCATTTTTCACTCTGATTTGCAGCGATATTTACCAGCCTATGGAGTAAGAAAGCTGTCAAAAATATTAGTGCGCATAAAATAGAAATCCGTGCGTATTTGGCTGTAGTTGCGCATAAAATAAATATTTGTAAACTCTCAAATGAGTCCAGTCGTACATAAAATATATTGTGTGTATTTTATCCATCAGAATATGAATTGAAAAATTACGACGTCATGAATTACAGTCACGAAATGAAAATTTACGATTACGCTTTCATCAGTACGAATACGAATTCACAGACGGAACTTTACTGTCAAAAATACGTCATCACTTCACAGACATTATTCCATCGAGCAGAAGAAACATCGATCAAGATCAAGACTGTGCAGCTCAAGTTTGTAGCAGAGGGTAAAAACAGGGTAATAGCACAAGGAGCTACAACAGCGACCAACAAGTGGGTTAATTAAAATCTATTGTAAAAATGTCTTGAATTCGGGAACCGAACGCTGCTGTATAATATTGTGTAGAAACACCTCCTCTGAACGGGAAATTGCACCTATATGTTAGATAACATAGTGGTAGACAGTTGGCCAACATCCGACGTAACGTTATCCCAGGGCTAATTAACAAATATCAGGTTCTCTGTAGGTTTAGATTAAAACATTCACGACTACAGCTACAGCGAGCATCAGCCAGTCTTCATCTCAGCTGCATTTCAGACAATGGGCTTTTCATGAGTTATAATGGGTTATAATGAGCAAATCCATCCACGTCACGGTGACGTTGTACTTACCGGTAAATACTGTAAACATACCAAGGTGTTGCCTGTAAACACAAACATTAATTTATGCTGGAAGCTGCATTAAACTGTAATGTGTAACATTTCATTAGCTGTGACATCTGATGTGTGGTTTCCATCTTAGCTTTTCATCTATTGTTATCTATCGTCGAGACTGGCAAATACAAGTCCACTTGAGAGAGGAGTTCAGCTTAAATATGTAGGGTTTGTGTGTTGAACATGTGCAAATGAAACAAAACGCAACTCCAGATCTGTTTGTGATGAGGAAACAACATTACAACATAGACCCTTTAAGCAAACACTCGCTGCAGGCCCATCGCGGTCGTCCCTGTCCACATCTGTTCCCTCGTCTCTCCTCTGAACACGTGTGACGAGGCCGTACATTTGCGGAGAGGTGACTGGAGCGGCGCCGCTGTGATGGATGCCCGGCTCTGCTCCTCGCGGCCCTCTCCTCACCTCTCCTCTGGAACCCCGCCATGATGGACGATTCGGGGCCAGCGCCGGAGCAGGGACTGAGTGTGCGTGTGGGTGGGAGTGTCCCGCGGTCCCAAAGGAAAAATGAGGAAATGCAGCGAAATATGGAGAAGAGGGCAGATCGGATACATATATTCACGGGTTATTTCTGCTTGTAGGTCAGGTGTGGGCTGCTGGGAAGTCTTGAGGAGCCTGTGATGGCAGCTGAAATAGCCAGAGATCGGTTAAGTGTAGTAAATGTATTTACCTTTTCAAGATAAAAGTATGCATTTTATGGATCTGTGTATTCCAAAGCAGAACTCTTGTTTTGTTTTGTTTTTTTAGTCAGTGTATTCTTTCATGTGGAAACAACTATATCCATGTAACATTTGTTCTTTTGAATTTCAATTAACAAAAAACAAGAAAATGGGAAAACAGTTTGTTATTTCATTATTTCATTTTAGTGTCAAACATTAAAAAAAAAAACATGTTTATTTCAAATATCTGCAATCAAAAAAGATTGTGCATATTTCAAGTTTGATATTTTAATCTCTCTGGTTTATTTGCCCTAGAAGTTCCGATGTTTTAGCCTGAATCATTAACCAGTTTCACTTTGTTTCACTTCGTAGAAACCGTCTGACCTCACAGCGTAGGAATTTGTTCGCTCAACAGTAGGTGGGTACTTTTTGTCATTTAACCAATCTTTGCTATTTGGTCGTAACGTACATAATGCGCCGCTAACGGGGATAATTGGTATATTAAGCTTTTCCCAAATCCCTAGGAAGAAGAACAATAACATCTTTCACCTTGATAAAATTCACCAAACATTCTATTCATTTAGGCTTTAAATCCTCAATCTCGGGAATCGTTGACAACACAGAATGTATGACTCTTCGCTGATTGGCTGGTGCCCGAACTTGCACTTGTTTTTGCGAACCGTCTATTGTATTTTTGATTCCTGACCTAGTCGCTGAAGAGAAATGAAATTGAGCAGAGGCATTAGATGGCGTCAGAGTCAACTGAACAAATGCGGCTACGCTCAGTCTCATCTGTTCACGCTTTTATTTTTTAGTAAAGACCGTAAACTGTCATTTTCCTATTTACAATGAAGCATTGGTTAACTAACTTGAATGGTATATAGTCCTACACTGTTAATAATTACTCATGTCCTAAGATTTCAAATTAATGATTTGTTGTTTATGTTGTTTACGTTATAAAAATTCTGCTTCTTCTTTTGCAAAATAATGAGATTTAGGCCTCGTCCACACTAGTATGTATTCAGGTTGTTTTCATTGTGGATGCAGTGTTCGTTCACACCAATCCGATGGAAAATGGCTCCAGAGACGGAACGATCTGGTGCCGCCAGCTCCCACGAATTCATTTGAGTATAGATCTGATCCAGCACTGTGTGGACGCCTGAAAACCTTGAGGTAGGGTCTATGTGCCATGAAGTAATTCACCGCCAAAACGCTAAGAGGCTAGAATATATGTCCATTCATAAATTTGGTCTATGTGTACGACCTGCAGATGTATAATCTCTGAAAAGTTTCACATGAACCATCTCCAACATGATAGAAGCACAGAACAGACTCACCATCAGCAGAACACCCCTCTGTCACAGAAAGAACACTCATATTCCACTGAGTCGTGTCCTTTAGTCCGACAGAAGCTCATCAATCATATCACAATAGCGAGCTGTTTCTTTGAGCTCTTAGTTTATGCAAATTAGCCATGCAGTTTTAAGTTTTGTTTCTGTAAAACGTAAACAAATATGCTCAAATCTGTGTGGATATGGAAGGCTAGCGAACACAGAAACGACGTGTCTGGACGCAGATCATTCCCGAGACAGTGATTCATTTCAGTGCAAATGTCTTAATGTTAGGATATCACTGATCCAGCTTTGAATTGTTGAGGTTCATGTTTTAAAATGTAAGCGTCTACATCCTGGCTGTGACACTATGAAAGGTGTTATTTTTACAATTTCACTTCAAATGCTGCTTGTGTGTATTTAGGTCAGTAAGAATCTCCTTTATTCAGTTGACATCGAATTAATAGCAGCAGAACTTTCAAGCATATAGACCAGAAAGAATAAAATACCAAAATTGAAACAGACATGATGACTGTTTTTTTTTTGATTGGTGCCATTTGAAATAAGATTTAAATTGCATATTGGTAATAGAGGTCAAAATCTGTTTTTTGTTTGACACTAAAACACAATAATGAAATAACAAACTGTTTTCCCATTTTATTGTTTTTCATTCTTAATTGAAATTCAAAAGAGCAAATGGTACACAGATCTCCAATCTGCAGCTAAAATGTTTTATTATTTCATTCAATTTGCATCTGAGTTATGGAAAATTGTAACCGCAAAGGCTGTTTGATCAAAATGCATTTTCTCCTGTGAACATTATTCCAATACCTGATTTTTATAGAATTAGTTTTAGCTCACATACTGCCCACAGGTAAAGTTTGTCCTCTGCATTTGGCCCCCGTCCTTCAACACCACTGGGGCAACGTGTCAACCTGCAGGCAGTGGGCACCTCACCGCAGCGCCGAGCTCGGGGACCCAACTCCAGATCTTGAGCTAGTCTTGGTCAGAACTACCTGAGCTGGAGGATTTGACCTGTTGCACATGTTTTGGGTTGATGGGAGTGCCCAGAGGAAACATTACCTGACCTCACGCTTTGACAATTTACGAAGACGAATGGATCTGCTTCTTTAGTTCTGGTCAGACGCTGGTGGACACTTCCTTATATCTGATCGAAAGGAGGATTTAACTACAATGAAACTACTCTGAAATGAACACATCAACTTGTTTACAGTTTCTATTAGTTAGCTCGGCCTATTGAACTTGCACTGAGTGTGGGGTCATATTAACAGAATCATTCAGGGCCATAACAGGTTCTTACACACCTCTGGCCCTGACCTGACTATCGCTATTATTTCTTTTAGTTTGTTTTGATTTAGGTTTGAAGATGGAGTTGTAAATAGGAGATAGATGGTGTCTGAGTCCTCCATTACTGTTCAAAGATGGATTGTCTTTCCTAACAAAAATAGCTTCTGTCAAACTAGGCACTTTTGTCCAGTTGACAAATTGAATTTCTCCTTTTGCCGTGGATTCGACCTGGATGGCTGAGGGATTTTACACACATATCCTGTCTCCCTGATTTCAGTGGGCATGATTGACAGGTGGATAAACAATCAGAGAGACGCATGCTCCGTTTGGGTCTAAAACAAACACGGCTGCTTAAAAAGGACATAAATGAATCTACATAAAGGACTGAGAAACAGTAGCCAGGCTGATGCCAAATAGTACCTCCATTCAATTTCATTTCTCTCCAGCGACTAGGTCAGGAATTGGAATACACTAGACGGTTTCAAGAACTTTGAAAGTTGTAGACCGTGCACCGGCCAATCAGCGAAAAGTTGTGAAGCCATGACGTCAAACTCAAGCGCCTGTCTGGGTCCCTTTTGTGGTACAGCACAACAGTAAACAAAGCGGTTGAGATAGATGTAGACGAACCCATGTCCTCGATCTCGGGAATCTGTGATGGCAACAATTCCTGAGATCGCGGATTTAAAGCCGGAACCACGAGAATGTTGGGGGGAATTTTATCAAGGAGAAAGACTTTATTGCCCTTCTTCCTACGGGATTTGGCGCATTACATACGTCACGAACAAATAGCATTCATCCATCCATTTTCTTCCACTTATCCGGGGGCAGCAGTCTGAGCAGGGACTCCCAAGCTTCCTTCACCCCAGACACGTCCTCCAGCTCCTCCAGGGGTACTCCGAGGCGTTCCCAGGCCAGCCAAGAGACATAGTCCCTTCAGCGTGTCCTGAGTCTCCTTCCAGGTGGCCCACCACATCGCATCGACCAAATAGCAGCGATTGGTTAAATAAAAAAGTACCCACCTACCGTCGAGCGAACGAATCCTAATGCTGCGAGGTCAGACGGTTTCCACGAAGTGAAAACGGTTGATGAATCAGGCTAGAGAAACTGGCTATGTCCTCCGCATCCGCAGCTGTGGTCGGATCATCTCAAATTTGGATGGTTTTTCATGCTGTGTGGTCTCATTCCAGAAGGGACTGGCTGGTCAGGCAAGAGAAAACCCACCCCGACACAGAGAGAACATCCAAACTCCACGCAGAAAGGCCCGGACGACCTCAGGATCGAACTTTAAACCTACGAACTTACTGTCAAACGTGTGCAAAAACCTCTGGAAGTTACGGCATGTGAGGAGAATATATTAAGCGAATCACTGCTCTAAGCCTTAATGACATGTTCAAAATAGCAATAAACAATTCAAACAAAATTATATGGTAGACTTTAAATATTGTGGCAGAGTTTACGTTACCGGCTCATTGCGCTTCAATAATTGCAGGAGCTGTTTACCTCTCATTCGTCACACCGAACTTAGGCTGTGTTATTTTGCTGTCACTTTTACATGCATAATAGATTACATTTTAATTGTGTTCCCGTATTTATAATGTATTTTTAATGACCCTCTAAATACCACCATGTATGCTTAATAAATATATAACGCGCCGTACAAGTTTGGCTAATTTTTCCAAGCTGCCAATCCATGCAAGTTTGAGAGCGCGTTTCCGTACGTCTGAATCATTCATTTGAAATACTGCGGGAGGATAAATTGTGAGCTGTTTTGTTGTTGTGGAACTGTCAGTAGTTTATAACTTTATTTAGAGCTCAAGTCGAGGCAGTAGTGCATTTGTTTAGCAGCAGGCGACATACGGGAAATAAATGAGTAACTACTTGTGGGGCTGTTTTGCAAAATTAGTCATTCCGAGTTTGATTGTGACCTAGAATTTTGATGAATTGTTAAATGGTAAACACGTTCTGACTTGAGTTTTGATTTTGGCAGTGATGAGTTTGAGAAGACAAAAGTTGTACTAAAAGGAGCCAAAGTCATCCATAAATATCTCCACAAAACTAAAGCCACAATATGTAACTTTATAGGAGCTTTATGACTTAACTTTACAGGAAAAAAACTGCTTACTGTGAGCGGGCTTGCATCTCCACAAACCTGGCCTCATCCTGCTTGTTTTCGTGGAAATGCTGTTCCGCTGGCTACTGATACTCTGCAGTGACGTCGCTCCGCATGTATCTCTATTGGCGGAATGTTCAGCAGTTGCCGTGGTGACACAATGCACGCGCTGGCAAACACAGACAAAAAATAAATAAAAAATACAATCTGAAAAAAAAATAAAAATCCAAGACCCTGTGATCAGTACGAGCGTTCATGCTTCTGTTTAGGAGTTTCAGGTGGTGACGGTTTGAACAGAAGACGCAAAAGTGGTGCTGCGTCTTCACTCTTTAGTCCGCGTTTCGACGAGTGTTTTCAGGAGGAAATCTACGTCAGAGTCCTGCACCGGGTCGGGTACTCGTGGGTTCCCGACGGGTACGGGCAAATAGTTGCTGAAACAGGCAGGTTTTAACATTCTGGAATTTTACGGGCGGGTAGTGATTACAGATGGGTGGGTCAGGACTAAATCAGGACTAAACCAGGACTAATCTTGGACTTAAGAGAGTGAACCCCGAGCAGAAAGCGGGAGTGGGCGACGGCTGCATTACCTCTGTGCGTGCGGAGATCTGCACCGGTCCTTTCCCGTGCAATCACCCCACAGTCTATGCGTGCGCACCTCCGAGCTCGTCCCGACAGTGAGTCCTGGCTCAGTTCTGCTTTAGTCCTGGTTTAGTCCTAGTTCAGTCCTGGTTTAGTTCTCCTGGTTCTGTCCTAGAATCAGTCCTGGGTTAGTCCTAGTTCAGTCCGTGGCATGTGCAGCACAAAAGTCTGGCATCTCAATTGATGTTTCTTCTGCTCAGTAAATAAAGCCTGTGAAGTCGAGTCGCGTCTGTGAATTTGTATTTGTACTGTAGAAAGTGTAACTGTTTCATTTCATTTTGTGATTGTAATTCTTGGGTTAGTCGTAATTTTTCAGTTCATATTCTGATGGATGCTTCAGTTAGAATGCTTTTAATTAGTGTGATTTATCACGGGGACGGGCGGGTAACGGGTGGAACGTTAACGGGTCTGGGTGGGTGCGAGTTTAACTTTGATAAAATGACGGGTTAACGGGCGGGTGTGGTGCTGTACTGCACGGGTGCTGGCGCGTGCGGGTCTCCAAAAACGGACCCATGCAGGACTCTGATCTACGTGCGTACGGTGACGCAAAAGTGTGTGGAATTCGCTTGGGTATGCATGCCAGGCAGCTCGGTGGTGACGTATGTGACGTAAATGCGTATACAACGTGAGCAGATCTGACCAGAGTTTTGCATCTTGGGCAGTGTAGAAGGAAAGACTATGGTGGAACATATACAACTTTTCCACTCTGGAGGGTGGTTTCAGATTTTTGCATTTTTAAGCCTCTAAACAAAAGGCACTTCCGATAAAATATTTTGTCGTTTTTACCCACAAGCGTTCTCGTGTCATTTTCAACAAAAAGAGTGGCTAACTGAAGCACTGCTGGTTAATACTAGCTTTAAAGTGTGGATCAGGCCAAATTTTTCTGTCCAAGCCTGTTATGGGAATGCTTACAGCAACTAGCATGCCAAAATACACACTTTCTGATTCCCGTACAAAAAGCACTTATAATTAATTGCTGGCAAGACGCAGCCAACTTGTTCTGACCTCAAGAGCTGCTTTTACAATATTTAAAAAATCTGTTTTGAGACAAATTTTGTAAATAAGAGCGTAAATAACATCTCATACCAAATTTGAAAGCTCAGAACTCAATTTCAGTCGGTAAATTAAGTAATTCTTGGTAAAAGTGACTGCTGTGTCATGGTTGGGTCGCTTGTTTTATAAATACGAACAATGGGAGGTTGAACAAGTGACGGCGAATGTGTTCAGTCTGCACACGACAGGGTTTCTCTGGTTTACACTCTCAAAACGGAGCCATTAGCCAGAATTTGTACTTTGTGTTTTCAAATGTGTATAATTTTCTACCAATTTGTCTGCAATCAGGAGCTTTTGTTCAACACCACATCTACAAAACGAATGAAAGTCTCGCTGTTTGATGGAGTTTGTACTGTGAGTGGGGTCGCCTCTCCGCAGATCTGAGCTGTAACTAAACTAGCAGTGTCACCTCCTCATCTCCATGGAGATTGATGAGTTTAATGGCATACTGTGGAACATTCCAGACCAAGACATTACATCAGCAGTACAAATAAAAAGTAAAATGAACAAAAAAACAACATAATTTTAAGGGAGCTATTATGCGATATTGACTTTTTGGAGCTTTATACCATTAACATTGTTCCCTCATTAAAAACATGCCTGAAGTGGTTCTGTTATCCATGCATCTATATTACGCTTTATATTGATCTATGTTATAATATAGTTTCCTCATCAAAAACATATCTAGAGTTGTGCTTTGTTTCATTCACACAAACCCTGCATATTTAGGCTGAGTTTTTCCCTCAAACTGAAAAGAAAGACTTTGCGATGTTGCTGTGTTTTTAAACTCCACACACCCTCACTAGATTTGGCCATTCCAGGTCTGAAATCATACAATCTCTACTTCCTGTGAACTTTATCTCCAGTGCTTTATGCTTTACCAATCATGTATCTGAAGTTTTGCACCACATTTCACAAATAATAACACAGTTTTGACTTGTATCTAAACTAAAAGTGCAGAGCTCTGATCTTTTGATCACTTAAGAGTCTCAAAGCGAGTGGTTTTACTGTAGTTTTACGGTAGACAGCTGCCGCACTGATGTGTCTGACCCGAGCCCAAACTTAAGTTCTCAATATTTGTCCGAATGTGTCTGAACCCTTCAGTCGAGTTTCCATGTTCTAGTTATCTTGTGGCTAATTTTATGTTTTGGGTGCTTAAAAATAGCCCAGATCAGCTCATCTGTTGTAGTTCTACCTAAGTCAGTTCCTCGTGGTTCAAATTGTGTTAAAACAAAGCTCAGGTTAAAATCTAAAGAGTAACAGAGTTTCAGACAGAGCAGTGCCTTCAGTTAGCTTCACACCCCAGGAAAAGTTGGCGACAACAGCTGCAAAGTATCAATAATATTCAACATCATGACATCAAACTTATCAATCACCATGGAGAACATTTCATGCAGGTGATGTTCCACCTAGAGAAAGTTACATACTGTACCTTTACTTCTCTGGTGCAGGTCTCCATGGAGATGCTTAGCTGGGAATGTTCCACTGTTTGGGATTGGACTTATCCAGCTCCATGGAGCTACTGTATATTATGCTTTTTATTGATCCATGTTATAATGTTGTTTCCTCATTAAAAACATATATAATGTTGTGTTTTGTTTCATTCACACATGTTTAACACACAAACCCTGTGTATTTAGGCTGAGTTCTTCCCTCAAACTGAAAACACCTTGTGATGTCACTGTGTTTTTAAACCCCATACACGTTCGTTAGAATAATTTGGCAATTCCAGCTCTAAAATCATCCAATCTCAACTGAACAAAAGATGAAAGGTGCTGAAAACTACTGCTTCATGACATCACAAGGTGGAACCGAGCATTTTCGAGAGGAAGAGTTACTCAAAAATGTGTAAATGAAACAAAACACAACTCCAGGTATGTTTTTGGTGACCTAACGACATTATAACATGACTTAAAGCTCACACTACTCCATTTTGTGTAATATAGGTGAATATATAAAACATTAAATTGACATTAACATTAACATTGTTGCTCTAAATATTTTATTTGTTTATGAAATTAACAACCTATAAAAGTGCAATACCAATTTTTATATTTTCTAACCGTATTTTCCATGTTGTCAGCGTGTAAATCTCCTGGTCTCTCCCTGACATGACGCCCTCCATAACACTGTCATGTATCCTCTCTCTGTCAGGAAAAGGTCTCCCCTCGCTTTTCTTTTCATTTCATTTTTCTCCGCACGTGTCATTTCATCACTCCCTCCCCGTCCTTTTCTCCTGTCGGTGAGGAGTCGAGGCACAATAGCAGGTTCTGGGAGCGAGCGGGTCAGGGGTCGGGGGATCGCGTGGTGGGGTCGTACGGAGGAGGTGAGGGGGCGTCCTGAGCTGTCCATCCAAGAACAGAGCGGAGGAGAAGAGGAGAAGTGAAGGGAGTATGACCAGATACCTCACATGCATTGTTATTTTACCGTCTTAAAAACATGAAACCTTTTAAACAGTTTTGCAGTGGTCCAAAGAGACGAGTTTATGAGCATGATTCGCAATTTTCAGAAACCAGAGTGGAGTTTAAAGGTGCATTGTGTAACTGCTTTGAATCCGTGTATCATTCGTTCATTCGTTTTTTAATATAAAACCAAAAATAAGAAAACAAAAAAACTGTTTTCTTCGTTATTTGTCTCCAAAACCAAAATGAAAAAAACGGATAATGATTTGTTTTTTCAGTTTTTGATTTTGTGTTTAAATGAAGAATGGAAAAAACGGATAAAGGCTGTGACTGCGCTGCACACGGACTGAACCAGGACTGATCCAGGTCCGGGACCACACCGGGACCAGAGCGGGATCAGAGCGGACTCCGAGCTTTGACTCCGAGTCTCAGCTTCGAGCTCCGGTCCTGCCATGGGCTTTGAGCCTCCAGTCTGGTCCCGGTCTGGTCCCTGTCTGGTCTCGGTGTCAGTCCCGGTCTCAGTCTTGATCTGGTCCCGGTCTGGTCCCGGTCTGGTCCTGGTCCCGGTCTGGTCCCGGTCTGGTCCGGTCTGGTCTGGTCCGGTCTGGTCCCGGCCTGGTCCCAGCCAGGTCTCGGTCTCAGTCCCAGTCTGGTCCTGGTGTGGTCCTGGTCTGGTCTCGGTCTCAGTCTTGGTCTGGTCCCGATCTCAGTTCTGATCTCAGTCTCGGACTGGTCCCTGTCTGGTCTCGGTCTCAGTCCTGGTCTCAGTCTTGATCTGGTCCCGGTCTGGTTCCGGTCTGGTCCCGGCCTGGTCCCATCCAGGTCTCGGTCTCAGTCCCAGTCTGGTCCTGGTCTGGTCTCGGTCTCAGTCTTGGTCTGGTCCCGATCTCAGTTCTGATCTCAGTCTCGGACTGGTCTCGGTCTGGTCTCGGTCTCAGTCCAGCTCTGGTCCTGGTCTGGTCTCAGTCTCAGTCTGGTCCCGATCTCAGTTCTGATCTCAGTTTCGGTCTGGTCCCAGTCTGGTCTCGGACCTGGATCAGTCCTGGTTCAGTCCGTATGCGGTGCAAAAGTCCGGCATCACGGAAGTCAAGTAAACGGAAAACGTCCGTTATCCGTTTTTTCCATTCTTCATTTAAACACAAAATCGAAAACTGAAAAAAAAAAAACAAATCGTTATCTGTTTTTTCATTTTGGTTTTGGAGACAAATAATGAAGAAAAGTTATTTTTTCGTTTTCTTATTTTTGGTTTTATATTGAAAAACGAATGAACGAATGATACACGGATTGCTTTTTTTTCATGGCGATGTTATTGCTTCTTATATTTCACAGTATGATATTAAACCTTTCTATCTTCATGGAGACCAAACCAGACCAAGTCACAGGTCAGATCCATGGAGAGGCAACCCTGCTCACAGTCAGAATGCCTGTTTTTTTTTGGTATTTTTCAGCTATAAAATCACTTGTAATTGAATAAATGTAAGGCAGAGATGTGTGTAAAATCCCTCAGTCGCCCAGGTAGAATCCATGGTAAGGCAGAGATGTTTAATGTCACACTGTGGAACATTCGAAGCAGAGCAGTGCTGCCCTACAAAGGCAAAAGAGCTTAACTCACCAGAGTGTGAAACTGAGAAAAATGACTTCAAAGTTTCTGTTTTGTCCAGACAAAAGTATAATAGGTAGCGCTCCCAAAATTTGACAAGTTGCTATAATGAAGACAGATTTGCATGTGAAAAATATTGAGTTCAAACTTGACATTTGACCCGTATTTGGCAGCTCCTGTACTCCGCCTTTGTATCATGAGCCAAAAACTGTCATGCAAGTTGTGCAAAGGCAAAAGGCAGAAACTGACATGATCATTATTTGCTTGATTTTCCCCAGACGTCCATCCATTATAAGAAAAAAATAATAATAATAATAACTCACCAAGGTCGAGTCATCATGGAGTTTGTTTGAAATGATGTAGAAGAGCTTTGGATTTCTTGTTTAGAACTGATCAGGATCGAGCGGTGACACTTACACAGTTAAACAGTTTGACTTTGCAGTATAGAATGTACAGTATGAATAAATACACAAAATACTTTCACATTAAAGATAATTTAAGTTTAAAGTTATATTTACAAAGGTGTATTTATTTAATGTGTTAAGATCCTGTGCCAAGGCCGCGACAAAAAGAAGGAGGCAAGAGGTTGGATTTTAAAATAAAATATATTTTTGAACTAAATCACAAACCAAACATACACTGTTTGTGCCTTGTCCTTTTGCACCCCTCCTTATTTTTGGCTCATGATATAAAAGCAGAGAACAGGAACTGACAAATAAGAGTCAAATGTCAATGTTGAGCTCAGTATTTTTCACGATATTTATTCACATGATAAAGAAGGTCTTAAATACAAACAAAATGACATCAACTCATTTTTGACCAAACGTGCTCTACGGATGAGGTACTGTAATGTAGCCAGTCCATTACTTGGGCCTAGGGCTCGTTAAAAGGTAAAATGAGGAACTGAAACAAAGTTTAAGAAATGTTTATTGAAAATTTATCTGCAGATTGAAGTTACCTGTAAAAGTAGAAGTGCATTTGAATTGAAGTAATTGTACTTACCCTCTGGTGTGGTCTGCCTCAGGTGCTCCGGCCAAAAGAGTCCCCGGGGAGCCAGAGCACCTTAAGAAGGTTCCGGGGCAGCCAACCATGTGTTTGGAGGAGGGGAGCACACATTTTTAACTGGTTCTATTTAGTATTTTAGGGCATTGAACACTGCTAATTTAAATAAAGATATATACATTTTTGTAATTAATGTAATTGGATGTTGTTTGGGCACTGTTTTGATAGTTGTTTTTAGATATTAAATGTACAAATTATTGGTGCTTACCTGATCGTTAAAGTGGGCTCACCCAATTAGTACAGGGCCTTTAAAAGAAGCCAGCCTCACCTTGTTCAGGAGAGGTGCTGTGTGAGCGCAGGTAACTGCTATGCCTGTTTTAACCTTTTTGGAATTTTTGTAAATACTTTTTTGTTTTGTCTTTAATAAATGCACTGGGATCTGCACTGTAAACTGGCTCAACTTGACTCTGTTCCTCCTAAAACCGCTAAGGTTGCCACCAGGCTATTACAGGTACGCATCCATAGAAACAAGCAGGTGACGGATCCCCAACCAAAAAGTCACATAGTATACCATATTTTCCGAGCTTAAGCCTCCAACCCCATCAAAAAACGACTGCGCGCCCCACAATCCAGAGCGCCCTATACACGAATCCACTCAGAACTAGAAAGCCGCACCACCCGCAGCGCACGCAAACACACACGGTGCAGACAACGACCGCACGGCGAAAAACACCCGCAGCCACACTCATCACTCCACGCCGATGAGGAACGGAACGGAGGAACGGACCGAAAAAGCGAGCGCGATGTGCCACTTCCAGACACGACTGAACAACTGAGTCACTGCGAACACGTCGACAATCCAACGGTCCCAGACAGCACCCTCCCTACACGCCACAACTGAACAAAGCCCAGTTCACCGTGAACGCGCCAAACAAACAAAGTCCCACTGACCCATCCAACTGTTTCGTTTAAACAGTTTTGTTTAAAGTCCGGTGCAGTTTATTTGTGAAAAAAAGTTTGAAAATAGACCATTTAATGACTGTGCGCCTTATAATCCAAGGTGCCTAATAGCCCGGAAAATACGGTACCTTTTAATGTGACCATCCACAGCTGACTTATTTTAATCTTGAGAACTGTTTTTTATTGCTGAAAATAACTCGAAAAAATGTGAGCAAGCGTTCCCTCTCCACAGATCTGACCCTTAACTTGGCCGGTAGGCATCAGCAGCTTGTCTTCCCGTCTGCTTCTGTAATGCCGTAGAGTGGCACATTTTGAAAAGGCAATAACATCTCTGTGGAGACAAGCAGGTGATGGATCCTCCACCAGAAAGGTCACACAGTGAACCTTTAAAGGTCCTACGTTACACAAAATTGACTCTTGTGAGCTTTAAGCCAAGTTGCAATGTTGTTACCGCCTCAAAAATATAACGTGAGTCCTTTTTTTTTCATTCACACATTAGATTAATCCTTTATTATTAGTCTGTTTACATCTCCAAAGCTCAAAATGCTCTGTTCCACCTTGTGATGTCATGAAGCGGTAGTTTTCAAGACACTTTTTACTTTTTGTTGAGCAGAGATTGGCAGTCCCATGGCCGAAATGATCCAAATGATTCTTTAATCGACAAATGAAGTTTGTTTGATGTGGAACTTTAAAAACACAGAGGAGCACATCTGGATTACCACCTGATGATATTATGAAGTAGTGCCATAGTACTCAAGACTCAAGAGTCTTGGTCTCAAAACCAGTCTCTAGACCATTTTTTTGCAGTCTTGGTCTTGTCTCGGACTCGACCATGTTTGGATTTGATGTTGTCTCGGTCTTGAAGGCACTTGGACTCGGTCTTGTCTCGGTCTTGAAGGCACTTGGACTCGGTCTTGTCTCGGTCTTGAAGGCACTTGGACTCGGTCTTGTCTCGGTCTTGAAGGCACTTGGACTCGGTCTTGTCTCGGTCTTGAAGGCGTTAGGACTCGGTCTTGTCTCGGTTCTGAAGGCACTTGGACTCGGTCTTGTCTCAGTCTTGAAGGCATTTGGAGTCCACTTGTCTCGGTCTTGAAGGAGGTTGAACTCAATCTTGTCTTGGTCTTGAAGGAACTTGGACTCGGTTTTGTCTCAGTCTTGAAAGCATTTGGACTAAGTGTTGTCTCGGTCTTGAAGGCGATTGGACTCGGGCTTGTCTTGATCTTGAAGGCGATTGGACTCAGTTTTGTCTCAGTCTAGAAGGCGCTTGGACTCGGTCTTGTATCGGTCTCGAGGTCTGACATTCGGCGAGATGGAGATAGATTTCTGAACGCATTGATATATGTGCCAAACTAACTGTAAAATACAAATAAATGTCAAAAAAGATGGTTTCGATGGGCCATTGTCTTGGTCTTGTCTTGCTCTAAACCCTCAGAGGTCTTGGTCTTGTCCTAGTCTCGGGACCCTGTGGTCTCGGGACTGGTCTTGGTCTCGATTAGTGCAGTCTTGACTACACTATCATGAAGTGGAACCAAGCATTTTGAGCTCTAGAGACCGAGACTGAATATAAAGCTGGTTAATTTCAACCCGGCATGACTGAAACAAAACAATTCAATCTTTTTTATTTATGTGTATTATTTATTTAAAATGAAGTAACTATATTTAAAAAGTCACTTTTGCGTGTGGCAAAAATCAAATTAAATCGAATGTAATTACGCTTGTGGTTGTATTATAAGAAAACAATGTAGATGTAATTTAAGTTTGCAAAAGAGTTTTTTTTTTTTTTTTTTAACACCACAATCTTGTTGTGAAAAGCATAAATAGACTTGGTGTGATGTTCATAATTACCATGTGGCGATGTACAAACTTTCAGAACAGACCTGCTACAATTTAAGTCTCAAAATTGGGATTGTATTTTTGGCAAACTAAGAAGAAAAAAAATATAAAAATGTTCAGATGAAATATGTTCCTCGTTCTCGTTTGTACGTGAATGAACCAATAAACCGATCTCCCACTGTGATTCAGAGAAGACAGACTTTGTGAATTAAAAAATACAAACTGAGAGAGACATTGATTTATACGAATAGATTGTGTTCAAATTCCACATATGTTCATGGACATACATAGAATACACATGCATAGAAAGATAAAACTGCTAAAGATAGTGTGCATGTGTCAAAGGCTACGTTCAGACTGCAGCCTGAAGTGACCCAAATCCAATTTTTTGGCCCCTATGTGACCTGTTTCTGATCTTTTAATGACAGTCTGAACGACACAGATCCGATTTTTTCAAATACGACCCAGGGCACTTGGATATGTGCTCCTAAAACCGATACATATCCGATCTTTTGAGATGCGACTTCAGTGTGAACAGCCAAAGCGCATTCATCTGACCTACACATCATCAACAAGCCACAAACGTCACTATTCTGCGCTGAAGTAGGCGGAAAATTGTTAATGAACTCCGTGTCACTGAAGCAAACATCGCCACTCACCACTCTTGGCTACGTCCACACGTTCCACATCACCACACCTCGTTCCTTTCAACAGGAACTGTTCATGCTCTGCTCCGTCCATGCTTTGGTTTCCCCACACAGACGTCGTCACAGTGCACATGTTTCCACACTGAAGATCACATACAAGTCGCATTTAATTGGAAATGTGAACGACCTCGCAAAAACATCGGATTTCACAAAAAATCTGACTTGAGCGTTAACCCCCTCAGTCTGAACGTAGCTAAAATTATTGTTGTTAGATTTTGTGTTACCATGTGTTCACATTTGGATTGGACAAGTCAAGGGGTTAAGTGTTGGTTAGTTTGGTTTCGGAATTCACCAATCCATCTTTTTCAGTTTCGATACCAAACTTAAAACCTACTTATTTAGAATGGCTTTTAACACTTAGTGGCCCTGTGACACTTTCTTTATTTTAATGGTGTAATGTGCTTTGTTGACCTGTTTGTATGATGTTTATTGTTTTTTATCTTGTTTTAATGTTGTACAGCGCTTTGGTCGGCTTTGGTTGTTGGAAGGTGCTATAGAAATAAAGTTTGATTGACTGATTGATTGATTGATGATGAAGCATTCAGAGCAACAGTCACATTTCTTTTCATGTGTTTGCATTTGCGCACAGAGCTGATGTTTCATATCCATGACCAGAGACGAACGAGGCTCAAAGGTCAGCAATTTTACCACTTCTTTAACAGATCTGTGGAGAGGCGAGCCACTCAGTAATGCACGTTTTTCAAGATATTTTTGAGTCATACTTACAACTGTAATGAAATAAATGCTACAGGTTTGAATCTAATCCAGGTGCCGCCCAGAGACTTGGCGTAGTTATGACGGCGCTCGATGGTGTATTTATGCGGGTTGATGTAAACGAAAACTTTTTTGAAAACTTTTTTTTGTATGCACGATGTTATTTTGAAAAACGGAGGGAAATAAAAGCGTCTCAACATACCTGGCTATGTGGAAACGTAGACTAAAGCTCTGAAGACACGGCTCCAGTTGTGATTGTAGTAACTTTTTTATGTTAAGAGGCAGCCTACATACAGTTCCTATGAAGAAGTTGCGAATATAGAATTTTCAGAATGCTAAAAGGTAACATCTTGATCTAAATATGAATGTGTTTACAATTAATACCCCATAGAAGTGCAATACCTCCTCTTTAATCTGGCATTTTTAAGTCCTGGATTAGTTTGACTTTGTTACTTGCTGCGCTTCTGGTCACTGGTTTTCCTGACTATAAACTAAAGATTATTAAACTCATTTCTAGATAAACATTTTCTTTCACTAACCCTAAAGTAAGATGGCTGAGCAGTTCCGTGTATCTACAGTAGAATCTGTAGTATCTGTAGTGATATGTGCCTCTGTGGCCTTCACGTTTCACTGCTTCGTAATTAAACGGTGTAAAATAGATAAATCTAACAACAGTACAGCATTATGTCCATTACAGAAGCACCACTCCAGGCGTGTTTCTGCACCCCCGGGAGCGGGCTATGTACTGGACTGCGAAAGATAGGATATTGAAGTAGCAGCTTGGGAAAAGTGGGACTAAAAATCATTGTTAGTCTTTACACATTTCTAGAATAATGAAAGTAGAATAGGATAGAATCGGATTAGGATTTTTTTTTTTTTTTCTTGAGAATATATTCAATGTATTATTATTATTATTATTATTATTATTATTAATTTTGTTTTATATGTAAGGTGTTATACTTAGAATGTTGGCCAATTTAATTACTTTTCCAGCTACAAGTCCAGTCTTCAAAATTTATTATTTATTTATTTTTATTTATTTTTATATATTATTATATATATATATATATATATATGTAAATGTATTCAACAGATACATATGTACTCTAGTTTATGAAACTGTTTACCTTTTTTCTGTACCATTTTTGGTTCTAAAGTTACATATGTTTTAAACAGACCATGTATGAAACATGAACAAAAATTATTTCCCAAATTTCAAAGACCTGCAAATCATGTAAATAAATGGATGTATTTCATCATATCTTGTGTTATTCCATCTTTGAACTGTTGATGAAGGTACATGATTTTTCAAAAAAAAAAAAAAAAAAAAAAAGTATTTAAAATGATAAAAATTAGCTTGGAAGGACTGACATATTTTATAGAAATAGTTTCCTTTCATTTTGAAGTAATATTAAAGTATTGAGAAGAAAAAAGCTGACAAATGATGTAAAATCATGCACCTTCTACTTGCACAATTTTCCCTCCGTTACTTTTCCCTCCGTTACCATGACCTTTCTTCATAAAAAATCTCATTACTCAAAAAGTAAGAGGTTTTTCAACCTAATCTTGTACCATATGGTAGAAAACTATATGAAGCAAATATTCAAACCAGTTTGTTAAGGATATGTAAGTGAGAACCAAGAGTTATCACTGTTTGTATTTATTGCCCAAAAAGTGCTGCATATTTCATTCCCTCCGTTACCGACATGAGTTTTAAAATTTTTTGTCAACAACTTGAAAGAATATCACAGGTTTAACTTTACCCTGTTGGAGTGTAACTCTTTCCTACATTCTGATACTTTACTTATTTCAATAGTCCCTCTAGTTTCTGAAAAAGAGACATTTGAATGTAAAAAATCTGCCCCTGTTTCCCTCCGTTACGCATGACCGGACCCTTCAGTACATTTTACACTGGATACTTGTCACTTGTACTTCACTGTATTTGAAAGCAAGTGTCTGTACTTTCTGCTCCACTACACTTTAGAACTGGACTGTAAAATAAAAAGTACTTTTCATATTACTTCATGTTTATTTTGACCATGTTTGTGTTAACACCCTGACTATATATTTTTTTTAATTCAAGCTTTGACTTGGAGCTAATAAAAATAAATACACAAAATCCATGAGAAACTGATACTACAAATGTGTAATTTTGTAAATCAGTATCACTATATTTGAACAAATTAATACTTTAACACTTTATCAAAATCTGCGTGAAACACTTTTTTACACTCAATGTACATTTTTAAACAGGTACTTCTATGTTTTTACTTATGTAGATATTTTCATGTGATACTTTTACTTGAGTAACTTTTTACCTTTGTATCTGTATTTTTACTTAAGCAACAAAGTGAAGTATTTCAGCCACTGCATTTGATTTCTTTCCTTTTCTTTTTTTACTTTACACAGTCGGTCATGTCAGGAGTGGAAAAGCTCTTTGACAGTTCCCGTTTTGCACAATTGTCAGAAACAGTCGCAGGGCGTTTTTGGAATTCGTGGTGAGTGCGTCGGGCGATTCCGGTGAAGGACGGGGGAGAAGGGTTCAGATGGAGGTGACGGTCCGCCTGACCCCTGTGAAATGAGGTACAGATCGGATCAGGGCTGGAGCTAAGACTGGGACATCTCTACTGCGGGGTTACACTTCCACACACACACAACACACACACACAAAGACGCACACACACTTTCTATGCTGTTTGAGGACATTACATGGACTTCCATTCATTTTCTGGAGACTGGAGAGTTTCAGAAATGTTTATTCTTCTGTATTCAAGACGTCACTGCTCTGATCTACTCACATTTTCACTGTCTGGTCTATTACTTTGATTTTTAAAGCCAGACACTACAGGCAAAACTCTCTTTTTTTTGTTTGTTTTGGTCAGTTTTGCCTCTCAACATTTACGTTTTCATGTGGAACCAACCAAATGATCCACTTTGCATTGAAATATGTTTTAATATTTGATTTATTCAACTTGCGTCCAGGCCATTTTCTCAGTATAAGGACATGAGGATCGCCGCTTAAAGGTGCGCTGTGTAACTTTTCTGGTGAAGGGTTCGTTGCCTCCTCGTCTTCACGGAGATGTTTTTGTTTAGTCCTGAATGCTTCACAGAATTGCATTAACTCTTTCCCCCATGAAGACGACATTTGACGACTTTTGACTCCTCCGCTGTATCACTAAAGACGAGATTTGACGACCTTTAGAAATGGCTCGGTTTTTCACATTTAAACAGAGACTGTGATCGGTGGGGGCCACTACAACCCACACTAGACTGACCAATAGGATTCAAGGATATGTTTTCGCCGATTTTTTCCGAAGTTAATCGAAGTAGTGACGATGGTAGCTTCCGGAAAAAACACAACACGAAACACGTGCAATGGAAAGATCGCGGTGCTGCGGCGCACAGTTTTAGAAATAATGAGGAGCGGACGTATTTTATGGATAAGTTTAGAGAAAGTGACTTTTATAGATTTCAAAGTGATGATGTTGAAGTTGATTATAAAGTGGAAAACAGCGATAGCGACGGACTTTCGGGGAGAAGGTGAGAATGCCGCTGATGCGTCTGTGTGGAGTCCTGCGATGTCCGAACAAACTATCTGAGCTTTATACTCGATTATGAACCAAAATTGCCCTGAAATCTGGATGTTGCCCAGGTCAGTCCTTTAAAATATTTCAGTCTTTTTTTCCAAGATGCGATGTATAACAGAATTGCTACAGAAAAAAACGCTTATGCGGAGCTCTGCACTCGAGAAAATAGCCAAGATGACAAATACTGGACACACACTGACGGGGAAGAGTTTTATTATTATATTATTATATTATAATAAGCTAAATTAGTTGAATAAGCTAAATGAGTTGAATAAATAAAATAAGTTGAATAAGCTAAATGAGTTGAATAAGTTAAATGGAAAAAAAATGTATTGGGTGCACACAGGTGTACAACAGGTAAAAACAGGTGTACACTTGGCTATACTGTATCTGGTGATATGAAATCTGTTTAAATACTTTGACAAAGTATATTTTTTATTTTTTTATTAATATAGTACTCAGAACATGTATATATCAGATGCTGAATGTAGTTTTTTGTTTTCGAGCTTGCACCTGACCAGGTAAACTCTCATTTTCAGTGAGCTGTTATACACCTATAAATGAGTTGAATCACATTTAAACATCCATAAATGAATAGTTCAGAGTCTAAGGTTTCCAGAGATACAAATATGTCTGTGTTACAATTAAGTTCATGAGTGTAAAAATCATTTATAATCACTTGTGGAAGTCTGTTTTTTTTATGCAATTATGCTCTATGGGCAGAACTAGTAACATATGTATGGGTTGTTCCTAGTAGGCGTCCAGGGGGGAAAGAGTTAAACGTATAAGCCAAGTTGCACGTAAGATAATGTTACTGTGGAAAAAGATCTCCATGGAAAAAAATCAGATGACAGACCCTGCACCAGGAAAGTTACACAATGCTCCTTTAAAGTAGCATCTACACACATCAAACTTTCTTGTCTTGTACTTAACATGATTTTGAAACATATGGAAATATTTTTTGATTTCTTATTCCAAGTCTGATTTATTTAAGTAAAAAAAAAAAAAAAAAAAGGCGAAATTTGAACTTTTAGGCAAATATTCAGTCAGATCTACTTTACTGAAATCCAAAAAACATATTCAAAATTCCCTCTGAATACATTTTAATATCGAATATGTCGACTAAAACAAGTAAGAAATTTAAACTTTGGCATTTTTTTTATCTGTCTGTTTAAGGTATCTTGTCATGGTGTTAATTTTCATTGAATACATTTTCTGTTCTTGAGCCAGTTTTATTTTGTATTTCTCTAGCCGTGTGCGTTTTGACTTCCTGTTGTATTAATTGTTTGCCCCGCCCTAATGTGTCTCACCTGTGTCTCATTCATGTGTGTGCATATAAACCCTGTGTTCTCCTTTGCCCTTTGTTGATTCATTGTCATTATGACTGTCATGTCTGTTTTGGATTTTGTGTTTGTTCTAGAGATGCGCGGATGGGCTATTTTTTCATCCGCAACCGCGACACAAAACTCATCATCCGCCTGCTGTCCATTTTGCACCGAAGGTTTTCAAAACCGCACCCTGCCCGTGATCCGCCGATTGATTTTAGATTTTAGAACAATCATACAGCAAACAAACTAAGGAGCCTTCGATAAAAATGCAAACTCTATAGCTCATTCATTCCAAAATTCGCACTCAGCGTGTATGTTCGCATTCTTAATTGTCCGTAACAACCCCAGACTTACCTGGTTTTCTTGCGCAGCTAATTAACTGACAACGTTTTCCGACTAGGCTGTTTTTGAACCTTCTTGCCTTCGTGTTGGATGTTGTTACATTCTGAACATTCTGCCATTGCCCGATGTTATTTCAAAGTCATAGCCTCACTCCATCGGTCTTTCTTTAAGTTTTAAATACCCCGAGTGGCAGTCTACGCTATAATGTCTGCGTGTTTTAAAATATATCTGATATCGAAACAAAAAAAAAAGCATAACTAAATAAATATGGCCCTATAGCCACTTACGTGTTGGCAAACAGCTGAAATAAATTAGAAATAATAAAATAAACTGCATATAATATGTGCCTCGTAAACCTTAGGCATCAATAACCCGACACAACCTGAACCTTCAGAACATAAAAACGAGGTCAAATGGGCTGATTAAGGATATGACGTACACTTCATACTACAAGCATAGACAATGAGACTCGTCTTTTCAGATGTAGGTAACAATACTAACAATAACTTTTTTTTTTTTTTTTTTTAGTAGTAGTTAAACCGCCACCCGCCCGAATTTAATTAAAATATAATTTTTCGTCACGTCATCCGCCCGACCCGCGGATTAACCACGGATACCGGTTGTAACCGCAATCCGCGCATCTCTAGTTTGTTCATTAAACAACTTTGGAAATGTAGTTTTGCATTTTGGGTCCTACTTCTGCTCTAGACGTGACAGATCTCGTGCCACAAGATCTTGCGAGACAAAACTGATGCAAAAGTGTACACACAAGGAAAATCTTGTGAGAATATCAATTCATATTGTGACATTTGCCTAAAAAAAAAAAAAAAAAAAAAAAAAAAAAGGGTTAATTTTGCAGAGTAACTTGTTTTGAGTACCCTAATTCATCAGCCGGTTTAACTTTGTGGAAACCGTCTGACCTCGCAGCATTAGGATTCATTCGCTTGACGTAGGCGGATACTCTTTTTTTTTTTTTATTTAACCTATCACTGCTGTTTGGTCGTGACATATGTAATGCACTGAACACTCAGTGGTGCCCAAGTAACTGCCGGCACAACAGCAAACAGAGCAGAGAGTGAACACGTCTGTCAACGATCATTGTTGTTTCTGTAAGATGAACTCGTAAATTAAAGGTGCAATCAAAAATGTGAAGGTTGTATTTGACAAAGGAAGTAAAATAAAAAATAAAAGCACACACTAAAAAGCAAAAATTGTGAACTGAATGACAGAAATCAGAAATTACATCAAAATTTCGTTTTGTCTTGATCTCATGGACTCAATCTCGACTCGTAGAAATTGTGTCTTGTCCCATCCCTAGTTTGTTTTGAATGTCCCAAAAATGTGCAGTTTTGGCTGTTTTTCACATTTTTATATGAAAACATTACACGATGAAAAACTTAATTACATTTTTTTCTTACATGCATGAAAGTAAACTCCTGGAGAAGTTTCAAAATGATGTCTATGAATTTAATATTGTTTCCTATTCATCTGCAGCGTCTCATCTTAATTATAATTTGTGATCAAGCTCATTTTTTAGGATCAAAATCACGTTTTTAGTACTGTGACAACACTCACGACTCAAATCACTCAAATTCTACAATGTTGTGAATGAAAACAACTGTCGTGTGTACAAATTCTTAAAATTACGTGGACCAGCCGTTCCTTTTTTCAATCAGGAGCAGAATGAGCTCCTTAGTTTGGCTGATAAATCCTTGGTTGTGTTTGTTTGTGTCCTCTTCAGCGTCCTTCACTTAGTGGTACATAACGGCACAACTTTGGTTAGCTGAAGTTGTTTTTGTTTTTCAAATGTGCAAACTAATTACACGGACTTGAAGTGCTCATTCAAACGAAGTGACTGAAGGTGCGACGGCATTTTCGTTTCGTTTTCGTACCCAGCGGAAAAGTGGGTCAGCTGCAGTGTGCGAAAGCAATGTTTTAACTCTTTCCCCCCTGGACGCCTACTAGGAACAACCCATACATATGTTACTAGTTCTGCCCATAGAGCATAATTGCATAAAAGAAAACAGACTTCCACGAGTGATTATAAATGATTTTTACACTCATGAACTTAATTGTAACACAGACATATTTGTATCTCTGGAAACCTTAGACTCTGAACTCTTCATTTATGGATGTTTAAATGTGATTCAACTCATTTATAGGTGTATAACAGCTCACTGAAAATGAGAGTTTACCTGGTCAGGTGCAAACTCGAAAACAAAAAAACTACATTCAGCATCTGATATCTGCATGTTCTGAGTACTATATTCATAAAAAAATAAAAATATATACTTTGTCAAAGTATTTAAACAGATTTCATATCACCAGATACAGTATAGCCAAGTGTACACCTGTTTTTACCTGTTGTTCACCTGTGTGCACCCAATTAATTTTTTTCCATTTAACTTATTCAACTCATTTAGCTTATTCAACTTATTTTATTTATTCAACTCATTTAGCTTATTCAACTAATTTAGCTTATTATAATATAATAATATAATAATAAAACTCTTCCCCGTCAGTGTGTGTCCAGTATTTGTCATCTTGGTTTCTTTCTCGTGTGCAGAGCTCCACATAAGCGTTTTTTTTTCTGTAGTGATTCTGTTTACATCGCATCTTGGAAAAAAAGACTGAAATATTTTTAAAGGACTAACCTGGGCAACATCCAGATTTCAGGGCAATTTTGGTTCATAATCGAGTATAAAGCTCAGATAGTTTGTTGGGACATCGCAGGACTCCACACAGACGCATCAGCTGCATTCTCACCTTCTCCCCGAAAGTCCGTCGCTATCGCTGTTTTCCACTTTATAATCAACTTCAACATCATCACTTTGAAATCTATAAAAGTCACTTTCTCTAAACTTATCCATAAAATACGTCCGCTCCTCATTATTTCTAAAACTGTGCGCCGCAGCGCCGCGATCTTTCCATTGCACGTGTTTCGTGTTGTGTTTTTTCCGGAAGCTACCATCGTCACTATTTCGATTAACTTCGGAAAAAATTGGCGAAAACATATCCTTGAATCCTATTGGTCAGTCTAGTGTGGGTTGTAGTGGCCCTCCACCTATCACAGTCTCTGTTTAAATGTGAAAAACAAAGGTCGTCAAATCTCGTCTTTAGTGATACGGCGGAGGTGTCAAAAGTCGTCATTAAGGGTTCAGGGGCGTCGTCAAATGTCGTCTTCATGGGGGAAAGAGTTAAAGCTCCTATATTACGTAAAATTGATTCTCGTGAGCTTTTAGTCAAATTAGAATGTTTTTATCTCCTCAAAAACATACTTATAGTTGTGTTTTGTTTCATTCTCTCATGTTTGAGTAAGAACAGAGTGTTTCCTTTGAGAGAAGAACTCATAAATATGCAAAATTTGTGTGTTAAACATGTTTGTGACGAGGAAATGACGTTATAACATGGATAAGAAAACAGCATAAAGTGTAAATAAACACTAAAACATAAAATTTTGTGACTGTATGTGGTGTTTTAATAGCATTATTTTCAGTTTCTAGTCATTTCTTGGCAACTTTAGCTCAAACTAGGTCAATTTCTGGTCACAAAAAGCCTAAGTACGTGCTAATTTCAGTGGCACCTGCAATTTCAAGTAGTTGGTGACGTCACTCAGCACTGCCCTGATTAAAGCCAGGTGTTTTCAGCGGAGTTTGAAGTGTGGATATCCCGTTTGATCAATCACACTGTTCCTCATACCTCCAGATTCTGCTCCTCTGGGTGTAGGAGGAGTTTAGGTGTTTAGTCGCATTTTGATTAGCAGTTTTCAAGTAGATAAATCATGGCAGGTTATTATTATATTCTACATTTTTAAACCCAAATCCACTTTATTTTTATAGCACATTTTACAAACAAAACAGTTTCCAAAGTGCGGCACAGAGATCATAAAATGAAGACAACAAAAAGGTAAATTGCTAAAATTTGGTCACACCAGCCCTAAAACAATAAGAGCCAAAACCATAAAAATCATAAAATAGCAGTAAATACATAAAATAAATGAAAGACACAGAAGACCACACAACTCACGCGGTGTTAAAAGACAGAGAATAAAAGGTGTTTTATACATTGTCTGTTTATATATTTAAATAAAATAAAATAAAATCACTTTCAGTACAAACATAAAGGCCCCAGCCCAGTAAAAATCTGTAATATTGAATGTTTTTTCTTTTACTCGAAATGATGCAGAATCTAAAAACTAAAACAGGATTAAACAGGTTAAACAGGACTAAACCAAACTAAACCAGACTACACCAGACTAAACCAGTCTAAACCAGGACTAAACCAGGTCTAAAACCAGGAACTAAACCAGGACTACAACCAGGACTAAACCAGGACTAAACCAGGTCTAAACCAGGACTAAACCAGGTCTAAACCAGAACTAAACCAGGACTACACCAGGACTAAACCAGGTCTAAACCAGGTCTAAACCAAAACTAAACCAGGACTACACCAGGACTAAACCAGGTCTAAACCAGGTCTAAACCAAACTAAACCAGGACTAAACCAGGTCTAAACCAGGTCTAAACCAAAACTAAACCAGGACTACACCAGGACTAAACCAGGTCTAAACCAGGACTACACCAGGACTAAACCAGGTCTAAACCAAAACTAAAACAGGACTACACCAGGTCTAAACCAGGTCTAAACTAGGTCTAAACCAGGACTAAACCAGGTCTACACCAGGACTAAACCAGGTCTAAACCAGGTCTAAACCAAAACTAAAACAGGACTACACCAGGTCTAAACCAGGTCTAAACCAGGTCTAAACCAAAACTAAACCAGGTCTAAACCAGGTCTAAACCAGGACTAAACCAGGTCTACACCAGGACTAACCAGGTCTAAACCAGGTCTAAACCAGGTCTAAACCAGGACTAAAACCAGGTCTAACCAGGACTACACCAGGACTAAACCAGGTCTAAACCAGGTCTAAACCAAAACTAAACCAGGTCTAAACCAGGTCTAAACCAAAACTAAACCAGGACTACACCAGGTCTAAACCAGGTCTAAACCAAAACTAAACCAGGACTACACCAGGTCTAAACCAAAACTAAACCAGGACTACACCAGGTCTAAACCAGGTCTAAACCAAAACTAAACCAGGACTACACCAGGACTAAACCAGGTCTAAACCAGGTCTAAACCAAAACTAAACCAGGACTACACCAGGTCTAAACCAGAACTAAACCAGGACTACACCAGGTCTAAACCAGGACTAAACCAGGACTAAACCAGGACTAAACCAGGACTATCTTGGACTTTTGAAAGAGAGAACCCCGAGCCCAAGGAGCAGGGTGTCTGCAAAGCACGACTGGGTGACAGCTGATGATGAACTGATTTATGGTCTGATTTATGGCGCACCTCAGGGCCAGTCCCGACACTCAGTCCTGGTTCAGTCCTGGTTCAGTCCTGGTCCCTCATGCCTCAGGTCACTATAGGACAGTCCTGCAGATTTCATGAGCCTATGCAGGTTGTTTTCACCATTACCAATATCTCCGGTTTGACATTTAAGTTGTAGTTATTTTATATTTGTTATTTTTTTAATATCTTACGTCGGGAGAAGTGGATGGACCTGCGAACCCCCACGTTCCACGCCCACTACACCCCTGGACAAGACACATTTTACAACAACACATGGAAGAAACAGGGTACAGGACCTTTGAACATACAACTGTAGTTAAACAAACTTGCTTTTTGTCTACATCTCTACACCCCCACCTTGTGATGTCATGTAGTGGTGGTTTCCAAGTTAACAGCTCCTTTTCCCTTTTGTTCAGTCGAGGCAATTGGCAATTCAGGGCAGAAATTATCCATGATTCTAGTGAAGGTGTATTGTTTTCTGAGAGAAGAACTCGGCCTAATTACGCAGGATTTGTGTGTTAAAAATGCGTGAATGAAACAAAACACAACTCCGGGTCTGTTTGTGATGAGGAAATAACATTTTAACAGCTCAGAAAATTGCGTAATATGAACCCTTTAACATTGTGCAGGCTGAAAAACAAAGCAAAAAAAATTAAAAAAAGAACAATGACAGCTCCCGTTCGCTCCCTGACATCCAAAATCCTTCACATCTCTCCATCTCTTCCCATCCGGCGTCGCGTCGGAAAAGCTGTTTGCCCGAGGAGCATCGCGTCTGAAAAGGTCGCTCTGTGTATGTAGACGAGCACGTACCGTAATTTCCCCCGGCGCCGCGACTGAGCCCGCCGTGACAAACGCGCGGGGTTATCGAGTCCCCTCTGAGCGCGCTCCAAAACATCGCTCACATCAACCTAATTTTGCCCAAGGCTCTGCTCACCTGCGCGCAAAGTGGAGCAAATAAATTCACACATTTTCGAGAGTCTCCGAAGGGACGGGAGAACGGCTTCCCATGAGGACGCAGGGGTAAAATATTATTGTTGATTGGTTTTTGTTCGCTACGCTTGGAAATGTCGCGGAAGAGGAATAGGTTCTGCGCACGGCGACTAACTCAATCTGTCACATCAAAATAGAAAATAAATAAACTACAAAAAGTGCATCGTGTCCTTTCTGGTGGAGGGTCCGTCAAAAGCTTTTCTTCGTGGCGATGGTCTTGCGTCGTCTGGAATGTTTCAAAGCGTAGTTAAAAACTCGTTCATGTTCCGAGCAGTGTCAGGGAGTAACGGATTACATGTACCGCCGTTATGCAATCAGAGTACAAATTATGAGTAACTGTATTCAGTTACAGTTACTGTTTCAATGAGTGGTAATTGGATTACAGTTACTTTGCTGAAATAAGTGGATTACAAGGTGGTATTTTCCTGTTTTCACATTTTGTGCTACATCCCATTTATTTATTTTTTTATTTCAGTAATTTCCACTCATTGCCGGAAACCCAAACAGAACACGACAGTAGTAAGAGCGATGGAAACGTCATGTTAAAGTTGGCCGTGTCACACAGTGGAAGCAGCAGTGCATTGGTAAAAACGCATTTGTGTCTTGGAAATTCTTCTCCCGATGTGAGATATATATATATATATATATATATTATATATATATATATATATATATATAATATATATATATATATATATATATATATATATATATATATATGTATATAAAATTGCCTACAACTTAAATGTGAAACAGGAGCTACTGGCACTGGTGAAAACAACCTGCATAGACTCATAATATCTGCACTACTGTCCTATAGTGACCTGCCACATGAGTGGACGTGCACACAAACACACACAAACACACACAAACACACACACACACAAACACACACAAACACACACACCTTCATCATCATCATCAACCTGAGAACCCGCGGACCACGTCTCCTTCCGTAGTTACAGCGTGGACACCGACGTCTCGTGCTCAGCGTGTGGACTGTGTTTTCTCGCGTAAACCGCGCTTCCTCCTGTGAACCTCTAAACCAGAACTAACACCAGGACTAAACCAGGACTAAACCAGAACTAAACAAGTACTAAACTAGGACTAAAGCAGGATTGAACCAGGTCTAAACTAGGACTAAACCACAACTAAACCAGAACTAAACCAGAACTAAAGACCTGGTCTAGACCTGGTCTAAACCAGGACTAAAACCAGGACTAAACCAGGACTAAAACCAGGTCTAAACAACATGACACCTAACAGTAGGTTGGCATAATTTAATGTGATCTCATATAAAAAATAATTTCTCTATCAATAATATTTTTAATATTAAGGAAAGTCTGATCTTGTTACTGTCTTTAACAGACAAAACCTCTTACGTTAAGATCTCGTGGTCTTTGTTTCTCTACAGTAAACAGTTGCTTATTCATGGAGACTTGGGCTCAGAAAATTTGAAGACAACAAACAAGAATTTTCAAGGATGTTGTTGCTACATTCATGTTGTTTGAAAAAACATGACAATATCAAGTAATCCAAAGTAATCAGATTACATTACTCATTTTAAGTAATTTAATGAATTACGTTACAAACTACATTTTGGGGTGTGTAATCTGTAATCTGTAGGGGAATACATTTTAAAAGTAACCTTCCCAACACTGGTTCCGAGGGGATGATAAGGGCCCTTGTACTTTTCAAAAAAATAATTTCTGTTTGTTCATCTTCTGATAAAAGAGAACACTCAATCTCATGGACATGTGAAACAATAATGGGAATCTTATTATTTTCTACTTATTTTCAGTCAAAATCGACCATTCTGAGAAGAGTCCGGACATGTTTGTTCTACTCACAAATAAAAATAAAAAAATACCCGCAAAAAATAATAGGAATTTTAGGAGCTGAGTCGAAAGACAAAGCTCTCAATTTACCTTTCAGTCTACGTTCCTCCCCTCACCTATGGTCATGAGCTTTGAATAATGCCTGAAAGGACCAGATCATGGATACAAGCAGTGTTGGGAAGGTGACTTTTAAAATGTATTCCCCTACAGATGACAGATTACATACCCCAAAATGTAGTTTGTAACGTAATCCATTAAATTACTTAAAGTGAGTAACGTAATCTGAATACTTTGGATTACTTGATTTGCTGTAGAGAAGCAAAGACGAGGAAATCTTCACATAAGAAGTTTTTGTCTGCTAAAATGAAAATAAAAAAGCCCAGACTTTACTGAACCAAATTAAAAAATATTATTGATAGAAGAGGAGGAGACATGGTCCGGGCAGCATGATTTAGTCCTGGTTTAGTCCTGTTTTAGATTTGGTTTAGACCTGGTTTAGTCCTAGTTTGGACCTGGGTTTAGAACTGGTTTAGACCTGGTTTAGAACTGGTTTAGACCTGGTTTAGACCTGGTGAATCCTGGTTTAGTCCTGGTTTAGACCTGGATTTGGACCTGGTTTCGAGCTGGTTTAGACCTGGTTTAGAACTGGTTTAGACCTGGTTTAGACCTGGTGAATCCTGGTTTAGTCCTGGTTTAGTCCTGGTTTAGACCTGGATTTGGACCTGGTTTGGAGCTGGTTTAGACCTGGTTTAGTCCTAGTTTGGACCTGGGTTTAGAACTGGTTTAGACCTGGTTTAGAACTGGTTTAGACCTGGATTTGGACCTGGTTTGGAGCTGGTTTAGACCTGGTTTAGACCTGGTTTAGACGTGGTTTTAGACCTGGTTTAGACCTGGTTTAGTCCTGGTTTAGACCTGGTTTAGACCTGGTTTTAGACCTGGTTTAGTCCTGGTTTAGACCTGGTTTAGACCTGGTTTTAGACCTGGTTTATTGTCCGGCAATGAGTGGAATTACTGAAAAGAAAAAAAAAAAGGGAATACCCCAAAATGTGAAAACAGAAAAATACTGCTGTGTAATCCATTTATTTCAACAAAGTAACTGTAATCCAATTACCACTCACTGAAACAGTAACTGTAACCGAATACATTTACTCATAATTTGTACTCTGATTACGTAACTCCGGTACATGTAATCTGTTACTCCCCGACACTGGATACAAGCGGCCGAAATGAGTTTCCTCCGCAGGGTGGCTGGTCCTCCACGTCGAGAGGAGCAGTTGAGGTGAGTCGGGCATCTGTTCTCGATGTCTCCTGGGCGTCTCCCTCAGGAGGTGTTCCAGGCATGTCCCGCCGGGAAGAGGCCCCCGAGGAAGACCCAGGACACACTGGAGGGTCTCTCGGTTGGTCTGGGAACACCTTGGGGAGGAAGTGTCTGGATTGAAGGAAGTCTGGGAGTCCCTGCTTAGACTGCTGCCCCCATGACCCAGCCCCAGAAGCAGAAGAAAAAGGATGAATTTTGTATGAATTCTGCCTGGACTTGTTTGCCTAATTGACAATAAATCCCTAAATCTCATGTTTTTTTAGATCTGCTTCACCTTTGACATGGGAATTGTCAAAACCCAACAACAGCTCGATCTTCTGTCTCTCAGACCAACCCCTGGGACACCGGCGAAACCTACAGTATTTATCTATTCTTATATTTATTCCAAAAAAAAAATGTAGGCAGAATTTAAATCTGGCTTTCCTCTGTAGAGCTTGAAAGTACAGAGTAAAGCTACAGGACAGCAGAGGCCAAAACTCCAGAGACTCAGCTTCACAAAGAGTCCAGCTGTTGTCTGAACTCCAAAGATTCAGAAACAGATTCAGTTTGAATTTAAAGTCATCTTAGTGGGACGTTTTAGGAATAGCAGGCGGAAACAATCACAGGTTAAACTAGAAAAGCACTCAGAGACGCAGACCTCCGCCAAGGACTACCCCCATTTTTTATATAAATTGCGATAAAATCAGTCTTCTGGATCAGATCCGGATCAGCCTTTGGAATATGAAAGAGGATCCCATTGTCCATCCCTGAGTCAAATTTCATGGGGTTTGGTCAATAATTAACCCAGATATTGAGAAACAAAATTTTTGGCCCCATTTACCACAATGTTAACTAAAATTTCAAAGTGATCCAGAATCCAGGATTTCTTCCGGATCAGCCCCAAAATGAAATCAGTTCTTCCTTTTCACATTTACAACAAATCCTGAAAATTTCATCAAAATCGGTCCATAACTTTTTGAGTTATGTTGCTAACAGACAAACAAACAAACAAACAAACAAACAAACAAACAAACAGACAAACGCCGGCAAAAACATAACCTTCTTGGCGGAGGTAATAAATCTTTCTACCACCACACCAAGTTACAGGTCAGATCTATGTAGAGGCGACCCCACTCACAATCAGAATGCTTTAAGGTAGAGCTGTTTATTGTCATACTGTGGAACTTTCTAGACAAAGCAATGACGTATCCATAGAAACAAGCAGGTGACAGACCCCAACCAAACACAGCACACCTTCAAAATTCAAAAGTAAAGACCACCCGATGTAAAGTACTTCAGTTTGTGGCGCTGTTTTATTTTAATATTTATTAAGCCTCAAAATTTTCATTAGTGTTCGCGCTGAGACAAATCTCTACCTTTCAAAGTGTCTTCTTAGACTTAGACTTAAACAAACTTTATTGATCCACAAGGGAAATTATTTGGACACAGTAGCTCGCACATCACAATATAATATAATAACAAAGAGCAAAAATATAAATGGTAATAATAAATTCTACATAAGTAGCAAAAAAGAACAAGAGACACATGTCAAATAAGACATAATTATATAAATGTAAATGTACAAGTCAAAATAAAATAGAAAGATAAGTAATAAAATATAAAATCTGATACATAAGGGTGAGTTGTTGTGGAGTTGTAGGGAGTATTATCTGTTACAAAAGGACGAGTTGTTGTACAGTTGTAGGGAGTATTATCTGTTGCATAAGGACAAGTTGTTGTACAGTTGTAGGGAGTATTATCTGTTACATAAGAACAAAATGTTGTATAGTTGTAGGGAGTATTATCTGTTACATAAGGACGAGTTGTTGTACAGTTGTAGGGAGTATTATCTGTTACATAAGAACAAAATGTTGTATAGTTGTAGGGAGTATTATCTGTTACATAAGGACGAGTTGTTGTACAGTTGTAGGGAGTATTATCTGTTACAGTTAGTTGTACAGTTGTAGGGAGTATTATCTGTTTCATAAGGTTGTTAGTTGTAGGGAGTGTATATAGTTGTCTGTGTATACAGTTGTAGGGAGTGAGTTGTTGTACAGTTGTAGGGAGTATTATCTGTTACATAAGGTCAAGTTGTTGTACAGTTGTAGGGAGTATTATCTGTCTCTCTATAGTCTGGTGCAGTGGGTGAGTTGTTGTACAGTTGTAGGGAGTATTATCTGTTACATAAGTGATGAGTTGTTGTACAGTTGTAGGGAGTATTATCTGTTGCATAAGGACGAGTTGTTGTACAGTTGTAGGGAGTATTATCTGTCTCTCTATAGGGTAGTTGTTGTGTACAGTTGTAGGGAGTATTATCTGTTACATAAGGTGAGTTGTTGTACAGTTGTAGGGAGTATTATCTGTTACATAAGTACGAGTTGTTGTACAGTTGTAGGGAGTATTATCTGTTGCATAAGGACGAGTTGTTGTAGTTGTAGGGAGTGTAGTAGTTGTACAGTTGTAAGGATTATCTGTACATGTAGTTGTAGGGAGAGTATAGTCTGGTGCAGTGGGTGAGTTGTTGTACAGTTGTAGGGAGTATTATCTGTTACATAAGTACGAGTTGTTGTACAGTTGTAGGGAGTATTATCTGTCTCTCTATAGTCTGGTGCAGTGGGTGAGCAGGAGTGTCCATGATTCTGTATTTACTTTATATTTACTTTATTTGTGTACCTTTTCACATAGTATCATGTCACATCCACCCACAGCTCCCCGTTCACTGTCTTATTTTAAAATATTTATTCATTTTTACGTGAATCAGAAAAAAAAAAAAAAAAAACACTCACAGACTTTTGCTTTCTTTCAGACGACATAACAACATTCTCTAAGTCTATAATGTAATACAGATGGGTACAGCTAAATCGAATCTTGTTAAAATGCAGTTTTTTGTTGTAATTCAAGAAGTTAATTGGTTTAGTCACTGATAGAAAGTGTCAGTTTAAACATTTGTTCATTTACATTTTGGATATTTCACGACAAAGTGCGACGTAATCGGCAGGGAAATCGGGCCGTTGCCGCCGTTTGCCAGTACCATCGTCACGTTCTCAAATCTAAAACCCACAAATTTTCAAATTCAGATTCACTTGGTATTTTAATTATTGACTAAACCCAAGAACTCCCTGTATTACAACATCATTTTGCATTTTAACAATATTAATTTTAGCTGCTCCCATCTGTATTCATTAATATTGTCCTGTAGAATTCTGGGACGTCATCTGAAACCCCACAATTCCGATGAGGTATCTCGAGTAGTTTTTTTTCCAGGGAGGTGACTTTGCCAACAGCGGCTAGTGTGTGTTTATTTAATAATTTCCCATGCTTGCTGGTTGCTCAGTGTTTAGTCATGAATATTAATGGCGCTCTGGCGGAGGGAGCGGTGCGCGGGACTCAGCGGGCTGGAAGAGAGCGCCGAACAATGCTGTGGAAAATCAGAGGCGCTAATTTGAAGAGGGAGTTGTGGGTTTGGGAGGCTAATGGAATTATGGAGGCATTCACGGCGTGTTATTAAAATCCAGGAGAAGCTCAGGGAGGGCGCTCTGAGCGGGCGCAGGGGAGCAGCGGCTCTACTCTGAGAAACTGTTGTTGACGTTAGGCTGGAGTAGGGTTTTGTCTGAGGATTTGATTGGATGTTATTCTTGTGGATATGAAAAGTAGATGCACAGCTGTAACAGAAAAGCTACACAGTACACACAAGTACACAAAACTCTTTTAAGAATTATTATTTTAAATAATTTGTTTCTTCTCTCAACATGTATTTTTTTCTTATTGCCGCCCTAGAATAAAGTGGTGAGGAGAAAATTCAGTTTGTCGACTGGACAAAAGTTAGTTTGGTTGAAGACGTTTAGCAGCTCATCGAAGCTGCTTCTTCAGTTCTGGTCAGACGTTGGTGGACACTTCTTTATATCTGCAGGGAAGAGCTAACTAACTGAAACTAACACACTTGTTTACAGTTTCTGTTTGTTGGTTATGTCTATTGACCTGTACAGGGTGTGGGGTCTAATTAACATAACAATTCATGTCCATAATGGAGCTTCCACACCTCTGGACCTGACCTGACTACACCTGTTGTTCTCTTGTTTGTTTTGATTTAGGTTTGAGGATGGAGTTGTAAATAGGAGATTGATGGTGTCTGAGTCCATTTCTGTTTAGAAGGATAAAATGGCTTCTTTCACTCTCTATTATTTTCTCTGGCTAAACTCTGTACCTCACTGTCCTCAAATGAGTGGCCTGTGTCTTTTAAGTGGAAATGTCCGGCAGACTGAGGTCCACCATTGCTCTCTCGTCTGTGTTGGCACATCCTCTTGTGAAGTAACTGTTTAGTTTCTCCAATGTAGCGTTCACTGCAGTCTTCACTGCACTGAATGGAGTAGACCACATTGCTTTGTTTGTAGTTCGGCGTTTTGTCCTTTGGGTTGGACCAGTCTCTGTCTTAAAGTGTTTGTAGGTTTGAAATAGACCGGGATCTCATGTTTTCTGAAAATCCTGTAGTTTTTCAGCAACACCAGCCATGTAGGGAACAGTTACCCCCTTTCTCTTGGGTTCTGATTCTCTGTTGTCCTGTTTTTTAGTTCTTTTGGTTTTGTTGAAGGCCCATTTTGGATATCCTCAAACAGAGAAGGCTTTCTGCACGTTGTTCTTCTTTCTCCTTTCCCTCTGTGCTTGTAGGCACCACTTGAGCCCTGTGTTGTAGTGTCCGAACAACTCCAAGTTTGTGCTGCAGTGGGTGGTGTACAGGTCAATAAACATAACTAACAAACAGAAACTGTAAACAAGTAGGTGTGTTAGTTTTAGTTAGTTAGCTCCTCCATGCAGACAGATATAAGGAAGTGTCCACCAGCGTCTGACCAGAACTGAAGAAGCAGCTTGGATGAGCTGCGAAACGTCTTCAACCAAACTAACTTTTGTCCAGTCGACAAACTGAATTTTCTCCTCGCCGTGGATTCCACCCGGACGACTGAGGGATTCTTCACACACTGGAATAAAGTGTAATTGCACATCCACTACAGTAGATCACAGTGACACTGTCATTGTCAGAGTGTGCGTAGGGAGTATTAATGATAAAGTGTTGTTTTTTTGCAGCGAGCAACACACAGCACAGAGCAGGAGATATGAAGTGCAGAAAACAAACTGTATGTAAAACGTCTGTAGCGCTCGGCTTCACTGTGACGATGGTGGGAAAAGAGTAAAGACCGCTGTGTTTACTGTGTCTAAAAATGTCGGCAGTGGGCAGCATGAACACAAATAAATTACAGCGTCGCTTAAAGACATTACACCCCAATCACACTGACAAGCTGCTTGAGTTTTTTCAGCGAAAACGTGCCAAGTATTGCCAACGATCATCCTGCGATCTGTTGAGTTGAACTATAACACGGACATCATCTTTAAAGTCAAGGAGGACACAGGAGTGGACCGCTTCATGATGCAGGTGAGTGCAGTGTGGAATACAGACACATGCTGCGTGTGTCCCAGGAGACGCTTTGGAGACGAGACTGAGACGAGCTCTCGTATGTAGGCGACTGAAGGCAACAGTGTGATTTGTCCACGTTTGGTAGTGATTCTGTGGAGTGGGGTGTGGGGGTGTGACATGTTTTCTTCTTTCTAGTGAGAGCGTGACAGAAAATAATTGAGAAGCACTGGTCTAATCGATACCTAAAGATGGGTTATTATTTCAT
This sequence comes from Boleophthalmus pectinirostris, assembly GCF_026225935.1. Lineage (NCBI taxonomy): Eukaryota > Metazoa > Chordata > Actinopteri > Gobiiformes > Gobiidae > Boleophthalmus > Boleophthalmus pectinirostris. The sequence goes on from NW_026571473.1 coordinate 34,670,379, forward strand.
TGAATCAACTTGCATTCATGGATTTCTGTGGGAAATTGTAACTCCAGAGACATTTTCTCAAAATGCAATTTCCCCGGGAAACGTAACGATCAAACCCTTAAAGTAACACTTACTTACTTCAGGGCACAGTATGTACCTTTACCGATGGCATGGAAATCAATGGTTAAATCAAGGGTTAAAACCGTACTTTTCTATTGAGATGGACACATTTTATTGTGTTTATTTTGACCTCCATTAGCTGTGGAAGCACAGCTCTTCTTCCTGGAGTCATTGACCTATAGTGCGTGTTTTTTGGGTTGATTGGGGAAACCAGTTGCCTGATTCATCAGCCGATTTCACTTCATGGAAACCGTCTGCATTAGAATTTGTTCACTCGACGGCAGGTGGGTACTTTTTTATTTAACCAATCACAGCTGTTTGGTCGTGATGTATGTAAATTCACCAAACATTCTCTTTGTTACGGGTTTAAATCCTTGATCTCGGGAATCATTGCCAACACAGAATGTCTGTCTTCGTCTACATCCATCTTGACCGCTTTGTTTACTGTTGTGCTGTTCCACAAAGGGACCCAGACAGACCCTTGAGTTTGACATCATGGCTTCACAGATATTCGCTGGTTGGTTGGTTGGTCTACACCTTCCAGGGTTCTTGCAAACTGTCTAGTGTATTCTGATTCCTGACCTAGTCGCTGGAGAGAAATGAAATAGAGCAGAGGCACTAGGTGGCACCAGCCTGGCTAGGACAGTGGAGCGCCCGGAGGAAACCAACCCAGACACGTGGAGAACATGCAAACCTCACACAGAAAGGCCCAGGCGACCCAGGGAACATTTTCTGTCTTACTGAGGAGATTCTTACCAAAAGAACAACATTTCCTGTGTTACATGTTGAAGTCCTCCGTCATTCACACATGAAACACAAATACAAAACACAACACACAAAACCGGTATATTTAAGATGAGTCCTTCTCTCAAACAGAAAACACCAAAAATGCAAACAGAAAACACCACCTTGTGATGTCATGTGGTAATACAGGAATTACTCCGATGTGTTTTTAAACTCAACAAACCTTCACTAGGATCATTTGGGTGATTTCAGACCTGGATATTTCATTAGAGATTCAACAGAAAAAAGCTCAGACGTAGCTGTTAACTTTAAAACCACCACTTCGTGACATCACAAGGTGGAACAGAGCATTTTGAGCTCTGGAGATGTAGACAGACTAATAATAAACATGTGAACGAAACAAAACACAACTCTGGGTTTGTTTTTGAGGATTTGACAGCATTCAAACACATCTTAAACCTCACAAAAAGAGGCAATTTTGCGTAACTCTGAACCTTTAAACCTCTAAACCTGATATTACGATACAGTTTCCCCTCGTGTAACTTTAAGATGTTTGCACTCCTCACTGTATCTCACTTACACTTCCTGGTTTTGAGTTAAACTGTGTTACTATGTGAACGGTGTGCAGATGGCTCCTATAGGCTCACTGTAATGGCCTCCCTCCGCTCGGGGATATTACATTGACCTCGTAGACCGCGGCATCAGATTACCTTGACATCTGTAGGTGGGTCTCTAAAAGCTAATTAATCCCTGCTGACCTGTAGTTTGGCAGTCTTAGCTCCAACAGGCTCAGTTTGGGCTAAAGACCCAGCCGCGAACAGACCCCTCTCCCCCGCCGCGTCCCACATGGGCTGAACTTGACAAATGGCGGCACCCTTTTCTCTGACAGCTCCGTGGAGATGTGTCAAATATTTGAGAGGAAAATGTGGCGTTTTGTCTGAAGTGTGTAAGAAGGAGTTAGGGCTCGTTCAGATCGTGCAGTTAGCTTTGAGTCGGGCTTTGCCATCGATGCTGTAATCTGCGAAAATGGAGGAATTACATGGGCGGAATAGCACTTTACATAATACGAAAGAGACAGAGGTTAAATTGTTGGATTAAAATGAGAGAATGAACGACAATCTACAAATTGTGTTGGAGTAATACATCTCAGATCTCAAAGGGTAATGAAGGATTTATCTCGCTCAGTGCAGTAGACTATGGCCCGGTTTTCGTGTACACAGGTATTTTTAAAAACAGAGACATTTCCCTTCGTTTGTACCCATCTTTTACACGCAAACAATTAATTCGCTTCTGAAAACGAATCTTTCTAAAAACTCTAGAGTGGAGATTCTGGAAAACTACGGTTTTGCATTTGCGTGTAAAGTGGGAGAAACTTAAGCAGTCACATTTCTTCTGGTGCAAAAACTTTTCATGTGTTTGCATTTGCACACATGTTTCATATCCATGACCAGAGACGATGACCAGAGACTCGGACATCAGCAATTTTGCCACTTCTATGACCTGCACACATATGATTGCTGAAAAGTTAGGAGTGCAGAGCCGTGTGCAAGTTTAGCGCAGTCATTTCACTCATATATGGTCACTTTATTTATGTTGGTCACTTCATAACGCTATTGCTGTGATGAAAAGACTGAAAAGTATGTATTTTGGACACATGCGCACTCAAATTTATGTTGCATTAACCGGGATACTGCATGTACATGGCACAGTATCCCGGTTACTCTCGGAAAATACCAGCTACAGTATCCTGGTTTGTAATAACCGGGATACTGCCATAACCGAGATACTAAAACCGTACATATGCACCATGACGCAACTGGGATACTCAAAAAACCTGATCATAACCGGGATACTGATGTGCATGTATACGCACTCAGTGTCCTACCAATGTGACACCAATGTAATGCTGTTGTTTTATAAAGCATGCATAGAATCTATCTTATGCTATGGCATGTCAACATGGTTTGGTAACCTCTCAGTCAAACTTAAAGCACAGATTTTTACCTTGACTAAAAGAGCAGGTAAAATAATGGGTGTGGCCCCAAGCTCACTTCAGCAAATTTTTGAGGAGACTGTTAGGAAGCTCGGCAGGAAGGTGATCAATGACCCAACCCATGTTCTTCACAGTCAGTTTGAGTTGATGCCATCAGGCAGAAGGTTCAGGGTCCCAAACTGTAAACTGAACAGATTCAAACATTCTTTTGTGCCACTAGCTGTTAAACTGCTAAACTCAGATAGTGCAGTTAAAAAATAATTATAAAAGGCTTAGGGATTGTGCAATCAAACTGCACATAGGTGTAGGAATGTGCAATTAAACTACACATAGGCTTAAGGAATGTGCAATAATTAAATCTGCACATAGGCTAAGGGAATGTGCAATAATTATAACTAAAACTGCACATAGGCTTAGGGAATGTGCAATCAAAACTGCACATAGGCTTAGGGAATGTGCAATAATTAATAGAACAGAAGAATGCAAGGGTTTGCCTGTTAAGGATAATTTAAGGGTCCTGTTGGTGCATCACTCGTGGTCATACTGGTCTCATATTTACTTTGTTTTATGGTGTTTGTTTATGTGCTGCTTTTGTTTGTGTTGTCCTGTTTTTTGATAAAACATGTTACCCCCTGTCCCAAGACAAATTTCTCCCATGGGAGACAATAAAGGATTATCTTATCTTATCTTATCTTACCAAATCCCTCAAAACACTAACTTTAACCCTTATTACCATGACAATTCTGTTACTGTTGTTGTATAGTAAAACTGAATGATTTAAAATTTCTGTCTCTTTTTAATGCCGTTATTGTTTCTAGTTGGAACAGAGAATTAACCCACTGGTACATTTACTCAGTTTTTTCAAGCTAAAGCTCAAGCTGTTTTCAGACTAATTTTGGTGAAAGAAATTAAACACTTTGAGTTATGCTGGTTAATAATCCTCTAACATCGTGAATAACCACGGTGCCTGATGTAGCAGTGCGTCTCTTTTGTCCTGGATCTTGGCGGTGGGCTCCACACACTGCAGCGCCGTGTTGTCCCAGAATCCGAGCTCCTCGTGGGATTAAACCACAGCCGTGTTTGGAGGAGGATTCGCTGCGTTCAGCAATAAGTCGCGGGAGGAGGAAGGAGATGGCATTTCTCTGATAACAGCGCTCCTCTGTACCCACTGTGAATCTCAAACACCTGCACAACTAACTGTATTTATCCACAGTCAACTTTGAGGTATTTTTCTTCACGACGAATGGTCCAAAAAAAAAAGGAAAAACAGTAAACAGGACGATTTAAATGCTGCACCTGCGTCCGTGCTAAATGCCGTGCTGTCTCGCTCTGTATTTATTGGTGTGATTCTTCAGAGTGCCGCCTGTAATCATAAACATTTCCACGTATTAGCAAACTACATGTATTGTTATGAAAAGGTATACAGAACTGTTATTTTGTTCCACAGTGATAGAAATAGTGTTGTTGTCTAGATGCATTCTCTTTATCTGAGACATAAAGGGTTTAGACAGTCTGCGGTACAGTGCAGAGTGCAGGGTTAAACGCTCAAATATCCCTCACTACAAAGCACCTTTGAAGTAGTCTGACTTAAAGAATGTATGTGCAGTTTTGATTGGAGGCAGGTTTCACATCTGCAATCTACTGATGAAAAAAAATAAATAAATCTAATTAACTTGAAGACTGTAGCATTAATCTTAAAATGTCTCTCTGATCTGAATATACACTACCTAAACCCCAGCACATGCAGCCAGTCATCAATGAGTTCTAGTTAGTGATGGGTGAATGGAGCCTCGTGAAGCATTGACACCTCAGTTGCAATATTGTCTCAAATGGTTCGACGTGTCTGAGGCCTCGGAGAAACACTGACCTCTAGTGGACAAATTTAACCATTGGCACGCAGGTGTCTCAGCATCGATGAAGTATTGTTAGTGTAAGACAATACTTGTGTGCAGAGCGACACCGTACCTAACAACAACAATAATAATGATGATGAATAATATGTAAAGAGCAACATAAATAGCAGCTGTAAATAAGAAAATAGGTGTTACCTTGTTAGATGGAATTAGATCAAAGTGATCCCAAACCATGGATCGCTTTTTTCCACTTGTAGATGCCATCGAAAATGAAACGAATGCCAAAACACTAACACAACTAACGTCACACAACACTCCTCACTACCCAACATTTTAAAGAAATATTGGTGCATCTTTTATACAGTAGCAGTTTAGCGCTTGTCAAACCACAGAAGTGCACTGAACACTCTGAAGCACTCTGAACCACTGCAGAGCTGAACATTCGCCGAGCCAATGAAACGCTTCGATACACTGAAGCAATTGACACGCAGAGCGAATCATTAAGGGGGGGTCCCGACACTTCGACACTTTGGTCACGTGAGCGGCTGCTGCGAGACGAGCTCCGAGGCAGCGCTTCGGAGCAATTTGTTTCAGAAAGAACGAGACGTCCTCCGGAGCTCCGTCTCATTTGCCCATCACTAGTTCTAGTGCCTCTGCAGCTCCAGGAGGAAATAGGTTCTATTCATGTTTACATCACAAACCAGGATGCGATTACAACTTCCCAGGCCCAGTTTTCTTCATCTAAATGTCACTGTAGTGTTCCGTTATGTTCGGCTAATCAACAATTATGACCATACCTCAGTTTTCATCATTTCCCGACGGACATACTGCTCCGAGCGCACTGGGCACACGCAATTAGAAGAGACGAAGCGCCAAATTTAAGGTGATTCCAAACAGCACACACATATGCAGACTTCATTCACATTTACTTCAGTGGTTTTTATCACAATTGGTCATTGAGTCCAGTGTCAGTAACTACACCGGAAGTTGTCATTGCTTCTTTCCAAACATCTTCCTGGTTTGTGACCTAACGTGAGTAGAGTTTATTCTAGAGGTTCTGAGCTTTCACTTGAGACATGGTAGGTCCATCTACAGAGAATGAGACAAACTTGGATGTGTCTCTATCTGCAGGTTAAGGATCTACTGTAGCAAACCAAGTTGCAGTTAAAGCACAGACCACATACAGTTCCTTTAAAACCAAACTTTGTTACATTCTCCTTGAAGTTAGATGAGTGATGCCAAACTGAGGAATATTATAGGAACACTTCCATGGAAACAAGCAGGAGGAGGCTTTCCTTCAGGCCAAATAAGTCAGGTTTATGGAGATGCAAGCTATCTTGATTCACTTCTCAATCATCTGAACTGAAATCATCTGACCTTGCAGCATTAGGATTCGTTTGCTCGATGATAGGCAGGTACTTTTTTTAATTTCACTAGGGCTGGGCAAAAATAAAAAAATATTAATCGCATGAGTTTGAGTGTGAGTAATCGCATGTTATACGCAAAACCAATTAATGAATTAAAAAGTAGCGTATAGCGCACTTTTATTGGAAATGTAAATGAAAGAGCCACACATTTGTTGTGCAAACAGCATTTCCTCAGAGCCTTCAAGGTATTCTGAAGGCTCAAGAAAAAAAAAAAAAGAATGAACTAATATATTTTTTCGAACTTTTTTATTCAGTGAGTAGTAAACACTACTACTTGCAATAATTTCTAGATCATTATTATAAACGTGAACTGATATTTCTTGGAAGAAAAATAGTGATTGGTCCATTTCCATTCCATTATTTTAGCCCTTTGTTTCCCAATGGTGTCTGGGTAAATCAGTGACTCCCCTGCAGACACTGGACTAAACAAACACTTGCAGGACTTTTGGTGGCTGCAACGAAGTTTGAGAATGACAGTTGTCTGAGCCAATCATATTTCTTTGAGTTATGGGCGGGATCATATCCCGAAGTCTTCCGGACCTTCGCGAATGACCTGTAATAGCGTTATGTAGGCGAGACCGGAGCGACGAAAACCGCACTGGACACCCCTATCTGGACGACTCAGGGGCGTCTGGAAGAGCCCGCGGCCCGGTTGGAGCTAGGAGCCCACGGAAGCTCAGAGCCTGTGGCTGGTCCGGCCCGCGGCCCACAGAGGCTCAGACACGTTGCATCTCACGTGGTCAGAAAAAAGTGAAAAGAGAAGACGTCAAACTTAAAGAAATGCTCGCGGTGGACTTTTTCAAAATAAAAGCCAGTGAGAAACAGACATTTACAATAAATAAATAATAAAAACTGCATTAATGTCGTTAAAATAATTGTTGGTGATAATGAATAATTAGTTAACGCAAAATTAATGTGTTATAGTGCCCGGCCCTAAATTTAACCAGTCTATTTAGCCAACCTATTTGGTTGGATCCTGAACACTCAGTGATGTCCAAGTATTTGCTGGCTTCACAGCTCTTCGCTGATTGGCCAGTGTGTGGTCTATAAGTTCAGGGGCTTTTGCGGAGTGTCAAGTGTATTCCGATTTCTGACCTAGTCGCTGGAGAGAAATTGAAATTGAGTGGAGGCACTAGGTGGTGCCAGCGTGGCTAGATGCAAGCCCACTCACAGTAGGAATTTATGTTTTTCAGTGCAAAAACAAAACCTTTCTTTCTTTTCTTTTTTTTTTTTTTATTATTTTAGTCACATTTTTGACACAATTTTGTACACTTAGTATGTTCCACAGCATGGCTTACCTGAAGAGTTGAGCCTGCTCACAGCAAGATATGTGTATATGCTTTTTTTTTTTTTTTCAGTCATTTTGAAGCAATAAAACCACACTGTAAACCCAAATTTTCTTTTACATATTAAGCCATGCTAATATTACTAATCTTTTTAATATTTTGCAAAAGGCGGGACCATTACTAAACAAAGTGTGAATTGTAAACTATTTTAAACTAGTATTTGCTGTACTAATGGCTCTGAGTGGAGACGGCTCACACTTGTATGTTTTTACCGGTGAAGGGAGGGGCGTGGCACCTGAACACTCCCAAACTGCACCAAACCACATTTGACTTCTGCTCGGACTGTTGGCTGCAATTCAGCGTCAGTCTGCTTTATCATCACATGGTAAGTGAATAAATATGGTTTATGTTCCCGTGAGACTGAATAGTTGGAGACATTGGTTGACACTTGCAGCCAAATAAGGCTAACGTGAAGTTCATTGTGGTCACGTTGCGCTCGTTATCATCTGTTAGCCGCTAACAGAGAACAGCTAATGCTAACAGTTAAGGCTGTGGGAGCCGGTAGAGATGAACGGAGGGCGAACTCCGCGACTAAACCGCTGCTCGTGCGTATGACGCGACGAAAAATACTGTTTTAATTAAACTCGGGCGGGTGGCGGTTTAACGACGCATGGACCCATAGAACTCCTCACGTACACCGTGTGCACCGCGCCTCAGAACTAAACCAGGTCTAAAACCAGGACTAAAACAGAAGAGCGTCTCCTCCTGTAGGCCGCGCGAATCGAATTTTAGAATGAATGTATAGAGTTGGTGTTTTTTTTTTTTTTAATCGAGACTCGTTTTCGTTGTTTGCTATATGATTGTTCTAAAATCTAAAATCGTGGGTGCAAATGGAGAGTTTGGAGTTCAAGTTTTTAGATTATCACCACAAAATTGCATATAAGCTTTGGTTGGAATTAAACACTAAAACATATTTTGTGTTTTACAGGTGACTACCCAACATGCTGTGGAGCTGTAAATACTGTGAGTTCAGCTGAGATAAGAGAGGTTACTACCTCAGACACTACAGAACACTAATTTCTTTTTTTTTTTTTTTTTTTTTTTTTTAGATTTGTCTGGAATTCAAAAGGATTGTGGGAAAAGACCTGCACCAGGAATTTTATTCTGCCCTTGATAACCACACTACCCATTTTCTTGAAAGTTTTAAAGCTAAGAGGGGCAACGTGGGTGACAGTTGGCACAGCTTTTGCAGCAAATGCAGGTAAAACTTTTGTAACCCAGATAAAAATACATGTGCAGTAAAAGCATAAGTTCATAACATAGTTAATCTAAAATGGATAAAAAGATAATTCATTTTTATTAAAATACATAGTTCATGTTAATGGTTAAATGTATATTTACAAAAGTGTTTGCATCTCTGTATATTTCTTTTAAGTTATCATACAGTATCCATTTTCTGTCTTACAGTCACTGGATTCTACTGAAAAAAAAAGGACAGTCACACTAAGAGAGCTTCCTTACTTACTCGGAGACAATCCCACTGAATTCTTCAAATCTAGAAGCTTTGTAAGTGTGCATTTTGTTTGTAATGTGAAACTTTTAGAATGTGACATTTATTGTATAATTTGAATATGCCAAAACTGACAAGTAGTCTATACATTACGAGCTCCAGCCATTCCATGAATATTATTTATCTTAAAGTCAGATTATTATTGATTTTCAAATATTTGTTTGAACATTTGAAAATGCTTGACCAAATAGTTATCATGTCAGCATAAACTGAATTTCATACAATTTATGTTTTGTCATTCTTATTGAGTCTGTTGTAGTTCAGTCATTTCATTCACTAATGGTTATGTTTCTGGCATTAATTTTTTTGTTTTTCTTTAGGATGGTGATGAATCCTTTCGCCAAATGGACATTCGGATCTTGTTAGTAAATCTGAAGGTGTCTCTCTTCCAACACCAGGTCTTCACCCAAAGCAAATGCTGTTACAGGGAACAAACAGAAGACTGCACTTTATTCAGGTTTAAGCATGTTATTATTGCACTATTTTTGCAATAAATTTGTGAGAAAAAAATTTGTCATTTTATGTCAGTTATTAAAAAAATAATATGATGTATAATTTGCATCTAATTATTATAATTAATAAACATATTCAATAAATACTCATAAATATCAGAAATACATGCTGATAAAAATAAGTAATGATTACTGTAATACACAAGTAATGGTTAGTTAATTACTTGTAAACATTAGTTTTAGAAACTTAAGTTCTTTAGTAATGGATTATCTTGGACAGAAGACTTTATGTAAACAGAGCTTGATTTGTTTAGTTTTTGATATTGTAAAAACTAGACATCCCAGTGCAATCACTTACCACGCGCGGTTTTAGTAATGATTACTAATTTGGGTTTACAGTGCACCTGTTCTTTTATGTGTATTGATACGTATGTCAAATGTCATCAAGGTCGACTGTGAAACATAAGAGATATAATATGTCATTAAGAGAAGGAGGTGGGGGGCCTTTAATCAGTAAGTAATAAGCAAACTCATTTCTGCTGTCACACATTTGCAGGTTATTTCTGCGTCCTTCACCGGGTTCACTATGAATTTCAGAAATCGTCTGTGACCGTTTTGACAATTGCTCCAAACCGGAATTGTCAAAGTACATTTTCTTTTCCATTACGTCCTATTGTTGTTGTCAGCTTTTGTTATTTCCTCATGTAATTGTAGCGTGCATACAAATTATCCCTCGGAACCCCCATAAGGAGAAGGCAATGTAGAAGAAAGATTAATCTGTTTTCCCATCTTCCCCGGTGGATTTTAAATTATCATTGTTTTGTTTTTTACCAAGAAGTCGACGCAAGTTTAATGTTTCATGAATAGCGTTGCATTTAGAATTTTTCACAATCCTTGATCTCATTTTATGCATGAACAAGTTATTACACATCACATAACAAAAGGGGCACGCCGTTTCCTACACTCTGCGAATGCCTCTAACAGCGCAAAAACGTGCTGCGGTGACTTCGTTTAATGGCATCTGGGGAAATATTAAAAGTGACAGAAACAGCAAACTTGACTTCTAAGCGATTTAAAAGACACAAAAGAAAAACTAATTTCTGTCAAATGGACAAATGCTTTTTTTTTTTTTGGAGGGAATATGTTTCCCCATCCAAGCTGCTTCTTCATTTCTGGTCACGCACTGGTGGACACTGCCTTATATCTACCTGAAGGGAGGAGATAACTACACTGAAACTACTCTGAAACTAACACACACACTTGTTTACAGTTTATGTTTGTTGGCTAAATCTATTGAACTAGACTAAATGGGGACTCTGCCTGAATCATATTAGACTAATTGCCCCAGATGGATGCTTTCACACCTCTGAGCCTCTTTTTCTGTACACATCTTCAGCAGTTTTGATATCGGTAATTGTGCATGCGTGTATTATCCGTAAAATTATGTTGCCATTTTGACAACGTCGTCTCGTCATCTTCTCTGTGCCTCTAAAACCAGGATTAAACCCGAACTAAAACCAGCACTAACCCAGGACTAAACCAGGAGTAAAATCAGGCCTAAAACCAGATCTAAACCAGAGCAGAACGAGGATTAAACCTGAGCTAAAATTAGGACTAAAACCAGGTCTAAACGAGGAAGTAAAAAATTGACAAAACTAGGACTAAAATCAGGACTGTAACCAGGTCTAAACCAGGATTAAACCAGGACTAAAACCAGGACTAAACCAGGTCTAAGACAGGATTAAATCTAGGTCTAAACTAGGTCTAAACCAGGACTAAAATCAGGACTAAAACCAGGTCCAAACCAGGTCTAAACCAGGATTGCAAAAGGACTAAACCAGGACTAAACTAGGTCTAAACCAGGACTAAAACCAGGTCTAAAGCAGGTCTAAATCAGGACTAAAACGAGGTCCAAAACAGATCTAAACCAGGACTAAACCCAGGTCTAAACCAGGTCTAAATCAGGACTAAATCTAGATCTAAACTAGGTCTAAACCAGGACTAAAATCTGGACTAAAACCAGGTCCAAACTAGGTCTAAACCAGGTCTAAACCAGGACTAAAAAAGGACTAAACCAGGACTAAAATCAGGACTAAAACCAGGTCTAAACCAGGTCTAAATCAGGACTAAAACAGGATTAAACCTGGACTAAAATTAGAACCAAAACAGGATTAAACCTGGACTAAAATTAGAACCAAAACAGGATTAAACCTGGACTAAAATTAGAACTAAAACAGGACTAAACCTGGACTAAAATTAGAACTAAAACCAGGACTAAACTAAGACTAACCCAGGACTAAATCTCGGTCTAAACCAGGTCTAAACCAGGACTAAAATCAGGTCTAAATCAGAACCAAATCTGGGTGTAAACTAGGTCTAAACCAGAACTAAAATCGGGTCTCAAAGCAAGCCTAAACCAGGATTTAACCAGGACTAAACCATGCCGAGTGGAGGGGGCTCATTTATCTTTACCTGCTTCAAGGGGAGGCTCACATTCATCCAAATAGAAAACCCCTGATCTAAATTCCTCTTTTCTGTTCCAAGATGGACTGTCTTAACTCCCCTCTCAAACCATCACCATAAGAAGATCAGGAACCCTTTACTGCACATATTAATGCTGTCGAGCTGAACATCATACTCACACGGGAAGAGAACTCATTAGTCTTCTTACATTGTGCAGTAACTATAGGAGAAGACCGGCGACTCCAGGTAGAGGTCTTCATGACGCCCACACAGACTGACCAGTGTCTGCTGTTAGATTCACAATAAACCACTGCAGCACAAGGTCAGAGTTATTCAAACATTACAGCACAGGGTTCAAGTGGTTCCTACAAGCACAGAGGGAAAAGAAGAAAGAAGAACATGCACAGAAAGCTCTCTGAAATCGGGGGGTTGATCTGTGTGACGCACACAAAATGTGCAGTCACATTTTTATGTTATTTTGTAATCTGGCTATTTGTGTTGGTGCTGTTAAGTAGCTCCCTTATTGATACATGTACTAAACAAATGTAATGTTTTCCTCACTGTAAAGTTTTTAGGATACTCTTGCATTATGCGCCAGGAGGTGGCAGTGTAGTGAGTAGTCGCGGGTCTCCAGCCACGGCCCTTCTTGAAAAGTTTTGCGCCGCTCCTCTTCATACAATGAAGCGAGGCTGAACAGAACCAAAGTCACTGCTCACTGTCTTTATTTTTCTATTATTCAGTAATCTAATGTGGAACACTTACAAAAAAGTACATACAAGAGAAATGTATTTTATTTTGGTTGTTTAGAGCCGATATCGAGTGGTTTTGATAAAGATAGATCGCGTTAGTTTGTTAAAAGCTCTGCTAGTCATCGCAGTAGGAACATGAGGTTTTGTAATGGCGGCGCCCTCCGTAACTTGAACTTTTTTTAAAAGCATGTAGTTCCTGGAGTATTTGTATTGTTCATATATATAATTCAGATAACAGTTAAGATTAAAAAAAGGTACATTTAAGGTTGTTGTTTTGATTGTAAAATGAGTAAATGTGTAAGCCGAACTGAAAAAATATGAATAATAATTCAGTTCATTGTCAAGTAAGAAAAGTACTGTTTAGATATATACAAATATATATGCACGTATTTGAGTAAATATGCGTTTTTCGGTAATTGAACAGTATGTGTGAGGTTAGAACAAAGAACATGTATTGTGAAGAAACCAAATTATTGATAAATGTGGACTAAAATGTAATTTTGATTATTTGTAAATAAATATACAATGAAGCGAGGCTGCACAGAAAGCTCACTGACTGATTCAGGGATTCTTCTGGGGGTTGATCTGCAATGTGGCAACTGGAAAATAAGTGATTTAAAGATCGCTCGAACATGCACTAATCACTCCAAATACAAGTGAGAAAATGGTGAGGGTTAAAAGCTCTGAAATCGCAATTTTGCATTATTGGTCTGCTTCAACCATGTTTGAATGGAACTCCGTATAAATGGACTTTATTTATTGATTCATTGTTCATACTCTTGGCTAAAATCAGTGCCATGTTTTTTTAACTGGAAGTCAGAGGGCCAAAGATGTTCATTTTGTCATTTTACATACTTTAACTTCTTGGGTTCTTTTTAAAGACAATACAGTAAAGTGTGTTTACCTTGTTGACATGTTTCGGCTGCTGCTGCGAGCCATCGGTGTTGGTGGTGACGTGTCGTATATCAGCTGTTGTTACTTCCTGTAGGCGTGGTCAGCGTTTCCTCATTTCGTTGGCCTTCTTGATCCAGCGTTTGAACTTGTTGTTTTCTGCTCCGATCACCCGAGCCCCGTCCCAATCCATAAAGGAACCGAGGAAACGAGGCACGGACAGCATTAACCGCGATGACGACGCGATCCTCTTTTCACACATCTGGGACACCCTCCTCCAGAGACACCGGGCGACGGGAGGCGTGGTCAGTCTGAGCGACCTGCAGGTCCATCAGGTCTGACCACGCCTACGGGAAGTAACAGCAGCTGATATACGACACGTCACCACCAACACCGGTGACACTTCTGAAGACGCAGCAGCCGAAACATGTCAACAAGGTAAACACACTTTACTGTATTGTTTTTAAAAGAACCCAAGAAATTAAAGTGGAAGTCAGTGGACCAATTTTTATATAGAAACAGATGCTTTTTTTGTGACTTTTGTGATTCCCTTTTAAACATGCTTTTCATTTGTCTGGGACTGAGAATACAGAGTTCTTAAATAAGAACATGCTGGTCTGGTCACCAGTGAATCTCCCCATTTTTAGAGACAGTTGAACAGTTGGATTTGCCAAACAGGGACAAGTATGGTCCGTCCATGTGTTCTATAAAAAAATATCACAGGGGGCTGAAAAACATAAGCCAGGCTGGCGCTACATTGTGCCTCCATTCAATTTAATTTCTCTCCAGCTACTAGGTCAGGAATCAGAATACACTAGACCAGGGGTGGGCAAACTTTTTGGCTCGCGGGCCACATAGGGTCCTAAAGTTTGGCTGAAGGGCCGGACAGAAAATAAGACATAATGTGTTAAGAGCTCGACTTCATTACATCATCACGTTTATATAGAACTTCAGACGCTTCGACATTTCTGTGAACGATTCAGACACATAAAAGTGAATAAATCTGTTCCACTGCACACGACAGGGAAATAAACACCATGAGCTCAACGTTCACAAATTTGAGTAAAAATAACTCAAAGTCAAAGTCAAACAGTCACACACATACACCTGTAAACGCAGTAAAACTGGACACTATGAAGTTACACATATTGACATTTACATCTCAGAATCTTCAAGTTTTCTAAGTTTTACTTTTACCAACTTAAAATGGAAGCAGTGCAGTCTTATATCTTGAACACCAACTACTTCACTCATGGTCCGAATAACTCCTGTAAGAACACTTTCCCATAAAGCATTGCGGCCAATATAATACGCCGCACCTCAACGTATATGTAGTGCGCCATCTACTGGGAAACGATGGAAATGCATGACAAATAAAACAACAAGGTTTATTTTTATAATTTCTTCCAGTTCGGCGGGCCAGATTAAAAGGTTTAAAGGGCCGTAGTTTGCCCACCCCTGCACTAGACGGTTTGCAAGAACCCCAGAAGTGCGAGTTCGGGCACCAGCCAATCAGTGAAGAGCCATACATTCTGTGTTGGCGACTATGCCCGAGATCGAAGATTTAAAGCTGGAACAAGGGAGAATGTTTTGTGAATTTTATCAAGGGTAAAGACGTTATTGTCCTTCTTCCTATGGGATTTGGGAAAAGCTTAATATACCAGTTAGTCCTGTTACATACACATTACATACGTCACGACCAAATAGCAGTGATTGGTTAATGAAAAAAAAAGTACCCGCCTGCTGTTGAGCGAATGAATCCTAATGTCAGATGTTTTGTACGAAGTAAGACTGGCTGATGAATCAGGCTAGAAAAACATTGCAAATTTCTGCAGAATGAATGAGTGAAGCCAATTCATTTCACATGTCACTGAGAAAGACAAATCTTTTCTAACAAACCCTAAATGCCTCACTGGAAACAGAGTTGGAGCTCTTCTTCTGTCAACAATGGGAATGAACATTTAGAAAGTAAACAAATGTTAAACAAATGTGAACACAATTCGGCCTTTGAATGAGTCTGAAGTTTTACCTGTGATGCAACAATCCAAGAAAAATGCAAACAGAGCATTATGAGTGCTTAGAGAAGTCAAATTTGGATTATTGGATTAATGAAACAAGTGTGAATGAAGAAAAATACAACTCTATGTTTCCATGAGGAGGAAAACAGTATAACTAGATTAGAAGCTCAAAAAGTCAATGTTGCAAAGGAGTTTTTAACAGTTTAGTGTAGGAAAAGCCAAACCAGGGACAGGAGCCTGCACGGGTCCGTTTTGGGAGACCCACACCTGCCCGTAAACCCGTGATTTTATCAAAGTTAAACCCTCACCCACTTGGACCTGTTAACATTTCACCCATTACCCGTAAATCGCACTCAAATTACAAGCATTCTAACTGAAGCATCCATCAGAAAATTAATTGAAAAGTCACGACTTCAAGAATTACAATCACGAAATGAAATGAAACGGTTTTTCACTTTCTTCGGTACGAATATGAATTCACAGACACGACTCGACTGTCAAAAATACGTCACATCATAGGCATTATTTACTGAGCAGAAGAAACACTGATTGAGATGCCCGACTTTTGCGCCGCACACGCCACGGACTGAACCAAGACTAACCCAGGACTGATTCCAGGACAGGACTAAACAGGACTGAACTAGGACTAAACCAGAACTGAACCAGAACTGAACCAGGACTCACTGTCGGGACTGGCTCGGAGGTGCGCCCACGTAGACTGTCGGGTGATCGCAGGCGAACGGACCAACGCAGATCTCCACGCGCACGGAGGTTAAGTGCAGTAATCGCCCCAATCGCGCTTTCTTTTTCTCTTCAATCCAAAATTAGTCCTGGTTAAGTCCTGATTTAGTCCTGACCCGCCCGTATGTAATCACTACCCGCCCGCATACCCGCCCGTAAATTCCAGAACATTAAAACCCGCCCGTTTCAGCAACTATTTGCACTGGATCCGGGACTCTGCTCTATCTGCGTCGCATCGGCTGCACGTTCTACCTATGCCTATGTATGACTGCACCGTCCTCGTCACATGCATAAATTGAAGTCAGATCAGATTAATAATGCGGTTTGCAATGAATAAAATGTAAAATAATGAGATTACTACACACCAGACAAAGCATAATATATCTTCTGTAGGAAAAAGCGAAGTTGTTGGGCTCTGTCAAATGAACGCGAGACATATTCACAAGAACCGCCTCCCCGGCTCCGCACAAAAGCTGCATTGTCAAAGAAAGTCCATTATACTAAAAGGCAAGGTGTTTCGGCGATATTCTCCGGCAGCACAAAGGACTCGGAGGAACTTTTGAAGCAATCATTTCAGGTAGGAGGGAAAAAAAAAAAACACCTTAAACTCTCCAATGTGTTGAAAGCCTATAACTACAGAGCGCGGAGACGAGCAGTAAGTATTAAATAATTTGAGAAATGGGTGAAAAAGGAGCGCAGAATACGTCCATCATTTTGGCACTTGAATATGTGACAGCGTTAGGGACATTTTGTTATAGCTCCTCTTACGCTGTGGGAAAAAAAACTGTTGGAAAAAAAGAAGAAGTTGTTGGATTTTAAATGGCATTGTGCTGTCTTGTGTACTGTGTGTACTGTGGCCCATTCAACCAACGTGCAAATGAATGACTCAAACTCTTTAGCTCTACAGTTACTTCTGTTCGTGATTCACTCTTAACAACATTCGCACGTCTCCGGAACAAACTGAAGTGCCTTTGAGCAAGACACTATTGTGCTAAACTGACTTTTGACAGCGTTATAAAACTGTGAGGTGGGTTGCAAGCGGCGTTTACCTGACGTGGGGTTGGTTTTTACTCAAAGGTGCACTGTGTAACTTTCAGTGTTGGGGAGTAACAGATTACATGTACCAGCGTTACGTAATCAGAGTACAGATGATGAGTAACTGTATTTGGTTACAGTTACTGTTTAAGTGAGTGATAATTAGATTACAGTTACTTGGTTGAAATAAATGGATTACACAGAGGTATTTTCCTGTTTTCACATTTTAGGCTAAATCCCTTTTTTTTTTTTTTTTTTTTTTCAGCAATTCCACTCATTGCTGGACACTAGACCAGGTTTAAACCCAGGTCCAAACCAGTTTTAAACCTGGTCTAAACCCAAGTCTAAAACCAGGTCTAAAACCAGGTCTAAACAAGGTCTAAACTCAGTCTAAACCAGGACTAAAACCAGGTCTAAACTACATCTCAAACAGGATTTAACAGGACTAAATCATGCTGTGCGGACTGCGTCTCCTCTTCTATCAATAATATTTTTTTTTTAATTTGGTTAAGTAAAGTCTTGACTTTTTAATTGTCTTTTAGCAGACAAAACATCTTATGTGAAGATTTCCTCGTCTTTGTTTATCTACAGCAAATCAAGAAATCCAAAGTATTCAGATTATGTTACTGACCTTAAGTAATTTAATGGATTCGGTTACAAACTACATTTCGATGTATGTAATCTGTCATCTCGACCAGTTTGTTTACTGTTGTGCTGTTCCACAAAAGGATGATCATGATGTCACAGCTCTTCTCTGATTGGTCGGTGTGCGCGCTACAGCTTCCGGGGTTCTTGCAAACCGTCTACTGTATTCTGATTTCTGACCTAGTCGCTGGAGAGAAATGAAATTGAGCGGAGGCACAAGGTGGCACCAGCCTGGCTAATACTGTGGAGCATTCCAGGCAAAGAAGAACCATGTGGTGGACCCCCATCAAAAAAGTTACACAATGCACCTTTAACTCTTTCCCCCCTGGACGCCTACTAGGAACAACCCATACATATGTCACTAGGGCTACACCCATAGAGCATAATTGCATAAAAGAAAACAGACTTCCACGAGTGATTTCAGGGCAATTTTGGTTCATAATCAAGTATAAAGCCCGGATAGTTTGTTTGGACAGACGCATCAGCGGCATTCTCATCTTCATAAGTTTCACTCTGTGTAAGTCCGTCGCTATCGCTGTTTTCCACTTTATAATCACCCTCATCATCACTTTGAAATCTATAAAAGTCACTTTCTCTAAACTTATCCATAAAATACGTCCGCTCCTCATTATTTCTAAAACTGTGCGCCGCAGCACCGCGATCTTTCCATTACACGTGTTTCGTGTTGTGTTTTTTCCGGAAGCTACCATCGTCACTACTTCGATTAACTTCGGAAAAAATCGGCGAAAACATATCCTTGAATCCTATTGGTCAGTCTAGTGTTGGGTTGTAGTGGCCCCCACCGATCACAGTCTCTGTTTAAATGTGAAAAACCGAGCCATTTCTAAAGGTCGTCAAATCACGTCTTTAGTGATACAGCGGAGGTGTCAAAAGTCGTCATTAAGGGTTCAGGGGGGTCGTCAAATGTCGTCTTCATGGGGGAAAGAGTTAAGGCAGTTTATTTGGTCAGCAAAAAAATAATATCTGTAATGTGCATTTAAAGCTAAACCATTTTAAATCTATGAGTCTTGAATAAGCAACTGTCACAGTCCAGGTTGTGTCTCGCCCTGCGCCCTCCCTGTCACTCTTTCTCTCTGGGTGTGTGTCCTCGCCTCCAGGTCCTGCCCTGCCTTCTGGCTCCACCCGCCCATCACCGCGGGACTATAAAGCAGTGCACTGCCCCTTCATCTCTCCAACTCCAATCCATCCACCGGGGCCTGCCACACCGCCACGCTGCCACCACCATTTACCATCATGCTTTTACAATAAACGCTCACACAAGGGCTAAAAACCATCGCCGTTGTCGTCTCCCTTTACTTTGTTGCGGTCTTTCGAGACAGGGCCGTAACACAACCAATAACACATACTTGCGCAGTCTTCACTTCACTTTTCCATGCTTAATATGTATACATTGCATTCTTAAAGATGTGGTATTAAGCAAATTCTACTTTCTGGAGTTTTCTACCACGTTATAACATGACTGAAGTGGTTTTACGCATCATCCATGCATGTCTGAGTAATCTTGTGATCTCTCCTGGGCCCTATCCAAACCCCTCTTATGGTTGGCGTCAAACATGCACTCACATGGCAATTTTTAACAGACAAAGCATGGCACAAAACAATACGCTACAGCCTTGACAAACCTGCGCAGTATCATTAGTGAAATCCATACTGATTATGTTGTGACTTTTTTTGAAAAATTGCAGGTTAGTACAAAGCAGTGGGCAGAGACTGGAAAGGCGAAAACAGACATTTTCTGGGCACTCCAGCCTCGAATGCAGGACAAGAGGATTACTCAAACACACAGCAGTCAATGGAGATATAACTCTGAGTAAGAGAATGATGACAACACATTGTAAAACATCTAAAAAGTTAATTTTACATAATATTTTTCAGGCACTATGTGTTCTTAAAAAAAAAGAAAAACATAACTAGTTCATTTTAAACAGTTTGCAGAGGTCCAAAGTTACTCCTCACTTACCTTAAGCATTCTGAGCATCCTAATTATTCACCATGATGGGATTATAAGAACTTTCCGCAACTTTCAAAGCCCAGAGCAGACACACAACACCAATATATTTGTATTGGAGCAAGACACATGTTGCAGTACAGAGGAAGTACAGAGGGGGGGAAAATCTGGGCACAGAGCCATTAAATACTCCATTCTCTTTTCTAGACTTGTTCATTACATTCTTCAACCACAAAAATACCAAGTTACAACAATTAATACAGATAGGAATCTTTAATAATACACTGTTTTCTGATCTGTGTTATAATGTTATTTCCTTATCAGAAATATTCCATGAGTTGTGTTTTGTTTCATTCACACAGACCCTTCATATTTAGGAGTTCTTCTCTCAGGGCCTGTTTACATGAGAACGCTTGTGGGTAAAAACGGCAAAATATTTTATCGTAAGTGCCTTGACTGCGACGGCGTATTGGGGCTTAAAAATGCAAAAATCTGAAACCACCCTCCAGTGTGGAAAAGTTGAATACACTCCGCTGTATCATTTCAAACAAACATGCAGTCGCCTCTGTCAAATCCTGGACGCACCAGTTCGTCGCAGGCGAGCCAGACAGCTCTGGACGAGACCTGGAGAACCAGTCGATGGTGGGACAACTTTGTGGAAGGAGTAGCTGATGAAAATGTGTGGCAGGAAAACTTCCGTATGTCCAAAGACGCCCTCGTTGCTTTAAGTAAAACAGGGCTCTCCGACCTGTAGCTCGGGAGTTACCAGTAGCTCTCCACCTCCTAGTAGCTCACCAAGGGATTTTGGAATTATACCACTGTGCTGAATAACAAAAATATGGTTAATTACACGCTGTTGTCAAAGTTTTCAGCTTGTCCAAGAAAGGGTGAAAGTAAAAGGCTGGAGACCAACTGGACGTCTTAAGCAGGAGAAGTTTATTTACCATCAACAGTGTTGGGGAGTAACAGATTACATGTACCGGAGTTACATAATCAGAGTACAAATTGTGAGTAATTGTATTCAGTTACAGTTACTGTTTCAGTGAGTGGTAATTGGATTACAGTTACTTTGTTGAAATAAATGGATTACACAGCAGTATTTTTCTGTTTTCAGATTTTGGGCTTTTTTTTTTTTTTTTTTCGTAATTCCATTCATTGCCAGAATCTAAACCAGGTCTAAACCAGGACTAAACCAGGTCTAAACTAGATCTAAACCAGGACTAAACCAGGACTAAAACCAGGTCTAAACCAGATCTAAACCAGGACTAAAACTAGGTCTAAACTAGATCTAAACCAGGTCTAAACCAGGACTAAACCAGGTCTAAACTAGATCTAAACCAGGAGTAAACCAGGACTAAAACCAGGTCTAAACCAGATCTAAACCAGGACTAAACCAGGACTAAAACTAGGTCTAAACTAGATCTAAACCAGGTCTAAACCAGGACTAAACCAGGTCTAAACTAGATCTAAACCAGGTCTAAACTAGATCTAAACCAGGTCTAAACCAGGACTAAACCAGGTCTAAACTAGATCTAAACCAGGTCTAAACCAGGACTAAACCAGGTCTAAACTAGATCTAAACCAGGACTAAACCAGGACTAAAACCAGGTCTAAACCAGATCTAAACCAGGACTAAACCAGGACTAAAACCAGGTCTAAACCAGGTCTAAACTAGATCTAAACCAGGACTAAACCAGGTCTAAACCAGGACTTAACCAGGACTAAAACCTGGTCTAAACCAGGACTAAAACAGGATTTAACAGGACTAAACCATCCTGCACGGATGTGTCTCCTCCTCTTCTATCAATAATATTTTTAATTTGGTTAAATAAAGACTGGACTTTTTATTTTCTTTTAGCAGACAAAACCTCTTATGTTACGATATCCTAGTCTTTTCTACTCTACAGCAAATCAAGTAATCCAAAGTATTCAGATTACGTTACTCACCTTAAATAACTTAATAGATTCCTTTACAAACTACATTTTGGTGTATGTAATCTGTAATCTGGAGGGGAATACATTTTAAAAGTAACCTTCCCAACACTGACCATTAATAATACAGGCCCGAGGGGACTGGAAAAGCCAACATAGTTTGATTTCAAAAGAGAACATAGTGTGATCTTTGATGAGTGTTCAAGCCCCTTTGACTATGCTTCCAAAAGAGGAGGTTTATAAAGCAAGTGTGGTGAGACTATTAAGGCCAGTAGACACCAGTTAGACAGAAATGTGCCACAATTTAGATAGTGGTACGCCAAGGGAAGATCAAGGTGTAAATATACCTTTTATAATTTTAAACTGAGATGTACGTGGAAGATAAATTACTTAAATTCTCTTACACATACCCATTACCTTTTTAAATATATAATACTGAAGTCCAACCTTGTACACTAGTAAATGGACAATGGTTTATGTTTTATAGGCATCTAAAGGCTCGCCCTCTTTCTTATAATCGTCTCAATTTCTTGCGGCCGCCAAAATGAGCAGCTCTCTAGCATTTTTGTTTTGTAAATGAGCTCACTGGAGGAAAAAGGTTGAAGACCCCTGAAGTACAAACATACCCAATCGAATTCCACACACTTTTACGTCACCGTATGTGCGCAGATTTCCTCCAGAAAACGCTCTAAATGCAGAATAAAAAGTGAGGACACAACACCACTTTTGCGTCTTCTGTTCAGACCGTCGTCATGTAAACGTAGCCTCAAACAGAAAACAGTCTGTTCCACCTCGTGATGTCATGGGGTAATACAATTAGTTTTTAAACTCCATACACCTTCACTAGAATCATTTGGATAAGTTAAGACATGGAATTGCCAATCTCTACTGAGCAAAAGGCATTAAAGGAGCTGCTGAAAACTACCGCTTCATGACATCACAAGGTGGAACTGAGCATTTTGAGCTTTGGAGATGTAAACAAACTAATAATAAAGGGTTAGTTAAACGTGTGAATGAAAGAAAGCGCAAATCCAGGTCTGTTTTTGAGGAGGTAACAACATTATAGCCTGACTTAAAGCTCAATTTTACATAATGTAGGTCCTTTAACTCTTTCCCCCATGAAGACGACATTTGACGACCCCCCTGAACCCTTAATGACGACTTTTGACACCTCCGCCGTATCACTAAAGACGAGATTTGACGACCTTTAGAAACGGCTCGGTTTTTCACATTTAAACAGAGACTGTGATCGGTGGGGGCCACTACAACCCACACTAAACTGACCAATAGGATTCAAGGATATGTTTTCGCCGATTTTTTCCGAAGTTAATCGAAAGAGTGACGATGGTAGCTTCCGGAAAAAACACAACACGAAACACGTGCAATGGAAAGATCGCGGCGCTGCGGTGCACAGTTTTAGAAATAATGAGGAGCGGACGTATTTTATGGATAAGTTTAGAGAAAGTGACTTTTATAGATTTCAAAGTGATGGTGTTGAAGTTGATTATAAAGTGGAAAACAGCGATAGCGACGGACTTTCGGGGAGAAGATGAGAATGCCGCTGATGCGTCTGTGTGGAGTCCTGCGATGTCCAAACAAACTATCTGAGCTTTATACTCGATTATGAACCAAAATTGCCCTGAAATCTGGATGTTGCCCAGGCCAGTCCTTTAAAATATTTCAGTCTTTTTTTCCAAGATGCGATGTATAACAGAATCGCTACAGAAAAAACGCTTATGCGGAGCTCTGCACACGAGAAAATAGCCAAGATGACAAATACTGGACACACACTGACGGGGAAGAGTTTTATTATTATATTATCATATTATAATAAGCTAAATTAGTTGAATAAGCTAAATGAGTTGAATAAATAAAATAAGTTGAATAAGCTAAATGAGTTGAATAAGTTAAATGGAAAAAAAATTAATTGGGTGCACACAGGTGAACAACAGGTAAAAACAGGTGCACACTTGGCTATACTGTATCTGGTGATATGAAATCTGTTTAAATACTTTGACAGAGTATATTTTTATTTTTTTTTATGAATATAGTACTCAGAACATGCAGATATCAGATGCTGAATGTAGTTTTTTGTTTTCGAGTTTGCACCTGACCAGGTAAACTCTCATTTTCAGTGAGCTGTTATACACCTATAAATGAGTTGAATCACATTTAAACATCCATAAATGAATAGTTCAGAGTCTAAGGTTTCCAGAGATACTAAATATGTCTGTGTTACAATTAAGTTCATGAGTGTAAAAATCATTTATAATCACTCGTGGAAGTCTGTTTTCTTTTATGCAATTATGCTCTATGGGTAGAACTAGTAACATATGTATGGGTTGTTCCTAGTCGGCGTCCAGGGGGGAAAGAGTTAACATTTTAAACAGGTGAACCAGGCGTCGTACCTTCAACCATCTTGTTATGAAATCCAACCAGGCTCAGATAGACTGTTATACACTGCATTCTGCTGCACTGGGCTCTCCACAGACCAATCTCCCTGCGCACGGATGAGCTCGAGACTTGGAAGATGGAATTCTGTGATGGTTTGCGAGCGCACAAACCCCATGTGGATTTGAACTCTTGATTCAAAAACTCCCAATAAGATTCATTGTGTTTTTGACAAAGGAGCCCCCGGTCCCATCGCTGACTCAAACCAGGCCACCACCTGCTTGTCGACATGGAAATTTTTATTGCTTTTGAATGAATAAATATGCTTCTATTATCATACATTTTTGGTTAAAAAGTAACACACTGGGGTTTTAAGTAGCGTATGAGACTTTCTTTCTAGTGGAGGGTCTGCCACCTGTTTGTCTCCATGGAAATGTTACTGCTTTGTCTAAAATGTTCCACAGTGTAGATTAAACCAACTGTATGTATCACGAGGGAGACGAGCAGGTTACAGCACGACGCTACATTACAATTCAGATCTGAGGAGAGTCGTCCCTATTCACAGAATGAATTGTTGTATTTTTAGCAACAGAAACGTCCATGAAGAATAAATGCTAGATGGAAACGTTTAAAGTCATACTATGGAACATTCCAGGCAAAGTAATGACATCTCCATGGAGACAAGTAGCAGCTTTATATAGATAGATTGACAGTAAACTTTTTTTATCTGGATAGATCTTACCATATATATGAATGGACTATGAACATAGCTATCGCGTGAGCCTCGTCATTTTGGTCTTAAATTGTTTGTATTATTAGTTTGTTTGTTTTTTGTTGCTGTCCCTAAATCAAGATATGAACATAAATAACGGACCAATCAGACGCCTTTATTCCCCCAGGTCCCTCCCACTAGCATTGATATTAATAACATATTATATATTCCGTTACAACCTTAGGGACGTTAATGCCCGTTAAATCAAGTATTTGTTCAATAGAGGCTTTGCACCGCTATAGCAACGGTACCTACGCCGCCATGACACCGGGCTATGTCATTGACTTCAGCAGCATCGGAGAAACATGGGCAGGTTTTGTTGTGTATTTGGTTGTTCTAGACGCTCTGAAAGGGATAAAACGATTCGTTTCTTCACTATTCCTCTGGAAATTACTGATCAGGAGCTCAAACAAGGGAATTATTGAAAAAAGATGGGAATTATGGCTAGAGAACATAAACCGCGAAGAGATTTCCTATGATATCATCAAGACACACTCACGTCACTTTCATCAAGGTATTTGCTATTTAAATAGTTTCATAGCTTATTTAATGAGAGAAGCACATTTACTGAACTAAAATTTAAAAAGAAAACATTTGCAGTGTGAGTGGCAGTAGAAACTGTATCTTCCAGCACACATATAAACATGTCACTCATCGTAGGACCGATGTTTTCTTTATTGTCTTGCTTATCCACAACTATGTCTTCTAGAATTAATCGCTTTTTGCGAGTGGATCTTTCTAATGTTCGCGAGGATCTTTTCATGGCCGATTCTTTCGAGGTTCGGCTCACAGACTCTTCGACTCGTGCGCCATGTTCATCATAGGAGCCCAGTGTGGCTTCGTAAACTAGTGCGGGTTTTCCTGGATAAATCAATGAAATTTTAGTTCAGTAAATGTGCTTCTTTCATTAAATAAGCTATGAAACAATTTAAATAGCAAATACCTTGATGAAACTTCGGGTGTCTTGATGGAAATCTCTTCGTGGTTTATATTTGCTAGCTATAATCTGCGTCTTTTTTTTGATAATTACCTCGTTTCTCCTGATGAGTCATTTCCAGAGGAATAGTGAAGAAACAATTCATTTTATCCCTTTCAGTGCGTCTAGAACAACCAAATACACAACAAAACCTGCCCATGTTTCTCCGATGCTGCTGAAGTCAATGACATAGCCCGGTGTCATGGCGGCGTACTTACCGCTGCTATAGGGGTCACGTGATGGTGCAAAACCTCTATATTGGCCTCACCACAACACGACTACCAAACCCACAGGCAGAGATATGGACACAGTGAGGTACTGCAGTGATACGAGTGACTGAAATTGTCATTTAAACCACCAAAATGTCTAAACACAATAAAAACACTTCATATTTGCACGTCACAGTGGGTGGAGCCATCTTGGATTCGGACTCGAAATCCTTGCTCGGTCCACTTTTTTCGCCACCAAGGTCCAAGTCGCACCGTCCCACGAAAAGAGACATGTCATGCATGTCACAACATTCACTGAAATGTTTCAAAGTTTTGATTCCGAAGGATTAATTAAATGCAGGGTTACTTAGCAACGAAATGCACTAGCTGTCAATCAAACCTATCGCTAATGTTATAAATAAAAATAATAATTTACAGAAATGTTTACAGAAATAAATAAGTAAATAAATAAGGTAAGTGAGGAATCATTGTGGATCACTGCAAAGAGTTTAAAATGAACTAGATTTTCTTTTTTTTTTTTTTTGGTGTTTAACTTTCTAACATGTCATAATGAACAATGTTCCCTCATCAAAAACATGCCTTCGATTTTAGATGTCATCCATGCATGTTTGAGTAATTTAGCGATCTCTCCTGGGCCCTATTCAAACCCTCGTTACGGTAAACTTCAAAACTCACCCCACGAGCCAATGCGCTCCATCAATTTACAAAAACACAATACAAAACTGTACACAACAACACGACAAACCTGATCTTACTGATTGTGTTGTGATCGTGCTCTGAAGGGGGAGTGACTTAATGCAGAGAGCAAAGGCAGGGGACACTCAGAGCATCAAAAAAAGTGGTTTTCGGTGGATATAGGATTTTCAAAACAATAAAAGGTAAAATGATCATCTAAATATGTTAAGTGTTAGTAGTTAATACAGCGTAAAGGTGTAATACTCCATGTTTAAGTGAGTAAAAAAAAATAAAATAAAATAGTGTGTGTCCTGATTAAAGTGACCTGATTCGGGCTGAGTGATGGTCGAGTCGTCTCTCTGTCTCCTGCAGGTGTCTTGTCGTCTCCGGGTGTTTGACACGGTGAAGCCTGTGGAGTCTTTGGCCTCGGTTCTGCTCTCCACGCTCCGACGCACAAACACAGCACACACACACACACAACACACACAACACACACAACACAAAGCACGCAACACACACTCACCTCTGAAAATCCCTTTGACCAACCACGTGTAAAATGATACTTCAGAGAGAGAAAGAGAGAGGGAGAGAAGGGAAAGAAGAGAGAGGTGTGTGTGTGTGAGAGAGAGAGGGAGACAGAGAGAGAGAGAGGGAGACAGAGAGAGAGAGAGGGAGACAGAGAGAGGAAAGGGAAAGAGGGGAGTGACAGAGAAAGAGGGGGAAAGTGTGTGTGTGAGAGAGAGTGAGAGAGGGAGAAAGAGAAGGGGAAGAGAAAGAGAGAGAGAGAGGAAAGGGAAACGCGGCGCGTTTTCCGCGTCAGCGCGGCGCGAATCTGGCGTCGACGCGGCGCGTCTTGAGCGTTTTTGCGTCAGCGTCAAGAAGTTGAAAGTGCTGAACTTTTCGCGTCAGACGCGCCGCGTCAACCAATCAGGGACGAGTATCCAATGACGCAGCGACGTTATTATCAGGAAGCAAGACCCGAGAACCAGAACGAGAACCACAAACATGAGCGGAGATTAAATATATACGCCACAATCACCGACCCGATCGCGAGGACTACACCAGGACCGGACCAGGACTAAACCAGGACTCGACCGGGAGTAGACCGAGACTAGACCGGGACCAAACCAGGACTAGACCGGGACTAAACAAGGACTAGACCCTGAATAGACCAAGATTAAACCACGACTAGACCAGAACTAGACCGTGATTAGACCAGGACTAGACCGGGACTGATCCAGTGTCATTAGCGGAGTATAAATATATATACGCCCCAGTCGTCGACCCGATCTCCTCCGCTGATGTTTTATGTCATAAAAACACAATCAGTCTGGTCTGATATTGTTTCGGGAAAAGACCGAAACCGGGTTCTTGTTTCCAGGGCAACGGACGCGCGTCAAGTATTTGTGTCCCTTTCGTCCACGGCGTCAAAGACGCGCGTCGGGGGCGTCTAAACTCAAATGCAAAGGCTCCAAACAGGCGTCAAGGCGTTTTTTGACGCTTTGGTGTGAACGGCCCTTATGACATCATCACATTCTACAATTTGAAAACCAATGACATTTTCTTCTGCTGGTTCCCATGGAGACGAGATTACATAAAGTGAGTTGTTCTTTGAAGTAGAAGTAGGTAGGTTGTGAGGGGGCAGCAGCTTGTCAGTGGAGCGGTAACAAAGAAGGTTGATTTGTATTGATCGAGGGCTATTTGACACAAACAAACACACATATCATTCCATATTTATTACAATTTTAATTACTAACATGGATGGTGAAACTCAAATTAAGTCTTTGATAGAGAAGTGGCAGGGCATGGAGAGAGACCATGACACTGCAGAGACAGAATGGAGTGAAAATTTTCAGGTCTGGCTTTCAACAGAGGTTGATCTTCTGACCAAGGAGCAGGCTACGAGCAAGACGGACCTGCCTTGGGGACAGAGTGAGACAGACTGGGAGAATAGGGAAGTCGTGTACAAGAATGTGGTCTTGGAAATTCTGAGGGATGCCGATGCTAGACTCCAGGGAAAGCCAGAGATGTTCCCCAAATTGCCTGAGCTCCAGCAGCAATTTGACGATAGGCTACAGCACCTGACTCTCCGGCACTTCCTCCGGCTGCAGACTGAGGCGTGGTTTAAAGGGAGGGAACATCTTTTAGGTCATGATAAAATAAAGGCACAAAAGCTTACGTCAAAAGTCCAGATGGCAGTGGCGCAAAGGTTGGACAAATTGAAATCAGATGAGCTCAGCAGTACTAGCAGTGACTGGAGCTCAGGAAGTAACCAGGAAGACGACAAAACACTGAGCGATAAATATGTGCAGTTACAACATGAACATTCCACCCTGCGCAAAATGTATTTGGAACAAGAGACAAGCTTCACTGAGAAATTAATGGAGGAGCAAGTCATGTATAGGCAAAAAACGTCAGAGCTTGAAACAACATCTGAAGAAAGACACAAAGAACTGTGTGATGAAATTATTGCACTGAGACAGGAGAAGGAAAAATGGACAATAGAATACCAAGAGCTTGAGAAGATCTGCGATGAGAAAGCAAAACTGATACACGAAAACGAAATGGAAACTTTAAAACTGAGGTTCCAAGAGCACGAACAATATTTGCACACTTATTATGAAGAGAAGAGAGAAAAGGATCGAAAGGAATGGGCGAAGAAGGTGGTTGCATACCACGAGAAGTTGAGCGAAGAGGTCAAGGAACATGCAAAGACAAGAATGATTCTGGACGATCTGAAGAAGCAGTGGAAGAATAAAGAGCTGGCAATGAAGCTGGCACTGGTGGCTGAGGAGAGAGAGCGGGAAATTGCAGAGGAACGACGCGCAGAGGAAATTCGCAAGTGGAGAGCGCAGGTCCAGCAGGAGTTTGATGAGAAAGAACACGAGCTACTTACGAAAGAGTTACTTTATGAGAGCAGAAAACTAGAGATGGCTAAATGGGAACAATATTTCTCCTCAGAGTTATTGGAGCTCCAAAAAGGAATAACAGAATCCCCACCTACAAATATGAACGAAACTGAAACAGCATTGTCGGTAGAAGATCAGTTGACCAAACCAAAAAAGAAGAGAAAGTTCTGGTCCCGGAGCGGCTTCAGGAGATTTGGGTGGGGAGTAAGGGATGAGGCTAATGAATAGTTAAGAGCTGTAGAGGGCAATGGTATGCACTGTTCAGAGTGTGTTCGGCTGCCCTTTGTTCAGCTCCTGTTGGCGGTTGCTGTTGGAGGCCAGGTCAGAAGAGTAAAGGAGGAGGGGTCAGAGTGGATGAGGCTAAGTGGGGGTGCTGTATTGAGTCGTTAAGAGCTGTAGAAACACTTTTTAGAGTGGGTGCGGCTGCCCAGGGCTCATCGTCTCAAAACCAGCTCAAACCAAACTTTTTATTTATTTGCATTTTTTCATTAAGACGTAGTCGTTACATGTTAACAAGTTAGTTTTCCCATTTCTCATGAGCAAACTGTTCTTGTTGCCTCAGGTTTGAAGGGTGACTTCTCCAGACGCATGTTTCAGCTCCTTTCACAAATGTTCAGTAGAATTGAGATCTGGCTCACAGAAGAACGCTCCAGAATAGTCCAGTGTTTTGTTCTTAATCATTCTTGGGTGTTTTAACTGTGTGTTTTTTTTCATTATCCTGTTGGACGACCCATGACCTACAACCAAGACCAAGCTTTCTGACACTAGGCAACACATTCCAGTCCAAAATACACTGATAGATTAGAGATTTCGTTGTACCTTGCATGGATTCAAGACACCCTGTGCCAGATGCAGCAAAACAACCCCAGAACAAATCAAGCCTCCTCCATGCTTCATAGTACACTGTAATAAAAAAATAAGTTATTTCAACTAAAAAACTTAAGGCAACAGGATGCCTTTACTTTTTTTTTGAAAAGACTAACTAACTTATTCAAGTTATGGATTTAAGTTGCTCCAACTTAAATTATTTTGTTCACAAAATTAATCTTTCATGTTTTCCTGGACTTACTTTTATTTGTTAGAACAAATAATTTATTTTTGTTTGTTAGTTATTACTCTTTATGAGCACAAGGCATTTTTTTTTTTGCTTCTCTGACTTATCATTAGCTCAACACATTTACTATCACAATCACAATGCATTTTCTTTTGCTCACCCAATTTATTTTTTAATGTTTGCAGAATGTATTTTCTCTCATTTGTAATTGTTTTAATTAACTGAAGTATAAATAAAGATATAAACAGCTCAAGTAACAGACTTTTTAATAGATTATTAATAACTGCACAACTGCAGTTTTAAATTGTAACACATTTTGCCCATGTTCGCACACATCTACCCATCACACATTTAAAAAGGTCCTAATGATGCAAATTAAGATGTAGAGTCCAAAGACAAATTGCATGTGCGGAAAAGATGGACTTATTAGAACATTTCTTCACCATTGTTAACTGTAAATGGAACTGACCACGATGCAATTGCTATCATAAATACATCCAACCAGAATCTTAGGAATAGGCTGCTTTCTAGAATCTAATTTCAGATTTGTAATAACACCTTAACGTAAAATTGTTACTTGACATCTATAAAAATATTGTACATGAAATGCACATCCAACTGTAAATGAACAATATAAATGTCTAATATTTGTGCTTATGCTATGGAAGCTTTTACACTGCCCAAGTTAAACCCAAGATTGAACAGCAATGTGTATATTATTTTACCTACCAAACTAACAGATTTCACAAAGTCTTTGAACAAAGCAATGCAATTGTATGAATATAAGCAATGAGATGCATTTCTATCAAAGGACTTTAAACTAAGAGCTTAGTTTTTAAGCTTCTCACTCGCTGGGAGCAAGTAGGAGTCAGTTCCATGAAAATGTGTTGAATAGCTTCAAATGTGTACCTGTGCTCCTTTGGAAATTCCATATTTAGTCCATAAAGAAGTCCAAAAAGACACGCACAGGCAGTGGGAAGGTCTGACAGATCAGTGAGAATGATGTTCTCTTCTAACACAATACCAATGTTGACAACAGTGGGCTCTGAAGCAGGTCCAGTGTAGTCGTCCAGAACAGCAAGAATGCCCACCTTCACACCTTTGGTGGCCCTCTCAACTGGGTCTGTGTCCTGTTAAAACAAAAGGATTACAAGATAAGGACAGTCAGGGAGACAGGCAGGGAGACCTACCTATACTTACCAATATTTACCTATATCCCAGTAACAGTTATAGCAAAATCTAAATCCGGAAGTATGTCCATTTATTTCCACAAACTGTTGTCTTCCTGTCAGATAGCTTTCAATCCAGTTTAGAGCAATGCCCCTTATGCCATACAGTTTAAGTTTTTTGAGTAGTATTGAGTGGTTTAAAGTGTCAGAAGCTTTCTTTAAATCAATGAAAACCCTCACAACATACTTTTTGTTATCTAGTGCATTTGTTATCTCCTCCACAGCGTCCATAAGTGACATTGTTGTTGAACTTTTGGTTCTGAACCCATACTGACTCTCGTCTATTATTTTATGTTTATCTAAAAATGATTCCAATCTATTATTGTATAATTTTTCAAGAATTTTTGAAAATTGAGAAAGTAAAGACACCGTTCTATAATTAGTGAACACATGTCTATCTCCATTTTTGTAGAGTGGAATTACTTTGGCAATTTTCATCTTGTCTGGGAATGATCCCTTTAGAAATGATAGATTAAAAATATATGTCAGGGGTTTAACAATGCTATTAATAACATATTTAACTATAGTCATATCAATATCATAAAAATCAGTTAACAATTTATTTTGAAATTCATTCACAATGGTTATAATTTCAAGTTCGGTTGGAGGAGAAAGAAAATTGTATTTGGAGATCTTTCGATAACTGTTTCGTCTTGTATTGTGGTGCTTATTTCTGGAATTTTTTCTGCTAGTTCAAGACCTATTTTTACAAAGAAATCATTGAAGTTGTTAACAATGCTGGGCATGTCGTCTATCACACCATTCTCATCGACAAAATAATCAGGGTATGAGTGCTTTTTAGAGCCTTCTTTAATTATGCTGTTCAATATACCCCACATTTATTTTTACATTATTTTTATTATTTTCAAGCATTTTATTATAATATAATTTTCGACTGTTCCTTATAATATCTGTCAATTTATTCTTATATAATTTGTACCTTCTTTCTGAATCCTTCGTTTTCAATTTTATGAATTGTGATTTGTAATTCGGCTGGGTCTTGTAATAGTTGGATATAAGCTCAGGCTATACATTCTATTAAGAAAATCGTCTGTCATTTTATGTTTAGCAGGATTTAACAGATCAATATTGTAATCTCCACATATGTAAATTGTTTTGTTATTGCTCATTGTGTTGCCCTTAAGGCAATTGCTAATTTCATAATGTTCTTTCAGTACATAAGTTAATTAATTTCATGCTTAAAAATGTATAAAAAATCTCACATGGTTTACATGATTGTTTAGTAGGATTTTTAAGAGGTATTTCATTGAATATTTATGGTTTAAATTAAGAAAATAGCGGAATGGGGGCACTTCCGGTTTTGGCGCGTCACTTCCGGTTTGCTATTTCCGGTTTCCATGGTAGACAGGCGGCATGTGAGATCTGACAGGCTGGCCTCATCTTTATTAATCCACCTTGGAGTGCATAACAGGCAATGCAGTGAGTTACTTTATGCATTTATAAGTTCCTGAACATTTGTATTTTTGTATTATTAAGTGAATATATAGTGTCTTAGATAAGATGAATGCACTTTGTTTTTGTGTTACATTCGGCTCAGATTCTAAGAGCAATATTGTTGTATGTTTTCACCATCTGAAGAGGAAAATTAAACTTCCAAAACTTCTCCTGTGGTTCTTCTTCAATGGTTTAACTAAGTGTCACATCAAGGACATAACACTCATCGAGAACAATTTTTCTATCCAGTCATCAAATACTTCAACATTTGTTCCAGGAGATCGATATATTCAGCTGATTATAACATTTTTTGTCTTTAAGTTACAGATTCCAACTGATACACATTCTAAGATGTCGTCAACTACAACTGACAAATTATCAATTACTTTAAACTTCAGATCCTTATGTACATATATAGCAACTCCCCCACCTGCTCTGTTCATTCTGTTGACATAATTGAGTTCATAACCATCAATGTTAAAGTCCATCCCCTTCTCCTCCTGGAACCAGGTTTCCGATACTGCAATTACACTAAATGGAACTGAAAACTGCAGTAAGTATTCTTTAATGGAAGAAAAGTTAGCATACATACTTCTGCTATTGAAGTGGATAATTGATAATTTGTCATCTGATTTAATAGAGTGCTCAAATTCTTGCACAGTGTAATATTTACTATCTACATTTATAGATGAGAAAAAACGGTTATCAGGGTCTATTTCATTTTCCATATCCAGTTCATTACGCTCTGTGTAGCCAAATAAGTCCAGTTCTGATTGATCCAAACTATTTAGTCTTTGCTGTAGAGCTGTATGACAACTCATTGTTATGTTTAAACATGAATGATTAATGACAGTTAGTGTTGTGAAAGCCGCTCAGTTATCATACCTCGTGAGACCCAGAAGTTGCTTGAGATCCCACTAGGGTTCCGTTGAATTGATCCAGATCACTCAGGGCCTTGACCACCAGCACCTTTGCTTCTTCTGGTGAGCCATTGAGTTTTATAAATATTTTGCAGTTGCTAACCCAGGTACCTTGGATAAGCCTTTGCTTCTTGAGTTGCCTGGCCCTCCTGGCGATCTCTGCATTCCTCCGTGTCAAATGGTCGTTCATGTAGACCTCCGTGCCTCTCAACTGTCGTCCTTGTTTCATCAGTGCAATCTTTTGCTTTCTGTTGACAAACCTTAAAATCACTGTTGGCTTGTCCTCATTTCTTCTCCTTGGAAGCGGGTGGCATGCTTCAAGATCCTCCACGTTAAGAGCGATGCCCCTAGACCGCAGAAAAGTCGCCACCTGCTGTTCCGCGGAGCACTCCTCAGCCTCGCTGGGCTCACCCCCGTTGTTGTCAGTGGCCACTGCTTTTGCATATGACCGGGGTTTGATCTTGAGTCCCGAGATGACCACATCATTGATCCTCGAGTACTGCTCCAGCTCGTCCACCCTCCTTTCCAGGAGCGCAATCCGCTTGTCCTTCTCGCTGTTTTCTTTGCGCAATTGTTTAATTTCCTCAATTGCGTTCAGGATCTTTTTTTGGTCATTCCGAATCGCCGCGACTTCCTCGATCAAGGATTCGAGTGACTTCTTAAGTTCGTCCGCTTCCTCCACCGTAATATTTCTCTTCGGCATGTTGACATAGACTGTCCCGATTCCGAGCCGCGGCGGCCAGAGTCACTTGTGGCTTTACGCAGCTACTGCCGGATGCCGGGTACGAGCCAAAAGCGGTCAGATGAACACTCACGTATCAAAGTGTCCAACCGTTGTTCAGTCCTTGATCAATGTATTTAATCCTTTAACAAAAACTGTAATCCGTGATTGGTAAAAGTAAATAGAATCCAATAGAATTAAGGGGTAATTAAGTTTTTATTTATATAGCAGTTTTCACAGACATTTGTCACAAAGAATCTTTACAGTTCATTATTCATTCACTTTATATTCGGTGGAGGTAAGCTATTATTGTAGCCACATCTGCCCTGGGGCAGACTAACTGAAGCTCGGCTGCCATGCCAGTTGGTGCCATCGGTCCCTCCGACCATCATTACTCACACACAGACCAGTTTTTCCACTGACGCCCCACTGTGGCACCTGATTTTCCCAGTGGTCTCCCATCTAAGTACTACCAAGGCCCAACCCTGCTGAGCTTCTGAGATCTGACGGATCTGTCTTTTACAAGCTGGTATGAGAGTAAGGGGAAAAAGAGGGAGGTAGAGAGCGAAAGATGAGGAAAGGTGTGTGAAAGAGAGGGTGAGAGAGAAAGGGAAATAGAGGGAGATGTGTGTGTGAGAGAGAAGACAGAGAGAGAAGGGCAAGAGCTGAGATGAAGAGAGGGAGGGAGACAAAATGAGAGAGGAGAGAGAATGAGAGGGAGATAGAGAGCGAAGGAGAGGGGAAGTGAGACATAGAAAGAGAGAAGAAACAGAGAGATGTGTGTGTGTGTGAGAGGAGACAGAGAGAGAAGGGAAAGAGGTGAAATAAAAGAGGGAGAGAGAAAAAGTGAGAGAGAAAGAGAGCGATAGAAGGCGAGAGAAAGAAGTGAAACTGGAAGAGGTGAGATAAAGAGAGAGAAGAGAAACGGAAGAGACAAACATAAAGTGTACAAAAGGAGAGAGAGAGAGAGGTAAGAGATATAGAGTGACAGATGAGGAAGAGAGAGGAAAAAGCCAGAGAGAGAAAGAGAGGATGAGGAAAGTGTCGAGAGAGAGAGAGAGATACAAGACAGAGAAAAATAGGGAGAAAGAAAGAGGTAAGAGACACAGAGAGAAGGAAAAATGACAAAGTGGGGAAAACTAAACTAGAGAAAAAAAAGAGGAGAGCAATAAAAGCGAGAGAAAGAGAAAAGAAGAGAGATTATTTGGCGTGTGCAGCCTGAAGCGTTTCCCGTCACTCGCCTCAGATTGATCGCGGCTGATTGACTTTATCAGATGCACGGCTGTTTCCTGTCTCCTCACTCGGAACGCCACGGAATTTATTGGGAGGACGCGGAGCTCAATATATTTCAAGTTCTTATCAGGGAAGCCTCTAATTAAGCTCCATTTTATTTCCTCCTCCCTCTTCTTTTTTTTTTTTTTTTTCACTTTCTCAGTCTGAGGTGGTTAAATGAAATTGATCTCGCGAAAAAAGTCGTTGGTTCGTCTGTATAATCACAAAACAGGAGAATGAG
Source organism: Boleophthalmus pectinirostris (assembly GCF_026225935.1). Lineage (NCBI taxonomy): Eukaryota > Metazoa > Chordata > Actinopteri > Gobiiformes > Gobiidae > Boleophthalmus > Boleophthalmus pectinirostris. Next base: position 34,707,091 of record NW_026571473.1, read on the forward strand.
AAAACGATGTACTCTCTGCATCGCTTTTTTTTTCTGTCTCCCATCTCTCTCTCTCTCTGTCTTTTTCCCTTCTCCTTCTTCTTGCTCATTCTTTTACTCTTATTTTTGGTGGTTTCTTTTCCTCTCTGTAGCTCAGTTCTTACCGTCGGTCCTCTTTCTCTCGGTCTGTTTCTCTCTTCCGTCTTTTTCTTCTTTCTCTCTCACCTTCTCTCTTCTAGTCTTTCTCTTGTCTCTTCTTCTTTTGCTGTCTCACATCTCTCTCCCTCTTTTCCTTCTATCGCTCTGTCTCACTCCTTCTCTCTCTGTCTCTCACTCCTCTCCCTGTCTTTCTTTTCTATCTCTCTGTGTCTCACTCCTCTCTCTCACTCCCTATCCTCTCTCCCTCTTTCCCTTTTCTCTCTCTCGCTCTTTCTCTCTCTCAATCCTCTCTCCCTCCTTCTATCAGTCTGTCTCACTCCTCTCCCTCTTTCTCTCTCCCTCTCTTTCACATCTCTCTCCCTCTTTCCATGTTCTCTCTTCTTCTCTCTCTGTCTGTACATGCAGAAATAATTAGGGTTGTCCTGATCCGATCACGTGACTGCGGACTTGGACGTTATGTGCTGATCAGGTATCGGATAAATAATATAGTTATATAACACACAGCACACAACAGTTTTTTTGTTTTTTTTTAACTGAGGTGTGGGATTTGCTCAGGGATGTCCAGTTACCACGTCTATCTGTCCCAGTACTAGAGGTGCACTCGCGCTGGGACTTTTGGGCCGTGTCGTGCTCGGGCGCTGTTACCTGTGGTTCTGTGGCCCGTGTTCACACCTGCACGGCCGATGGTGTCATCACACGGTGCTGTTTGTTTGCATGTTGCGCTGCAGAGCTAGCGCTTTTGGCGGAGAGGGTGAGAAAAGTGGCATGAGGCATCTATTGAGCTGTGCTAGCGGTGTTGCGGTGTGCACTCTGCTGTGGGCTTGTGGATGTGGTGGCGGTGCGGGGGAGAGAGGCTGTGGGGCTTCTGTCAGTTTTTATTTGGTAAGATTTTATCTTATTTGGAGATCATAGAAGAGCCTGAATGTTTAAAACATAATGCACATGCCTCCATATAATATCAAATATACTCTAGATTGTGCAGAGTCTAGTCTCAGGTCTGATCTGATTCTGGTCTTGTCCAGTTCATAAAATTTACTAAGTTACATATTCCAAGACCAGACTGTTTTAAAAGCAAAGATTTTCAACAATGATGGTGCATGGTTAGAAAAGTTAATAAAATTAAACTTAAAGGTCCCATCTCACCCAAAATAACTCTTTTCACATTGTATCTTCTGCACATAAACAAGCACAATTTGGGTTTTGGAACATCCATTACACAATAGTTATAAAATTTGACTGATTTCTTGGAGGCGTTACAGACCAGGAACTATGCAAGGCCGACTATTTCTCATCCCTCCGCCCGTCCTGAGAAAGCACAGGCTCCGCCCTCCAAACATGACGTAGGCTCTGAGTGAGCCGCCCTTCCTCCGCCATCTCAGGGAGGGAGGAGGAGACAGACGTGCACCCTGATAGCGGTAGGAATAAACTTTTATTCATCATGGAGATACAGCACGTTCAGCCGCATGTGTTGGACCCGGAATCGGACGAGGACTTGGAGGTGCATGAAACTCAAGCGCCGCATCAACATCAGCTGAACATTACTGATTGGTAAAGTATTAATAAACACTAGTAGATAAACTTATTATATCATGTGTGAGTGGGTGGAGGCGGGGTGGGTGGAAGCACTTTCTGCTACGTGAAAAGCGTCATAGGTGCCACGTCATCGTTGTAGCAGCTTTAGTTCGTTGTGTCGTGGGAGGGTGGCAGAAATACGCTGCAATTTGTTGAAAAAAATGCTTAATCAATCTAAAAACCACTTCGATGACATATACAAGGCCCACACATCACTCTTAGAAAGTAGAACGCTCTGAAAAGTTGATTTTGCATGAGATGGGCCCTTTAAAAATGACCAAAACACAAAGAAAATATGACTGTACTGACTCCTTAATGACGCACTCGTTTCACAATTTTATCATCACAAACCGAGAGTGTCCCAGTTTTTTTAATTTGTTTTTATTTTGAAATTCTGGTCACTGTTATAGATTCATGGTAGTGACATAAAACTGAGAATTACCTGCATTAAAATTCTCCCTGATCATTGTGTAACAGACTATGAACCAGCCTTTAATCCTTACTTTGAATTCACGACATACTCATACTCCACTGACTAATTTAGCAAAATACTCTTTTATTTGATCTGTTTTTCTTTCTTTCATTGGACATGTGGGATCATTTCTGTGCCATATTTTCTTCTCACCAGCGTCGTATGTGCAGAAATAATGAGCCGTAGTTAAAACTGGACCGGGCTCAGAGTCGGCTAGTTTGTTTGCAGATGTAGCATGTTAGCAGACTCCTCCAGGGTTTACGCGCACATGCTAACGATGTAGCTGGTGTGCTCGCGGAGGGCTAGCGCGGGTCGGGTAATTGGGACGCGCTGAGCTTCAGGGGAAACCATCTATTTATTTAAAAAAGAGGTTAGTCCAACATCATTAGGCTGAGACGAGGTTCAACAAGTGCGGAGCTAAAATCTGAGCTCCCGTCTTTTGAATGCGGAACTTTAAATTCAGACTAAATACTGAATGTTTTTTTTTTTTTTATTATTATTATTATTATTACCAAACTGTACATGTGGTTTTAAGTGAGTTGTCTATAGTTTTCTACTTTTAAATTTGCTGCTTTGTGTTCAAAAACAGTCAAAAAAAAAACCCTCCCAAAAAACAAGTATATGCTGCTTCCAGTGGCCTTTGCAATTTCAAGTGCTATGTGACATCACACAAGACTGCCCTGATAACAGTCGGGTGTTTATGATTACTAGTTCTTATCAGGGAAACCTCAAATTAATCCTTATTTTATTTTCTCTTCTTTTTTCACTTTCGCAGTCTGAGGCAGAGTCCTGTACGGGTCCATTTTTGGAGACCCGCACCCGCCCGGACCAGTTAAAATCCCACCCGTTACCCGCCCATGTCCGTGATAAATCGGGGTCAGCTCATTAGTCTGACAGATCGATAGTGCAGGACTAAACCAGGACTAAACCAGGACTAAACCATGACTAAACCAGGACTAAACCAGGACCAAACCTATGCCATGTCATTAGCAGATTATAAATATAGACAAGCCAGGATTACACCAGGACTAAACCAGGATTGGACCAGGACTGGACCAGGACTAAAACAGGACTGAGCCAAACTTAACCAGGTCTAAACCAGGATTAAACCAGTGTCAATAGCATAACTATATACACACTGCAACCACCAAACCGATTGCCAGAACTACACCAGGACTAGACCAGGTCTAAACCAGGACTAGACCAGGTCTAAACCATGACTAATCCAGGACTAAACCAGGACGGAACCAGGATTACATCAGGACTAAACCAGGTCTAAACCGGGACCACACCAGTACCCACTTAGGACTACACCAGGTCTAAACTAAGATTAAAACAGGACAGAACCAGGTCTAACCCACTGTCATTAACATAAATATAAACACGCCGACCGCCAGGACTACACCAGGACTGGACCAGGTCTAAACCAAGACAAAACCAGGACTGAACCAAGACTTAACCAGGACTAAACCAGGTCTAAACCAGCACTAAACCAGGAGTGCAGCCCCCGATCCTCTGCTGATGATTTTATGTAATAAATACACTAAAGTTTCTCTCAGCTTGGTCCATCATTGCAGGAAAAAGACCGGGAAATGACGATTGTTTCCAGGGCAACGGACATCATTCATTTGATTCACCCAACCCGCCCGTGTTTAATCACTACCCGCTGGTACTCAACCCGGTGCAGGATTCTGACATGACCCCCTACCCTCAGCTCCTTCTCTGCTCAACTTAAATTGGACAATCAGATCCACGCAGCTGAACTTAAACAGCACATTTTGCACATGAGCCGGAGACTGTGATCATCAGTGTTGGGAAGGTTACTTTTAAAATGTATTCCCCTACAGATTACAGATTACATACAGCAAAATGTAGTTTGTAACGTAATCCATTAAATTACTTAAAGTGAGTAACGTAATCTGAATACTTTGGATTACTTGATATTGTCATGCTTTTTAAAACAACATGAACGTTAGCAAACACATCCTGAAAATTCATGTTTGTTCTCTTCAAATTTTCTATTGAGTCCAAGTCTCCATGAACAGACAACTGTTTGCTGTAGAAGAGCAAAGACTAGGAAATCTTAACATGAGATATTTTGTTTTGTCTGCTAAAAGAAAATAAAAAGCCCAGTCTTTACTTAAGCATATAAAAAATATTATTGATAGAGAAATGATTTCTGTATGAAATCACTGCTGCCTTAAATTATGTCCACCTACTGTTAGGTGTCATATTGTTTAGACCTGGTTTAGTCCTGGTTAAGTCCTGGTTTAGTCCTGGTTTTAGACCTGGTTTAGTCCTTGTTTAGTCCTGGTTTAGTCCTGGTTTAGACCTGGTTTAGTCCTGTTTTAGTCCTGGTTTAGACCTGGTTTAGTCCTGGTTTAGTCCTTGTTTAGTCCTGGTTTTAGACCTGGTATAGTCCTGGTTTAGTTCTGGTTTAGTCCTGGCTTGGTCCTTGTTTAGTCCTGGTTTTAGACCTGGTTTAGTCCTTGTTTAGTCCTGGTTTAGTCCTGGTTTAGACCTGGTTTAGACCTGGTTTAGTCCTGTTTTAGTCCTGGTTTAGACCTGGTTTAGTCCTGGTTTAGTCCTTGTTTAGTCCTGGTTTTAGACCTGGTATAGTCCTGGTTTAGTTCTGGTTTAGTCCTGGCTTGGTCCTTGTTTAGTCCTGGTTTTAGACCTGGTATAGTCCTGGTTTAGTTCTGGTTTAGTCCTGGCTTGGTCCTTGTTTAGTCCTGGTTTTAGACCTGTTTTAGTCCTGGTTTAGTTCTGGTTTAGTCCTGGTTTAGCCCAAAAGGTGTAAACAGGAAAATACCTCTGTGTTTATTTCAACAAAGTAACTGTAATCCAATTACCACTCACTGAAACTGTAACTGTAACTGAATACAGTTACTCATCATTTGTACTCTGATTACGTAACTCCGGTACATGTAATCTGTTACTCCCCAACACTGGTGATCATATTTGTATGTACATGTGTAAATCTGTGCATGTGTAAGTAGTGAGAGCATCTGTCTGACCTGTACATTTTAATACTAACGTTGTTCAAATGTGTTTTCTGGTGTACGTGTGAGAGATACATGTGGGAGTGGGCACTGGAGGCTTTTATAAATTGTGCGGGTTTTGTGTCTGGCCTTGGTCCAGCAGCGGACTAAGGATGGAAATTAGCTTTGGCTACAATCCTGCATACAATATTTCCAAGTACATATTTGTCTCTTACGTTATCTTGTCTTTTAATATGCATTGTCCAAACTAGAAATACATATAGTGAATAATTACAATGCATAAGTAAGTGAGGAGTAACTTTGGAAGACTGCAAACTGTCTCAAAAGAACTAGTTCAGTCTTTCCAGCTGCTCTCAGACAATAATACTAATCAAAAATACTTAAAAACATAATTTTGCCATCACCCGAGTAAACATAACCAAGTAATTGAATTGTTTTGAATTTCCGTTCAATCTCCCATTCATACAGTAGAGGCTGGACCCATTCAAACTGAGACAGTAATCGACAAAAACCGGCAAGTCCTGTCTGCAAGAGGAAGACCAGTGTGAGACGGGCCTTATTTTTTTTTTTTGGCCTAGCACTTCTTCAAAATGTTCTAATTGGACAAGAAATTATAACTCAACTCAAATTATGTTCAAAACACTGTGAGGAATAAAACCTGTGGAGGAACGAGAGCTTTTCCATTCACTGTAGACTCTGAATAAGAGCTTAGTAATAATGACGCAGATCTCTAAATCATTCAAAGGTGCATTGTGTAACTTTTCCAGTGAAGGGTCTGTACCAAATGCTTTTCTTCATGGAAATGTTATTGCTCTGTGTGGAATGTTTCAAAGTACGGTGTTATCTAAGGTATTTTTGAGCAATAAAACCACCTGTAATTGAATAAATATAAAGTAGAGCTTTTTAAGGTTGTTGCAGACAGAGAAACAACATCTCAATAGAAACGAGAAGGCCCTCCACCAGAAAAGTTACACAATGCACCATTACATTTATTGTAAACTGTGCTGTTAATGCCATACCTACGGAAGCCGAGAGGGGTCACAACAAACGCAAACGCCGCAACAAATACAAATGTGACAACACAACAAAAAGCCACAACACACCGAAAAAAAAAGCCACAACACACCAAAAAAAGCCACAACACACCAAAAAAAAAAAAAAAGCCACAACAAAAATGACAGTGAGACTCTATTTTAATGCCAACGCCGCAACAAATACAAACGCCACAACACAAACGCAAATGCTGCAACACATTAAAAAGCCACAACACATTAAAAAGCCACAGAACATTAAAAAGCCACAACGGAAGTGACAGCGGGACTCTATTTTAATGCAAACGCCACAACAAATACAAATGCCACAACACAAACGCAAATGCCTCGAAAAATTAAAAAGGCACAACACATCAAAAAGCCACAACACATCAAAAAGCCACAACGGAAGTGACTGCGGGACTCTATTTTCCGACGGACCGATCAAGCGGCAAGTGAAGAAGAACTACAATGTGAAAAGTAAAGGAATGGAGAAGTTGGAAACGTAAGTAAAAGTAATTTATTGTTTTATCATTATTCGTTTCACGTTGTAGTTCTTCTTCTTCACTTGCCGCTTGATCGGTCCGTCGGAAAATAGAGTCCCGCGGTCACTTCCGTTGTGGCTTTTTGATGTGTTGTGGCTTTTGTATTTGTTGCGCCGTTTGTGTTTGTGACCCCTCTCGGCTTCCGTACATACCTATGCACATTAGACTTATATTTTTGGTTTTGAATCAACTAAAAGTATAAAATATTTTAAGTTGCCTTGAAATAACATTGTCACTCTTCTTTAGTGATCGATAAAAACAGCTCTTAGAGTCAAAATGAGACAGCTGTGTGCTCTCTACATATCATTTTTTATCATCTGCAAACCAAGAAGTAGCCTACAGTAAGATGTGAAAAGTGCTTATAAACTCATTGTGGTTAAAAATCAGCATGTTGGGCGATGGACTAGGAAACTGAGGAATGAGTTCGGACCACTGCAAACTGTTTAAAGCAAACCTATTAAGGAAAATGGACTTTTATTCTAGACTCCAACTTGCTCCGTTGGATCTACCCCTGTTTTCATCTCTAAACGGTACACAACCACTTAGATATACACACTTCCTGCCCTAGAATTAAGCTGCATTCAGATTGCGGTGTCAAAAAACACTCTGGACGGCTTTGCATTTGAGTTTAGATGCTCCCCGACTGCTGTGGTCTGTGAGTGTCTTGTTTTCCCATTAGTGGGAGTGGTTTTAATGCATTTATTACATAAAACCATCAGCGGAGGCGATTGTCTCGACGGCTGTGATCTATATATACAGATATATTTATGTTCTCCTCTAATGACACGGTGTAGGTTTCTTGTTATGGTGTCTCTTCTCCTTCTCCCGGATAATGGTGTCGCTACGTCACTGGATAGTCGTCCCTGATTGGTTGATGCGGTTCGTCCAATGTCAGAAGTTTATCTTTTTCAGCTTCTGGCATCAGACGACCTGGATGAGCGTTCAGCGTCTTTGACGCCTGAATCAGCGCCAAATTCTCGCCTGATGCCTGAAGATGTGCTACAAAAACACAGGATGCCCTAAATCCACATAGACTTTGCATGTAAACGAGATGCCTCACATATAATGTAGTGAAAATAAAATATAGAAATATAGTGATTGACAGGACATAGGGTTATCTGTTACATAAGGGTGAGTTGTTGTACAGTTGTAGGGAGTATTATCTGTTACATAAGTTGTAGGTAGTATTATATTTCATAAAGGTTAGCTGTTATACAGTTGTAGGAAGTATTATTTTGCATAAGTTGTAGGGAGTATTATATTTCATCAGTGTAAGCCTTTACACAGTTGGAGGAAATATTACATTACATAAGGGATAGTTATACAGTTGTAGGGAGTATTATATTGCATAAGTCGTAGGGAGTATTATATTTCATAAGGGTGAGCTGTTATACAGTTGTAAGGAGTATTATATTACTTATGGTATGGTTGTTGTACAGTTGTAGGGAGTATTATATTTCATAAGGGTGAGCTGTTATAATGGTGTAGGGAGTATTATATTACATAAGGGAGAGTTGTACAGTTGTAGGGAGTATTATATTGCATAAATTGTAGGGAGTATAAGTGTGAGCCTTTATACAGTTGTAGGGAGTATTATATTACTTAAGAGATAGTTGTACAGTTGTAGGGAGTATTATATTACATAAAGTTGAGTTGTTGTACAGTTGTAGGGCGTATTATATTACATAAGGGTGAGTTGGTGTACAGTTGTAGGGAGTATTATCTGTTACATAAGGGTGAGTTGGTGTACAGTTGTAGGGAGTATTATATTAATCTAATTTCTCACAGTCTGAGCAGTGATACATTAAACTAGTTTCTTTTATTAAGTCGTTTTAGATCAATATTATGATTTAAATTATGACACAATGATCCACTTGTGTCTTAGATTAAGCGCAGTGCGTCTTCTTTAAAACTAGCTCTCGTTTTTATACAGTAGAAGTCGAGTAGAGTCCCTTTAATTGCTGTCCATCCAGAGCTTCTCCTGAAGACCGTGATAAATGACGGCTCCTCGCTCACACGGAGACGAGTGGGTGCAGCGGATTCAGATCACCGCCAACAGGAAGCGCAGCCTGTCAGGGACATCCGTCAACTCAAGATCACACACTCCACAGAAAGAGAGGAAGAGGAGTAAGGAGGAGAGAGGGGAAGTGTGGAGAGCGGCGCCTTTGGTTGGTCCATTCCCTCCTGTGGACCAGTTTCTAGGGAAAGATCTAAAGAAGAAGAGCCAAGACACTATTTTATAATCTGTGTTCTAATGTAGTTTCCTCATCACAAACAGACCTGGAGTTGTGTTTTGTTTCATTCACACACGTTTAACTCACAAATCCTGCATATTTAGGTTAAGTTCTTCTCTCGTACACTCTGTTCCACCTTGTGACGTCATGTGGTAATACAGGAAGTGCTCCACTGTGTTGTTAAAGTCTGTACACTTTCACTAGAATCGCTTGGGTAGCTGGTTGAAAACTTAAAATAAAACCAGCTGTAATTGAATAAATGTAAGGTGGAGCTGTTTATTTTATACTGTGGAACATTCCAGGCAGAGCATCTCCGACATCTAGAAACAAGCAGGTGATGGACCGTCCACCAGAAAAGTTACACAGTGCACCTTTAATCTCACACTGTAGCTGGTCTGCAGTGTTGTGTGTGTAACATAGTGTGAAAAGTCGACTTAGTGTCAGATGAACTTGACTGAGGGTCTGTTTACACGAGAACATTTGCGGGTAAAAAGGACAAAATATTTTATCGGAAGTGCCTTTCATTTAGACAGTGACAGTTTTTGGGCTTAAAAAACAAAAATCTGAAACCACCCTCCAGAGTGGAAAAGTTGAATACAGAATTGAGACAGAATTTGTGGATGCAGTCAGAGGCCAGAAGGGGTTCGGTTTGGCGACCACAGGATCTCCTCTCTGCTGTTTTGCAGATGATGTTGTCCTGTTGGCTTCATCAAACCAGGACCAGCAATGTGCACTGGGGCGGTTTGCAGGCAACTGTGAAGCGTCAGTGGAGATCAGCTCCTCCAAGTCTGAAGCCATGAAAAAGGTGTCTTGCCCTCTCCAGGTGGGTGGAGAGGCCCTGCCACAAATGGAGGAGTTCAAGTATCTCCGGGTCTTGTTGGCCAGGGTGACTGGGTGCTCCCTTAGAGATAGCGTGAGGAGTTCAGTCACAAGGGAGGAGCTCGTAGTAGAGCTGCTGTTCCTCCATATCAAGAGGAGCTAGCTGAGGTGGCTCGAGCATCTGTTCCGGATGCCTTCTGGGCATGTACCACCGGAAGGAGAACCCGGGGAAGACCCAGGACACGCTGGAGGGACTATGTCTCTCAGCTGACCTGGGAACACCTTGGGGTCCCCCTGGAGGAACTGGAGGAAGTGTCTGGGGTGAAGTAAGTCTGGGAGTCCCTGTTTAGACTGCTGCCCCTGTGACCTGGCCCCGGATAAGTGGACGAAAATGGATGGATGATTTTACTGGGATTCTCCTGCTTTCTGTCAGTGGCATTAAATATTTTCAGTGATCATGGTCACAGTTTTATACAGTGCTTTTCCACCTTTCCACCTGCCCACTCAACCAATGATGTTTATGATGTCGAGAGCTGGATTCACACCTCCGACCTTCAGATCAGTGGACAAACGCTCCACCAACTGAGCAACTGTCATCCCCCGATATTGTCGTTTATCACAGTGTTTCTCTGCACCAGTGTATTGTACTTCACAATGTATAATTCTTAGAGGTTTGTTTGGAGGAAGTAGACGGGGAGACATGCAGCGCTGGGTGATGCAAACATATAGAAGTGGAGAAAGTGAAAAGCCAAATGCGGTGAGGCCGAGCGAGTTCATGACCTTTTCTGCTTCCTCCTCTCCTCTGCCCTGCTCCAAACCTTAAACACACTCCACATTGTTATCTTGGTTTAAAGTGTGCTGTCCGATGCAGTGGTGGAAAAAGTACTCAACTTTGTTTCTTAAGTAAAAGTACAGATACAGGAGCAAAAAACTAGTCAAGTAAAAGTATTAAAGAACCTATTTAAAAATGACTAAAGAAGCTTCAAATGTTGTGATTTTCATAAAGATTTGTGCTGAATTTTGTTCAACTGAAACTGAATTGATATATTTTTCCTAGTTGCTTTTATTTGTATATTTTTGTTTCCTCAAATTATGAACCTTTCAGCAGGTCTCATACAAAAATAACAAAAAAATTTACTTCTCAGTGCAGTGCAAATGTAGTGAAGTAAAAGTAAAAGTATCCAATGTGTGTGTAAACTGTCATTAAAAGTACGTGTCCACACTGACTATAGACAGAAGCCTATTCAAATTCTCATCTGAATTTATCTTGTCTCATTAGAGGCGAGGAAAGAGAAAGGAGAAAAGTAATGAGGGATAAAGGAGGAGAGGAGAAAAAGGGAAAGGAGAAGGGAAACCGAGGGAAAGAGGGTGCAGAGAGAAAGAATGAAGCAAGGGAAGTCTTATAGTATCTGCAGCCAAGCATGAGTCAGTGCCAGTGCAGCCTCAAACTTTTTTTAAAACAGTTTTAAAGAGTTCAGGCTACGTGTGACCTTGGGAACCACGCTTTTTTTTTTTTTTGCCGTACTAGATTGAAGTGTAATTGCACATCCACTACAGTAGTTGGCAGTGACTTTCTCATTGTCAGAGTGTGTGCAGGGTAGTGTCGCACACACAGCACAGAGCAGGAGATATGAAGTGCAGAGAATAAATTAAACTGTATGTAAAGCGTTAGTAGCGCTCGGCTTCGCTGCGACTACAGTGGGAAACGAGGAAAGACCGATGTGTTTACTGTGTCTAAAAACGTCGGCATCGGACAACATGAAGCCAAATAAATTACGGCGTCGCTTAAAGACATTACACCCCAATCACGCTGATAAGCCGCTTGAGTTTTTGCAGAGAAACATGCCGAATATTGCCAACAATCATCCCGCTTTGTAATAATAATAATAATAATAATAATAATAATACATTTTATTTATATTGCACTTTACATAAAATAATCTCAAAGTGCTACAGGTATAAACAATAAGTAAAAAGGTGCATCAGAAACAGTGGATCAAACTAAAACCAGTGCAGGAATTTATAAGATAAAACAAGAATAAAATACAATTAACAAAAGGCTTTAGTAAAAAGGTATGTTTTAAGATTTTGTTTAAAAACAGAAATAGATTGTGGGGCTCTCAGGTGGTCGGGGAGAGCATTCCAAAGCCTTGGAGCAGCAGAGGAGAAGGCCCGATCTCCCATTGTGAATGCTACTTCAGTAAACCAACGAGCTCTGTTAGTGTCATATAAGTTGGGGAACCAAACAGCAGAGGAGCTGATTTTGCTGCAGCATTAGACGTAGTTTCTGTCACGCTGGATGACGCAAGTGTCTCGAACTATAACACGGACATGATCTTTAAAGACGAGGAGGCAGCAGATCGCTTCATGACGCAGGTGAGTGCAGCGTGGAATATGGATAAACATATGCTGTGTGTGTCCCGGGAGTCGCTTTGGTGATGCAACTAAGGGGCCTGTTTGCACGAGTAAAATGCGGGTAAAAATGACAAAATATTTTATCGGAAGTGCCTTTCATTTAGACGGTGACGGCGTTTTGGGGCTTAAAAACGCAAAAATCTGAAACCACCCTCCAGAGTGGAAAAATCAAATATACTCCACTGTATCGCTTCCATCTACACTGTACAAGACGCAAAACTCTGGTCAGATCGGCTCACGTCACGTACATGTTTACGTCACATACATACAGTTCACAGAAACAAACATGTCAACAGATCATTTCCATGCATCGCACCTTCAAGCTGTAGCTCTAATAAACTTACAGGAGGCTCCCAACAAACGTACAGAATCTGCAGAGATACTATTAGTGAACGGAGAAGGATCTGCAATCACCTGTCAAATTCTGGATGCACCAGTTCGTCGCAGGCGAGTCAGACGGAAACGGACGAGACCTGGAGAACCAGTCGATGGCGGGACAACGTTGTGGAAGGAGGAGCTGATGAAAATGCGTGGAGTGAAAACTTCCGTATGTCCAAAGACGCCCTTGTTACTTTAAGTATAAACATACACAATTGAATTTCACACTCTTTTGCGTCACCGTATGCACGCAGATTTCCTCCCGATAACGCTCGTCTAAACGCGGAATAAAAAGTGAAGATGCGATGCCACTTTTGCGTCTTCTGTTCAGACCGTTATCATTTCAACATAGCCTCAAACATTTGCTCTTGTATGTAGGCGAGGATGTGATTTGTGGTTCTGTGGAGTGGGGATGCGCAAAATGTTTTCTTCTTCCTAGGGGGGCCTGACAGAAAATAATGGAGAAGCACTGATTTAAGGTCATATATTCTGCTAAACCTGAGCTTTACAAATATATCTCTTTGTTCAAAATTCACCAGAAGTTTGTTTTCATTTTTTTATACGCATTATCTTAAATTAAACAAAAACTCAAATGCAAACAAAATGCACCTTTTTAGAATAACATGAAAAAGTTCAATATGTTTTGTCACTTATTTCAGAAACCCATATTTTACATAGACTCATGACACACAGAATGAAGCTTTCAAGCCTTTATTTCTTGACATTTGGATGATTATGGCTTACAGATAATGAAAACCCAAAATTCAGTGTCTCATTTTGCACATTTGCACATTACGTAAGATCAACAAAACAATATATTTTAAACAGAAATGTCAGCCTCATGGAAAGTCTGTTCATTTCTATGGGCTCGATACTTGGTTGGCTCTGCTCATGTGGAATGGGAATTTCTGAAATTACTGACAAAAAAACATTAAACTTTTTCATGATATTCTAATCTTTAACCTGTACAGAGATACTGTAAAAGCAGCTCTTTCGGTCAAAATAAGATTGATTTGTGCATCTAAATCCAAATCTCAAGGGCCGATATTATCACGAGATTCATTTTACGGTACGATATTTATTGCAATATATTTTGGAGAGGCTTTTAGAATTGTAGAAAGGATGGCTTTTTGATTTTAATATCTTGAGAAGACTTTGAATTATTCTTGTCATAATCCCAAGAATTCAAGTAAAAACACATTTCTTCATGTTGACTGTGCAGAAATGAATCATGGGATATGTAGTTCCCAATGTTAACTAGCTGCTGCTACTATAAAACAGCACATTTAAGCAAAGGAACTTGTAATTCGATATATTGTGACACATCTCGATATTATTTAGAGACATTTGACGATATGATATCACGAAATTTCGGTTATAGGCTCTATTCACATAGCCTGATTTACTTCACTGATTTCACTTTGTGGAAACCGTCTGACCTCGCAGTGTTAGAATTCATTCACTCAACGGTAGGCGGGTACTTTTTTAATTTAACCAGTCGCTGCTATTTGGTCGTGACTTATGTAAAGCGCCGCAAACTGGTATATTAAGGTTTTCCCAAATCCCGTAGGAAGAAGGGCAATAACGTCTTTCCCCTTGATAAAATTCACGAAACATTCTCTTTGTTCCGGCTTTAAATCCTCGATCTCAGGAATCGTTGCCAACGCAGAATGTCTGGCTCTTCGCTGATTGGCTGGTGCCCAAACTCGCACTTCCAGGGTTCTTGCAAAACCATCTAGTGTATTCTGATTCCTGATCCAGTCGCTGGAGAGAAATGAAATTGAGCGGAGGCACTAGGTGGTGCCAGCCTGGCTACAATTCACAATTACCGGAAGACGTTTGGAAACATGCGGATGACGACTTCGATTGTAGTTACTAGGGATGCAACGATACGGTTTTCCCATGATTCAATATGTATCTCAACACACGGGTCATGATATCGATTCAATATGTTTTAAGATGCAAAAAATCTCATGCAATTTTTTGTGCTAATGAGTATAATATAAGGACACTATGATGTTAAAAATAAATGACAACACAGAGCACATGGAGGAACACGTGTATCGAAACCAGTATCGAACTATTTGATAATATGTCAAATATCGTTGCATCCCTAGTAGTTTCCCGACACTGGGCATGTGATAAAACTGTGGATTCAGCAGCAGCGTCTTTACAACCTGCCAAAACTTTCCATGGAGGACGGGACTCTAATCACATCTTCCATTTCTCTTACAGGCAGCTGGTTGGAACGGTTGATCTGCCGAACATAACGGACTTTTTTTTATTAAGTTAAACTAATTATAATACGCAAATTAATAGGCAATTTATAACAGGAAAAAAGAAATACAATAACATTTAGATGAGGAAAACCGGGCCATTTTCCCAGTTTTCCCAGATTTTGTCATAGTTATTTTCACCAACATGATTCCAAACTTGTGCCGGTTTTGTGACAAAAGCAAGCCTAGAGCCCATTGTTACATCCCAAATTCTAAAGAGCTTTATCCTTTCAGAATCAGGAAGTGCGTTGTTAGCATACTATTCCCATGCACAGATCTGGAGTCGGCTTGTAACTGTCAGCCTTAAACTTTCCTTTAGAGTCGTATAAGTATATTCTGTTCAGTTTAAGCTTTAAAATGATAATTCTTTCTCCAAAACTCATCTGAGTAATCCTGCTGAGTCTGTATTCTTAAAAGTGACACCCGTTTTATTTTCTTGCATCGTCTGTGTTAAAATTAAATGAAAACTCACAAAGAAAAATGCAAACAAAGTAAGTCTACATCTCCAGCTATTTATGATAACAAATACACAACACAGGCCGTGGATTAGTCTAATTAAGCCCTTTTCATTCTTTATGCTTCACTAATGACTCTACAGCACAACTTTCATGTTCTGCAGTGTTTGGGGCTGATTGCTCAAAACTGTGAATTCAAATTAAATGAACTAATTAATGTCTTGAAAGAATATAGAAATGATTTGGGAGCGAAGGGACACTATAACGAACTATCAGTGTCTCCTAAATATACGCAAAGCTCTACCAGGTCAGTCCTAAAGTGTAGTGTAGTAGTTTATTTCTCAGGTTAAAGGGCCCATCTCATGCAAAATCAACTTTTCAGAGCCTTGTATATGTCGCCGAAGTGGTTTTTAGATTGATTCGGTGTTTTTTAACAAATTGCAGAGTATTTCTGCCAACCTCCCACATGACGACGAACTAAAGCTGCTACAACGATGACGCGGCAGCTACACCTATGATGCATTTGACGTAGCAAAAAGCGCTTCACACATGCCCCACTCCACTGCCTCAGCCCCGCCTCCACACCGCATCGGCTGACAATTCCCACATGAACACCTAAACAAAAGCAACAGCATAAGCACATTGTTCTACGCTGCAGCAAACACGATATAATAAGTTTATCTACTAGTGTTTATTAATACTTTACCGATCAGTAATGTTCAGCTGATGTGGACACGGTGCTTGAGCTTCACGCACCTCAAAGTCCTCGTCCGATTCCGGGTCCAACACATGCGGCTGAACGCGCTGTATCTCCATGATGTATAAAAGTTTATTCCAGGGTGCACGCCTGTCTCCCCCTCCCTCCCTGAGATGGCGGAGGAAGGGCGGCTCACTCAGAGCCTACGTCACGTTTGGAGGGCGGAGCCTGTGCTTTCTCAGGACAGGCGGGGGGAGGAGCAATAGTCGACCTTTCATAGTTCCTGGTCTGTGACTGTCTCCAAGAAATCAGTAAGATTTCATAACTATTGTGTAATGGATGTTCCAAAATCCAAATTGTGCTTGTTTATGTGCAGAAGATACAATGTGAAAAGAGGTATTTTGCATGAGATGGGCCGTTTAATGTAAAAATTGAGCACTGTCCCTGTCTCATTAAATAAAAATTAAAATAAATAAAATAACTCATTTTTGACCAAACATGATCTTACGGTGTTCTGCCTTTGTAGGGCACAGTACAGTAAGAGACATATTTACCTTGTTGACATGTTTTGGCTTTTGATTAGCATGTTTGCAGCACTATTCCTGATTCTCAAAGGATAAAACTCTTTTATGACACGTCTGGGGATGAACCATTACCTGTGGTGAGTAGAGTAGACACAAATTTTACTCGAGTAAGACTAATGCTACTTCAGAATAATATTATAAGTGGATGTACAATGTAGTGGTCCAAGAAATTAGTAAGAGCAAAAAATATCTGTGAAAACTACTACTCAAGTAAGAGTAACTTAAAGAGGAATTTGAATTTTGAAAGGACAAAAATTAAATAATGTACAAAATCTGGTATTTTCAAAGGGTAGATACAAAAATCACATCTGAAGAAGCGCTGCAAGAAACATAAGTGTTCAAATCATTTCATTTTGTCAACATGAAGCTTTTGTCACTTTAGACTTACTCACAGTGGGAAGAGCAGGGATGTACACTGGAGGTTCGCCGTCCACCCACTTCTCCTGACGTGAGATATATAAAAATAACAAATATAAAATACTGTAACTACGACTTAAATGTCAAACCGGAGCTACTGGCAATGGTGAAAACAACCTGCATAGGCTCGTGATGTCTGCAGTACTGTCCTATAGTGACCTGAGACATGAGGGACCAGGACCGAACCAGGACTGAACCAGAACTGAACCAGGACTGAGTGTTGGGATGGGCCCAGGGGTATGTCCGCGTAGTCCTTCGGGTGACCGCAGGAGAACCTTAGCGCAATCGGGCTTTGTGGACACCCTGCTCTGACGGATTGGGTTCCCTCTCGCCCTCAAGTCCATTTGTTCTGGTTTAGACCTGATTAAGTCCTGGTTTATTCCTGATTTAGTCCTAGTTAATCCTGGTTTAGTTGTGGTTTAGTCATGGTTTGGTCCTATTTTAGTCCTGGTTGAGTTCTGGTTTAGTCCTAGTTTAGTCCTAGTTTAGTCCTGGTTTAGACCTGGTTTAGTCCTGGTTTAGTTCTAGTTCAGTCCTGGTTTAGTCCTAGTTTAGTCCTAGTTTAGATCTGGTGTTTAGTCCTGGATCAGTCCTGGTTCAGTCCTAGTTTAGTCCTGGTTTAGTTCTGGTTCAGTCCTGGTTTAGTCCTGGTTTAGTTCTGGTTCAGTCCTGGTTTAGTCCTGGTTTAGCCCTGGTTCAGTCCTGGTTTAGTTCTGGTTTAGTCCTAGTTTAGTCCTGGTTCAGTCCTGGTTCATATGTTGTCGTCTATGCTTTATGCTCTTTAAGTAATTATAAAAGGCATTAATGTTAAAAACATGATTCTGCATCATTTTGAATAAAAAAAAACAACATCAAATATTACTGATTTTTACTGGGCTGGCACCTGGGGGAAGGTTGACGTCACAAATTGCGTATCCCAACTTTAAAAATCCCTGAAACTTTTACTCAAATAAGAGTACTGTTACTTCACTAACAATATTATTCAAGTACGAGTATAAATTATCAAGTGTAACCTTGCACAGAAAGATGGATTTTTGCAACATTTGTTTACAGATATTTACAAGAGTTCACAAATTCACAAGAATCCATCTTGGCATGTGCCCACTGTAAGGTCAATTGGGTGAGCAGAATAATCACAGAGGCAAAGAGCCCACGAACCAAAACAAACATGGAGACGCCGAAAGACTTACTTCAGCCTAATATCAATACTGATGATTTAGTTTGTGAAAAATAAGCAGGAGATAAGAGCTTTGTGCCTTTGTGCCTGTAAGTTTTTATGTTATGAGGTTCTTTTTTCAGACCAAGAGTTTGTTTTCATACCTGACAGTTTTGACTGCTCACTAGTGCTCTTCCTCAGGCATAATTGTGCAAACTTGAATCCTATAATAATGTTAGATCAAATTAGGTCGTCATAATCTTTACAGGCGACCACTAAACATCAGTGGTCGTAATGACTGAGGTGTAAGGTGTAATCGCCCTTTTGTTATCGTGCAGAAGCATTGAAGACTCACTAGAATAAAATTATGCCCTAAGTATGTTGTTAGTATCATTGTAATATCGTAGGACTAGGTAACGTTTGTCAAACTAAAACAGGTAGAACAAGGGAGATGACATGCAGATTGAAACTATATGTCGGACAATCTTCAAAAATAAACGCTGCAGCTTGCTTTTAGTTCTCTTCAGCGGTTTACTAGCGGTAAACTTACAGATCTAGGATCAGCATCTCGGGACCCTGGTATCGTGGGAACAGCATCCTTTTCCATAGTGTCGCTTCTGCTTCGTTGTAAGTCCAGTTTTAAAATACCTGTAGTTCTCGAAGCAGTTGTCGGTGAAGTGTCACTCGCAAACAAAAATATTCTTGGGGACCTTTTTGTCTGTGTTCTGTGGGTTTTTTCGGAAGGTTCAATGCGTGTCCTAAAAAGAAGCACAGGAGATGGAGAATCCGAGAGAACAGGCCACTTTATTTCAGCATTTCCATTGAGAGAGATTCAAGTTGATTACCATGTACAACTGCCACCCCGGAACGACGCCTCTGACCAACTCAAAATCAGGGGTAGCTTTATACTACATCTTGACAAAACATTAACTTGTTGATTTAGCATATACAGCAAGAAAATGAACAATACTGCTGACCCAGTACACATTATCATGGGTGGGAACATGCCACGGGGTCCACATATGTCAGTTTTTCTGCTTCGTGGCACTCAAAGTACAGAAAAACATGTTCTTTATGGCACTCAAGTACAGAAAAACATGTTCTTTATGGCACTCAAAGTACAGAAAAACATGTTATATAGACCTATAGATAGTCATACGTGTTTTCCACCCTGTTGTCATTCCAAAGTCCATAATATTAGGTGAATTAGCATGACCAACACATAATATTTCCCACAGTTCCCAAAAATAAACTCCAGCCACTTAGCACGCCTTGCTTCTTCTGTCGGCATGCCAAATAATTTCGTCTTGCCATCGCAACCAAATACGCACTTTCCCTTACAAAAAGCGTGTTTGAAGCGAAAAATAAAGATAAATAACGCAGAACAGCAGACCTGTACGGCGCAGACGCAGGATGGTGTGTGAGTGGGTGGAGGTGGGGGAGGGGGGCGATCGCGAAGAGCCTTTTGCTACGTTAAAAGCGTCATAGGTGTAGCTGGCCACGTCATTGTTGTATCAGGCTTTAGGTCGTTATCACTTGGGAGGGTGGCAGAAATATGCTGCAATTTGTTAAAAAAAACAATCAATCCAAAAAAACGAATCAATCTAAAAACCACTTCGGCGACATAAACAAGGCCCACACATCACTCTTAGAAGGTAGAAAGCTCTGAAAAGTTGATTTTGCATGAGATGGGCTCTTTAATCTTAACAAGAGAGATGCATTGTACCAGGTTGTAGCACCAGTGTTAATTTCCACCTGTCATCCCTGGGCAGGTTCACTGACTGTATTTAATTGACCTTAGCCTTCAACTGTTCTTCCTTTAGACATATGTAGCATGGTTTGCGTTAATGTCGTTTAACTCATTGTCGTCAGCGTGAATCCTGCTAATGAAACTACTGCACATCCCATCAGGTTTGTCAAGTTGTTGTGTGCAGTTCTGTATTATGTTTTTATGTTTAAATTGTCTCGTGGGAGCTTAGGTGCCGTAGACTTGTGAACTAACGGTTAACAATAAGGAGGGTTTGAACAGGGCCCAGCAGAGACCAGTAGATTACTCAAACATGTATACTGTATTTTTCAGACTATAAGTCACACTTTTTGTCATGGTTTGGGTGGTACTGTGACTTATACTCCAGTGCGACTTGTATATTAAAATTTTCACACTGACAGTCTCAAGAGGGCGCTCTAGGCTTGTGTGTCAGTATCTGCTGCTCCTATTACTCCTGTACCACTGTCACTCTACTGTGCATGTCTCCTGCAGAAAGAGTCTCTGTCCTGCTGAAAGTAGTGAAATATTCAGCCGAAAACGGTAATCGAGCAGCAGAAAGAAAGTTTGGAGTGAGCGAGAAACTTGTGAGGGACTTTCGGAAAGCGGGGATGGAGAACATCTTCATGGTAACCAGGAGGGTGCACCATGCAACTTTCCTGGAAGTCAGTGGATGGATCGGCATAGCCTGAACTTCAGTGACACCGAAACCATCCTGTCGAGATTCAGAAAGGTCGGAATAATTCTAACTGGAACTGAAGCTGAGGCCCTGTCCACAATAGTACATATTCGAGTCGTTTTCTTTGCGGATGCAGTGTTCGTCCACACTAATCACATTGAAAACAGCTCCAGAGAAGGAACGATCTGGTGCCGTCAGCTCCCACGAATTCATCTGAGTACAGATCTGATCTGGCACTGTGTGGATGCCTGAAAACACTGATACACTGATGTAGGTCTATGCTCCACGAAGTAATTCACCACCAAAATGCTAAGAGGGCTAGAATATATGTCCATTCATATATACAGTCTGTGTGTACGACCTGCAGACGTATAATCTCTGAAAAGTTTCACATGAACCATCCCCAATGTGACAGAAGCACAGAACAGACTCACCATCAGCAGAACACCCCTCTGTCACAGAAAGAACACTCATATTCCACTGAGTCGTGTCCTTTAGTTCAACAGAAGCTGAACTGCATCAGTGCACAATAGCGAGCTGTTTTTTGAGCACTTAGTTTATGCAAATTATCTATTTGGTTTCTTTAAAACGTAAACAAATATGCTCAAAGCTGTGTAGATAGGGAAAGACACAGAAACGACGTGTGTGGACACAGATCATTTCCAATACAGTGATACAGTGATACAGTGATACAGTGATACGCGGATTCATTTCAGTTTAATTGGGGTCTGAGTCTGACGACACCTACGCAGAGGAAGAGGAAGTGGCACTCCTTTTACCTCCGGAGGTCGCAAAGTTGCTCAGAAATGACACCGAGGATGAAGGATTCAATGGATTTAGTGATTTGGAGTGAGATGGAGACTTAGGGTTAGGGTTGTTCTGTTGTTTATGCTATAGTTATCAAAAGAACTGTTCATATGTGACGTTAACAGTCTGTTGTTCTCTGTTCTATTGTTATTACTCCTGGTCTCTGATTTAATAAAATGAATTTCCACCAAAAGATGCGACTTATCGTCCAGTGCGATGTTTTTTTTCTTCTTCATTATGCATTTTTTGGCTGGTGCGACTTACACTCCAGAGCAAAATATAGTCCGAAAAATAAGATACATAACATTTAAAACCTCCATAAGCATGTTTTTTGATGAGGAAACATTATAACATGACGGAAAGCTCCAAAGAGTCAATTTTTAATGGGCAGGTACATTTCCTAAAGATTGTAGCCTGTAATGAATGCTCTGCAGAAGCGTGACATGGCAAAAATGAGCAAATAAGCTCCATATTCTGGCAAATATCATGAGTTGTAGGTGTTAACTTGACATAAGTTTGCGTCGGTCTGTAAAATCCTGGCTGGGTGCATTTGACAGGGAGGTGCCCACACATTCAGCCGGAGTTTGCTGCCTGTTCGTCTCACTAATGTCCCTCATGCATCCAATTACTGCGGTACCCCAAAAAACAAGCTCATATTTTACCTGACACAACATGTTACATAATGCGGGATTCATAACTCATAAACAATGTGAATAAATCTTCTATATAAATCATTTTAAAGTTAGAAAAGTAAGAAAATCGTCGTCTGGGGATTTCGTTGAAAAGCCGCGCACACTGTAAAGAAAATAATTTGGGGCTAGACTTACTTGTTATTGGCTTAAAGGTCCTGTAATACACAAAATAGACTCTTGAGAGCTTTAAGTCAAGTTATAATGTTGTTATCTCCTCGCAAATAAACCTGGCGTAGTTTTCATTAGACCACACCACAGCAGCTATGTTTAATCTTTCCATGATTGTGTGTGGAGTGAATGAAAAATGGCTACAGTGTAAAAAAAAATAAAATCGAGACAAGGCAATTTCTACAGATTTTTACCGAACTGATAAGGGGCACGCTGCCGAAAAGAGAGAAAAGACTAAAAATGTCACAAGCAAAGGACAAATTCACCTTCGGATAGTTCAGATTTTTTGGAAGAAGTGGTGAATGCATCCATCAAGTCAAAGGAGGTGAACTAAACTTTGGAATCTGTTGCAAAGATGGAGCAGAAATCAGAATTTCAGTCCACGACACCATCAGACCAGAACTGCACAGTCCCACTTTAACTGTGTGATTTTAACTCTATGTTTTTAATGGTGTTTAACTTTACTTATGTTTGTATTTTTTCAGTTTTGTAAGGCGATCTTGAGTGTCCAGAAAAGCGCCTAATAAATAAAATGTGTTCAGGATTCCCACTCTTTTTCACTGACAAAAATTCAGAACTTTTCCATGACGTTTTATTTTCCTAAAGTGAATTTTGTGTAGAATTGATCAGATTTTTAGGGCTAAATATGAAATGTTAACCCTTTTTTCCTTTCACCTTATGGTTTGGGATTATTACCTCCGCCAAGGAGGTTATGTTTTTGCCGGCGTTTGTCTGTTTGTTTGTTTGTTTGTCTTTTAGCAACATAACTCAAAAAATTATGGACCGATTTTGATGAAATTTTCAGGATTTGTTGGAAATGTGAAAAGGAAGAAATGATTTCATTTTGGGGATGATCCAGAAGAAATCCTGGATTCTGGATCACTTTGAAATTTTAGTTAACATTGTGGTAAATGGGGCCAAAAAATGTGTTTCTCAATATCTCGGTTAATTATTGACCAAACCCCATGAAATTTGACTCAGGGATGGACAATGGGATCCTCTTTCATATTCCAAAGGCTGATCCGGATCTGATCCAGAAGACTGATTTTATCGCAATTTATATAAAAAATGGGGGTAGTCCTTGGCGGAGGTCTGCGCTCTCTGAGTGCTTTTCTAGTATATATATATATTTTTAGCTTTTTTTTTTTTTTTTTTTTTTAAACACAGATTTTAACGTTCTGGAATTTTACGAGCAGGTAGTGATTACACACGAGCGGATCAGGAGAATCAAATGAATGACGAACGGGAGTAAAAATACTCAACGTGTGTCCAGAACGTCCGTCACCCTGGAAACAAGTGACATTTCCCGGTCTTTTCTCAGAACAATGGCAGACCAAACTGAGAGAGACTTTAGTGCATTTATTACATAAAACCATCAGCAGAAGTGATTGGCTTGGAGGCTGTGCTCCTGGTTTAGACCTGGTTTAGTCCTGGTTTAGTCCTAGTTTAGTCCTGGTTTAGACCTGGTTCAGTCTTGGTTCAGTCCTGGTTCAGTCTTGGTTCAGTCCTGGTTCAGTCCTGGTTTATTCCTGGTTTAGTCCTGGTGTAGTTCTGGCGATCGGCTCTGCGGTTGCGGCGTGTATATATTTATAATCTGCTAATGACACGGTGTACGTTCAGTCCTGGTTCAGTCCTGGTTTAGTCCTGGAATATTGGGCTGTCGGACTAATGGGCTGACCCCGATTTATCACGAGCACGGGCAGGTAGCGGGTGGAATGTTAATGGGTCCGGGCGGGTACGGATTTAACTTTGATATAATCACAGGATAACGGGCTGGTGTATTGCTGTACTGCATGGATGCGGGTCTCCAAAAATGGACCTGTGTAGGACTCTGATCTACATCTCCACAGCTCAAAATGCGCTGTTCTACGTTGTGATATCATGAAGTGGTAGTTTCCAAGTTAACAGCTCAATTTTACCTTTAGTTAAGTAGAGATTTAATGATTTCTGCCCTACAATAGTCAAATAATTCTAGTGCAGATGTACGGATGGAGTTCAAAAACACAATGGAGCACTTCTGTTCAAGAGAAGAAGCCTAAATATTCAGGACTTGTGTGAATAAAACAGAACACAACTCCAGGTACGTTTGTGATGAGGAAACGACATTATAACAGATCAAGAAATTGACGGAGCGGTGCCTCTAGTTAGCGCCACCCTCCAGGGACTATTGACAGCTGCAAAACTATCGATAAGAGACCATTGACCTTCTTTAAATATTCCAACTTCTCATAGACCTAGAAGTCCGGCGCGTGTTGAGTAAAACATGCGAAAAATTGAACTCCACAGACGCGTTTAGGAGCCCTGAGCCAGAATCTGCGCTGTAAACAGATTGATCAGCTCCTTCTCCGGCTCGCACATTTCTCCTTGGGTGGAGGTGACTGACCACTCAATAAAAACAAATTCAAGAAATGAAGTTGCCCACGATAAAACTCTTTTATAATTCCGCCATGACATTTGGTTATTCACAATGGCTCAAAACATCATCAAATATGCATGCTCATGAAATGTCAATATGCAGTCCATTTCCCTATTCGTAAATGTGAATTTCGCTCCTTTGTCTAAGAATTCAACTTTCGCAACTTTTCCGGTTAAAGGGGCGCAGTGTAACTTTTAAAGGTCATTGAAGGTCCTGTATTTCATGAAATTGACTCTCGCGGGGCTTTAAGACACGTTAGAATGTTGTTACGTCCTCACAAACATACCTGGAGTCGTGTAAAAAAAAAAAGAAAAAGGTCTCAAAAGGAGCGCTTCCTTGACCTCCAGAGGATAAGACACAGTAGATTGAATTCAGTGGTTCACCTGCTTGTCCCCAGAGGAAAAGCCACAGGTTGAAACACGTCAGGACATTGTAATTTATCCATTAAGATAAATAAATTAATAAAGGCATTTTATTTTAACCAGTGAGTGCCTTGGATTTTTTTTTGATTCTTTGTACCTGGAGTTGTGTTTTGTTTCTTTCACACATGTTTGAGTGATTCTGCTTTATTAGTCTGTCCACATCTCCAAAGCTCAGTAGGCCTCATTCGTGAAGCGTTCTGACCAACAAATTTGTACTTAAGGCCTTCTTGCGAACGTTTTTTGGCATTCGCAAAACTTTTTCTTAACTGAAAATTTTCTTCTGGAAGAACAAATCCTACAAACAGTCAAAACAAGAACAAAAATTTGACGGTTTTAGAATATTTTTGCTCTGATAGTGCAACAAAAAATTCAAACTCTTTCATGATTGTAAGTTATATATTTTCTTAAATTATTTCCTATAAACATATTATTTTGTGATCCAATAACATTGATGAGGCGTTTTATAGAGCATGTGTCTATTGGGTCTAACCAGGGTATCCCCAGGTTTGACTACCCCAAATTTAAGCCTTTTTTAAGACCTTTTTAAGACAACTTAAATGAAAATTAAGACCAACATCGCAGCCTTTATACGGGCGAAAAACACCAGATCCAATTTTAATCATGACCAACCAACTACTATATCTAGAGTCTAAGAGCCACTGTGGATTAAACCTGCACTTCCCTGTGATCCATCCAACGTCTTCCTCTGCTGTACTGATTGTTTACTCATTGTCTCCAGCGCCAGAAACCAAAGTATTGCTTGCACATTCTCCAAATTAGACGTTCATTCATGTTACGAGATTTCACATTGTTGTTTTATTCCTCCCTACATTTAACGTTGCACTGCAGACCCAAAACAGGCTAATGAAATTTAAGACTGCTGTGAAAAAAATAAGACTTGGACAACATAATGAAAGACTTTTTAAGGCCTTAATTTAGGAACATGAAATTCAAGACCTTGTTAAGACTTTTAAGACTCCACGGCTACCCTGTCTAACAAACTTTCTCCAGGCTGCAGTGAGCTTCAGTATGTCCCAGCCCCAGTGCTCTTTATTTGGGCCTCTGTCACTGCCCTGTGTCCGGTCACCGCGCTGGACTTACTGCACTCTTATGCACCCTCACCCCTGTAATAGCCTGGATGGCAACCTTAGCGGTTTGAAGAGGAACAGAGTCAAGTTGAGCCAGTTTTCTGTGCAGATCCCAGTGCATTTATTCCCAACAAGACAAAAAAACTATTTACAAAAGTTCCAAAAATAAAACAGGCATGGCAGTACCTGCGCTCACACAGCACCTCTCTTCTGAACAATGTGAGGCTGGGTTCTTTTAAAGGCCCTGTCCTAATTGGGAGACGCCACTTTAACGAGCAGGTAACTCCAATAACTCTACATTTAATATTTAAAAGCTAATTATCAAAAACAGTGCCCAAACAACATCCAATTACATACATTACACAAATATATATATCTTTATTTAAATTAGCAGTGTTCAAATGTTTTAAAATACTAAATAGAACCAGTTAAAAAATTGTGCTCCCCTCCTCCAAACAACATGGTTGGCTGCCCCGGAACCTTCTTAAGGTGCTCTGGCTCCCCGGGGACTCTTTTGGCTGGAGCACCTGAGGCAGACCACACCAGAGGGCAAGTACAATCACTTTAGAATTACTTTTACAATTTAAATGCACTTTTACGTTTTCCCTTTTCTTTTTCAGGTATTTTCAATCTGCACATACATTTTCAATAAACATTTCTTAAACTTTGTTTCAGTGCCTCATTTTACCTTTTAACTAGCCCTAGGCCCAAGTAATGGACTGGCTACATTACACCCCCTCTCTTGCTATTTACCGCAGGTTCGATGAAAGAGGCCTGTTTATTTCAGTAAGTTTATGACTTAAATATTTCTTCCCTAAGCGTGTTCATGTGAGTTTGGACATTTGAAATCGCTGCTGAACCTGTCAAACTGTCCAGACTTCAGACTTCCTCGGTCTCTCTCTCCCTCACACTTTCACGTGTCATAACACCAAACCCATATTGGCCATATCTGGAAGTTCAGAGGGCGATTGTAACCAAATACATATTCATTTTCTGTGTAAATTAATTGTAAATGAGCGTGGAGGTGTTCGTAGCTGGGTGCTGGAGATTTCTGCGCAACTGTCACTTCTGTTGTGGCCCCAAAGCTTTCTTGCTCCTCCCCACCTCACTTGAAATCCCTCCTAAAAACACTTTTTTTTTTTTTCAAGATGGCGTTCAAAAGCCCATGAGCTCTACTTTAGACTATTATCTTTGTGTATCAAGTCACTCATTTATTCATTTATGTAAGATTTTATCCATTTTATACTTGTGTTATTGTTTCACTATGTTGTGTTTCATGATGTAAAACACTTTGGTGAAACTTGTTACGGTTGTTTTAAATGTGCTCTATAAATAAAATGACTGGCATTTGGATACATAACAACGCTTTGTGAATCTGGGGCAAAGTTCTTTCAGCGTCTTCTTAAAGTGGAAGTTACAAACATTAAACAGCAAAATTATCTGTTTCATTTTATGTAGTTTCATGTATTTGCAGTTTTCAATTTAACATCTACCTTTTAGTCAAGTAGAGATTGGCAAATCCAAGTCTGAAATGGTCAAAATGGTGAAACAGATACTCCAGTACTTTTACTTAAGTAGATTTTTTTCATGTGATACTTTTATTTTGACTTGAGTATTTTATTTTATCCCACTGTTCAGTAACAAAATTAATCAAATCAATTCAAATCAAACTTTATTTATAAAACGCTTTTCATACATAATGTAACACAAATTGCTTTACAGTGATTAAAAACAATCCCACGTTTCCGCCCACTTACCCAACCCCCACACCTGCCTGACCCCACGTATCCAAACAACCCAGACACACACACACACACACACACACAGACACACACACACACTAACACGGTAAAATACACAAAACTACGCCGAGTAAAATGTGAGGCTGAATACAGGAGAACCAGTTGACAAAGCATCATCAGAGGAGCCGTCTACACCAGGAGCAGAGAGACGTCCACCGCCACCAGGAACCACCACAGGGCCCAGGGGAGAGATGAAGCCCAAGGCACCAACCCTCCACCAGGAGCCCACGGGACAGACCCCACAGCCGGCTCTTACGGAGGAAACACTAGAAATCCTTAAAAATATGTCTTAAATAAATAAATATAATAAGTGCTTCATTCACCACTGCTGTTTTATCACATGACATCGCAAGGTGGACAGTGTTTACAGTTTGAGAAAAGACTTTGCCGAATAAATCTGCAGAGTTTGTGCGTTTAAGGTGTGAGAATGAAACAAAACGAAACTCCAGGTATGTTTGTGATAAGGAAATTACATTAGATCTGACCAGAAAATAGCGTAATATGTGCGTCTCCCCAGTGACAAGCAAGCGGAAGACCCTCCAAAGAAATGTTTATTCAAATTATATGTAACGTTTTTGAAAGCTTGAAATCGTACGAGAAAATGATATCTTACCAAAAGTGAAAAGTCCACTGAGGAGTCAAAAGGCAGCCAGATAAATGTATAATGCTGTTTACTTTTGCCTGAATCTCCGTCCACTCCCCTCTTGAAATATCTATGTTATTTTGAACACGTTTATAACGTCGCTCCCTTTAACCTTGCACTAAAATCATATCAGATTTCTAAAGCAAACATGAACGTATCACTTTGACACAGCTTAGACGGATCAAATAAATACGAGACGAGAATCAGGAGCCATTTCACATGCAGTTACTAACGTCAACTCTGAGCGGTTGCTACGCTGATGGTGAAATTACAATGAAGGACATCACTTTCTATGCTACACTGACTTTTTAGAGTTGTTAGCCAAGGCTGAATGATTTTTCTCCAACGTGAACATACCACAGTTACATTTTGGTACTATTAACCACGCTTATGTGAGTAGAATTATTTTAGACATGGATTTAGTTCTGTTTTAAGGCCTCCACACACTACAGGATTGTAAAAATATAAATATATAAATGAATGTGCGACAAAAAGCGTACACCACAGACACGTGGAGAATCTTATGATACTTCAAATTTCTGATCGCAAAGACTACAGTGGGATATGTCCCTGACCACAGGATATAAAGTTGTGAAAAGCTGCTTGCTGTCTACAGTAAAAAACACTCACTCTGAGACTCTTAAGTCTTCAAAAGATCAGAGCACAAGACTTCTAGTTTAGATACAAGTTCATCCATCCATTCATCCATCTATTTCTTCCGCTTATCCGGGGTAGGGTTGAGGGGGCAGCAGTCTAAGCAGAGACTCCCAGACTTCCTTCACCCCAAACACTTCCTCCAGCTCCTCTGGGGGGGACCCTGAGGTGTTCCCAGGCCAACTGAGAGACATAGTCCCTCCAGCGTGTCCTGGGTCTTCCCCGGGGCCTCCGGGTCTTACCCTTAACACCTCCCGAGGAAGGTGCCCAGGAGGCAGATACAAGTCAAACTGTTTTATTACTATTTGTGAAATGTGGTGCAATACTTCAGATACGTGATTTTTAAAGCGTAACAGATTGGCGATAAAGTCCACAGGAAGTAGAGTCACTATTGCGAATCTGCAGCTTCACCCCGAACTGCGTGATGTGTGGACGTAAACAGACAGGGGTTGAGTTAGCCAGTTAGCATAGTCCTGCTCCTGAATCTCAGTTAATCATACATAAAAGAAGGCAAAGTTCATATTTGACAAAGGAAGTCCAAGGAGGATAGTATATGCAGTCTGCTATCGCAACTCGGGTTGGTTCAGCTTTTTGCTGATTGACCGGAGTGAGGTCGACCAAACTGGTCTTCATCAGGGGTCAGTTACAAACAGAACATGGGTGTGGCCTATAAGTAAAACACACCAACCAATAGTAGGACCTGGAGTTGATTAGAGATGATTAACTGAGCCAGTTAGGTCAAAACATGTTGGCTTTGTCCGTCTAAATAAAGGCCTTTTAACTATATTTTTCCTTGTGTGATTTTTACTTTTTTGGAGTGCCTGAGTCTGCTGTGTTTAAAGCTTAAGTAACTTAACTTAACTTAAATCTTAAAGGTTGTATAGAGGATTTTCCAAGGAATGAGAAATCCAGCGACTGTTTGTCCTTTTTCAAATGTTGCGCATGCGTGAAACCACCCCCCTCCCCTACAGCTCCTACGTAGAAACACCTCCTTCCGCCTCCTCCTTACGCCAGAAACCGGTGCGCTGCACATGACTTGTAAACAACTAACTACAGTGTTGGTTAGGCAAGACGGAGAAGTGAGGAGCGGGTGCGCGGACATTTCGTGCGCGGACAAGAAGTGAGAAGCAGGGCAAAGAACGGAGCGGGGAGTGAGGAGAGGAGAGGAGAGGGGAGCGGTGCGTGGAGATTCCGTGAGGAGCAGGGAGAAGAGCGGAACGTGCAGAGAGGGCACGGAGATTCAGTGCGAATGAACTAGCTACTACTACAACACGCAGCAGCAAGCGGACTCTTTCTTTGCCTTGAAAATTAAGTTTTCAGACATAGGATATCGCATTCGTGTCCTGAAAAACATTTGTCTAACTCTTGGAAATAAAGTATGTTTTCATAATAAGCAGAAGTTTCCTGTCCAGAAGTAATTTGGCGACCAAGTGCGTCAGTCTTTAGACCCTGTGTCTGCTTCAGTCGCGCCATCGCTGGAAATGAATCTTCAAGAATCACCTTAGTTTGGTTTCGCTGCTTTTCCCCTTGTCTTCTTCTTTCAGCGACCTCAAAAACGGACTTTGTTTTGGGGCGAACTGCTCGTAGATTCTTGTCGCCATTGCAACAAACTTTGTGCGAACTGCGAGGAAGATATAGGTCAAAAAAGCCGCTAAGAACTGTTGCGTTGGTGGAGTAAACAGCGTCTGTGCGTCTGTGGACTGCGTGACAGTCGTACGTAAACCACGTAACGGCAGCGCGCAGGCAAGTCAGTTACGCTAGAAACGTAGGGAGTTTGATTGACAGCCTGTCAACTAACAGATAACGAGGCAGTGTCGTTATCTATTGGCAAATGTTTAGCCCCACCACGTCCAGAGTTGATGAATTTTTATTCTCTTTTTTTTTTGGTCATCATAATTACAAGGCTACTGCACCTCTATAATCTATCATTGACAACTTGAAACAAAAAAAACAAAAACAAAAAAAATCCTCCATACAACCTTTAACTAAATTATCAACTAAAATGATCACTGATGACTATGCCAACAAAAGTTAGTACACCAACATTATGATTAAATGTACTTTACCAATTAAACGGGTCATCAAAAGTATAAATACATAAACCCAGACTGAATGCTGGCTTAAACGTCTTACATAACCGCCTTTCTTTGATTCAAACCCGACAGCTGCTCTGCTATTCCTGCCTGCCTTTCACAGCCGACCTGCTCGCTGCCTCCTCTTTTAACGGACAGTAATTTGGCTGCATTTGTCAGGTACACTGCTCTTGGGGGATTCGTATTTCTTCTTGTTATTTTCCGTTTGATAGCTCCGCAGCGTTTAACACGAGATCCAACTGCCCGGGCCTTGTTTACCTGCGTACGCTCGGACTTGACACATTTCTGAAAAACCACGCCGTCGCGATCATCAGTATTCAGCGAGCCTCTCCCGCGGCCAGATGGTAAACCGTTCTTTTTTTTCACGCGCGTGACATGCAAGCTCGTCCGGCCGCGCATACAAAGGAGCGGGCCGAAACGACGCGGTGTCTGTCCGTTTACTGCTCGTGTTTAGGGAAGATTTGGGTTCTTAATAGCGGTTTAATTAGCGTCTGTACAGTGAGAATGGCGGCGCGTTAGATAAGAAGCGGGCAGTGTGTTTTAGCACGCAGCAGACTTGAACGTGATTATTATGATGATGATGGGAATAACGGCTCTATTATGTTTTCCATATGGCTGCGCAGAGAAGACGCGCTCTGGGAATTTAAACCGAGCTACGAGCGAGTTGGAGGATCCTCCGTGCGCTTGAATTTGAAAGTAATTTTATTTTATACGTTATTTAAAGGGGATGTATCTTTTTTTTTTTTTTCATGTAATACTGTTGAATTACTTTTTAGGAGCTTCCTACCGTGTTGTAATGACATTCCCTCATCAAAAACACGCCTGAAGAAGTTTTAGACGTCGTCCATGCATGTTTTAATAATTGCGTGATCTCTCCAGGGCCCTAGTCAAACCCTCCTTACAGTTTGCTGTAAGATTCTGTGCAAGGCTCCGCCCACCAGCCCATGTCACCCACGCTCCCACGCGGCAATTCTACATAAATATACATAAGGATGATACAAAACTGAACACCAAAACTTGACAAACCTGATAGTGCTCTGTAGGGCTGGGTATCATTCAGAAGTTGCCGATACGATACATACCTCGACACAATGCACTTTTGTTTCGATATGATATATTTCAAATCGATTTGATACGGTGATATTAAAACCACTTTTTGTGCAAAGTTCATATGAAACACAAACATTTTAATCATCAAAACAGTGAAAATGTCAAATGTGTCGCAAAAACGAGTTTCCTTCCACTAAACAAACAACAAAACTGTAGCTGTAACAACATAATTAAGTAAAATATACCCAAAAATACTCTTGGCGAAATATCGATACTGCAGCCCAGGATATCAATACTGTATCATCACATTAAATGATACGATATATCGATATTTTGATATTTTTGCACACCCCTAGTGCTCTGTAGGGGGAGTGACTAAGCGCAGAGAGTAAAGG
This sequence comes from Boleophthalmus pectinirostris, assembly GCF_026225935.1. Lineage (NCBI taxonomy): Eukaryota > Metazoa > Chordata > Actinopteri > Gobiiformes > Gobiidae > Boleophthalmus > Boleophthalmus pectinirostris. Next base: position 34,739,956 of record NW_026571473.1, read on the forward strand.
GAGGGGAGACTCAGAGCATCAAAAATGAAAGTTGTCATGATCAGGGAAGCAACAATAAAAACCAAGATGTTAAAGGTTTTACTAAACATTGTATATTTATTAAATTACGGTGTAGGAAAAAACTAAAACAAAAAAAAAAACAAAAAAAGAAGCACAAACAGAAATAGCAACCTGGTCCCCCATGAGGCATCGGTGGGGGCAGTTCATCACCACAGAAGCAGCTTATGAGGAGTTCATACCCCGGTGATGTGTGTGTCAACTTGTGTGATGACTGGGTGAATATTTCAGTCAAGATGGTTCAGAAATAGCCAAAACTGACTATCTTTTATAATGGCGTGACCTTTCAATTGACCTCAAGTGACCTCAGATCATCACCAAACGTTTTTTTGCGGCATTGGGCACGGGGGCTTGAACCACGTACAAAATTTGGTGACAATCGGTCCATAAAAATTGACAGATATTGCAGCCAATTAGATGTTATCGTGTGTTAAGTTTGGTTGACAGCACTACGTGTTTTAGTTGTTTTCACTGCGTCGTGCGCAGTGTTGGGAGTAACGCATTATAAAAGTAACGAATTACAGTAATGCATTACCTTTTGCTGTAACGCAGTAATGTAAGGCATTACAGGGGAAAAAATAGTAATATTTTACTCGGTACAAATGTGAGTAACGCGCGTTACAGTGTTTTTTTTTTAACCTGGATTGAAGTGGTGGGTTTTTCTTCATACAAATTCGCTAAAATCACCTCGATATCAGCAGCGGTGAAACGCCAGAGATGCGCCCTCACAGACCTTCAGGTAACCGCGGGCGAAAGGACTGACAAAGAACTCCACGCTGTTTAGACCTGGTTTAGACCTGGGTCAGTTTTGGTTTAGACCTGGTTTAGACCTGGGTCAGTTCTGATTTAGACCTGGTTTACACTCGTCCCTCCCTCTATCGCAGTTCACTTTTCGCTGTCTCGCAGATTTTTAATTTTTATTTTTTTTTGTGTGCAATTTTGCGTGCCTTTTTTTTTTTTACATTGTATGAATGCGTATTGCGTTCCTCCCGCTGCGTCCTGACTGGCCAAGGGACTCCTGTCTCCTGTACAGTTCAGTACAGAATGTGTTCAGCTGCCAAATTTAAATACATGTTCAATCTCTAGCAGTGTGATTCTGAAGTGCTGTACGGTTGCAAGTTTTCTCCCCGACGAAACCCACAACGACGACGAAACGTTCTGCACCGACAAAGGCTCCTGCACTCGCACCCAAAAGACAGAGGAAGATCTAACCATCACACAAAAAGTTGGACTTCTGGACACGCTGAAGGAAGGTAGAAGTTACGCGCTGTAACAGACTCTTGGACCGGCTCGGGTACCTGCAAATAGTTGCTGAAATCAGGGCCGCGAGCCCGAGCAGCAGGGTCCATAAAGAGCGATCGGGCGACAGCCGCTCTTACCTCCGTGAGGTGCGGAGCAGAGCCGCTCCTTTCTCCTGCGGTCACCTTCGAGCCCGTCCCCACAGTGAGTCCTGGTTTAGTCCTAGTTCAGTTCTGGTTTAGTCCTGGTTCAGCTCTGGTTTAGTCCTGGTTTAGACCTGGTTTAGTCCTGGTTCAGTCCATATACAGAGCAAAAGTTATGTTGGTGAGAGTAACTTAAAGTAATGCAATAGTAATGTAATGCCTTACATTTTAAATGCAGTAATATTGTAATGTAACAAATTACTTTGAAATGACAGTAATAGGTAATAAATAACACATTACAGTTTCAAAGTAACTTGCCCAACAGTGGTCGTGCGGAGCTCGTGGGTGCGAAGTCTCGTGTGCGTATAAAAGAAGTGAGCAGTGGTTTGAAGAAAGGCGCATACACAGCAAGCTGTTTACAGAGTGTTTCGAAGTTCTTAATAGTAGATGATTATAGAAAATGTGCGTTCAAGGGCTAATTATATGTTTCAAGAAAAAGTGAAAAAGAAGTGTTAGCTCGCAGCCTGCTGTTATTACAGAGCTATTACCGCTTGTTTCCAACGTGATTGTTTAGCTATTTTCTAGAGTATATTAAAATTTATATATTGTGTCATGGTTCATGTTTTGTTGTGGTTGTAGTTTGTTTTATTTTGACATTTGTCTTGTCACCTTGTATTTTTGAATTTTACTTCCTGTCTTGATTGTTTGCCCCGCCCTAATGTGTTTCACCTGTGTCTATGTGTGCATTTATACCCTGTGTTCTCCTCTGCCCTTTGTTGGTCCATTGTCTCTGTCCGGGTTTTCTCCGTGTCTCTTGTCATGGCAATTTACTCTTGAGGTTTGGATTTTTTTGGTTTTGTCATTAAATACTTTGAAGCAGTCCTGCGTTTTGGGTCCTCCCTCTGTTTCCACGTGACATATTGTTCCTTCTGTTTGTTTGTTTCAGGACCACATACACACACCCACACAAGTTCAACGTTTTGTTTTTTAATAAAAGTCATAAACTTCATCATCTCTCATCGTGTATTCTTACCGATGCCCCCTGGTGGTCACAACAATTATAAGCCACACAACTAGTTTTCCCCATAACACAGGGTGAATACAAAACCTGGTCAACTCTCCGGGGACCAGGTAAAAAAAAAAAACTAAAAAAAAACAAGGAAATGTTGTGGTGAAATAAAATGGTTTAAACAAAAAGGAATCACCAAACTATAGAGCCCTACTAAGTACAACAAAAAAAGAACCTAACTAAAGCTGTACTACAGACAACCAAAGTGTCTCAAACGAAATCAGCTAGTAAAGGGATCAACCGGCATAATTAATGAAAAATTAGACACAAACCAAAAACAACAAAAACATAAAGAGCAAACTGTCGCGCAGGTGTCCAGCCGCACTGAGCAGGCGGAAGACGGTCCCTTTTTGTAATCCTTCGTTCCCGCAGGTGGACTCCGTGGATTCATGGGGGCGGAAGTTTGCCTGGCCAATCCAGCGAGCGATCAGAGTCCAGGGCTCGTGAATCAAATTTACACACAAAAACAAAACAAAACAAGGTGAGCATGGATTATGAAATACCAAAAGGGCCAAGGCACGTAACAAAAGTGAAACTTTTAAACAATAATAAGTTGTTTTCGACTAATTTTCAAAACAATAAAAGGTAACTTGGTGATCTAAATACATTATGTGTTCTATTGAAGTATATAACATCTAATCGTGAGTGGTCTGCATCCAGTTATGAAGTGGTATTATCTGTGAACCAGGAAGTAAGGCTGTTAGCATGCTAGTTGTTGTTAACATTACCGTAAAGGCAAAACTTTGTTCCTGCGTCTGAAACCTGCTGATACAGTCCCTGCGGTGAGTAATTAAGATGTTACAAATGTGTTAGTAAATTGAGGATTATATGTGAACTGGTGCCAAATGTTTAAACTGAAATTGCTTTTTTCACATTTCAATTTCAGTAAAAATCAGAAGCAGTTCCTTTAATGCCACTTAGGCTACGTTCAGACTGCAGGGCTTAACGCTCAATTCCGATTTTTTTGTGAAATCCGATGTTTTTGCGAGGTCGTTCACATTTCCAATTAAATGCGACTTGTATGTGACTCCAGTGTGAACAGTAAATGTCCCAAAAGTGTCCCGCATGTGCACTGGAGACACGACGACGTCAACCACAGCGAGCGTGCTCTGTGTTTACAGAAGTTGTCCAAACATGGATGCGAGCTTTGAGCACCTGGAGATTTTAAAGTTCCTCTCGTACCGGAGCCAGAACATGAACAACTTACTTGTTTTAAGGAGGAGATTGAGAAGGAGAAGGACGAGGTTTTTGGCCGTGGTGTTTTGTGGGACAGCGGCAGCGACGTCCGTTGAAAGGAATGTGTGGATGTGGAGACGTAGCCAAGAGTGGTGAGTGGTGATGTGCTTCGCTTCAGTGACACGGAGTTCATTAACAATTTTCACCTACTTCAGCGCAGAATAGTGACGTTTGTGTCTTGTTGATAACGTGTAGGTCGGATGAATGCACTTTGGCCGTTCACACTGAAGTTGCATGTCAAAAGATCAGATATGTATCGGTTTCAGGAGCACATATCCAAGTGTCCTGGGTCACATTTGAAAAAATCGGATCCGGGTCATTCAGACTGTCATTAAAAGATCAGATACAGGTCACATAGAGGCCAAAAAATCGGATTTGGGTCACTTCAGGCTGCAGTTTGAACGCAGCTTTACGCCACCTCTAGTAATTTATAATATTTGTCTTTAAAGCCACAGTATATACCTTTTTTTTTCAAATAAAATGATTGTTAATGTTTTGGAAAAGCTTGAAATTGTAAGAGAAAAGTATAAGCAAAGTTAAAATAGAACAGATTTGGACATTTCGGGCTGTTTATTTCACTGCAGTACATGCGTCCTTGCTGTGAGCGGACTTGCATCTTCACAGCTCTGACTATAATTTGGCCTGAAGGAGGACCACCCCCTGCTTGTTTTCTCTAAAGCTCATCTATTTCCATAAAGAATGTTTCAAAATATGATTCTAACTTTCTATTCCTGTGGACTCAGTGTTGATCTGCCACTTCCAGACCGCACTGTGTACCGCACTGTACCTTTAAACACTATTTATCTGAGGAATTCAACTGAGATTCTACACCAACAGCCAGCCGATGATAGTATTACATAAACTGATACCTGAACTTATCCTGAATTCTCCAAGAACTCTAACCCAATAGCAGTAGTGATGCGTGAAGCAGAGGAGTGCAGTCCCCTGTGAGATTTCAAATAAAAACTTCAGAGACCAGATCTGAGCCAGAAGCCTGGTCATGAATACTTAGCTGGAGGATCACACATGAGGGTGTCAATGGACTCCTTCTTTGAGATTTACTTTAATCTACTGGTTAGTTCTAGGGCACGATCAGCAGCTTGATTGGATAGGACCCTCACGGCACGGCAGCGAGGTCCTGGACTCACATTTGCATAGATTTTAGCAGGTTGCATGTTTTCCATATGTGTGGGTGGGATTTCCATTCATCAGCCTAAAACCTGCACAATCGATTTTTGCCATTTTTCTGCCATGTATGTAAAAAAAAAACAAAAAAAAACATCGATATCAGTATTAAAGAAGACCTATTGTGCTTGTGTGGGCTATATAATCTAAGGCAATACTGGTTGATATGCACATCTAACAAAACTGCATGCTGGGTCCAAAGACAAAAAACTTACAAAAAAAAAGGAAAGACATTTGACACTCGTGCACGAGCGCGGCCAAGTTCCCGGACTCGGTGTAGCGCAGAGTCCCACAGTCCACACCATGACCATAGACTTCTATAGAACACAGACTGTGACCAACACAGAGGACGAAATAATGACCCGACCTGAGAGAAAAACTCTTCCCTTGGAGGCAGCAGGAGCCAGGCTTTGATTTAATGAACGTAACTTTAACACTTTTACTTTAGTCTTTACGCACCGAGCGGCAGAGTGACCTGAGTCTGCGGACAACACGAAGCCTACTGCCCGAACCTGACCCCAACCAAAATCTTCCCTACATTTTTGTGTAATGGGGAACTCTTGTACATGAGAGCTGCTCTCTGACTGTATGAAGAACAGAATAATGCCCGTGACCGTCCCGACCCAGACCCACACTCACAGAGGTCAGACCCAGACCCACACTCACAGAGGTCAGACCCAGACCCACACTCACAGAGGTCAGACCCAGACCCACACTCACAGGTTCAGCAGTTTGGATGCATTGTGTGGACTTTAATTGGCAGAATAACATCTGTATCTGATGTGTTTCATGCTAAATCTGTGTCCTCGTGTCTTCGTGTCCCTCTCTCGCTCCTTTCCCTCTCCAGGGGAGGGCATCTGAATCTCTCGCACGCGCTCATAATCTGACCATTCAGATCAGCATGTGCACATATTTATGTGTATATGCATAAATACACAGGGCCAGTCCTCACACACTTCATAGACAGACTTAAAAATATAGCAATAAAACTCTTGAAACAGTGAAAAAACACATGGTCTTTACTGCAAAGATGTGCTGCCTAAATATTATTAAAAAAAATGATTAAATGAACAGATGAGTCATTGTTGTCACTTTTAGTTTTGTATTTATTTATTAAACAAGTGTTTGTGGTGATCACGTGGTGCTGCGTGGAGCGTCCTCCTCCCTCTGTCCCGCGTGTCTCAGTCAAACCCACTGATTATCGGCTCATGTTTAGGGAAATCTCATTCACGAGTCACTTTACATGTTCCTTTTATGGTGAGGTGGAGGTGTGGAGGGGGCGTGACGTGACGTAGGTTTACGTGCGCAAATTGTAGTTGCAGGTGGGATTTATAAAGCAAAGATGGCGTGGTTTGGTGCGTGCGGTGGGTTTTCTAAATATGGAGTTTGCGTGGCGCACGCCTGTCGTAGCTACAGGCGTACGCACTAACTTACGACAACTCCTGCGCAGTTTTTATAAATGAGGCCCATGGTCTGGTCTCAGTCTCAGTCATGGTCTCAGTCCTGATCTGGTCTGGTTCTGGTCTCGTTCCCGGTCTGAGTCCTGGTCTCAGGCCCGGTCTCAGTCCTGGTCCTGTTCCCGGTCTCAATCCTGGTCTCAGTTCTGGTCTGGTCCCGGTCTTTGTCTCTGTCTCAGTTCTGTTCCTGGTCTCAGTCCTGGTCTCAGTTCTGGTCTGATCCCAGTCTCAGTCCCGGTCTTAGTTCTGGTCTCAATCTTGGTCTGGTCCCGGACCTGGTTTAGTCCTGTTTTAGTCCTGTTTTAGTACTGGTTCAGTCCTGGTTCAGTCTGGCATTGCAGTTTAAGTCATGTAAATGGGAAACGGTCGTTATCTTTTTTTTTTTTTTTTTTTTTCCCATTATTAATTTAAACACAAATTCGGAAACTGAAAAGACAAAGACAAATATTAAAGAAAACTTTTTCTTTTTTTTCCGTTTTCTTATTTTTGGTTTTATTTTGAAAAAAAAAAAAAAAAAAACTATTAATAAATGAACAAAAGATACACAAATTTGTTATACTTATCCATCTTGTCTATATTCAGCTATTCTTTTTTGTTTGTTTTTTTTATTACTCAAACATATCTTAAAAAACATGCATTCTTATTATGAGTTTTTTCATTTTTCCACAGATCTTACCTGTAACTTGACCTAGTGGCATTGTCATGAAAAAAAGACAAGTTTAACTGCATACATTGGAAAATTCCCTCCAAACCCTCCACCAGAAAAGTTCCTCAGTGCCCCTTTACGCACGCCCCTCATATACCACAAATCTGACACGTTGAAACCATTATTCTTCCACTTCCCCTCCTCCTCCTCCGTCTTTACACTTATTAGAGCAGACTTCTCCCCGTGCAGATTTAGCGTGTGCACTGTTCTATGTCTGTGTGTGGCTGGGGATCGTTTGTCTGGAGTCAGGAGCTCTTGACATTATAGGCCTATTGGCTCACATCTCAGACAGGAGCTGACAGGCGCGTCACGGCACCACTCACCCAGCTCCAGTCAGTTAGGCGCACTATTCCTGAAACAAGGGAGAGGAAAGCGCCCAGTTATGGAGAAAAGTAAAGAGCGGTTCTATAGTTTAGGGAGGTGTCACTTGGTTTATAAGTGGTTTGAGGAGAGGCGCAGGTGGGAGAGTGGAGGGTTGTTGTTCTTTAGTCTCCTAGTCGATAAATCGATCAATGGTGTGTTAGACGAGACTTTTAACCACGTTACAGTTGTTTCCCTTTTTCATTTACTGAGTTGTATTTGAAGTGATTAGTACATATAACTGAAAGGTTTTCATTCCGCACTCTTCTCTCCAATTTATGTCTCTCTTTTTTAATTTTAATCTTCATGATTATTTATGTTTTGATTTGTTTTTATTATGATTTTAATGTATTTCTTATTCTGTAAAGCACTTTGAATTACTTTGTGTACGAATTGTGCTATACAAATAAACTTGCCTTGCCTTACATATGGGCCCAGTCAAGCAGAAGTAAACAGCAAGGCCAAAAATTCAAGTTAATTCATCTGATATAAAAATGTATTCAACAGATACATATGTACTCTAGTTTATTAAACTGTTGACCTTTTTTCTGTACCATTTTTGGTTCTAAAGTTACATACGTTTTAAACAGACCATGTATGAAACATGGAACAAAAATTATTTCCCAAATTTCAAAGACCTGAAAATCATGTAAATAAATGGATGTATTTCATCATATCTTGTGTTATTCCATCTTTGAACTGTTGATGAAGGTACATGATTTAAAAAAAAAAAAAAAAAAGTATTTAAAATGATAAAAATTTGCTTGGAAGGACTGACATATTTTATAGAAATAGTTTCCTTTCATTGTGAAATAATATTAAAGTATTCGGAAGAAAAAAGTGACAAATTATACAAAATCATGCACCTTCTACTTGTTTGCACAATTTTCCCTCCGTTACTTTTCCCTCCGTTACCATGACCTTTGTTGATAAAAACTCTCATTACTCAAAAAGTAAGACGTTTGTCAACCTAATCTTGTACCATATGGTAGAAAACTATATGAAGCAAATATTCAAACCAGTTTGTTAAGGATATGTAAGTGAGAACCAAGAGTTATCACTGTTTGTATTTATTGCCCAAAAAGTGCTGCATATTTCATTCCCTCCGTTACCGACATGAGTTTTAAAATTTTTTGGTCAACAACTTGAAAGAATATCGCAGGGTTAACTTTTTTTGGTCAAAAAGTCAGCTTAAATATGCAGGATGTTTGCGATGAGAAAACATTAGAACAGTCAATTTTATGCAGTATGAAACTAAAAAAACTGTACAGATTGTTGTAAGATTAAAATACTACAGAAAAAAAAGTTGTCCTAAAATGAGCTAGTTCTGTTTTTCACATTTTTAAAACAGTAAAAATCAAGACCTTTATTTTCCTCTCCAAAACAATCCAGCGCTTGTGTGTTTCATCTCATCTTTTCCATTTACCTTCTATCCCCCCGGCGCAGGTGAACTGAAACCGAGCGGCCCCAGAACAGTCCCTGACGCACTAACAGCTCTGAAGTACACCCCGCTCTCTCTCCCCTTCCGCACTAAGGTACCCCGCCTCGCCCAGATGCTACGTCCAATAAATGTCCCCCCCGCGTGATTTATCCCCCCCGCCGACGCCCTCCCCGTCACCGCCCTGTCAGCGCCACTCTGCCTGATCAAGCGCCAATTTCAAGGCTCCCTTTTCTGATTCCGTTTTTGACGTTTTTGCCAATTTCGCCTGACATCCAATATACGCAAATTGGACCTCCGCTAATAGGCATCTTCTTTGGTTGAATTGGTAACGGCGAGTGGCTGTTCTTTTCTCGTCCCGCTGCCTTCATCTAATTCGGGTAATGAAAAAACATATTATTTTCGTGATAAAAGCGCGCGTACTTGATTCATCCGTCGGCTTTATATTCGAAAATGAGTTATGCCCGTATCTGCGGCGCGCCAGGGGCTGTCTTGTTCGATCAGATATTGCATGATGGATGACTGTGCGAGGTAGTCAAGGCCGAAAAGGTACATGGAGTTCTCCGACTGTCAATTCAGAGCCCTTGTTTGAGCACTTGTCGTCATAGCTACAAAAGAAAGAGGTTATATATAGGTTGACAGCTGCTGCGGATGAAGTGAAATTAGTTTTAGTTTCTTTTCTTGGCGCTCAAAGTTGCTTTACAACGTCATGTGTTAATTAATTCATCTGTCTTTTCGAGCACCACCCATCAGTCACTCGTAAGTGTCTTGCCAAAGGACAAAATGGCAGCAAAGTCTGGTGCTTAGGGTCGTCCATCAAAGCGTGGTAAAAAATAAAGGTTCAGATAACCTCGATGAGAACCCCGCATTAGGTTTTAGCATTCAGAAGATGATTTAGGAAGAAATTTGGAAGGAAAATGGAGATGTTCTGCAAACTTTTTTTCTCTGGGGGCCACATTATCGCTCCTGATTGTGATGGGGGTCAGGGTCGGGTCAGTCGTATAACAGAATTGTATGATCCTGAAGACGCAGATTATATTCTTTGAAAACCGCCACACTTTCTTTACATATCAGACAAACTGCACGGTCCTCACACTGAACAAAAAAATAATCGGTTGTCAACTGTTCTTTGAAAACTCTCTGTCAAATTTTCGTACTTTAACACTCGCCATTTTGCTGTCCTTAACTGCACTACAGAACTCTGTGTGACGAAAATTTGGCAGCAAATGTAAATAAGTTCAAATTATTTAAATATAAACATAAATACTAATTCTTTAATTGAAAATAAATCTACAAAATACAAGATGCAGACGTGTTATCATTTGCCAAAAAGTAATAAAAAAAAATAGGCCATGACAACTTTTGAGGATTGCCTCATAGGGCCAGTTCATGTGGTGGGGGCCGGTCCAAGGGGCGTGAGGGGCCGGAGTTGGTCCACGGGCCTTAAGTTTGATGACCCCTGTTTTAGAGGTTGCTGAGGCTGCATAAAGTTTCCTGGAAATTGAATAATTTTGCGTTTTCAGGTAACTTTTTATTTCCTTTATGAACTTTCTAAGCAACTTTTATAGATTTTTGAAATAGATTATTGAATTTTTATGCAAGTTTCAGTTTGTATTTGCAGAGTAAAATGGCAAATTATTCAGATACGCCTTATTCATTTGTGATGCTATGTTCATTTGTTTGCTTATAGTATAGGGCGACTTTCAAGTGTTTTGAGCAACCTCGAAATATTAATTTGCATAAAATTTGGACCCAAATATTTTGGCCAGATATGGAAACATATGCAGGGTTCTAATCTAGAGAATCTTAAAAAAAAAAAAAAAACAAAAAAAAACACCTCCCTACTGGTCCTAGGTCCAGGTTTGTGAATGAACTGCTCTAAGAAGTTTCTTTTATTTCAATTAACTACACATTGTTATTGTGTTCCTTAAAGAAACTACAATATTTCCCTATGTGAATGTGACGAGTGGATGTGCGGTGGGAGGAGAGGACACAGGACACTGGCTACAGCTGCAAGATTAATCTCAGTCAAATAAAAATCTGAGTCTGAATGGATGCCAGTAGCAAATCACAAAGGCTGCAAATATTGAATTACTAAAATTTCATTTAAAAAAGTCTTATTGTGCATAAAAATTTGCTAACACTGTAGTTTTGATCTGTACAAAAATGTTCTGAAATGTGATTTGTATCAGTTTGTCAGTTCAGATTTCACTCTTTTTGACAGTTTCTCTCAACCTGTTTAAAATGTGAACTTTGAACAGAGTCTTATCCTTAAAACATAAATCACAAATCAAGTCACAATAGTTGCTCCGTGGTTAGAGCAGTGGTCCCCGAACCCGAAGGTCAGACGACTGATTCCCGTTCTGAACTGTCTGAGTTTTGTCGCTGTGTCCTTAGGCAAGAAATTTCACCCACATTGTCTAGTATGAAAGTAGTGTACAGAATGTTTGAGTGACTGTGCGGGTCTCAGGGGCGGATGGCGTCATTCTGCTCCAGGGCAGCTGTGGGTACGATAATGCCACCGAGTGAAGTGTTAAAAAATGATCAGTACAGTGTAGAGTTTTTCAGGGGCTTCAACCAACTTGAAAAAAACATATTACAATTGTTAGGCTTTTTTTTTTTTTTATTAGCTTTAAAATGCACATTCTTTTATTAGAACTGATATTTGCATAATATTAAGCAAGTGACTTAATTTGCTTTTACCTCCGTCGACTTTTAAAAACTTAATCCAGACTATTTTACAGGATCATCGCACACGCTTTTAACAGTTTTATAACATTAATCTGCAATTGTTTCACTGTCTCATGTTCCTATTCACTGTTTCATGTCATGATCGATCTATGAGTGTGTTCTGTTTGTGCTGTTTTCTGCTGCCTCTTGTCCAGGTCGTCACTGCAAATGAGAGGGTGTTCTCAGTTGACTCACCTGGTAAAATATAACAAGAAACTACAACTTAAAACAAACCTACATGTAAAAAAAAAAAAAATAAAAATTCAGAATCAAGGTTATGGAGCGAAGCATCGCTGTGAAAGGAGGTAATTTATGGAATAGTTTTGACAAAGATAAAAAAAAGAATCAAGTACAACGATGGCATTTAAAAAACACATCAAATCCAGTGCAATGTGTAACATAAGACGACTCTTCTTTCTTGCTCCTTTTCATTCATGAATGAAATAAATAAATAAAACAAATAAATAAATAAAAATATTGAATAAATAAAGCAAAAGTATCAATGTCCATTAGCTATTAGAACATGGTCTGCATCAATATTTACTATTAATACTATCAATATATTCTATACTGTATATATATTTGATACTGATACACAAGGGGTGTAACGATATTGGCTATATCACAATATTGTCGTAAAAACTCGTCACAGTATTAAACTGTGTCTTTAGGCAAAAATACGAATTTTCTTTCGGCTCCTGTGGTGCATAGAACAGTAAACTACATGGTCCTTTACGGACACGTCATCGGTCGGTGCACACTTTGTGGACGCACTGGCGGCTTGTTAGTATGAGGTTCAGAAGCATTTTGGGTTTGTCATGATACGAAACGAGAAAAGAGAAAAGGTGATGGACAAAGAACAGTCAGTGTGCAGACACAATGCGCCGTGCGGTTCACCTCGGGAAAAACTACAACATGAGAAGGACCTTGATAAACTGACACACCAAAAATTTTCAAGAATGTGTTCAGAAATTCAAATCAGGACAAAAAACTATATGTGAAGCATTTACAACAGCTCTGCCTCACAACAGCTCTCAAAAAAATAACAAAATACATTGCAGAAAATATAATGAGTGATTTGCACCATTTTCCACAGTGGAAGTCATTGGGTTTATAAGATTAGTGGCAAAACTGGAGCCGAAATATAAAATGCCATCACATTTAATTTTATTTCCTATTAAGGAGGACTCAAATATACATTGAGTAATAATGTGTTTAATGCAGCTTTGTGCACATTTGTTTACATTTTATAGAAACAAAACTTAAAGCCATGGTTCATTTGCATAAGCCTGAAAAAAAAAACAGCTCGCTCCTTGTGTGCTGATGCCGTTAGCTTCTGTTGGACTTACTCCGCGAGGCTCCTGACTACAGCAGCCATAATGCTCAGACAATCCATCAAGCGGTGCGGCTTCGTAGTTTACCAAAGTCGAACTAAAACATTGTTTAGTTGTTACTTGAATTTTGCACTTCAACTTCAAATTATTTTCAAGCTGTTCAAAACATTATTGATATGAACATGACAATAAATGTTTTACCAAATGATGGTCAAAGCATTTTATAATGTCAGTCTTGTTATTATGTATAGTATTGTAATATTGTGAGCTTTCCCACAATATCGCAATAAATATCGCACCATGAGGTTCATACCGTGAAGATATCATATCATGAGACTTGGATATCGTTACACTCCTACTATACAATATATATTTGATACTGATACTTCTATACCTCATATACTTTCTCAACACATTTCAAACATGCTCCCAGTTTTGAGTGGGCCCATATAAGCTCAGTTTTAGGATGTAAGTAGATTTTCTGGATCATGACACCGCTAACAGCAGCTATCTTGCCAACAGCGCAACAGCATTACTTTCCGGTTTGCCATCGATAAACATATGTTATAACTAAACGCAAACAGCTGCTTTTGCATTCCATCTGCACTGGAGGAAACAAATTAAACTCTACGAGATAAAAAATAGGGTACGGCCTCTTCGATATCGTTAGCGCACTGGTCCTTTAAAAAGTAGATCCCCCAGCTCCTATTTACCTAATGTTGCAAACAGCTAGGGGTCATTAGGTCCATTGAATACTGTTACAGACTCACTGCGCGTTCACTGTTTTCCGCCTTTGGGATTTGTCCGGTCTGGTGTTTTCTCCTGTGGTCAGCGTTAAACCTTTTTCGAGCAGAGTTTGACAAATGAATGCCAATGATCCAATGAGGGAGGGAAGTGAACAGATGCACGGCGAAAATCGTAATAATTAAAATTGATTGCTTTATCTGGGCCAAATGGGTCATTAATTTCGAATCTTTCTTCATAATCAATAAAACGCCGCGCACTCCAAGGCATCTCTTACACCATTTACCGCTTGTTTGTGAATCAAAACGATCACAATCTCGGCCCTCTTTAATTAAACTGCTGGCGCCACAAAACTCATTATTTTGAGTAAATTTCACGCCTCGACCCGAGATTACAGAAGTCATTACGGAGGGGAGAAATGAAAGGAGCGAGGAGGAGAAAATATCATGTTTGAACTCGCAGCTTTGGTTCAATTATTGGTCTTTTAATCTCCAAATAATGAAATCCAATTGCGTTATTGAGTTTGCTCAGATGAACCGAGCGCTCACTCCGAGTTGTTTTAGACTAACAATCACGCCTCGGAGCTCACCTTTGCGCGATCTGTTACATGCTCAAATGTGCGCTGCAAAAAGACAAAACGGAACAATTTAAAGTTGCTCTGTGTAACTTTTCTGGTGGTTGAATGGGATTTTCCACTGTATGGCATTTGTCTAATCCAGGGTCTTCAATGTTTTTCAGGATGGAAACCCTGAAACTGATGGACAGCTGGAGCAGGGACCCTATAATATATACTGTATTTTTTGGACAATAAGTCACACTTTTTTGCATGGTTTGGGTGGTGCTGTGACTTATACTCCAGTGCTGCTTATATATTAAAGCTTTCACAATGACAGTCGCGAGAGGGCGTTCTAGGCTTGTGTGTCAGTATCTGCTGCCCTTATACACGCATCAAGAATCTCGGACTTCCGGTCATTGCGCAATGCATACTGGGAAGGATTTCGGCGCTCCACATACAAAATGTTCACTGCAAATTCGGGATGATTTAGGCAGTCAAAGGTTTCCTTTTCTCGTCCTTCCCGTAGACCAATACTGTCCCAAATTCTGTTGGGAAGGGAAACCGTTTGAAAGGAGGTTTGCAGTCACAGTGATCTGATTCCCTTTTGTATTTATGGAGTTCGCAAAGACATTTCTCAAGCCGTTTTCTGCTGTTTGGATCCAACAACCACACAATTACGATGTCCCAATTACAAAACTAAAATATGACAATATCAGAACCAGAAACAAAAGTGATATGGTTCAAAAGACTTGAAAAGATCGGCTTAGTCAATAGACGCATCCCACTGGGAAAACAAACATGGCGGTTTGATGCTCACTTTTTTGGAAAATCCTTCCCAATATGCATTGCACAATGACCAGAAGTCTGAGATTCTTGATGCATGTATTACTCCTGTACCACTGTCACTTCACGCTACTGCGCATGTCTCCTGCAAAAAGAGCCACTGTCCTGCTGCAAGTAGTGAAATATTCAGCCAAAAACAGTTATCGAGCAGCAGAAAGAAAATTTGGACTGAACGAGAAACTTGGCGGCACTCATGCCTCACAGTAAGAAGGTTCTGGGTTCGATCCCCGGGTCGCCTGGGCCTTTCTGTGTGGAGTTTGCATGTTTCTCCCCGTGTCTGGATGGGTTTCGTCCGGGCGCTCCGGTTTCCCCCCATTAACCCAAAACATGCTACATAAGTCTCCAGGAAGAACAGTTGATAGTTAAGGTCAGTTAAAATACAATCAATTGATGAACCTGTCCAGGGAAATTAACACCGGTGCTAGTGGCAATAACTGTGTTCTTAGGCTAGACGCTTCATCCTCATTGCCTAGTATGGAAGTGGTGTGTGCGTGAGTGATGGTGGTGGTCGGAGGGATGGCGCCGATTGGCATGGCAGCCGCGCTTCTGTCAGTCTGCCCCAGGGCAGCTGTGGCTACAACAGTAGCTTACCATCACCAGGTATAGAGTGAATGAATAATGCTGAATAATGCTCTGTAAAGCGTCTTGAAAAATGTCTGTGAAAAGCACTCTATAAATAAAGACTTATTTGTGAGGGACTGGCAGAAAGTGGGGATGGAGAACACAGCTTTACGGCAACCGGGTGGGTGCGCCATGTAACTTTCCTGGAAATCATTGGATGGATGGACAAAGCCTGGACTTCAGTGACAACCAAGACCATTCCTGTTGGGATTCAGAAAGGACGGAATAATTCTAAATGAAACTGATGCTGAGTCTGACGACAGCTACACAGAAGAGGAAGCAGTGCTCTGTTTACCTCCAGAGGTTGTGGAGTTGCTCAGAAGTAAAGAAGAATTCAATGAATTTAGTGATTTGGAGTGAAATGGAGAGTTTGGTAAACTTGTTATGGTATGTTGCTTTTGCTCTGAATAATGGCTAATATGTTACATTAACATACCAGGTGCCTATTCAGTCTGTTGTTCTCTGTTCTATTGTTAGTATAACTTGCCTTTTAAGATGAAATGTCAGTTCCTGGTCTCTGATTTTATAAAATAAATGTCCCCCCAAAAGTGCAACTTATAGTCTGGTGCAACTTATATATGTTTTTTTCTTCTTCATTAAGCATTTTTTCCTGGTGCTACTTTTACTCCGGAGCGCCTTATAGTCCAAAAAATATGGTACATGGCATACAATTGTGTTTTATATTAAACTGGGCCTAGTGTCATGTATAAACAGCTACTCTGTTATTGTACATTCAATACTAGGAGGGTATTCCATCGAAGTCGCTTAACAAGTTCAAGGCTTATCCTGAAATCCTGATCTGAAACGAGCTCCATCTCCAGTTTAAGCCTCAACTCGTTCCATGACAGAAAAAAGCCAGAGTCTGATCAAAGTTAATTCAGACCTGAAGTTGAAGCTGCACTTTATACGCTCGCTTTGACTCTGAGAAGGCCAGAGGAACGGAGCAACGACATCACAGAAAATGGGCTCAGAGTGTGACTTTTTTTTAATGATCTGACTAAACGAGAGAGGAGAGGAGTTTGAAATGGGCCACGGAGATTTTCCGGTCATTCTGATCTGAGGAGCGAGAGGAAAGACACAGTTCCGCCCTTCTCTCGCGGTCACTCCTCCTCCTCTCCCAGGCGCTCCGTGGACAGAGAGGAATGAAGTTGCCTCATCCCTTCTCAATGCGCGGTAGTATCTTAAGTTCCACTGTGCGTAAAAGTAAAGCTCTAACGGAACTCTTCACATGTAGCCTAGAAGAAATTATAAAATCCGGACTGACATGTTTGTAATTTGACCGGGAGCGAGAGAGGAGGGAATGAAGAAAGAGACATATGTGATGAAGGATCAAACAGACACCATCCATCCATCCATTTTCTTCAACTTATTCGGGGTTGGGTCGCGGGGGCAGCAGTCTGAGAAGGACCTCCAAGACTTCCTTCACCACACACACTTCCTCCAGCTCTTCCTGGGGGGATCCCGAGACGTTCCCAGGCCAGCTGAGAGACATAGTCCCTCCAGCGTGTCCTAGGTCTTCCCCGGGGCCTCATGTCCGGAACACTTCTCGAGGAACAGAACAGATGCCCAAGCCACCTCAACTGGCTCCTCTCAACGTGGAGGAAGGAAGCAACAGGCCACCCTGCGGAGGAAACTCATTTCGAGCGCTTGTATCCTCGATCTTGTCCTTTCGGTCATTACCCAGAGCTCATGACCATAGGTGAGAGTAGGAACGTAGATTAATGGTAAATCGAGAGCTTCACCAAGGCGATTCAAGGCGAAGCTCTCAAACAGACACAACCTACTGAAAACCTCATCCTTTAAAAAAGAATATTAAAAAAAAAAAGTCTAATCAACCAAAGATTTCGCGACCCCCCTGCAGTACCTCCACGACTTCCCTGTTGAAGACCTCTGATCTAATCTATTTGCCAACAGGTGACATCGCCAGGCCAAGTTACAAGTCATAGAAAGTATTTTTTTAAAGCAACCCCCTGTCCTTCATCCAATCAGAAAACCCAATTTGTATCTCATTTCTGGTGTGAAACATGAAACTCTTTGAGCAATAACCTTAAAACCTGTTCAGATACTTTCCAGCTCAAGTATAAAATGAAACTGTATGAAAAGTAATGTTTAAAAAAATGTAAACTGTTCTTAAGCACTATTATTTTACAAGTGAATCACAAGAGGTCATCTGTGTTTTTTTTGTGTTTTTTTTCTGGTCTTCATCCTGCTCCTGGTCTTTATGTGAATGCGTTTCATCTGTACATTCTCATTCTCAACAAATTAAATTAGTTTTTTCTGGGACAAAGGAGAAATTCTCTGTGGAACAAGCCTCCATACTCTCCTTTAGTTTAAATGGGGGTTCACACCAGAGCGTTTTGGCGTCCACACTCTAGACGCGCCAGAAGGTAAAAATGCTGAACTTTTTGCATCAGACGCGCCTTGTCAACCAATCAGGGACGAGCATCGAGTGACATAAAAACTTTATTATCAGGAAGAAAGAGAAAGACCAGAGAACCGGAGCCACAAACATTAGCGGAGTCTAAATATATACGCCACAATCACCGAGCGGATCATGAGGACTACACCAGAACCGGACCAAGACTAAACCAAGACTAGACCGGGACTAGAGCGGGATTAGACCGGGACTAAACAGGGACTAGACCAGCACTAGATTGGGACTAAACAGGGACTAGCCCAGGACTAGGACTACACCGGGAGTAAACAGGGACAAAACAGGGACTAGACTGGGACTAAACAAAGACTAGACCAATACTAGACCAGGACTAGACTGGGACTAAACAAAGACTAGACCAATACTAGACCAGGACTAGACTGGGACTAAGCCAAGACTAGACCGGGACTAGACCAGGACTACACCAGGACTAAACAAGGACTAAGACCGGGACTAGCCCAGGACTAGACCGGGACTAAACCAGGACTAGACCGGGACTACACCGAGACTACACCTGGACTAAACAGGGACTAGACCAGGACTAGACCAGGACTAAACCAAGAATAAACTGAGACTAGACTGGGACTAAACCAGGACTAGACCGGGACTACACCGAGACTACACCGGGACTAGACCGGACTAGACAAGGACTAGACCAGGACTACACCAGGACTAAACAAGGACTAGACCGGGACTAGACTGGGCCTACACCGGGACTAAACAGGGACTAATCAGGGGCTAGACCGGGACTAGACCAGGACTAGACCAGGACTAGACCGGGACTAAACAAGGAGTAGACCAGGACTAAACAAGGACTACACCGAGACTAAACAGGGACTAAACAAGGACTAGATCAGGACTAGACCGGGACTAGACCAGGACTAAACCGGGACTAGACCAGGACTAGACCAGGACTAAACCAAGACTAGACTGGGACTAAACAGGGACTAGACCAGGACTACACCAGGACTAAACAAGGACTAGATCAGGACTAAACAAGGACTAGACAAGTATCATTAATGGAGTATACATATTTACATCCGCAGTCGTCGAGTCGATCTCCTCCGCTGATGGTTTTATGCAATAAAAACACTAAAGTCTCTCTCAGTCTGGTCCGCCATTGTTTTGGGAAAAGACCGGGAGCGGGCACTTGTTTCCGGGGCAAACAGATGCGCGTCAAGTATTTTTCTCCTGTTCGTCCATGGTGTCAAAGATGTGCGTTGAGGGCGTCTAAACTCAAATGCAAAGTCGTCCAAATAGAGGTGTTTTTTGACACTCTGGTGTGAACGTACATTAACAGTTTGTGTCTGTGAACATCGGCACTTGTACAATCCCCCTGCACATAACAGAATACCGATACTCTGGTTTATCTACCTATGACATACATGTACTTAATATAATGCAGAACTGTCTTGTCATTGGTTAAATTGTCGGTCAGAGCTCTTGCGTAGAGATGCTGGATTGCCGTCGTGTTTAGAGCCAATCAGGTGAACCAGTCTCTTCCAGTGCCTGAGTTTCTCTGGTGTTCCTCCGAGCCGCTGGAGGTCACTCACAATCACCTCCCACTACTACAATCAATGACCTCCTGCTACTACAATCAATGAGCAGCTACCTCCTACACTCCGGCGCATGGTCAGATGGTAGAATCAATTATTTGAAAATGTTTTTATTGTGTGTGAATGTGATATTGTAGATCAAGAATGCGTTTATGCTATAACTCTCTCTGTAGATGCAAGTCAGAGCCAATGGACAAGAATTTCAGATTTGTACAGCCGGCCTGATGTCTTTCTTTCTTTTTTCTTTTCTTCTTTCTCTAAAAGTAGTAATAGCTAACATTTTGACCAGTTTGATTTTTCTGAACAAAACTTTGTACAAATCACACGTTTCTTTCACTGTCCCTTGGTGTGTCAGGCACTATATAGACCTTTTTCACAACGGCCAGAAGTGTTGCAATGTAGGGTAAAAGTCACTTTTTCTATGGCAAAATATCTGTGTAAATGTCTCGCATATTTTCCACCAACTTCAAATCTTCATCCAACAAGGTCGACAAAATACATGATCTGTATTCATGAAGAATTTATCTACAACTATCAAGGTAAGAAAGACGAAAACGTAAAGGCGAACAACGACGACGCATTAGTGAACTACTCCTGAGCAAAACTAACATTATGGTCATGAATAAAACATAAGTAAAGAGTCATTTGTTAATAAGTAACTTGTTAACTCAGACTGATTCTACAATTAAAATTAATCATGACCATTTTTGGAAACCTACACCCACCTGCACCTGCACAGTACAGCAACGCACCCGCCCATTAACCTTGATTACATCAAAGTTAAACCCGCACTCGTCCGGACCCCTGATAAATCAACACTCAAAATAGAAGCATTCTACTGAAGCATCCATCAGAATACGAATTGAAAAGTTACATCTTCAAGAATTACAATCATGAAATGAAATGTTACACTTTCTTCAGTACGAATACGAATTCACAGACGCGATTTTACTGTCAAAAATACCTCATCACTTCACAGGCTTTATTTACTGAGCAGAAGAAACATCGATCGAGATGCTGCACCTTTGTGCCACACATGGACTGAACCAGGACTAAACCAGGACTAACCCAGGACTAGCCTAGGACTGATCCCAGGACTGAACTAGGAATAAACCAGGACTAACCCATGACTAACCTAAGACTGATACCAGGACTAAACCAGGACTGAACTAGTACTAAACCAGGACTAAACCAGGACTAAACCAGGACTGAACTAGTACTAAACCAGGACTAAACCAGGACTGAACTAGTACTAAAACAGGACTAAACCAGGACTAACCCATGACAAACCTAAGACTGATACCAGAACTAAACCAGGACTGAACTAGGACTAAACCAGGACTAAACAAGAACTGAACCAGGACTCACATCTCGATAAGCCCGGAGGCGCACCCACAAAAGCCATCGGGTGACACGTAAAGCTCCGTGCCCAAGGAGTTAAGCATAGCCATCGCCCAATCGCGCTTTGCGGACCCTGCTCCACGGGCTCGGGGTTCTCTCTCTCTCTTAAATCCAAGATTAGTCCTGGTGTAGTCCTGGTTTAGTCTTAATTTAGTCCTGACCCACCCATGTGTAATCACTATCTGCCCACATACCCGACTGTAAAATTCCAGAACGTTAAAACCCGCCCGTCTCAGCACCTGCGGGTACCCGACCTGGTGCAGAACTCTGATGACCATAATGTAAATTTTGCTCAGTAGTTCACAAATTCTAGTCGTTGTTCACCTTTTACGCTTTCATCTTTCTTACCTTGATAGTTGTGGATAAATTCTTCGTGTTTATCCTTTGTCGACCCTGTTGGTTGAAGATTTGGTGATGGGGCAGATTTATACGCGAGACATTTCCATAGATATTTTGTCACAGAAAAGCATCAATGTCAGTGACGTTTACCCTACAATGCTGCACTTCCAGTCGTTGGGAAAAAGGTCTATTTCTACATTTATGGGTGAGTGATTCCTTGAGTGTTTTGAGGTTGTGAACATTTACCATAAACTCAGGGAAGGAAGAAAGCAATATAAAATTCATATTATTCATTAAATTATTCAATATAGACAGAAATATACTTTGTCGACAACCTTAAACAAAAGTCCAATAAACCCACAACGCTGAAATGTATCATTACTCGTGACAGTTTCCCTCATTTTCTTCTCATAAAACATAAAAGAAATGTAAATGTAATGTTTGATAAATACGAAAAAAAAATCGAATATATTGCACTAACTTTGATGCCCCAATGATCAAAGTCAGGCTTTGACTTTGACTCCGGCTTTCATAGCCCAACCCGCTGCTCCAGATCTAAACACAGTGAACATCAATAGAGCGACTATTTATGAGTGACCAATTTGACCTGAAATACCAAAATTTGACATTCATGCGATCATAAAAAATTAAAAGGCTCCATATTGCACTATTTTCTGATCTATGTTAGAATGTTGTACCTGGAGTTGTGTTTTGTTTCATAATGCACAAACCTCGCATATTTAGGCTGAGTTCTTCGCTCAAACACCCTGTTCCACCTTGTGATATCATGTGGTAATACAGGAAGTGCTCCATTGGTTTTTTAAAGCCTGTATACCTTCAATAGACTCATTAGGGTAATTTCAGCTCTGGAATTGTCGATCACTACTGAAGTAAAGGTAAAAGGAGCTGTTAACATAAAAAAAACAAAAACAAAACTACAGCTTCATGACATCACAAGGTCGAACAGAGGATATTGAGCTTTGGAGATGTAGAAAGATCAATAATAAAGGATTACTGTATTTTTCAGACTATTAGTCGCTCCGGAGTATAAGTCGCACCAGCCAAAAAATGCATAATGAAGCCAAAAATATATATATAAGTCACACTTTTTGTGGGATTTAAAAAAAATGTTTATTCAGAGACTGGGAACCGATATTTCATGTTGATAGGCAAGTTATATTAATAACAATAGAACAGAGAACAACAGACTGTTAATGTCACATATGAACAGTTCTTCAGATAAACTATAACATCAACAACAGACCAGAACAAGTTTAACAAACTCTCCATCTCACTCCAAATCACTAAATCCATTCAATTCTTCATCCTCTGTGTCACTTCTGAGCAACTCCGCGAACTCCGGAGGTAAACAGAGCGCCGCTTCCTCTTCTGTGTCGCTGTTGTCACACTCAGCATCAGTTCTAGTTAGAATTGTTCCGGCCTTTCTGAATCCCGACAGGATGGTTTCGGTGTCACTGAAGTCACTTAAATGTTAAATTTTCAGTGGTGCAGAAGTAATGGTGTGATCTGACATGATACAGACAGGACAGAGGCTCTTTCTGCAGGAGACATGCACAGCAGAGTGAAGTGACAGTGGTACAGGAGTAATAGGAGCAGCAAATACTGACACACAAGACTAGAGAGCACTAGTGAGGCTGTTAGTGTGAAAATGTTCACACATAAGTCGCACCAGAGTATAAGTCGCAGGAAACAACGAAACCATGAAAAAAAATGTGACTTATAATCCAAAAAATACTGAACTCAAACATGTCTGAATGAAACAAAACACAACTCCAGGTCTGTTTTTGAGGAGGTAACAACATTACAACATGACATAAAACTCAAGAGAGTCAATTTGGAGTAATATAGTGTCTATGACGACAGGTTACAGTACACATTTTAAAAAAACACACTTAAGATCATTGTATTTAAGATTTTAGCAAAAATCATACACACTCGTTTGACCAATTAAGACATTTTTCACTTCCTGATTGTAAATTCCATCACACTAGAGAATTTCAAAACTGTTATCTGGCAAAACTCCTCTAATGTACACAGACATTATTATCTGACAAATACAAATATAAGAAAACACCTTTATTTTGTTGAAATCACCTTTAAAGTATCAGCAAATGTTCTTATTTTCTTGCTCGTAAATTGTACCGAACGTTTGAATAGAATTCTCTCTAACATGACGTCAACAATATGTTTTAAAATCTCTATTTCTTGTAATTTTCCCATGGTATTTTTCATCTTTTTTTGCATCTTGATTTATGTAAAACTATAATTATATTTACAATGGTTATAATCACACCAAATGAAGTCAAATTGAGAGCGTCATAACAATCTATTATACACACTTTGAATGCCACAACGTTGAATTAATTACAAAAAAATAGTCACATGCCATCACACTGCATACATCAAACATGCAACAAAATGCTAATGTTGTTTTACGTCAATGCTTTTCTCCATTAACTTTACATTAGCGGCTAAATCAAAGACAGAACAGCTTTCATCCGCCGTGACGATAAGACTGTAGCTTTCCATCTCTATCACCGTTTGCGATTTAGACATCAGAGGAAAAACGGAAATTGCCATAAAAAATGTCGCCGTAGCTCAAATGCGATGTTATGAGCTTCGGGAACGGACCGTGCGTGCAGTTAATATGGGCACCTTTCATTATTGGAGTCGTTTTCAGACGGGGGAATACGTGGTGAGTAAGCAGATTTTTTATTTTTTTTTAATAGCACCGTGTTTTGCTGCTCTGTGCGTTTTGGTTGTGCTTGTTAAAATGTAATATGAAGCTGAATTTATCAATAAAACGCAAATAGTTAAATGACAACAATATATAGTTCTATCAATATTCATAGATTCTGGCAACGTATCTGAACATGTAAGCAAGAAGCACGTTTATGTCAGACAAAGTGGAGCGTGCTCTTCGGTCGGTGCGCTAATAAGAAGCTACAGGGCTTGAGCCTTCGTTCTGATTTTATGCTGGTTTTTCTTAACGATCGCTTTCATGTTCGCCAATAAGATTATAACTTATAGCAGTGCTTCTCAGTTAATTTCTGTCATGCCCGCCCTAAGAAGAAAAAGAGAACATTTTGGGCTTCCCCTCTCCACAGAACCACTACCAAACGTGGACAAATCGCACCGTCGCCTTCAGTCGCCAAGCCTTTCATTTCTCTCCAGGGACTAGATCAGGAGTCAGAATACACTAGACGGTTTTGCAAGAACCCCGAAAGTTGTAGACTGTGCACTGGCCAATCAGAGAAGAGCTGTGAAGCCATGACATCAAACTCAAACGTCTGTCTGGGTCCCTTTTATGGTACAGCAAAACAGTAAACAAAGAGAGAGAGCAAAAAGAGAGCAAAAGTTTTAGTCGCGTTTCCAAAGCGACTCCCGGGACACACGCAGCATGTGTCGTCCTCGACCTTAAAAATCATGAGCTGGAATTGCGCTGCCAACCTGTGGGTCCATGAATGTGACCTTCACTCTACCGATGATGTTTATGTCGAGAGCAGGATTCAAAGTAGGGATGGGCATTCGATGAAATTTTCTTAATCGATCGTCGGAAGAATTAAGGATCGATTATCGATTAATCATTAACGTTTTTATATTAAAATGATCATCATTATTATTACTATCTGCACTACTAATCTGCATAAATAAATTCAACTTTACGACATATAAACATGTAACCACTCTAGAGCCACATCAGCCCGTTTGACATTATAATGTGTTTAATTCAGTTTTGCGCAACTCTCACAGAAACAAAACTTAAAACCACATCGCTAATTTGCATAAACTAAGCGAAGATAAAACTACAGCTCTTGTGTCGCTGATGCGGTCAACTTCTGTCGGATTAAAAGACATGACTCAGTGGAATACAGGTTAGTGTGACCAGATTTGTGTTTGTCAAAACCAGGACACCGTACGGGGGAGGGAGGTGGGGCCTCGTCATCGACATTGTGCGACTCTCACCTGGCAAAACTTTTTCCCACTGGACACCGAAACATATGTGCTGCTTTGTACACTGTGCACATGGACTCACACTTGTCCCGAACGCAACGGAAAGCGTGGAATTTCTTGTACAAGTCATCGTTAAATACGCATTTGAGCTTCGGTACGTTGCAGACTGACCGACTGTTTGTGTCTCGCTCCTTCTGAGTGCAGAGCTACATGCACAGACCAGTGTTTAGTCACGCTACGCACAGCAACCTACATTCGGTTTGTCGATTAAAATGAACGTAATCGATGAAATTCTTAATGATCAATTATCGATTAATCGATTAATCATGCCCATCCCTAATTCAAACCGCCAACCTTCGGACCTGCACCCTCTGCCAACTGAGCTACTGCTGCCCAGAACTCCATATAAGACTGAACATAATTCAGGGGTCCATTTTCCACACTACATCCTCAAGTGAAAAGTTGAGATTCAAATATTGACCAAAGAGTAAATGGTTCGTCAAATTACGAGTAATAAGGCTTTGTTTAAAGTCTTATTACTCGTAATTTGGAGCTGCATAAATTCAGCCTGGAAGAACAACTTGTCTAACCTCAGCGCTTCTCCACAGTTTATCTGTTCCTCAGCCTTCATCACCTCACTCCAAATACTCCTGTTTGCCGCTCGCCACACCTCCTCATCGTCCAATCAGCGCCCAGTCTGCTTAATTTAATCTCCCACTGTTGCAAGTGCAAGTCCGCGTTGGTTTGTGCCACGCTTCACCTCTTCCCCAGCATCTCTCAGCTTCTCATTGCCCCCTTCACTCTCTTCATCCTGTCATGGTTCCCTTCACTCTCCTCATCCTCACTCTCCTCATCCTCTCATTGTCCCCTTCACTCTCCTCATCCTCACTCTCCTCATCCTCTCATCGTCCTCTTCACTCTCCTCTTTGTCCTTCACTCTACTTATCCTCTCATCGTCCCCTTCACTCTCCTCATCTCCTTCACTCTCTCCTCATCGTCCTTCACTCTCCTCATCCTCACTCTCCTTATCCTCTCATCGTCCTCTTCACTCTTCTCATCCTCTCATGGTTCCCTTCACTCTCCTCATCATCCTACGTTCTCCTCATTCTCTCATCATTCCCTTCGCTCTCGTCATCCTCTCATCGTCCTTCACTCTCCTCATCCTCTCATAGTCCCCTTTACTTTCCTCATCCTCTCATCATCCTTCATTCTCCTCATCGTCCCCTTCACTCTCCTCATCACCTCATCGTCCCATTCACTCTCCTCATCCTCTCATCATCCTCTTCACTCTCCTCGTTGTCCTTCACTCTCCTCATCCTCTCATCGCCCCCTTCACTCTCCTCATCCTCTCATAGTCCCCTTTACTTTCCTCATCCTCTCATCATCCTTCATTCTCCTCATCGTCCCCTTCACTCTCCTCATCACCTCATCGTCCCCTTCACTCTCCTCATCACCTCATCGTCCCCTTCACTCTCCTCATCACCTCATCGTCCCCTTCACTCTCCTCATCCTCTCATCATCCTCTTCACTCTCCGCGTTGTCCTTCACTCTCCTCATCCTCTCATGGCCCTCTTTACTCTCCTCATCCTCTCATCGTCCCCTTCCCTCTCCTCATCTTCTCGTTGTCCCCTTCACTCTCCTCATCCTCTCATCGTCCTCTTCGCTTTCCACATTTTCACTCCCCTCTGTCTCACTTCTACCACCTCCAGTGTCCAGGCCTCGGGGAAGAAAACCTCTCCTAAACCTCATCCATCCACGCCCTTAATCGCGATCTCTTCTCATTCAATAAAACATCTCATACTTTCTCTTCGCGTTTGTCTGAGCGTCTCCAGGTTGTACTAATATTAGAAGAGTTCAAACTGTAGTAAAACGCGACTGTATTCTCTTTATTTATAGTCCTGCGATGAGAAAACTATATATAGGACCCCCCGCTCTTTTTAACAGGGTTGTTTTGTATGTTAAGAGCAATTCTGACAACGTGACAAAGTACAAAAGTTAGCGAGTTAAAGTGATTTGACACGTTGTTAAAATGAGCTACAGGGCGTGGGAGGGACGGCAGCGTTTACATGAGGGCCATTTTGGAGGATCAGCTCTTGTCTGTGCAATGTGCTGACTGTGCACTCGCGCTCATAATGGGGCGAGTTTAGATTCTGCCACCAAGCAACTTTTGATTGTTCTTCATATCTGCCGCGTCATGGTCTGTGTCTGTCACATCGGAAAAGGGGGAGGTCTTGTCTGACAGAAGACAGCTTTTATGATCTCCTAGAACAGGGGTGTTAAACTCATTTTGGTCCGGGGGCCGTATCCAACCTACTTTGATCCCAAAGGGGCCGGATCAGAAAACTCATGTCATATAAACCCCAAAAATAACAATAAGTTCAAATATTTGTGCAGAGAAACACAAATCTATTACAGAAATATTTTTTAATTGACAAACTCTTTTTTTTTTTTTTACAAAATATTATAAATTTATGAACAACCTGAAACTTTAAGAAAAATGTAATTTCAACACAGTGTTTTAACATTAAATTGTATGTAACTAGGAATAAGTCCTTTTTTTTTTTTTTTTTGGAAAATCCTGCACTTGGCGTTCCCTTTTCTCATTATTGACATTTTGTTGATGAGGGTGTCACGGTCAACAGTCAAAACGATCGTCCTTTAAGAGCGTTTGGAAAGAGACAAGTCTTCATTTGTGCTGCTCTGGTGGGAGGGGCCACGTACAGAGACACTGGAGACTCTGCTATACTAAGCACCGCAGAAAATACAATATTTTAAAAGAAAATATAATTAAAATATTTTAGTAGAAAATCAGCAGAGGGCCACATTAAAGGCCGCATCCGGCCCCCGGGCCTTATGTTTGACACCTGTGTCTTAGAACTTCAGAAGAGTGAAAGAATAACTCTATTAGTGAACAAATCTTAATGTTGGAAATATTAAAAGATCACCCATTAGAGGCGTGAACGATCATGCAAAATATGACTCAGGTTCTCCTTAAGACAGTTCAGTCCAGTGTCGGATTCTCCTCACTGTAACCAGTCAGGGAGTGTTAGTTTCAGTGGAGTTAGCTCGTCCCTTCAGACAGATATAAGACAGTGACTCAGAGAACCCAATGTCTCTTGGGTGAACAACGAAACATATTCACTCTTAAAACTTTTGTCCAGTTGACAGAATTCAATTTTCTTTTCCAATAGAACCTGGATGAGGGATTACAAAGACAATATGAAATGATTTGAACTTTTGTGTTTCTTGCGCCGCTCCTTCAGATATGATTTACTTTTTCTCATTTTTGTGTCTATCCTTTGAAATACCAGATTTGGTGTCCTTCCAATAAAGAACAAATTATAAATCAGATGTTACGTCCTGACACTGGTTACTTTTATTTAAGAAATAGTTTCCCGAAATTCTGCTTTACTTTTACTTGAGTAATTTCCTTGAAGACATTGCTTTTATATAAAACTTTTGGAATACTCTATTTGTGCAAATAGAAAAGCTGAACTTTGTACCAGTTTTGTGTCATGTGGATAGGCCCAGTAAATATAGCGACAGACTGTTCTGTGTGGAGTTTGCATGTTCTCCCTGTGTCTGGGCACTCCAGTTCCCACAGTCAACCCAAAACATAATAGCCTGATTCATCAGCCGGTTTCACTTCGTGGAAACCGTCTGACCTCGCAGCATTAGGATTGGTTCGCTCGGGTACATTTTTTTTAATTTAACCAATCGCTGCTATTTGATCGTGACATATGTAATGCACCAAATCCTGTAGGAAGAAGGGCAATAAAGTCTTTCCCCTTGATAAAATTCACCAAACATTCTCTTTGTTCCAGCTTTAAATCCTCAGTCTCGGGAATCATTGCCAACACAGAATGTCTGTTTTCATCTACATCTATCTCGACACTTTGTTTACTGTTGTGCTGTTCCACAAAAGGGACCCAGACAGGCTCTTGAGTTTGACGTCATGGCTTCACAGCTCTTCGCTGATTGACCGGTGCGCGATCTACAACTTCTGGGGTTCTTACAAACCGTCTAGTGTATTCTGATTCTTGACCTAGTCGCTGGAGAGAAATGAAATTGAGCGGAGGCACTAGGTG
The DNA here is from genome assembly GCF_026225935.1 of Boleophthalmus pectinirostris. Lineage (NCBI taxonomy): Eukaryota > Metazoa > Chordata > Actinopteri > Gobiiformes > Gobiidae > Boleophthalmus > Boleophthalmus pectinirostris. The sequence goes on from NW_026571473.1 coordinate 34,769,467, forward strand.
GCGCAGCCTGGCTAAAAACATGCGCCATAGCTAAAAAAATATAAAAAAGCTTCTTCCCAACAGCCATCAGTGTGCCATAAATGTTGTGTTTTCATAAGTAGTGTCTCGACCTCACTGTGTTGTCTTGTTTGTGTGTGTGTACATCAGAAGGAGATGGTCATTGTAATTTCATTGTTGTTGTTTCCTTCATTCAATGACGATAAATCAATCGATCAAGTAATAGCCTGGATAGTAACCTCAGCAGTATAAGAGAAATAGACTAGAGTTGAGCCGATTTGTAGTGCAGACTTAAAGAGCATTTATTCCAGACAAAAAAAAAAAAAAAATTAAATAAAAAATAATAATGATGATGATGATGATGATGATAATATAATAATAATAATAATAATAACTAGAAAAGCACTCAGAGAGCGCAGACCTCCGCCAAGGACTACCCCCATTTTTTTATATAAATTGCGATAAAATCAGTCTTCTGGATCAGATCCGGATCAGCCTTTGGAATATGAAAGAGGATCCCATTGTCCATCCCTGAGTCAAATTTCATGGGGTTTGGTCAATAATTAACCGAGATATTGAGAAACAAAATTTTTGGCCCCATTTACCACAATGTTAACTAAAATTTCAAAGTGATCCAGAATCCAGGATTTCTTCCGGATCACCCCCAAAATGAAATCAGTTCTTCCTTTTCACATTTCCAACAAATCCTGAAAATTTCATCAAAATCGGTCCATAACTTTTTGAGTTATGTTGCTAACAAACAAACAAACAAACAAACAAACAGACAAACGCCGGCAAAAACATAACCTCATTGACGGAGGTAATAATAATAATTATAATAAAAGTACGAGAGTTAAAAACAGACATGACACACAGCACGTTCCCCTGAACACAAGTGAGGCTGGCTCCTTTTATAGGCCACCTCCTCTAACTGGGTGAGCTCATCTCCAACTGCAGGTAAGTACAGGTCATTTTGTTTTATGGTTTAAAAGAAAACTATCAAAAACAATGCACCAAATATCCAATTACATCACAATACAAAAATACATCTCTTTATTAATTTAGTAGTGTTTTATTATGAATGTAAAAGTACTAAATAGAGACGAGTTAAAACATCTGTGCACCCCTCCTCCTAACAAAATGGTTGCCTGCCCCGGAACCTTCTTGGCAACCTGGCAGACAACACAAGAAGGTAAGTACAATTAATTTTGAACCACAATTACTTAAAATCAATGCACTTGTTTCGTTTACTTATTTCATTTTTACAGTCACTTCAATGAAAAACAATTTTTAATCAGGACAGTAAAGCGTACCTTAACCTTACCTTAACCTTGAAGGGTGAAGAAACAACTTCAAGGTGTCTGAAAAGTCTCTGAAAAGTCAAATTTGCAGAATAAGGTCACATTAAAACGCCGTCAGACACGACAACTGTACAAATGACTGAAAAAAAGCGTCTTAATTATAACTTTTAGAATCCATATGTGTGTATTAAACATGTTCCTAAGTTATATTGCAGTAACATAGCAGAGATAGTGTCTGCTCTAATCTTACAATTTATCGCAGACTATTTTATTGATTCATGTGTATTTCATAATTAATTTTCTGTTTACGGTGAAGAGGAGTCCGGTGAGAGAGAGCCGCTTCTGTAGAAGAAGACTGATCAGCATAAACCTTGATAAGAACTGCATGCTTCATAAATCATAATGGAACGTACGCATGCCTCTAGGACACAGGTAATTATATGTTCAGACCACGTATAGATATTTCTCTTACCTCTTTTCTGGTATTTTCAGTGAATTTCCTGTACATGCACTTAATGTATGTACTCCAGTGCTTCAGTCTCCCTCGAGTGTTTCTTGTATTGGAGTTATTCTTCATTATACTGCTGGGGTTAAACCTGTCAGTGTTCCTTGTTCACGTGTACGCCAGAAATCGTATAATTATCTGAATTGTGGAGCTTTAAGATTAGAGGTGGTATTATGTGTAATTGATTTTTTTGAGCTTCATACCCTAACACTGTTCCCTCATCAAAAACATGCCCAGAGAGGTTTTAGATGACATCATTCTAACCCTCCTTACTGTTAAATGTAAAATTCTGTACTGTGCCCCGTCCACGAGTCACCCAATTATCGATAAATAAATATACAAAAACATAATACAAAACTGAACGTAGTAAACTTGATGTGATGTGGAGTCGTTTTGTTGGCAGGATTCATGTTGATTGTGTTGTAATAGCGCTGTGAAGGGGGAGTGACTTTGCGAGGAGGAGAAGAAGTACCTAGGATCAGGGGTGGGCAATTATTTTTTCCGTGGGGCCACATAAGAAACAGAAAATATTGTGGAGGGCCGGGCCAAAATTATTAACTCAGTTCTGCTTAATATTTAATAATTGCATTTCATTATAAAAAGCAGTAAACCACTAAACCAGTAGTCTTGGTTTAGACCTGGTTTAGAAAAAAAGGTTTAGGCCTGGTTTAGCCCCAGTTTAGAACTGGTTTAGTCCCGGTTTAGTCTTGGATTTTCCTGGTTTAGTCCTGGTTTTGGCCAGGTTTAGACCTGATTTAGACAAGGTTTAGTTCTGGTTTAGTGAAGTTGCCTTACAAAAAAACAAAAAAAACACACAAATAAAATACAATACAGTTTTAGCCCATGCATGAGGTAAAATGATAAAATATGCTTATTTTGTAATTCCAAATGATTAATCCAAATGATATCTTAAAGGGGCTGGTCAGAGTCAACCAAAGGACCGTATGTGGCCTGGGAGCTGGACAATGCCCAGGTCTGACCTGGGTGGAGGGTTAGCTGCCTCAAGAGCTCAAAATGCTCTGTTCCACCTCGTGATGTCATGAAGCTTTAGTTTTCAAGTTCACAGCTCCTTTTTGTTCAGTAGAGATTGGCAATTCCAGGTCTGAAATCATCCAAATATTTCTAGTAAAGGTGTATGAAGTTTAAGAATATAGTGGAGCACTTCCTGTACGATATTATAACATAGATCAGCAAACAGCATAATCAGGGCCCTGTAAAAGCTTGAATATACAACTGTTAAATGTGCTGTATGTGAGACTGTTTCTCCCTGTTTACACCAAAACTTAACAGTGTGTAAGAGCAGCATGAGCAGCACATGAGCAGCACATGAGCAGCACACGCACAGGTTTGGCTTTTCCATTTTAATCAGTCGGACAATCTACACCAGCAGTGTCATATGTGTGTCCAACGGCCATCATGACGCCATGTTCCGCTCAAATTAAGTTGGAGTTCTAATTCTGCAGCGTCAACAAACCGTCTCCAGGCTTTTTATCAGGGGAAAGACAGGAAATGGGCATGTGGTGTCAAAATAAACTTCCGATGCCAATTCAAAATACGTTGCCTAAAACCACTACAGTCGCGTAAACACGGTGTCACATCCAGGAGCTCGGGGAATGACTCGTGATGGACTACGGAAAGTTTAGAGCTGTGGAGGATAAATATATAACACTTTACGACATCAGACAGAAACTTTACAAGAACAACTTCTGAAGGAAAAGGCTCGTGGTGCAGACGACTAAAAGTGAAATGCTGAGTAGCTCATTATCGCTGCAAAACATCGTTTCTCTTGACTTATTGTCAACCTTTGTATTGTGATTTAAAACATAACTCATCCAATCAACAATGAACACAAAAACAATGTAAAATGTTTAGAGTTTAAACATGAGAATCCACAGAGTTAAGTGTTTAAACGTGAGAATACAGAGAGTTTAGTGTTTAAACGTGAGAATATAGAGAGTTTAGTGTTTAAACGTGAGAATACAGAGAGTTTAGTGTTTAAACGTGAGAATATAGAGAGTTTAGTGTTTAAACGTGAGAATACAGAGAGTTTAGTGTTTAAACGTGAGAATATAGAGAGTTTAGTGTTTTAGAGAGTTTAGTGTTTAAACGTGAGAATATAGAGAGTTTAGTGTTTAAAAACGAGAGAGTTTAGTGTTAAACGTGAGAAATACAGAGAGTTTAGTAGTGTTTAAACGTGAGAATACAGAGAGTTTAGTGTTTAAACGTGAGAATATAGAGAGTTTAGTGTTTAAACGTGAGAATACAGAGAGTTTAGTGTTTAAACGTGAGAATATAGAGTTTAGTGTTTAAACGTGAGAATACAGAGAGTTTAGTGTTTAAACGTGAGAATATAGAGAGTTTAGTGTTTAAACGTGAGAATACAGAGTTTAGTGTTTAAACGTGAGAATATAGAGAGTTTAGTGTTTAAACGTGAGAATACAGAGAGTTTAGTGTTTAAACGTGAGAATATAGAGAGTTTAGTGTTTAAACGTGAGAATATAGAGAGTTTAGTGTTTAAACGTGAGAATACAGAGAGTTTAGTGTTTAAACGTGAGAATACAGAGAGTTTAGTGTTTAAACGTGAGAATATAGAGAGTTTAGTGTTTAAACGTGAGAATACGGAGAGTTTAGTGTTTAAACGTGAGAATCCACAGAGTTTAGTGTTTAAATGTGAGAATACAGAGAGTTTAGTGTTTAAACGTGAGAATCCACAGAGTTTAGTGTTTAAACGTGAGAATATAGAGAGTTTAGTGTTTAAACGTGAGAATACAGAGTTTAGTGTTTAAATGTGAGAATATAGAGAGTTTAGTGTTTAAACGTGAGAATCCACAGAGTTTAGTGTTTAAAGTGAGAATTAGTGTTTAAACGTGAGAATCCACAGAGTTTAGTGTTTAAATGTGAGAATATAGAGAGTTTAGTGTTTAAATGTGAGAATCCACAGAGGCTGGCGTCACAGGAGCAGCTCTTTTGCCTCTGGTGTAAATTGAAAGTTTTTAAAATGACGCGCATATGCAGCTCTGCCTACATTACGTGCTGCTGACACTCCTGGTCTAAATTCCGGGTTACTGTCTTAACATTGTGAAAAACTGGACTAGATGTTTGCAGTGTTCCAAACTTATTTGTCACTATTTGTCGCATCATAATTATGCAGTTGAATTATGCATTATGGGTTTATAAGAGCTTTTCACCACCTTCAGAATATAAAATTCTAATTACAAATAGTTGCTTTTATAATAAATCTGTACAAGGGCAAAACCAGACAGGAGCAGACATCACCGTAAACATCACCACAACAAAAAACTGGCAACTCCTCTGGATCACTGCACATCACATTAGCGAACAGCAGATTCTTTTTCATTTGTGCCAAAATGACTACACAATACTCCGGAAACCTTTGTATATCACCGATTAAGAAAATAAAATTGGAGAACGGGGGGTGTGTACCGGTGGAGGTAAAAAGACCAAATAGCATCTTGAAAATAAGTGATTAAAACTGCTCGAATCACTCCATGCACGAATCACTCCAGATACAACTTTAAGAGGGTAAATGTGAAGGGACAGGAAAAGTTTAACAGAATACGTCAACTTTAACACTCCAGATCGCAAATTTTCTAAACTTTGTAACCCCATCCCTTCATTTCCAGTCTCCCATTGGTTCAAAATATTGAATTATGAATTAGCCAAATGCTGTTGTGCTGATTAGACCCTCTCCAAATCAGCCCCTGAGGAGTGAGGATCTGTGAGGGCCTCTCGAGTCCCACTGTGGAGCGCGCGAAGGAGGCAGCGCTGGCTAACTCTCCGCTAATCAAACGCTCCCCACGTACACCCAGTGTCACCCTAATTAAGACCGCCGCAACAGAAAACATAATCAGCGAGCAACTGCGCAATGAAGATGTTTTCATTTTGTCCGGCTGGAGAGGGGAAGGGTAAGTGTGTGGAAGTAAATACAAGAAATTATGGAAGAAATGGCGCGAACAGAAGTATTTAGAGGCCATGCTAATCCAATGTTAGCCAGAGGTCAACGCCGCTAAGAGGGCTGTGTTTCTTTGAGTTTGCCATTTTAATTATCAAGAACAAATGAAAGGAAGGTTCCACTTTTTGTAATTACAGCTTAATTAGCCTTAAAAGGAACTGTATTTAAGATTTTAATTTTAGATTCCATTAACATGACCTAAATGTGTCCTTAGATATGACGTAGACAAGTTTAACTCAAATAAAGATTATTCTGATAACAAAAGTGTCGGACAGGATGGCCAACTTGTCCATGTTATGAAGAACTCTCTGACCTGCATCGTCACTACCTAAACCCCAGCACCAGCAGCAAGTGCAGCTCAGTCAAATCTGGACGCTCTGAGCTTTCACATGAGACACGGTCTTTCAAAAAAAAAACATGCATAGGCTACTCCTAGAAACTCCTAATGAAGAACACAGCTCAAAATCTTCAGATGTGTCTCGAGGCGCTGCACAGCGGACGCCCACTGACTGCAGACGCTCACTGATCCTGACAAGTTTCCCTTACAGCACTGAAGCATGGGTCAAATGCAGAGGGTATATGGAGATGAATCAAGTGGATCTGAATATTACAGTGCCTTTCCTAAATATTAATGGAGATTAATGTCATACTGTGGAACACTAAGAGCAGTTCAGAAGCTCCCTATAATGAGCAAGACTCAGAGATCAGTGATGTCGCCCTGATTGGCGGTACTGGGGCGTCACCCTGGAGCCAGGCCTGGGGTGGGTGCTCGACATGGAGCGCCATAAAGGGCCTGTGCAGGGAAATCTGGGAAACAGTTGAAGGTGGCGGAGTTAGCCACCGGATCTCTCAACATGGAGACTAGCTCTGGGGAGGGAGTTAAGCCGAAAGGAAAGCTCTCGATTTACCAACCAATCTACATTCCTACCCTCACCTATGGTGATGAACTTTGTGCAATGACCGAAAGAACAAGATTGTGCATACAAGCGGCCGAGAAGAGCAGCTGAGGTGGTGGCATCTGTTCCAGATGCTTTCTGGGCGCCTCCTTTGGGAGGTGTTCTGAGCATGTCCCACTGGGAGGAGGCTCTGAGGAAGATCCAGGACACACTGGAGAGACTGTGCCTCTCTGCTGGCTTAGGAATACCGTGGGGTCCACCTGGGAGAGCTGGAGGAAGTGTCCGGGGTGTAGGAAGTCTGGGAGTTCCTGCCTAGACTGCTGCCCCCACGACCCGGCCCTGGATAAGTGGAAGAAAATTAATGAATGGACTGTGGAATACTAGTTTAGGCAAAGCTATAACATCTCCATGGAGACAAGCAGGTGGCAGATCTTTCATGAGAAAAGTTACATAGTGGACCCTTTTTTACTACTTTACTGTGTACATGGTGTTTTAGTAGCATTATCTACTTATCTTAGTCATTCCTTTTGGCATTTTTTGTGCAAAATGGGTAAATTTGCAATGTTCAGGTCAAAAACTAAATCAGTTTGAGCTGCCTTCACTGGTTTCTGCAATTTCCCATCACTGGTGACATTGCAAATGACCTGATGTCCTGATCACATCCAGGCCTGTCTAACTGTAAGCATCTGAGAGCAGGAGCAGAATTTAAAGTGTGGGTACCTGTTAGACCAATCACACTGTTCCTTAAATGTCCAGACTGACTCCGACTCACACCACAGGCGACACAAGCGACTTGACCAGCTCCCATTCATTTCCTAACTTCCTGTAGAGAGCTGGAGCTGGAAAGAGCTGGCAAACACTTTAATCACTCTTGGTGTGAGTGCGGTGTCATTCTCCCCTTTAGTCCTCCAGGTAGTGCCCAGTTTTGCAGCTCTAAAAGAAATGTGGCTGTGGTCGGAGTTTAAACTTGTCCCACCTAAAATAATAATGGGCTTTCCACGTTTTCTCACATCAAAATCCAGACTTTATCAGTTCTTAATTAGAGTTTAACACAAACTAAACCTAGTCTAAAATAACTCTATAAACAAGTACAGGCCAGTGCGCAACATTGATTTACCAAAAGGAGGACAAAGACACACAGAACTGTCTTAAAATAAATACTCAAACTGCTGAGGGCCCCGTGTACCCAGTTGTACCACTATATAAGAAATACTGCTCTAGATAAAGCAGAAACATCTCCGTAGAGACAAGCAGGTGGCAAATCTTCCACTAGAGAAGTTACACAAGTTAGTGCACCGTTAAAGAAGACCTACAGATTGCATGATGTCTGATCTTAACCATGTCATAGTTATTTACTTTTCTAATTTACCCTCTCGAAGTTTTATTTAGAGTGAATCATGCATGTGTGAGTAACCTTGTTTTCTTGACAACATATAAGCCCTATTCACGCTTGGAAACACGCGGATGACGACTTCAGGTGTAGTTATCGACACTGGGCATGTGATAAAACCGTGGATTCAGCAGCGGCGTCTTCACAACCTGCCAAAGTTTTCCTTGGGGGATGTGACTCTAATCGCATCCTACAGGCAGCTAAGTCAGACAAATTATAATACATAAATTAACAGGCAGTTTATTAAAGGAAAAAAAGAAAGAATACAATGATATCTAGATGAGGAATTTTCTCAGATTTTTTGTCAGATTTTGTCAGTTACTACTACTCTTCATGTTTCCAATGTTCTTCCGGTTTTGTGACGTAAGTGTGAATAATCCGTGTATCATTTGTTCATTCATTTTTCAAAATAAAACCAAAAATAAGAAAGAGCGATTCATTCTTTCTGTTTTCTATTTTGTGTTTAAATGAATAATGGAAAAAACGGATAACGGCCATTTCCCGTTATCCGTTACTTAAACTGCGGGCTTTTGCGCCGCATACGGACTGAACCTGGACTAAAATAGGACTGAACCAGGAGTAAAACAGAACTGATTCCAGAGTAAAACAGAACTGATTCCAGGACTGAACCAGGACTAAAACAAGACTGATCCCAGGATTGAACAGGAGGACTAAACCAGGATTGAACTAGGACTAAACCAGAACTAAACCAGAACTGAACCAGGACTGAATGTCGGTATCGGCCTGGAGGTCTCGCCCTCACAGACCATCAGGTGACTGCAAAGGAAAGGATCCGCATCCTACAGGGCGAAGCACAGTCATCGCCCGATCGCACTTTGCGGACACCCTACTCTACGGGCTCGGATCCCATCTCTCTCTCTCTCAAGTCCAAGATTAGTCCTGTCTTAGACCTTGTTTAGACCTTGTTTAGACCTGGTTTAGACCTGGTTTAGTCCTGGTTCCAGTCCTGGTTCAGCCCATATGCAGTCCAAAAGTCCGGCATCGCAGTTTAAGTCACTGAAACGGTTTTGGAGACAAATAATGAAGAAAATTGTTTTTATTATAGTTGTGTTAGTGTTGGTTTTATTTTGAAAAACGAACGAACGAGTCCCTTTTTCACCGACACCAGTGTACACCCATACTCTGTACTTACATCCTTCAGCAGCGTCGCGTAGTCATTTTGCTCGCACGATCTGCAGCTTTCCATGGGAGGCGCTGACCACTTACCCGCTCTTTGTGTCCCCTTTAATTAAAACTGAATCTTATCCAAATTTCTTGTGACCTTTCTTTCGTGTCCCTCCTTTTGTTTACACAGCACAGCAGATGATCACGCTAATCATCAATGTTTTATGAGTATTTACCGTTTCACAGTGGGTTTTATGGACCTCCTGAGCTCAAGGTGCGCTTCTTTTACAGACCTGTATATCACAAAGTGCCTCCCCCGGTCTGGTCCAGCCTCTGCCTCCTCCACATCTGAGTGCTCTGTAAATAATGCGTCCTTATCTCCAGTACCACCGCGACCTTGTGCGCTGTGCTCGCAATTATAGAGCATCAGAAGAACCCATGGAAGAGGAGAAAATCTGCGCGAAGTCAAGACCAATAAACATGAAATAAATGGCTTGAACGGACATTGGGGAACTTTTCTGGTGAAGGCTTCTGCTATCTGCTTGTCTCCATGGAAATGTTACTGCTTTGGTTGAATGGTTTTAACAGACAAGGTGCACAATCATTAGGGCTGAGCAATTTTGAGAAAAAACTGAATTGTGATTTTTCTGGCAGATATTACGATTTCAATTTCATCCACTTTTTTTTTTTTTTTTTCAAATCAAGATTCAGTGCACATGAACATTTGCAAACATCACAGAAACTTACATCATACCAGAGTTCTGCACCGACGATTTGACGCTGGACCTTAAAGCCCAGTTTACACAGACAGTAAGGGCTGTGATTGGTCCTTTCTACCACCGCTCTACATACGTTTCCTGTACTCTGCTTTCCTTTCTTTCCATATACACTGAGTAATAATGTGTTTAATGCAGCTTTGCGCACATTTGTTTACGTTTTACAGAAACAAAACTTAAAACCACATGGCTATTTTACATAAACTGTAAGTGCTAAAAAAAAAACAGCTCACTCCTTGTGTGCTGATGCAGTCACCTTCCGTTGGACTAAAGCAGTGATTCTCAACCACGGTGCCGCGGCACACTAGTGTGCCGTGAGAGATCGTCAGGTGTGCCGTGAGAAATTATCCAATATCACTTTTTTTAAATAAAAATTTATTAATTATTACCTGCAAATATTATGTCATTGTCGAGTGTCCGTGCTGTAGTACAGTGTAGTATATAATGACTGGCAGAGTGATCTAATATTCGTCCGGGTGGCGACAGGCAGCTAATTGCCTCGTTCCTTTAAATCAGGGGTGCTCAATATGTCGATCCCGATCTACCAGTCGATCGCCAAGGTCGTGTGGGTAGATCGCCGTGTCTCGTCTCGGGCTCGCGTTTGGAATCGGTCTTGTCTCTCACTCAAGGTCTGACACTCAACAAGTGCGATCATATTTCATTACGGCCGCTGCTGTTGGCAATAAACTTGTACAGGTGTGCCAGAGCGTGTGGGGCGTCTCAGTGCAGCCTGTGTGCTTATTTGAAACCCGCGGACACTCTACGGCACATCACAAACACACACGCTCCCTATGCACGGCTCGTCTGCAACAGCGTGTGCCCTCGTGTACCAGCGTGCATCACAGGGCAGGTTCAACTTCCTAAACATCCTACCTGTCCATCTGCCTCACGTCAGCACGCCGCCCCTCGCCTTTTCACACTCTCACCTTCCTGCGTACAGCGAACACAAGCCCCTTCCACAGTAGACGTTGATTAGAAGAGCAAGAGCAAACGTGGAGCAAAAACCAGTATAAATTTGTGTTACAGTGTTGGCACAAAGCAGGTCTACAGCATAGAGCGGATCTACAGAACAGACCTACAGCCACATTTGGCTGAAGTTTGTCTAACAAAAGTGCACAATTGCATATTTGTTTGTCACGATGTGCGTTTGGTTTGGTAAACGTGCAGAGGCTGGTAAATATCACTGCAAAACCAGAAAAGAATGCAACTCCAGTTTGGAAAAAAAACAGGTTTAAAAATCTTCCTTCACTTTTTTCACAGTTTTGTGTAAAGTGCCAGAGGAAGTTCTCTTAAAGAAGGGGTTCTCAAACTGTGGGTGAGGGTCCAAAAAAGGGCACACAGAGTGTTTCAGTGCAGTTTCCTTGGCTTTGTATTAGGTAGATCTTTATGACATGGTCATTTTGTAAGTAGATCGCATGATGAAAAAGTGTGAGCACCCCTGCTTTAAAAGAATTAGTAACGCATGTGCATGGTGACAGTCATGGAAAAGTTTTTTTAAAATGGACGAATGCGAACTCCGAAATGGGCCCTGGACAAGATTCTGACCCAGAAGAAGAGCTTTTCAAGCTTAACTGCTATAAAAACTAAAAACAGAGAGAGACTGAGAGCTGTTGATGAAGCTTTGTGTGTGTCTTTCTTCTATTCCTGCCAGGATATCAGCTTTGTGTTCATCTAAACAGGTCTCACACTGAGTAAGTAGAAATTAATGTAGAAATTATATTGTAATTAAATATACTATATAATGTCATTTTTGTAACATTTTGGTTAGTGGTGTGCCGCAAGATTTTTCCAATGTAAAAAATGTGCCGTGGCTCAAAAAAGGTTGAGAAACACTGGACTAAAGGACACGACTCAGTGAAATATGAGTGTTCTTTCTGTGACAGAGGATGTGATGATGAGTGAGTGAGTTCTGCTCATGTTAAACTTTACACGAATGCCAGGCTTAAATCCTGACCTTGTGTTGTGGAAGTGAATTACTTCACTGTGCACAGACCTCGACGCAGACTTATGAATCCATAAATTGAGCTTTAGGAGCACTGCAAAAAACAAAAAAAAAAACGCAGCTTTGACGCTCCCAATGTTGTCTGTGATTTTCGGTCCAAAATGATAGATCATTCAGCCCTAAAAATGTTTGTATGTTTTTATTTTTTTTCTGGTAGAAGAAATCTTAGCCAGGCTGGCTCCACCTAGTGCCTCCGCTCAATTCCATTTCTCTCCAGCGACTAGGTCAGGAATTGGAATACACTAGAAGGTTTTAAGCGGCCAATCAGTGAAGAGCTGTGAAGCCATGATGTCAAACTCAAAGCATCATGTAACAGAACTTAGACACTCCCAAGATCAAGGATTAAAAGCCGGAACAAAGAGAATGTTTGGTTAATTTTAACAATGGGACATTATTGTCCTTCCTACGGGATTTGGCGCATTAAATACGTCACGACCAAATAGCAGTGATTGGCTAAATAAAAAAAGTACTTGCTTACTGTTGAGTGAACAAATCATAATCGTTGCTGTGAGGTCAGAGGGTTTCCACGAAGCGAAACCGGCTGATGAATCAGGCTTACCTAAACTTTCTTGTTGTACCTGAAATGTTCCACAGTATGGCACAGAACATATTTATCTCCATGGACACAACTAGTCATTCACGCCATATCCAAATAATTTCCCTTGTTGATCAATAAAGTTTGTCTAAGTCGAACTCTGTTATATTATGCATTTATTTCAACAATCTTACATACTGTTCCTTTAACACCAAACTTTGGAAAATGTATAATTTCAGAATTGTGTTTATTTAATTTTTTTTCACAGTATTGTTTGTAGTAGTCTTACATATGAAAGAATAGCATCAACAGAAACAATAACTCTACAAATGTGATGGTTAAAGTGTCAGTGGTGGAGCTCTTACCCATTTACCCGGAGGTTGGCAGTTCAATCATTGCATGTTGTAGTTTACTTCACCTATCGCTATTGCCAGTACTGGTTATGATACTAACTGTAAATAGTTTTATTGCACAGCCCTCTGCATGAAAGACTGAATGACCTTGTGTTGCGTTAAGAGTCTCTGTAATCGTTGTAAATCAGAGCGTCGTCTCCCACAGCTCTGCTTTGGTGAGTGATGGAGCAGCGTGAGGCCTCCCCGGTGTAGTGGACATGACACTCTCCTGGTGCACCACAGACTCATCCAATTACTGCATTAGGGCGCTGTGTGCGGGCCCGGCTAATGGGATCGCTCCTGTGTGCTAAGTGTATTCTAGGACGGGGGCGTTCACGTTGGATCAGAGACAGATTTGTGTTGGCTGATGTTATTCTAAAATCTGAAAAACAGAACTAGTTCATTTTGTGGTGATCCAGGGTTATTCCTCACTTACCTTATGCATCCTGGGCTTCCTAATTATTCACTATGATGAGTTTAAATGCACTTTTCACAACTTTCAGAGGCGGGCATGGTAATAACAACCAGTCAAGTCAAGAAGTCAAGTTTATTTCTAAAGCACATTAAAGAAAACCACAGAAACACCTCGTCCAACCCACGACACGGAGAGTTGATGAAGCAGGTTTGTCATAGCAAGGCAGGTATGGCTTCATCGTACAAAGGAGACGGCGCTGGTAAAAGCCTGACTTTACTACTTGGCTGATCTGTTGGTCAAATTTCAAAGAACCGTCTAAAACAGGGGTGTCAAACTCATTTTGGTCTGGGGGTCATATCCAACCTGCTTTGATCCTAAAGGGGCCGGATCAGAAAACTCATGACATATAAACCTTAAAAATAACAATAAGTTCAAATATTTTTGCAGGGAAACGCAAATCAATTCCAGAAATCTTTTTTAATTGATGAACTCTTTGTTTTACAAAATATTATAATATTATGAACAACCTGAAACTTTAAGAAAAATACAATTTCAACACAAAGTTTTAACATGAACTTGTATGTAAACAGGAATAAGTCAATTTTTCTTGTAAAATCCTGCACTCGGCTCCACTTTTCTCATGTTGGACATTTTTCTGATGAGGGTGTCACGGTCAACAGTCAAAACGATCGTCCTTTAAGAGCGTTTGGAAAGAGACAAGTCTTCATTTGTGCTGCTCTGGTGGGAGGGGCCACGTACAGAGACGCTGGAGACGCTGCTGTGATAAACACCACAGAAAATTAACAAGATTTTAATAGAAAATATAATTAAAATATTTTAGTAGAAAATCAGCCGAGGGCCACATTAAAGGTCTTGGAGGGCCGGATCTGGCCCCCGGGCCGTATGTTTGACACCTGTGGTCTAAAACGACACCAAGATTTCTGGTAGACTGATGGCAATAGCAGCTCAGGGACCCGAGACAAATTCTGGCATCAGATAAATCACTAATAAAATCACATTTCTGTTTTAGATTGATTCAGCTTTAAGACGTTTAGAGTCATGCCGTTCTTTACATCATGAAGGTAACTTAAGATTGCCTGATTCATCAGCTGGTTTCACAGTACTTTTTTTAATTTAACCAATCACTGCTATTTGCTTGTGATGTATGTAATGCGCCAAATCCCATAGGAAGAAGGGCAATAACGTCTTTTCTCTTGATAAAATTCACCAAACATTCTCTTTGTTCCGGCTTTAAATCCTCGATCTTGGGAATCGTTGCAACACAGAATGTCTGTCTTCATCTACATCCATCTTGACGCTTTGTTTACTGTTGTGCTGTTCCAACAAAGGGACCCAGACAGGTGCTTGAGTTTGACGTCATGGCCTCACAGCTCTTCACTGATTGGCCAGTGCACGGTCTACAATTTCCGGGGTTCTTCCAAAACCATCTAGAGTATTCTGATTCCTGATCTAGTCACTGGAAAGAAGAAGAAATTGAGTGGAGGGACTAGATGGCTCCAGCCTAGCTAAATTTAAGAGGGTTAGGCTGCTATCTGTGCTGGGTTTTAAGGACAGGTAAACTTTCACATTGTCAGCAAAACAATGAAAAGAAGTATGTTTTAATCAACCCAAGGGGCAGCATGTACAAAGACAACAGTAAAGGACCTAAAACGGACCCCTGTGATACGCCACAGCTCAGTTGGGCCACATCTGAACTATGGGGGCCTAACTAAACAGAAAGCAATATTTCTTAAAGGTATGATCTTGACCACTTTAGAGCCATACCTTTGATACCAACAGAGCTCTGAAGACTAGAAATCAAAATTTGGTGATCCACAGTTTCACTTCTTGGAAACTGTCTGACCTCACAGCATTAGGATTCATGTGCTCGACGGTAGGTGGGTACTTTTTTATTTAACCAATTGCTGCTGTTTGGTTGTGATGTATGTAATGCGCTGGAACACTGGTGTCCAAGTAATGGACTTCACAGCTCTTCACTGAGTGGCCAGTGTGCGGTCTACAACTTTCAGGGTTCTTGCAAACTGTCTAACGTATTCCAATTCCTGACCTAGTTATTGGAGAGAAATGAAATTGAGAGGAGGCTCTAGGTGTCGCCAGCCTGGCTAGTTAAATGCCAATCAGCCAGTCTAAAAGCCTTAACACAGTGGAGGAACCAGTGAATCAACAGTCAAAATAAGTTCATTAAAAACTCTTTAAGAGTGCGGTTTCACTGCAAGTTTTAAAGCCGGACTGAAATTTTTCAAAGATGAAAGAGAGAAAAGAGAATTTTCCTCCAAATAGGTTTGAATTTGCAACAAAGACCAATTTTGCCAATCCATCTTAGAAATTGGCCTGTAGTTTGACAGAATCTCAGAATACAAACTGTGTTTTGTGAGCAAACGATGAAGAATAGAATGTTTAAAAGCACTATGGACACACCCTGCAAGCGAGCTAATGTGCACCAGTTCTCAGACAATAAAGTAAACCACATTTTAGTTTTTTTTTTTGTTTGTTTGTTTTGTTTTTTTGACTTTTAACTTTATTTATCCACGTAGGCCGAATGAGAAGCAATTTTTATTTGCAATTACAACCTAGCCAAGAGGCATAACGCATAGGCCGGCGACCGCTGTTCTGGGCCAATCAAAAGTTGACTTGAGGCATATTCACATATTTCAATCATGTATATTTTTCATATTTGCCATGCCATGTGTAGCGTTATAGTAGAGTCCTGATAATTTACAATTCAATCAATGCTCCCAAACAAACCCTACATACGAGAAAGCATTGCATAATTTTCGACCGACTCAAAAACAACAATATTTACAACATCACATCAAGAGCCCCATTGAGTTGAAAATACTCCATATTCAAATCTTGTCACAGTTGTTCTATGCAATCTATTTTCCGTCTGTAATTATTGCGACGAATAAACAGCAGCGTTGGAGAGTCGCAGAGTAGATTTCGTTTATGTGAGGATGCCGCCTTTTATTTAGGATTCCGAGCGGCGCCGTGGAACTCCGGGGACCCAATGCAAATGTCCTCGTGCTCCACTTCCCCCTCTTCATCCAGACTTCATCAAACCTAATCAGATGTGTGCGGCCCAGAGGAGACGGAGGAGAGACGGAGGAGAGACGGAGGAGAGACAGAGGACACACGGAGGAGAGATGTAGGAGACAGATGAGAGATGGAGGAGACAGACAGGGGACAGAGGAGAGATGGAGGAGAAGGAAGAGAGACAGAGGACAAATGGAAGAGAGACAGAGGAGATGGTGGAGAGATGGAGGAGATATTGAGAAGAGACAGAAGAGATGGGGGAGATACTGAGGAGAGAGAGAAGAGATGGAGAACAGTTTGAGGAAAGATGGAGGAGAGATGGAGGACAAACGGAGGGGAGACAAGGGAGATGGAGGAGAGATGGAGGAGACAGAGAAGATAGTGGAGAGAAGGAGGAGAGATAGAGGAGATGGTGGAGAGATGGAGGAGACAGAGGACAGTCGGAGGAGAGACAGAGGAGATCGAGGAGAGATGGAGGAGATACGGAGAAGAGACAGATGAGATGGGGGAGATACTGAGGAGAGAGAGAAGAGATGGAGAGGAGTTGAGGAGATATGGAGGAAAGATGGAGGACAGATGGAGGAGATGAAGGAGAGATGAAGGACAGACAGAAGAGGGACAAGGGAGATGGAGGAGAGACGGAGGAGATGGTGGAAAGATGGAGGAGAGACGGAGGAGATGGAGGAAAGATGGATTAGATATGGAGAAGAAACAGAAGAGATGGAGGAGAGATTGAGGAGACAGAGAAGAGATGAAGGAGCGCTTGAGGAGATATGGAGGAAAGATGGAGGACAGATGGAGGAGATGAAGGACAGATGGAGGAAACAGAGAAGATGGTGGAGAGATGGAGGAGACAGAGGACTGACGAAGGAGAGACAGAGGAGATGGAGAAGATATAGAGAAGAAACAGAAGAAATGGAGGAGAGATTGAGGAGACAGAGGAGATATGGAGGAAAGATGGAGGACAGATGGAGGAGATGAAGGAGAGATGGAGGAGACAGAGAAGATAGTGGAGAGAAGGAGGAGAGATAGAGGAGATGGTGGAAAGATGGAGGAGAGATGGAGGAGACAGAGGACAGACAGAGGAGAGACAGAGGATATGGTGGAGAGATGGAGGAGATATGGAGAAGAAAGAGAAGAGATGAAGGAGCGCTTGAGGAGATATGGAGGAAAGATGGAGGACAGATGGAGGAGATGAAGGAGAGATGGAGGAGACAGAGAAGATGGTGCAGTGAAGGAGGAGAGATAGATGAGGTGGTGGAGAGATGGAGAAGAGACAGAGGAGAGATGGAAGAGAGACAGAGGAGATGGAGGAGAGATTGAGAAGACAGAGGAGATGGTGGAGAGATGGACGAGAGACAGAAGAGATGTAAGAGAGACAGAGAGATGGAGGAGAGATTGAGGAGAGGACAGAGGAGATGGAGGAGAGATGGAGAGACAAAGGAGATGGAGGAGACGGAAGAGAAACGAAGCAGAGATAGAAGAGACAGATGAAAGACAGCGGGGATAGAGAGGAGACAGAGGAGAAAAGATGGACGAGAAATGGAGGAGAGAAGGAGGTGAGATAGAAGAGACGGAGGAGAGATTGAGGAGAGACAGAGGATAGATGGAGGAGAAACAGGAGAAAGAGGAGAGCTTGAGGAGATGAAGAGGTGGAGGACAGACGGAGAAAAGATGTAGGAGACATAGAGGAGATGGAGGAGAGATGAAGGAGAAAAGGAGGAGAGACAGAGGAGATGGAGGAGAGAGTGAGGCCCAAACCTCACACATAAACAGGAAAGTGAAATGATTTTACTGCATATGTGGGACAGATCTGATGTATTCACTTTTGTGTTTCTGTGTTGCCCTTAATGTTACGTAACCATGTGGTACATTTTATGCAAAACAGACTCTGGCTGGTTTCTTTAATCCTCTGGGAAAGTCCTTTGCCTCTGAGCCTCACATAAAACAGGCTTTGAATCTTCCAAGGATTGTTGCATCGCGGGTCACAAACCTTCACGACCCAAGTCAATAGACATTATTCGTAAATGACAAATTAAAGGCGGATTTGACCATTATTGAACATTAATGAGGATATTTTATTGTTGACTGAGTGATCGTGTCTCTCAGAACAGTTCGTATTACTCAAGTTTTAAATTGAAAACAGTCACTGAAGCAGCAATAAAAGGATCCACAAGTCGCCTGTTTGGACATTAAATGTGGCCCATTTCTTTTTCTTTTCAACATTCAATTGAACCAGCAATATTGGAACAAAATAATCAAGAAAATAATTACAAAAAGATTAGAATTCAGTGTCAGAACTGTATATTGCAGACCTATGTGCACATCGTGACAAGGCGACCCCAAAGTAGAGCTGAGTACCCCGTGATAGTTAAATATTAGGGGTGTAGTGATATCCAAGTCACGATACAACGAAGTACGATATTTGTTGCAATATTTTTTCTGATAATATGCAACGTTTTCCTCTTAAAATGCCTCGACAAGATTTAATCCAAAGAACAAAGGCTTTAAAGTGTTAGAACTGTTATTTCTTCTTGTAGTCTGCACTGAAATGGAGCAAAGCATCATGGTCTATGTAGTTCCCTCTGTCTTTTTTAGCTACTGCTGCACCATAACTCTTCATTTAAGCAGAGACTTGTAATTTGATATATTGTGATGGTCCACGATATTATTGTGAGAAATTTGACGATACGATATCACGATATTTTGGTTATTGTTACATTCGTATTAAATTTGTATGTTTTGGGGTGTGTCTCTCTCTCTCTCTGCTGTTACTGTGTGGAAAACCAGTCTTGCAATATGACAGACACAACTTGAAGAGATTTCTCCTGGGAGACACTGACTCTTTGGCAACATTCTGGTTTTGTATGTGATTATACACACAGAGCAGACTCACGATAGACGAGTTGGTTGAGCGTTTGTCCACTGATCCGAAGGTTGGAGGTTCAGTCCCGCTTCTCGGCATTAAAAACATCATTGTTAGAGTGGTCAGACGTCCACTGACCCACAGATTGGCAGTGTAGTCCAATGAGGTTCATTTGGTCTCGCGATGTTTTATGTTTTTAGGTTCTTTTTTTCAGACCAAGAGTTTGTGTTCATACCTGACAGTTTCGACTGCTCACTAGCGGTCTTCTCAGAGTGATCACGTGATGTTGCTGTGATGTGTTCGCTCCGACGATTTAACCAGGTTTTGGTAGCGATGGGCAAATGAGACGGAGCTCCGGAGCACGTCTCGTTCTTTCTGAAACAAATTGCTCCGAAGCGCTGCCTCGGAGCTCGTCTCCCAGCAGCCGCTCATGAGACCGAAGCGTGGAAGTGTCGGTCCCTCCCCCGACTGCTTCGCTCTGCGTGTCAATCGCTTCAGTGTATCGAAGCGTTTCATTGGCTCAGCGAACGTTCCGCTCTGTGATTGGTTCAGAGCTTCAGAAAGTTCAGCGCACTTCCGTGGTTTGACAAGCGCTAAACTGCTACAGTATAAAAGATGCACCAATATTTCTTAAAACTGTTGGGTAGTGAGTAGGGATGGGCATTTGATGAAATTTTCTTAATCGATCGTCGGAAGAATTAACGATCGATTATCGATTAATCATTAACGTGTTTATATTAAAATTATCATCATTATTATTACTATCTGCACTACTAATCTGCATAAATAAATTCAAGTTTACGACATATAAACCGTAACGACTCTAGAGCCACATCAGCCCGTTTGACATTATAATGTGTTTAATTCAGTTTTGCGCAACTCTCACAGAAACAAAACTTAAAACCGCATCGCTAATTTGCATAAACTCAGCGAAGATAAAACTACAGCTCTTGTGTCACTGATGCGGTTCAATTTCTGTTGGATTAAAAGACATGATTCAGTGGAATACAGGTTAGTGTGACCATATTTGCGTTTGTCAAAACCAGGACACCGTACGGGATGTGGGAGGTGGTTCCTCGTCATCGACATTGCGCGACTCTCACCTGGTAAAGCTTTTTCCCACTGGACACCGAAACATATGTTCCTGCTTTGTACACTGTGCACATGGACTCACACTTGTCCCGAACGCAACGGAAAGCGTGGAATTTCTTGTACAACTCATCGTTAAATAGCTACATGTACGGACCCTGTTTGGTCACGCTACGCACAGCAACCTACATTCGGTTTGTCGATTAAAATTAACGTAATCGATGAAATTCTTAATGATCAATTATCGATTAATCGATTAATCATGCCCATCCCTAGTAGTGAGGAATGTTGTGTGACGTTAGTGGTGATTTTGGTGACTTTTGGCATTTGTTTCATTTTCGATGGCACTTACAAGTGGAAAAAAAGCGATCCATGGTTTGGGATCACTTTGATCTAATTCCACCTAACAAGGTAACACCTATTGTCTTATGTACAGCTGCTATTTATGTTCTTTACATATTATTTTAAATCATCATTATTATTGTTCTTGCTCTGCACACAAGTATTGTCTTACACTAACAATACTTCATCGATGCTGAGACACCTGCGTGCCAATGGTTAAATGTGTCCACTAGAGGTCAGTGTTTCTCCAAGGCCTCAGAAAATGTCGAACCGTTTGAGACAATATTGCGACTGAGGTGTCGATGCTTCACGAGGCTCCATTCGCCCGTCACTAGGTTTTAGGGCTGTTGTCCTGCCTCCATCGGTGTCCTTGGGCAAGACACATAACCCACCTCACCCCTGCGTCCACTGGTGTGTGAATGCGTGTGTGAATGGGCCAGTGGTTCCTTGATGTAAAGCCCATCGAGTACCTTGAAGGTGGAAAAGAGCTGTATAAAAATGTGACTATTTATCATGACCAACTTATTTCAATAATAAATAAATAAATAAAATAAAAGTAAAGAGAAGAAAAGAGTAGTTGTGAGTCTGTTCCCTGACAGTGTATTCTCTAAAGGGAGCTGCAGGGGAAGCTCTGGTAATTCTCAAACATGATGCAATAAAGAGATAGAGCCGCAGAGCTGCGGTTCTATCATCACCAGGATCAAAGCCGTTAGCGTTGGCGTCTTTGATTTAGCCGTTAATGAGCAGGTGGTTGTTCACCTTTTCTCTTTGTTCAAATGTACAGCAGATCCGTGATCCGAGGCAGGTCACACTTCACGTTTATCTGCCGTTACTATAGACGACTGGAGTTTACTGGAGATCTTCTACCAGTCTGTGGAGACCAGCGACCTGGACTTGGCTGTGGTCTGCTGGGGTAACAGATAATACTCCCTACAACTGTGCAGCAACTCGCCCTTGTGTAACAGATAATACTCCCTACAACTGTGCAGCAACTCGCCCTTGTGTAACAGATAATACTCCCTACAACTGTGCAGCAACTCGCCCTTATGTACCAGATAATACTCCCTACAACTGTACAACAACTAACACTTGTGTAACAGATAATACTCCCTACAACTGTACAATTCACCACTGCACTCAGACTATAGAACAGATAATACTCCCTACAACTGTACAACAACTCACCCCTTAATAAATAGATAATACTCCCTACAACTGTACAACAACTCACCCCTTAATAAATAGATAATACTCCCTACAACTGAACAACAACTCACCCCTTATTAAATAGATAATACTCCCTACAACTGTACAACAACTAACTCAAGTGTAACTGATAATACTCCCTACAACTGAACAACAACTCACCCCTTTGTTAAATAGATAATACTCCCTACAACTGTACAACAACTCACCCCTTAATAAATAGATAATACTCCCTACAACTGTACAACAACTAACTCAAGTGTAACTGATAATACTCCCTACAACTGTACAGCAACTCACCCTTGTGTAACAGATAATACTCCTTACAATTGTACAAAACTCACCCACTGCACCAGACTATAGAACAGATAATACTCCCTACAACTGTACAACAACTCACCCCTTATTAAATAGATAATACTCCCTACAACTGTACAACAACTCACCCCTTATTAAATAGATAATACTCCCTACAACTGTACAACAACTCACCCTTATTAACCAGATAATACTCCCTACAACTGAACAACAACTCACCCCTTATTAAATAGATAATACTCCCTACAACTGTACAACAACTAACTCAAGTGTAACTGATAATACTCCCTACAACTGTACAGCAACTCACCCTTGTGTAAACAGATAATACTCCCTACAACTGTACAAAGACTCACCCTTATGTACCAGATAATACTCCCCACAACTGAACAACAACTCACCCCTTGTTAAATAGATAATGCTCCCTACAACTGTACAAGAACTCACCCTTATTAACAGATAATACTCCCTACAACTGAACAACAACTCACCCCTTATTAAATAGATAATACTCCCTACAACTGTACAACAACTAACTCAAGTGTAACTGATAATACTCCCTACAACTGTACAGCAACTCACCCTTGTGTAACAGATAATACTCCCTACAATTGTACAACAACTCACCCACTGCACCAGACTATAGAAGGTCAGATAATACTCCCCACAACTGTACAACAACTAACTCAAGTGTAACTGATAATACTCCCTACAACTGTACAACAACTCACCCTTATGTACCAGATAATACTCCCTACAACTGTACAACAACTCACCCTTGTGTAATGGATAATACTCCCTATGACTGTGCAACAACTCACCTTTATGTAATATAATACTCCCTACAACTGTACAACAACTTACCCTTATGGGGTTTTTTTTTTTTAAACTTATTTAGAATGTATTATTTTAATTTACATGTTTTACTCTTTGTTATTATATTGAGAAGTGTGAGCTACTGTGTTCAGTAAATAATAAATAATAATAATAGACAAACTTTATTGAAACTATTTACATCCAAATCTAAGCATTCATAGTGCGAGGAGTGAGATTGGTGACATACTTTCATACTTTTTATACTTTCAAACACGACATTTGATATTTGATCTACTACCATCGGAACATGGGGTGTGGGTTCCTAACTCGGGGAAAGAATGGATTTTCCTTCATATATTTCTCTAAATACTAAAATTCACAGCTTTCATAACAAAACGCGGTCTGTTTTTGTAGAGGCTGTTGTCCAAAACCTTTCCAGACTTTGAGCTTCGTGCGGTAGTTCTGCCCCTGCTGCTGATCCACTTTAGCATACATCCTGTGCGCTCACTATTGATCCGAGCTGATACTCAAACACAGTCACAGCGCTGATGAACTCATGTATTTCAGCGGGTGGAAGGTTTTCTGTGTGTGGCATACTGAGCGGTGAACTGCATTTAAATGTATAGATTAGCAGAATTGAACGACGACACCGACAGGGACACACCCGGGACCGTGAATAAAAAGCACTGGTACAAAATGTCTCAAGTGAGCAGACGTGAAGTTCCAAGTCTGTCAACAATGAAAGTTATTTGACGAAATATCAGAGGGGCTATTATACTTATTACTTATACTTAGTGTTGACCAGGTTTTGTATTCACCCTGTGTGTCTGTGTGTCTCTCCACCATTTATGGACCGATTGTCACCAAATTTGGTACGTTGGCCAAGCCCTCGTGCCCAATGCCGCAAAAAAAAGTTCAGTGACGATCCGAGGTCATTTGAAGTCACACGGGTCAATTGAAAGGTCACGACATTATAAAGGATAGGCAGTTTTGGCAATTTCTGACCCATCTGCGGCCTAAAATATTCACCCAATCATCACACACATTGGCACACACATAACCTTGGTACATTGGATGTTACAGGATGAAACCTGTAAAAAAATTTTGCGTTTTTGGTCGTAACTCCGTGAAGGATCGAGCGAGAGCAACAGGAGTGTCTCAAAATCTCAGAAAAATTATTATCTATCTATAATTCTATGCATTTGTATAGTGAAATATTAATAGTTTTCAACATAATCACTAATTATAACAGTGCAAAGGAAAAAATAATCTCCTGTCAAAATCTTTACAGAACATGTTCAAAATCCGAAAGAGCCAATATGAG
Source organism: Boleophthalmus pectinirostris (assembly GCF_026225935.1). NCBI lineage: Eukaryota > Metazoa > Chordata > Actinopteri > Gobiiformes > Gobiidae > Boleophthalmus > Boleophthalmus pectinirostris. Next base: position 34,793,789 of record NW_026571473.1, read on the forward strand.
CTCAGAGGCACGACGATGTTTATCAAAAAGAAAATTAGAACAAACATGAAATTTTGTAAATCTGTTAAAGGGGTGGAGCTCTGGAACAAATGTACAGAAAACCTAAAATTGTGCACCAGTCTCTTTCACTTTATAAAGAAGTTTAAATGTTTAACTCTGGACAGATACATGAATTATGATAGTTTGTGCTGTAGAACTTTGTTGTTCTGTTTCTGATTTGTTTGTTTCCTCTTGCTGTATTTATGAAGATGAACTGGTGTCAAGATGACGCTCTGACAAAGGAATAAAGGGTAAAGGCATAATAACTTTAAGCTTCAGCCTCCACCTTTTCGGTCTGTGTATGTTAAATATGACTGTCTGTGAATTAATGTCAAAATATACCTCTGAACGAAATAAATAATCGAAACGTTCCTTTCTCTTTCAGTGTAGCCGTTAAAATTCTAATTTGAATGAAAATAATTTCCATTTCTTCTTTTTCAGGTGATACACAACACACTGATCTACAGTCACACAACTAACATGTACAGAACGCGTGAAAAATGACATTTTCATTACACGCTAGTAAACACAAACATTCTCATGTGTGACCAATATCACACAAATGTTCAATGTAAAGTAAAATGTAGAATAAGTTACCTGGACAAGTAAGATAGACAAACAACAACAAAGACGACCCAAGTAAGTAAGATCAGGGACTTCGGCTCCTTAACTCTTTCCCCCCTGGACGCCTACTAGGAACAACCCATACATATGTTACTAGTTCTACCCATAGAGCATAATTGCATAAAAGAAAACAGACTTCCACGAGTGATTATAAATGATTTTTACACTCATGAACTTAATTGTAACACAGACATATTTGTATCTCTGGAAACCTTAGACTCTGAACTATTCATTTATGGATGTTTAAATGTGATTCAACTCATTTATAGGTTGTATAACAGCTCACTGAAAATGAGAGTTTACCTGGTCAGGTGCAAGCTCGAAAACAAAAAACTACATTCAGCATCTGATATCTGCATGTTCTGAGTACTATATTCATAAAAAAATAAAAAATATACTTTGTCAAAGTATTTAAACAGATTTCATATCACCAGATACAGTATAGCCAAGTGTACACCTGTTTTTACCTGTTGTACACCTGTGTGCACCCAATAAATTTTTTTCCATTTAACTTATTCAACTCATTTAGCTTATTCAACTTATTTTATTTATTCAACTCATTTAGCTTATTCAACTAATTTAGCTTATTATAATATAATAATATAATAATAAAACTCTTCCCTCGTCAGTGTGTGTCCAGTATTTGTCATCTTGGTTTATTTTCTCGTGTGCAGAGCTCCACATAAGCGTTTTTTCTGTAGCGATTCTGTTATACATCGCATCTTGGAAAAAAAGACTGAAATATTTTAAAGGACTCGCCTGAGAAACATCCAGATTTCAGGGCAATTTTGGTTCATAATCGAGTATAAAGCTCAGATAGTTTGTTGGGATATCGCAGGACTCCACACAGACGCATCAGCGGCATTCTCACCTTCTCCCCGAAAGTCCGTCGCTATCGCTGTTTTCCACTTTATAATCAACTTCAACATCATCACTTTGAAATCTATAAAAGTCACTTTCTCTAAACTTATCCATAAAATACGTCCGCTCCTCATTATTTCTAAAACTGTGCGCCGCAGCGCCGCGATCTTTCCATTGCACGTGTTTCGTGTTGTGTTTTTTCCGGAAGCTACAATCGTCACTATTTCGATTAACTTCGGAAAAAATCGGCGAAAACATATCCTTGAATCCTATTGGTCAGTCTAGTGTGGGTTGTAGTGGCCCCCACCTATCACAGTCTCTGTTTAAATGTGAAAAACCGAGCCATTTCTAAAGGTCGTCAAATCTCGTCTTTAGTGATACGGCGGAGGTGTCAAAAGTCGTCATTAAGGGTTCAGGGGGGTCGTCAAATGTCGTCTTCATGGGGGAAAGAGTTAATGGGATCTGAAACTTTTGGATCGGTTCATTTCAAAGAATCCGTTCAGAAGTCTGGCTCTTTTACTGTTCGTTTATGTGACGACAGCTCATTTAATCTACAAACTAATCACAGAGAGACATTACCAAGACTAAGATCTGTTTAAAACGGTTCAAACTGTGAGAGTGTGTTTACTCTTTGAAATGATGCCTAATCTGAATCAACGTTGCACTCCAATAATGATAATTAAAAAGCGGTTATTATGTAGTGTGTGTGTGTGTAAGTGTTTGTGTGTGTTTGTACAAAAAACTATCACTAATGTTGCCTGCTCCATTTCTGCGCTCATTTAGTAGTGTTAAAATCAGAAAGAAAAAGATTAGGCTCTTTTAAAAAATGAGATCAAGCTCCAATCACTGACTTTGTTAAAGATGCACTATGGAATTTTTTTAGGTGGGGGTCCATCACCTGCTTGTTTCTATGGATATGTCATTGCACTGCCTGGAATGTTCCACAGTATGACATTAAACAACTCATCAAACATCTTACATTCAACCAATTACAGGTGGCTCAAAAATACAGAGAAAAAACGTCAAAAAGAGAACTTCAATTTGTCAACTACGCAAAAGTTTATTTTGGTCAAATGCACTTGGCAGGTCATTGTCAGAATAATTTTATTATCCCATATTTGCTAAATACTTGTGTGATATTCTATGCCTATGAGTTAACCATTTATGTACTACAATTCTTTGATTTATAATGTACCAATCACTTGTATAAAAATGAATAACCTCTGTGTGTTTGACAACTGTGTGCAGTGTCCTATCGCTCTAGTGAACCTCGAGATGATTCCTCACATGAAGCCAACTCCCACTGTCACACATGCAAGAGTTATGATGGTGTCTGACCAAACCTAAGGCACCTCCTGATTGTTAATCATGTTTTATGTGTTTGGACTATGCATAGCTGCACCAGTTTCTTATTATGTCTTGGCTGTTTCCCCTTCCCCTTGAGAATTATCATTCTGTAACTAGGGCCTCCTAATGAAATAAAAAGAGGAGAACGGCCTTGAGTCATCAGAACGTGTGGAGACTGTTGGTTTTGATGCCCACTCTCTGCCCGTTCTCCTCGCGAGTAAAACTGAATTAATCTCTTGTCTTTCTTCTTGTTTACAATGTTTAGATAAACCTAACAGTCATCCAAGTTGCTTCTTCAGATTTTACACACATCTAGAAAGAAATTGCGAGGAGAAAATTCAGTTTGTCGTCTCCAACCTGACTAACTTTTGTCCAGTCGACAAACTGAATGTTCTCCTCGCCGTGGATTCTACCTGGACGACTGAGGGATTCTTCACATATCTAGAAAAACAGGCCTCTCCACAGATCTGACCTGTAACTTGGTCTGATTTGGTGTCCATGATGATAGAAAGGCTGGATACTATACTGTGAAACATTCCAGATAAAGCAACAACATCTTCACAGAGACAAAAATTTGACAGACCTTCCACTAGAAAAGTTACACAATGCACCTTTAATGAACTGTTCACGACTCGTGTCACTTCACTATTACAGATTCAGTTTTATTAGCCCACAGCGAGCACAAACAGCCAAAAGAAATCAATCCCCAAAGTGACAAAGGCTACAGGCTAAAGCGGGGCATTTTACAGCTCCCGGTGTCATGTTTAGAGCAGAAGTAGGACCTAAAACGCAAGACTGAATTTGTTTAATAAACGCAGCCGTCAAACAAATGCACTTTGAGGACACCCTGCTTCACAGGCTCGGGGTTCTCTCTCCCACTCTCAAGTCCAAGATTAGACTTGGTTTAGTCCTGGTTTAGTTCTAGATTAGTCCTAGTTTAGTCCTTGTTTAGTCCTGGTTTAGACCTGGTGTAGCCCTGGATTAGTCCTGGTTTAGTCCTGGTTTCATCCTGGTTTAGTCCTCCTGGTTCAGTCCTGGTTTAGACTGGTTTAGACTTGGTTTAGACTTGGTTTAGACTTGGTGTAATCCTGGTTTAGTCCTAGTTTAGTCCTGGTTTAGACTTGATGTAATCCTGGTTTAGTCTTGGTTTAGTCCCGGTTTAGTCCTGGTTCAGTCCTGGCTTAGACTGGTTTAGACTGGTTTAGACTGGTCTAGACTTGGTTTAGACTTGGTTTAGTCCTGGTTTAGTCCTGGTTTAGTCCTGGTTTAGCCCTGGTTTAGTCCTGGTTTAGTCCTGGTTCAGTCCTGGTCTTAGACTGGTTTAGACTGGTCTAGACTTGGTTTAGACTTGGTTTAGACTTGGTTTAGACCTGGTGTAATCCTGGTTTAGTCCTAGTTTAGTCCTGGTTTAGACTTGATGTAGTCCTGGTTTAGTCCTGGTTTAGTCCTGGTTCAGTCCTGGCTTAGACTGGTTTAGACTGGTTTAGACTGGTCTAGACTTGGTTCAAACTTGTTTTAGTCCTGTTTCAGATCTGGCTTAGTCCTGTTTGTCCTGTTTTTGTCCTGATTCATGTGTTGTCGTCTATGATTTATGTTCTGTCGGAGATTTTAAACGGTGTTAATGTTAATAACACGATTCTGCATCATTTTAAGTAAGAAAAACAACAACAAAAAACATCAAATATTGTAGATTTTTACTGGGCTGGCACCTTTGTTTGTCCTTTTACAAATATGTTGTAAAAATGTCTTTGTTTGAAATAGTTATATATTGTAGAATAACACGTGGGGTCTAATTAAACGATGGCAGTGCTGCTTTGTGATATTATTGGTATTGTCAAGTATTGTCTGTTGAATGAAAATGTGATGACCCTTGGATTCCCCGTCCTTTTAGCATGCACTCCATTACCACCGCGAAAATAAATAAATAAAAACACTGTAAAACTGAAATTGCACGTCCACTTGACTTTGGAACAACAAACAATCCGGCAAGAATAATCAGCCTAATTGAATCTGCTCTGCACACAAAACTGACAATGAAACTGAAACATGTTCACAACGGACCAAGTAGCAATAAAGTATATCGTACTTTTTGCCCCGTAAGAAAAAAAAAACAACCTCTTAAACAGTGACAAATCAACTTTTTTTTCTAACTTCATTTTGCTGATGTACTTTTGCAGTAGGTGGGATTATAGCAAAAGAAAGTGAAATTACGTCAACTGGACAAAGTGAATATGTTTCGCAAGACATGCAAGAAGTTCTGAAGCAATGGGAAGTGAGAATTTAGGCCTGCACAGACTTTTTGAATCCTTCTCTACCAAGGAAAACTCCTGAAAAATTCAAATTAGGGGATTGCTTAAACACCAAATCGCTATGAAACTGTTTATGTTATCAGGTTCTTTTTTCAGACCAAGAGTTTGTTTTCATACCTGACAGTTTCGGTTGCTCCCTGCGGTCTTCCTCGGAGTCGCGTGATGTTGCTGTGACGTGTCCAGTCAGTTGATTTAAACAGGTTTTGGCGTTGTCTTCCTACCGGTGGAGGCAGGACGACAGCGCCGTCTGCAGTCCGACTTCCTCAGGACAGTATCCCAGGTCTCTAAGCTTGCCCGAATCTTCCCAGGCACTGATCCTCACTGTGTAAAATGCGAATCAGGCCCAGCTAATCTCACCCACATGTTTCTAACCTGTCCTGCATTATCAACATATTGGAAAGCTATTTTTGAGTCTCTATCAGTTGTTTGCAATGCTAGAGTTCACCAGTCCCCATTGACTGCTCTCTGACTGGGATTCTTCCAGACGGTCACTCCTTGTCACCCTGTTTTGTTGACCTGGTGGTTTTTCTTACGCTGTTGGCCAGGCGGGCTGTCCTAATGCGCTGGAAAGACCCTCACCCACCCACTCACTCCCAGTGGATAAAAGATGCCCTTTCATTTATGAAACTGGAAAAAATAAGACACTCTCTCAAAGGCTCTGGCTCTAAATTTACTGAAGCCTGGTTATCTTTTATTACCTCCACCAAGGAGGTTATGTTTTTGCCGGCGTTTGTCTGTTTGTTTGTTTGTTTGTTTGTCTGTTAGCAACATAACTCAAAAAGTTATGGACCGATTTTGATTGAAATTTTCAGGATTTGTTGGAAATGTGAAAAGGAAGAACTGATTTCATTTTGGGGGTGATCCGGAAGAAATCCTGGATTCTGGATCACTTTGAAATTTTAGTTAACATTGTGGTAAATGGGGCCAAAAATTTTGTTTCTCAATATCTCGGTTAATTATTGACCAAACCCCATGAAATTTGACTCAGGGATGGACAATGGGATCCTCTTTCATATTCCAAAGGCTGATCCGGATCTGATCCAGAAGACTGATTTTATCGCAATTTATATAAAAAATGGGGGTAGTCCTTGGCGGAGGTCTGCGCTCTCTGAGTGCTTTTCTAGTTGATCATGTAATGTCTCTGACATTGGAGGTGACCCTATAAGCTGTGTTGTCCTATAGCATGTATTCATGGGTATCAGAGAGATTCCCTGTTGACCAATGACAACAAAGTCAAGTGTCCAGAGGCAGTCCAAGAACTAAAAGACTTGGTCACAGATCTGCAGAGCAGAGAGGAAGAACAGTTAAGAACCATCGTTCTTGAAGAACAAGAGAAGATTCAGTTGCGAGAACAAATTGTGCAAGAAAGAATGACTTATACGAATGATATTGAGTCATGTCAAATTCAATACACCAAAATATCTAATATTGACCATGATATATGTGACAAGGTCAAAGTCAGGCAAAAAATAATCAACAACCTTAACTCGCAGATTGAGGAAAAAAATGAAGAAAACCAACAGCTGAAAGATTCACTCTTAAATCTGCAGTCCACAGAGGAGGAGCATTTGAGAATCATTTCAGATTTAAAAGAGAGATCAGTGCAAGACCAATCAAAGATTCAACAAATGCAATACCAAACTGACAGACAGGAAAAGTCAATCATCAATCTGAGAGGGAGAGAGGAGATCCATTTGAAGATGAGCACATATTTTGACGATGTCTCACAGAAAGCGAGGATAAAGTTGAAGAACTGCTGAAAGAAACACATACGATCAAATCTCAAATTCAAGAGCAGAGAAATGTGATTAGCTCTCAGCAACGCAAAGAAGAGGAGCATTTGAAAACTATTTCTGAATTAGAAGAGCAATCAAGACACTATGAAGCTCAGATTCAAGAAATGCAAACCAAAAATGTCCAGCAAAGTGATTCTGAAATTGAAATTGGAGAACCGGATCATAATAATAGCAAAGACACAAGTTTCAATTGGAAAAAAGTCCTGTTAATTGGTGGAGGTTGTGCACTGGCAACTGCAGCTTTCTTCAAATATAATCCATCAGTGAGTTCCTCGCTTTCAAGTTCTGGTAAAGTCTTTAACCTGCAATGATATGTTGGCAGGAGACATTTTCTGTCTTTCAACCTCAACTTGACTCAAGTTTATGTAACTAAAACTGAAACTCTTGTAACATAGATTTAAATGTGTTTGTTGAGAGATTCTCTTTGGTTCTGGTGGAATCCGTCACATGACATGTTAGATGTGTGTGTTTCTAATGTTTCCCTTGATGCAGGAGCTTTGGCTTTTGCTGCATTTTGTAAACAAATAAAATTAAATTAAATTAAAAATGATTTATTTGCATGTTTTTATTTATGGTTTGTTGACTTGAAAAGAGATCTGCAAACAGAATTGTAATTTTTTTGATTAATATAGTTTTACTTGTTTGAAAGTACTAAAATAGGGTGACCAAACGTCCGTTTTTCCCCGGATTATTTTGTGTCCTGTCCTGGCCGTCCATTTTTTTTTTTAAGTGACGCAAATGTCCAGGTTTCATTACCGTTCACTGGAGGCATTAAACTGAGCGTCTCTCGTAGCACCTGTGACTCAGAAGAAGTGAGCAGACACAAACAGTCAGTCAGTCTGCAACCGGCCGGAGTGCAAATGTGCATTTAACAATGACTTGTACAAGAAATTCTCCATTTTCCATCCTGGTCAGGACAAGTGGGAGGCCTTATGCACAGGTTGTGAAGTGAGAGTACAGTGGTCCCTCGTTTATCGCGGGTTATTTTTAGAAAATAACCCGCGATAAACGAGGGACCACTGTGGGACATATGTGAAATTCGCGAAGTTGTCAAGTTTATATTTTACAATAATTCTATCTGGCTGTAAAACCTCTCACCACACACTTTATACACTTTTTTCAGACACGAGAGGTGCAACCCTTTTTGCATCCTTCTTCAAACTTGTTGCTGCTGTCGTCCTTTTGTTATTTTCCTCCGTCTTTATGTAACGAACTGAAGATTAATTTATTCCATAATGGAGCACCTGTCCGTCAACGCCACGGACTGAACCAAGACTAACCCAGGATTAACCTAGGACTGATTCCAGGACTGAAGAGGAGGACTAAACCAGAACTGAAACAGGACTCACTGTCGGGACGGGCTCGGAGGTGACCGCAGGAGAAAGGACTGACGCAGAGTTCCGCACCTCACGAAGGTAAACGTGGCAATTGCCCGATCATGCTTTGCAGACAAGCTGCTCGGCGTTCTCTCTCTTAATTCTAAGATTAGTCCTGGTTTAGACCTGGTTTAGTCCTGACACATCTGTGTGTAAAAAAAAAAAAAGAAAAAAAAAGTGAAACGGCGAGACCACGAAAGGTGAACCACGATATAGCGAGGGATGACTGTAGCTCAATCTCGAGGCCCCACCTCCCAGCCCCGGTAAGGTGTCTGGGTTTTCACAAATGTAAATATGGTCACCCTAGACTACAGGAACTGACAAATAAGAGCCAAAGGTCAATTTTGAGCTCAATATTTTTCACAATATTTGTTCACATGATAAAGGAGGTCTCAGATACAACCAAAATGACATTAACCCTTATATTGTGTTAGAAAGTTGCGCACGTCTTTAGTGTTACCGGGTCAAATTTGACCCGTGATTTAACTCAGCCTGAAAAAAATTACAAACACTAGTAATCACGCAATATTGTTTTTCACCTCATAACTAACTTAGTATGTATTCATATCCATGGAAACACTTTTAATTTTGTATTTATTTTTGACTCCACACACCTTTTATCTTAAAATGTACCACTCGTTTTTGATTACAAAAACTGTTTAAATTCACTAATTATATTTCCTATAGTGATAAAATTTGTAATTATATTATATAATTATACTATAATCATAATTATATTATATTATATATAATACATATAATATAAATATAATTTATATAAGTATAATTATATTGGGTGTCAAGAGGGCTTGATTACCATGAAATTTCACCTTTTCTTGACTTGAAGACGTCTCTTTCAGCCTTTGTGACATCTGGGTTCTCCTCACCAGATCTGTGCTCTTGTTCAGGGTCATATTGAACCTCATCTTCATCCATAGACCGTATATAAATGAATGGACACAACTAACGCTGTAACCGCCGCATTCCAAATAGGAAGTTCTCCAGGAGGCTCTTTCTGACTCTGGCTCCAAGTGACTTACGTTGGGATCTTTTCGTCTCTCTCTCTGTAACTGCTGCTGTGAGCCTCATCATTTTTATCTTAAAACATTCGTATTAACCTGCGCCACATGATCCTGATTTTTTTATTTGCTATTTTGTCCATCAAAAAAATTCTATTCATAACATAGAACCTGGCTCTAGATTCACTCCTGTAACTCGTGAGCATTATGAGCTTCGTCTGAACGGCGCTGAACGCTGTGGGTGACGTCACACTCACTTAGTCCACTTCTTTTATTCAGTCTATGTCCTCATCCTCATCCTCAGATACATCTTCCTCAGCTTCACTTTCCTCTCTGTCTTCAGAATCACTGTCATGAACAAAGATCTGATCCAGCGCCTCATAAACAGTGAACCTGCTCACGTTGACTGATGCTGCAACAGAATACAGCTGATAATATCTCACTAAAACCCTGTTTATATATGACAAGGTTTATTTTAGATTCAAATGTATATGTGCTGCGAGAAAGAGAAGAGTTCACGTGGGTGAAGAGGACCTTTGTGTGTGTGTGTGTGTGTGTGTGAATATAGATTCTACGAGAAAGTTTGAGTTCACGTGGGGGAGGGGAGGTGAAGGGGGGCGGTGGGTGTGTGTGCGTCTGCATGTGTTTAAATTTAAAGATAATTTAATGCATGAATAAAAAGAACAGAATGAAGTATATCTTGGGAGAAAAAAATGAAGTGATTTTGAAATCGAGAACAGATGAAAAGGATTACACATTTTGAAGTACGATATATTTTTGGAGAAAATATTGACAAGAAACGATAATAAACAAATTTACACACTCAAACAACAGTGGGTTTATCCCTAAACACTCTTGAAAATGTACAATAAAGTAACAAAAACACAAACATGTTTCCTTCGTCAAAATAAGAAACAAAACTACTGCTGTAACAAAATAATTTTGTAAAATATACCAAAAAATACTCTTGGTGATACTGTTTATCAATACAGCAGACCACGATACTGACACTGAATCGTCACATTAAACGATACGATATAAACACCCCCACTGTGCATGTTAACCTGGCACACACCAAACTGATATGTCTGTCACTCCAAAGTGAGTTCTACTGTTTCTGAGATGACGCTCGGAAAACACGGGACATCGTGACTAGGGATGGGCATGATTAGTCGATTAATCGATAATTGATCATTAAGAATTTCATCGATTACGTTCATTTTAATCAACAAACCGAATGTAGGTTGCTGTGCATAGCGTGACCAAACGAGGGTCCGTACATGTAGCTCTCTGTACTCAGAAGGAGCGAGACACAAACAGTGGGTCAGTCTGCAACGTACCGATCCACAAATGTGTATTTAACGATGATTTGTACAAGAAATTCCACGCTTTCCGTTGCGTTCGGAACAAGTGTGAGGCCATGTGCACAGTGTAAAGCAGCACATGTTTCGGTGTCCAGTGGAAAAAGTTCACCAGGACACCGAAAACATGAAAAAGCTTTGTCAGGTGAGCGTAGCGCAATGTCGATGACGAGTCCCCACCTCCCTCCCCCCGTACGGTGTCCTGGTGTTGACAAATGCAAATATGGTCACACTAACCTGTCCGCATCAGCGCACAAGAGCTGTTTTTTTCCTTCGCTTGATTTATGCAAATTTGCCATGCGGTTTTAAGTTTTGTTTCTGTGAGAGTTGCGCAAATCTGCATTAAAGACATTATAATGTCAAACGGACTGATGTGACTCTAGAGTTGTTACGGTTTATATGTCGTAAAGTTGCATTTATTTATGCAGATTAGTAGTGCAGATAGTAATAATAATGATGATAAATTTTAATACAAAAAACGTTCATGATTCATCGATAATCGATTGTTAATTCTCCTGATGATCGATTTAGAAAATGTAATCGAATGCCCATCCCTAATCATGACGACTGTTTGAATCTGACTGGTCAAAGTGTCACAACAGAGGAACAAGCCCAAAACTTTTGTTTCATTTTGTTCCATCCATAAAATCATCTTCCAAGTTCACAAATGTACAAAGTGCTAAAATAGTGTGAGTCTATCTGTCAGTGTCGCCATGTTTGTTTTGGTTCGTGTGCGCACTTCGACTTCGCCTTTGACTTCTGCACACATCTCCATCCTGTGCCGTAGTCCTATCGGTTTGAGCTCCCAAGTGTTACTGCACGTGCGCACGACCCTCAAAAGCGCTGTTAAGAGTTCAAATGCCGTCGATTTGAGCTCCCGAGGCAGAAGTGGAGTAACAAGTCACATTTTAAAAGTCTGTTGGTTTTATTGTATCTTTTGACCAGTTGAGCATCGACATGTGTGTGTTAGATTTGCGGCAGAATACCTACGATAAAATAATGAATAGTTTGGATTTAATATTTTATTTTATCGTTATATTTGCAATTACATCATATTTTATTTTGTTTCCATGTGCAGAAAACGTTGTAACTTTGTTTAGAAAGGTGCTGTGTAAATAAAATATCACTATATTATAATAGGAAATACACACTGTAGCCTATAATATTTATTTAATATAAATACTTTCACTTATATAGAGGAGTCTTATTTGATAGAAGAAATGAGCTACCTCTACCTACATTCATCTAAATGAGTGAATCATGGTGATTATACAGTGGGGGCATTAGTCGATGGATAAACTGAGCAAAAGATGTTCATTTTGTCTTATATACTTTAACTTCTTGGGTTCTTTTTAAAGACAATGCAGTAAAGTGTATTTACCTTGTTGAATGTTTCGGCTGCTGCTGCAAGCCATCTTCAGAACTGTCACCGGTGTTGGGGTGACGTGTCGTATATCAGCTGTTGTTACTTCCTGTAGGTCAACCTGATGACCTGCAGGTCGCTCAGACTGACCACGCCTCCCGTCGCCCGGTGTCTCTGGAGGAGGGTGTCCCAGGTGTGTGAAAGGAGGAACGCTCCGTCATCACGGTTAACGCTGTCCGTGCCTCGTTCCTGATTTCAATGGCCTCCTTGATCCAGTGTTTGAACTTGTTGTTTTCCGATCCAATGACCCGAGCCCCGTCCCAATCCATAATGTGGTTATTTCTTTTACAGTGTCTGATATGGCGGATTTTAGGTTTTCCTGTTCTGCTTTGTCTTTTTGTGTGTTGAGGAAGAGGAGAGACACATCATACAAGCACTCAAACAATGTCAATATCCCAGCTGGGCCATAAACAAAGGCAGACAACAAGTTATCAATAAAACCAACAAACACCGAAAAAAACCCCCACAACAATCCAACACAGGGCAGCAGGACAAAAACATAGTCACACTACCGAACATCAGAGGAATAACCGAACCCATCCAGAGCCATGAAAAAACACAACATTAGCACTGTAGTAAAACCATACACAAAACTCCGTCAACAGCTCGTACATCCCAAGGACAAAATCCCACAAGAACAAAAATGCAAGCCATCTACGAAATTCAAGCAAATCATGCAATAAATCTACATAGGGGAAACAGGCCGGCATTTCACATCCGAAAAAAGAACACCAAAAGGAATGCGAGAAGGAAACGTCAGGGAGATCACCAGAACACAAAAAGACAAAGCAGAACAGGAAAACCTAAAATGCCATATCAGACACTGTAAAAGAAATAACCACATTATGGATTGGGACGGGGCTCGGGTCATTGGATCGGAAAACAACAACTTCAAACGCTGGATCAAGGAGGCCACTGAAATCAGGAAACGAGGCACGGACAGCATTAACCGGGACGACGGTGCGTTCCTCCTTTCACACACCTGGGACACCCTCCTCCAGAGACACCGGCGACGGGAGCGTGGTCAGTCTGAGCGACCTGCAGGTCCATCAGGCTGATACGGGAAGTAACAACAGCTGATATACGACAGTATACTTCTGAAGATGGTGCAGCAGCAGCCGAACATGTCAACAAGGTAAACACACTTTAGCGAACCTAAGAAGTTAAAGATGGATAAACTGGCCTGTCGATATGTGTTACCTTTAGTCTGAGCCCTATTTGAGCAGAATACGACTGTCAAAATGAACTACCTACGCATATTCATATAAATGAGTTGAAATTTGACATAACTAAGGTATAAAGTTTGATCACCGTGTGCAAACAGTATGAAACCCGATGTCAGGGTCTGAGTTTGGCTTTACTGGATCTATACAACTGAACATGGAAAAAACGTAAAGTAGTTTATTTCGACGGGGAAGCGTGAATCAATAGACGTTTCCGACGATTTAGACTGCGGGTAGCTCATTTCGACGGGGCAGAGCATTTTGACAGAACACCGTCACTGGTTCACCAACTCAACACAAGTAAGAATATGAAAAGTAAATTTTTTTTTAAGTTAACTTTAAGTAAATTAGTACTACTGACCTCAGTGTGAGTTTGATTGTGTTTCTTATGACATCTTTGACCCGTCTCTCAAACTACCTCTTCTCTACTGCGTCCTTTGCTTTTGTCCAGAAACAGAATTGTACCTTCTTTTGCGATGGACCTTATCTGGACGACTGAGGGATTACAGACAGTAGAGTTGTGTTTATATATTTCGTTCTCCCGTGTATGGTCGGGGCCCGTGGGGTGACTGATGCGGCGCTCAGCTCTTTGTTCACAGCAGTAATAAAGCAGCTATGGATTTATCGACAGTGACTCTGCCTTTCACCTCCTCCTCCTGTTTGCTGTCTGCTCCGATGGGACTGAGGCATGAGCTAAACAAAATGGCTCCATAGCGTTGTTCATTTAGTCCCACATATTTTAACCGTCATCTGCTTAAGTAAAGATTGAAAGTTATGCGCAGATCTGAAACAAACTAAGGCTGTGTTCAGACTGAAGGGCTTAATGCTCAATTTAGATTTTTGCTTTTTAATTCGATTTTTTGCGAGGTTGTTCACGTTTCTAATTAAATGCGACTTGTATGTGATCTCCGGCGTGAACTTTAAACGCCCCAAAAGTGTCCCACATGTGCATTGCAGGACACAACGATGTCACACGCAGCAAGAGTACTCAGTGTTTTTCGGAAGCTGCCTAAACACTGGGCTTGTCTCCCAAAATTCGGTCCAGTTCTTCATAAAAGTGACAGGTTACATGTCCGTGGTTTCTTTGTTTATTTGAGTCTTTAGCCTTCTTTTATTTGGCTCACAGGCTCTTTATTTTTCATTGACGTTGGAGCCAGGATCGCCTGTAGCAGCACTCTGACATTTCTTTGGCAATCATTTCAAAAAACGTCCTGAATACAGCAATCCCACCAAAATATTTATGAACTCATTAACCTCACTTTCCCTCCATTGACGAGACTCCGAGCCTGACGTGTAGGTGGGATGAACGCGACCTGGCCGTTCAGACTGAAGTCGCATGTTAAAAGATTGAATATGTTCAGGTTTGGTTTTAGGAGCACATATCCAAGTCGCCTGGGTCGCATTTGAAAAAAAAAATCAGATCTGTGTAGTTCAGACTGTCATTAAAAGATCAGATACAGGAGCACAGGGACGAAAAAAAAAAAAAAAAACGGGTTTGGGTCACGTCAGGCTGCAGTCTGAACATAATCTAAGACAGGTCAGTGGGCCAAAAGCGGCCCTCAAGCTTCCAGGTGAATTGGCCCAAATCACCTTGCATCAATTAAAAATTTACTTTTCACTGCAAGTTTTTTGAAAATCTACCTTAATAAAGCGAATATTTTATATTTAGTGTGTAGTTTTAAGGATCTTAGCATGAATAAAGACTGATGGGTCATTCTAATAAGTTAAACATGCACATATTTCAATTATTTGCTGTATTGAGCTCCAGTCTACGGCCCTCGATCGGCCCTCTGCTTCGTCTGTGTTTACAGATGTGGCCCTTGATGAAATAAGTTTGGACACCCGTGGTCTAAGGGTAGGGTTTAAAAATGTGAAAAACAGAAGTAGTTCATTTTCAAGGGCCCATATTACAGCATTTTCTGTTCTGTGATAATGTAATTTCCTCATCACAAACACACTCATAGTCGTGTTGTTTCATTTACACACATTTAACACAAAAACTCTGTATCTTTAGGCTTCTGTCAAACAGAAAACACCTTATACTCTTCTACAACACTAGAATCATTTGGATGATTTCAGTCCTGGAATTGTCCATCTCAACAGAACTAGAGGTAATAAGCAGCTGTTAACGTGAAAACTACCACTACGGGAAATTATAAGGAGGAAAAAAGCATTTTGAGCTCTGGAGATGTAGACAGACTAATAATAAAGAATAAATCAGACATGTATGAATGAAACAAACACAACTCCAGGTCTGTTTTTGAGGAGCTCCAACATTATAACATGGCTTAAAGCTCACAAGAGTCAATTTTTTCTGTCAAGGTAAAGCTAACAACAACCAGCATGGTAACACGCACCAAAAAAATGTTTCTTTTTTTTTTCTTTTTAATATTAGCAACATGAGTTACAAAAGGAGATGTGTTTACCTTGTTGCTTTCACCATGTTTTGGTTGCTATCTTGTCACTGGACTTCCTGATTATCGAACAATAAAATGCTTTTTAATTAGATGAAGACATATTTTGAACCATCTGCTTGTACAGCTTTGCTTTAATAGATAGAAAAAAAAAGTCTAAACACATAGACTTAAATACTTAATACTAGACTTAAAATTTGCATATACTAATTCATATCAGTATTTCATAACAGTATCGATACCCTCATTTGCCTGTCTTTCAAATGCAGCAGACATCACTCAAAAAATCCTATAATCGTCAAAACTAAACATATGACTTATTTTACCTCAGATAAGTAATAGTTTGGTGCTTTGATGGTGGATTCTGCCAAAATTCACACTCTTTTTTTATTGATTTATGTTGTTTTTTCTCCTTTTTTACATGTAAACTGCTTGTTTTTGATGCAAACTGACCATGCGTCTCTGATTGGTTAAGTCCACCTGTCAATCACACCCTCTAGGAGACAGGATACGGCTCCGTTTTATCAAAGCGAGTGGTTCTGGCCGGTCAGGTAACTCATTTGCACTACTTTGATACTCTCATCCCTATTATGACCTTAAATACTGCAGGAGACGTTCAGCTCTTTGATACAGAGACGTGTCATTGGGTTCATTTGCTCTTCTGATATAATATTAAGATAGATTCTCGTGTAGAGACCTCTGTATATTTCATACCGTGACAGTTTCGACAGAAGTGTGTTTGGATATCTGTGGTGTTACTGACCTTGACTCAACGCGTCGACCCAACGCAGAACCCTTTTGACATATTAAACACTGTATATCTTTTTCTTTTTTTTTTTTTTTACCTGTATGTTATGTATAAAAGACTATATTGCGTTGCATTTATGAAATCATTTAAAAGCTACAGAGAATATGTGTTCATTCGTATATACGGTCTGTGCGTATGACCTGCAGATGTATAATCTCTGAAAAGTTTCACATGAACCATCTTCAACGCGACAGAAGCACAGAACAGACTCACCATCAGCAGCACATCCTGTCACAGAGAGAACACGCATATTCCACTGAGTCGTGTCCTTTAGTCTGACAGAAGCTGAACCACATCAGCGCCACAAGGAGTGAGCTGTTTTCTCAGAGCTTATAGTTTATGCAAATGGCCATGTGGTTTTAAGTTTAGTTTCTGTAAAACGTAAACAAATGTGCGCAAAGCTGCATTAAACTCATTATTACTCAATGTATATTTGCGTCCTCCTCGTAGGAAATAAAAAAACAAACTTAATTTATCCACCCACATTCACATTCATAACACACATTCACTAGCCAGGCCAGCGCTACCTAGTGCCTCCGCTCAATTTCATTTCTCTCCAGCGACTAGGTCAGGAATTGGAATATACTAGACGGTTTGATGATATGATATTCAGTGTTGTCAACGATGCTCGAGATCGAGGATTTAAAGATGGAATAAAGAGAATGTTTGGTGAATTTTATCAAGGGGAAAGACGTTATTGTCCTTGTCCTTCCTTAATATACCAGTTAGCCCCGTTTAGCGGCGCATTACATGTAGTAGCGATTGGTTAAATGATAAAAAGTACCTGCCTACTGTCGAGCGAACGAATCCTAATGCTGCGAAGTCAGACGGTTTCCACGAAGTGAAGTTTGTACAAAGTGAAACGAAGTAAAACCGGCTGATGAATCAGGCTACCCATTCACCAAGACAGGGAGGCAACGTTGGGCGAATTACGCCACGATCTGCCAATGGATCGTGGACGCCTGGGGTAAGGGATCAGTCTCAAGTGTCATCCGTTTGTTTCGCTTAATGTGCCCTATAATTCGGGGGACTTTATGTATGAAAATTCAACATTATTGATACTGAGCCTTATAATCCAGTGTGCCTTATAGTCCAAAAAATACCCGGTAATACCTCATAGAAGTTTAGCTGTCAGTCAGTAAGACAGAGATGTGTTTAAAAGAAACTATAGTATTCATATTTATACATTCATACAGAGTCATTTCTAAGAACCCAGCGAAAACATTATTTAAAAAAAAAAACAACAACAACAAAAAACATGCTATATTGTGTGCTACATCCATTTTAAACTTATCTCTCTCCATGAAGTCAACCCAAGCCAATACCTTTTCATAGCCGCCACTTTTCATTGAAGAAATGAGCAAGGACACACTTCTGGCTCCATCGACTCTCCCTCCAGCTCCCTTTCCATGGAAAAACTCACCTCTCTCTGTAACCGCTGCAGTGAACCTCCTCATTTTGGTCTTAAAATATTTGTATTAACATGAACTTGGGGTTTTCTTTTAGCTATTTTGTAAGATACAACAGACCAATGAGGTGCCCTTTTGCGCCGAGGCATTACCAAGAGACTGAATGACAGCGTTGCTAAGCGCCCGCCCGTCAAACCAGCGGTAAAGATGGAAAGGAATGGGAAGGAGCATTATCCTCAACACCTTTGCTCTCGATGGGCTCTTAGGTTGCTATGATACTCGCTCTTGGCCAAATTATCCTCTATACTGGCTTCTGTTGGCTTCATTGGACTGGAGCTGAACGCTATTAGTGAAATCAAACTCCTTTAGTCCAAATGTCTATAGAGTCTATATATAGTTCAGCTTGTGCCTCTATAGAACAGGTAAATAGTGCTGTTAGATTTGTCCGTTTTTTCCTTTGCTTGCGTCTTAAACCACTCTGTCCAGCCCATTTTCGCCCTGCCTCCTCGTTCAAATCCAATCATCTCCGTATACAGAGATCCAAACAGGAGCCATCATCTTGAATGAGTCACAACGTTTTAATCAGTGGGATGCTGGGAGCGTGGGCCCGGCCTACACAAGCCCGAGAGCGCGTTGACTGGCGGGGCATCGGGGGTTAACGCTAGTCTAATGAAAAACAAGCCTGGACCGCCCACTCGCCTCACCGCGGGGACCTCACGCACACACGCGGGGTGAAATATCGAGCTATTTACAAGCCCACTGTAATAAATAGGAGCGCGGGGAGGGTTAAGGGAACAACAAAGGTAATTGCACTCAGAGGAAGGCACTGGAAATCATAATTACAGGTATGCTGGCTTAAGTTAATTTGAAAAAGAGGGAGCTGGATTTTCAAAAACAGAAGATGATAGGTTTCATTATTAGGGATTTGGTGGAAGCATACAAATGGCTTATCTGACCAGCCAGAACCACACGCTTTGAATTTCACAAAGACGAGTGGATCCGGAGCTGTATCCTGTTTCCCTGAATCCAGAGGGCGTTGGATGAAACTACAGCGAGGAACAGATCATTTCATACAATCAGAGACGTTGTTGGATGAGAAACAACAAGAAATGTGTGATCCCCGCACATACAAAATAGCCTGATTCAACAGCTGGATTCATTTCATGGAAACCGTCTGACTTCACAGCATTAGGATTCGTTTGCTCGACAGTAGGTGGGTACTTTTTTTATTTAACCAATCACTGCTACTTGGTCGGGAAGTATGTAATGCGCCGTTAACAGGGATAACTGGTATATTACGCTTTTCCTAAATCTCGTAGGAAGAAGGATAATAACGTCTTACCCCTTGATAAAATTCACCAAACATTCTCTTTGTTCCTGCTTTAAATCCTCAATCTCGGGAATCGTCGCCAACACAGAATGTATGGCTCTTTGCTGATTGGCTGATGCCCGGACTCCCACTTCCAGGGTTTTTGCGAATGTCTAGTGTATTCTGATTCCTGACTTATTTGCTGGAGAGAAATGAAATTGAGCGGAGGCACTAGGTGGCACCAGCCTAGTTACATACAAAAGGCCATACATATGACTGTGGAGGGGTCCGAGGGTTCAAGTAAATCCATCATGAGAATAGGCAGGTTATTTGAAAGTCACAGTGAGGTGGCACGCTCACCTCACACCCAAAGGAAACACAACAGGTCAAATCCTGACCAAGATTAGCTCAGCATCTGGAGATGGGTCTCTGGGTGCCATGCTGTGGCTCCCACTGCCACTGGGTCTATATGAAATACTGCACATGATGATGAGGTAGTCCTAAGTCAAACTGTAGCGAGGTAGAAACTGTGTTGTTCCTGTATTCCTCTCTACAGTCTTTCTCACTCTCTGGGGAGGACTCCTCTGTGCCAGGGGGCTGTTGTTCTGTTGCTCACTGTGAAACCTGTGCTCCACGTGCCCCCTGTAGACCGATGTGCTCCATGTGCCCCCTGTAGACCGATGTGCTCCATGTGCCCCCTGTAGACCGATGTGCTCCACGTGCCCCCTGTAGACCGATGTGCTCCACGTGCCCCCTGTAGACCGATGTGCTCCATGTGCCCCCTGTAGACCGATGTGCTCCACGTGCCCCCTGTAGACCGATGTGCTCCACGTGCCCCCTGCAGGCGTGAGTGACAGGACAGAGGAGCTGCTGGACTCTCCTCACAGCACCGGCCCCACTGTGTCCAGCTCCTGTTACCTGCAGACCCACACACTGCCTCTTTGTTCTTTTGTAAAGACTGAATCATGTGGTTTTACCTTGGTGTTTTTGGTGAGCAGCTGTCTCCTTCTGAAACACGTCAAGGTAAAAAACACATATTTTGACTTTTAAAAAAGAACAAGACTATGAGAAAAGAAGACAATGAAATTCATTCAAGAGTGCGTATTATGCAAAACAACTTTTTGAAGCGTTCTGCCATCTGCATTGTTACCTCATCAGAAACATGCCAGAAGAGGTTTGAAATGTCATCCATGCATGTTGGAGTAATCTACTGATCTCTCCTGGGCCCGACTCAAACCCTCCATATGTTCAGCTGTAAGATTCTGTACAATGCTCCACGGCAATTTTTCATAAGTTGTAATGTATTGATTTGTATCGTGGTTTATGTATTTGAGTATTTTCATAGGCAGGATGCACGTTGATTGGTACAGCACTGAGAGCAAAGGGAAGTGGGATTCAGCATCAAAAATTAAACAGAAACTAATGTCACATTTTATGTTGTTTTCAACATATAAATCATCACAGCAATAAAACAATAAAAGGTAACATGGTGCTCTAAATAAGTAATGTGTTCGCAGTTAATAGCCTGTAGAAGTGTAATACTCTGCCTCTTTAATAACCCACACAGCTGTTCTGTTGTGGTTCAAGATCAGAGCGAGAGAAGGGGCAAAGTGGGTGTGGCTAACAGACAGTTCAGTTTTATTTATATATTTTTCGAGTCAGATGCCATGGTGATAATAAAAAACAAACAATAGGATGTGATTTTCAACATTTATTCAAGTTTACCATGTGGCCTTATATCTGTGTAGCACCATGGTCTTGTCATGGTCTTAGTCTACGTTCAGACTGCAGGGCTTAACGCTCAATTCAGATATTTTTGTGAAATCCGATGTTTTTGCGAGGTCGTTCACATTTCCAATTAAATGCGACTTGTATGTGACTCCAGTGTGAACATTAAACAGCCCAAAAGTGTCCCACATGCGCACTTGAAGACACGCCGACGTCAACCGCAGCGAGTGTGCTCTGTGTTTACAGAAGTTGTCCAAACATGGACGCGAGCATTGAGCACCTGGAGATTTTAAAGTTCCTCTCGTACCGGAGCCAGAACATGAACAACTTACTTGTTTTAAGGAGGAGACTGAGAAGGAGAAGGACGAGGTTTTTGGCCGTGGTGTTTTGTGGGACAGCGTTAAAAGGAACGTGTGGATATGGAGACGTAAAGTGAGTGGTGAGTGGTGATGTGCTTCGCTTCAGTGACACGGAGTTCATTAACAATTTTCGCCTACTTCAGCGCAGAAAAGTGACGTTTGTGGCTTGTTGATAACATGTAGATCGGATGAATGCGCCTTGGCTGTCTAGACTGAAGTCGCATGTCAAAAGATCAGATATGTATCAGTTTCAGGACCACAATTCGAAGTGGCCTGGGTCGCATTTGAAAAAATCTGATCTGTGTCGTTCAGTCTGTCATTAAAAGATCAGATACAGGTCACATCGGGGCCAAAAAATCGGATTTGGGTCACTTCAGGCTGCAGTCTGAATGTAGCCTAAGTTTACTATAAAAATAAAGAAAACTCTGCCAAAAAATGCATTGTGTAACTTTTTTGGTGGAGGGTCCGTCAAATCCTTTTCTCCACGGCGTTATTTCTTTGTCGAGAATGTTTCGCAGTATAAAATTAAACCTTTCTATCTTCATGGAGACCAAACTAGACCAAGTTACAGGTCAGTGTTTGTTTTTCTAGGTATTTCGGAGCTCTAAAACCACCTGTAAATGAAAAAAACGTGAGGCAGATCTGTTTAATAGGCAGAGCAATGACAAATCCATAGAAACAAGCGACCAGAAAGTTACACAGTGCACCTTTCATGACGATTTCTACATTTACTAAACACAGATTTCATGTGCGAACCCCTGACATGTTCTTTGCTTAGTAGGCTGGTCCTCTATTTGCTCCTGTTAGAAAAACTTACAAAATGAGATGAAGAGAAACCCACACAGTCACTTGAGGAGTTTGACTAACAATCAGCAGACAGTCCAATTCAGTCTGCTCTGCACACCGGTAATGAGAAGGTAATTGAAAAAGTTTGGCGGTGGAACAAAGTCGCTCTGCAAATTGGTATTATCTGTGAAATGAAACATGTTTAAAATGTACCCGGTGTTCAGGCCCAAATAAATACTAATTCTGTAGTGATTTTCTAGAATAATTTGTCATAAACATTCAGTGTTTTATTGTTCTTTTGCTTTTCACTGTGGCACTGTTTTCTGATCTATGTTATAATGTTGTTACCTCCTCAAAAACAGACCTGGAGTTGTGTTTTGTTTCATTCACACATGTTTAAAGCACAAACCCTGCGTGTTTAGGCTGAGTTCTTCTCTCAAACAGAAAACACTAAGAAAGAAAATGTGCTATTGTGTTTTTAAACTCCATACAATTTCACTGGAATCATTTGGATAATTTCAGCACTGGGATTGTCAATCTCTACTGAAATGAAGGTAAAATGAGCTGTTAACTTGGAAACTACCACTTCATGACATCACAAGGAGGAACAGAGCATTTTGAGCTTTGGAGCTGTAGACAGACTAATAATAAAGGATTAATCAAACATGTGTGAATGAAAAATCTGTCTCCAAACAAATTTGTTTTTTTTGTTTTTTTTCCAATTTTCCAATTTGTGTTTAAATGAATAATGAAAAAAAAAAAAAAAAAAAAAAAAATGATAATGGCCATGTCCCTGATTTAAAGTGACATGACGGACTTTTGCGCCGCATACGGACTGAACCAGGACTAAGCCAGGACTAAACCGGGCTCAGTCCTGGTTTGGTCCCAGTTTCAGTCCTGGTTTTGGTCCTGGTTTGGTCCCGATCTGGTCCTGCTCTGGTCCCGGTCTCAGTCCTGGTCTCATTCCTAGTCTGGTCCCAGTCTCAGTCCCGTCCCGGTCTCAATCATGGTCTGGTCCTGGTCTGGTCCCGGTCTCAGCCCTGGTCTCGGTTCCGTTTTCAGCCCTGGTCTGATCCTGATCTCAGTCCCACTCTGGTCCCAATCTCAGTCCTGGTCTGGTCCCAGTCTCAGTCCCGTCCCGGTCTCAATCATGGTCTGGTCCTGGTCTGGTCCCGGTCTCAGCCCTGGTCTCGGTTCCGTTTTCAGCCCTGGTCTGATCCTGATCTCAGTCCCACTCTGGTCCCAATTTCAGTCCTGGTCTGGTCCCAGTCTCAGTCTTGGTCTCAGTCCTGGTTTAGTCCTGGTTTAATCCTGGTTCAGACCTAGTTCAGTCCTGTTTTAGTCCTGGATCAGTTGGTATGCGGCGCAAAAGTCCAGCATCACAGTTTAAGTCACGGATAAACGGTTGTTATCTGTTTTTTCCATTATTCATTTAAACACAAAATCGAAAACTGAAAAAAACAAACTGTTATCCGCATTTTTCATTTTGGTTTTGGAGACAAATAATGAAGAAAATTGTTCTTTTTTCGTTTTCTTATTTTTGGTTTTACTTTGACCAACGAATAATACACGGATTATGAAACAAAACCCAACTCCAGGTTTGTTTTTTGAGGAGGTAACAGCATTATAACATGACTTAAAGCTCACACACAAGTCAAATTTGCGTAATAAAGGACCTTTACGCTGTCAGACTTGAAATGCCATGGTTTAAAATGAATAATGCATACTCGGACTTTAATAGGACGTTTAGAATATACTCGAGAAAGCGGCGACACATTTAGCAGCAGACCTGACCTGTCACTTGTCTCATTTCTTGTTGCTCAAATTGGGGTGTTGCCCTTGTGGGAGACTGCTTCCTGTCCGGACACTGGGGCACTTGGAGGTGAATCGGAGACTAGACTTCATTACGGCCGGAGCGGTGCTTAAACTCCACACACGCACACACACACACACACTCCTACACACACGTTAAAAGAGCGTGTTGTGTCTGCGTGTGTGCGTCTGACCTACATGACCACCTGTGCGTCTGCCTAATGTCAGCAGATCCTTAATACGCTCCCCGGATTAGCGATATTAAAGCAGGCTAAGTAGTCATTTTACCTCAGATAACTGCGGGAGTCTGGCTGCTGGCTCAGGGAGTTGTTGTGGGGTGAATGAAGAATCGCTGTTCCCCTGTCCGTGTTCGTGACTAGCACTCTCGCCTAACAGTGTTGGGAGAAACGTGTTATAAAAGTAACAAATTGCTGTAATGAATTGTTTTTTGCTGTAACGTTTTTCTTCATATAAATTCGCTAAAATCACTTCGATATCAGCAGCAGTGAAACACCAACGTTACGGTTCCAGATGTCGGGACGGGCCCAGAGGTGCCGCGCAGACCGTCGGGCGACCGCGGGTGAAAGGACTGATGCAGAACACCGCAATCCACGGAGCGAATCACAGCCGACGCCCGATCGAGCTTTGAGGACACCCTGGTCCACAGGCTCAGAGTTCTCTCAGGGGCGGTTTTAGATTCCAAGTCCTAGTCCAAGATTAGTCCTGGTTTGGACTTGGTTTAGTCCTAGTTTAGACCTGGTTTAATCCTGGTTTAGATCTGGTTTAGTCCTGGTTCAGTTCTAGTTTAGGCCTGGTTAGTCTTGGTTTAGTCCTAGTTTAGAGCTGGTTCAGTTCTGGTTTAGACCTAGCTAAATCCTGGTTCAGCTCTGATTTAGTCTTAGTTTAATCCTGGCTTAGTCCTGGTTTTGACCTGGTTTAGTCCTGGTTCAGTCCTGGTTCAGTCCTGGTTCAGCTCTGGTTCAGTCCTGGTTCAGTCCTGGTTCAGCTCTGGTTCATCCTGGTTCACCTGGTTCCTGGTTCAGCTCTGGTTCAGTCCTGGTTCACTGGTTTCCTGGTTCACTGGTTCCTGGTTCAGCTCTGGTTCAGTCCTGGTTCAGCTCTGGTTCAGCTCTGGTTCAGCTCCTGGTTCAGTCCTGGTTCAGCTCTGGTTCAGTCCTGGTTCAGTCCTGGTTCAGCTCTGGTTCAGTCCTGGTTCAGTCCTGGTTCAGCTCTGGTTCAGTCCTGGTTCAGCTCTGGTTCATGGTTCTCTGGTTCACCTGGTTCAGTCTGGTTCAGCTCTGGTTCAGTTCAGTCCTGGTTCAGTCCTGGTTCAGTCCTGGTTCAGCTCTGGTTCAGTCCTGGTTCAGTCCTGGTTCAGCTCTGGTTCAGTCCTGGTTCAGTCCTGGTTCAGCTGGTTCAGCTGGTTCAGTCCTGGTTCAGCTCTGGTTCAGTCCTGGTTCAAATCCATATATGGAGCAAAAGTTCGACATCTTCTCTTGTTGATTGTTATTTTGGTGAGAGTAACTTGCAATAGTCGTGTATTATTTTACATTTTAAACGCAGTCATATTGTAATGTAACTAATTACTTTGAAATGACATTAACAAGTTATAAATAATGCATTATAGTTTTGAAGTAATTTGCCCAACAGTGTCACCTGACAGCAAGAAACTATGAGGTCTCTCTGTGTGGAGTGTAGGGCTGAATGATCTATAATTTTGGACCAAAGATCGCAATCGCAGACAACACGATTTTGGGACCATCAAAGCCGCGTTTTTTTTTTTGCAGTGCTCCTAAAGCCCAATTTAAGGTCGAAGTTTAGATCTGCGTCGACTCAACGCACAGTGCTGGCATATTCGGAGCAGGTGAAGGAGTTTTATGGTCCAACTCGAGGTGTTTGGTGCGATTTTGACACAATTATAAGAGCACATAGACTAGTATACGCCCGTGGACCACTCTGGAACCTACCTGGACCACTGAGGGATTACACAGATATAAGACCACATGGGAATATAGAAGAAAGTAAAATCACATTCTAGTCACTTCTTCTGAATCATGGCTGCGATACTAAAAGTCTTTGTTAAACCACTTCTTATGCAAAGTTCATATGAAACACACACATTTGAATCCTCAAAACAGTGAAAATGTCAAATGTGTTGCATAAATGAGTTTCCTTCCTCTGAACAAACAACAAAACTGTAGCTGTAACAAAATAATTTAGTAAAATATACCAAAAAGAATACTGTTGGCGGTATATCAATACAGCAGCCCACGATATCAATACTGTATCATCACATTTAATGATACAATATATTGATATTTTGATATTTTTGCACACCCCTGTCTATTCCTTAGTTTTGAAAATGAGTTTGAAATTTCGTGACAGCACTAAATCTGGGCCCCAAATAAAATTCTGCTCATTGTCAAAGGTTTTCATTTTGTTCACAAATGTTTTTTTAAGTCCTTTAAAGGTCCTTTCTTTTTGTATTTGATCAAAATATGTCTTGCCCCAGTGCAGCTGTATTGTATAAGCAGCTCTTGAGGTCAAAATATTCAAAGGAATAACTTTGGACCACTGCAGACTGTTTAAAATGAACAAGGTCTGTCTTTCACATTTTTAAGACAGTAAAATATTGGTACAGTGCCTTGAAAAATAAACTCCGGGGCTGTGTTGGACCATCGACGCTACAGGTTAAAAAATCTGTACCTGTGGAAAATTCGCTGCGCGTCAAGGAGTTTCAAGCTCCTGTCTTCAATTGCTTAAGGTGTTTAGTGAAATTTTGACACAACAGTATATTGTGTTGAGTTTAAGCTCTGTCTTAAACATGTTTCTAAACTGCAAATAATTCATAACCTCGCTCCAGGAGACCAGAGCAGAGAATACAAAAAAAAAATTCATTTCAGAGACATTTCATTCCAGCATGAATGATCTTTGACCTGCTTCGCTCTGAAAACAAACCTTGTGAAACTAGTTTTACTAACTTTAAATGGGCCACTGAGAAATTCAATTGATTCTACCAAGTCACTTTAAGAAAAATAGTCATGTGTGTTGTCATCCGTGGGTGATATGATCCCTTTTCCAAGCTCAGGTCCTCTACCAAAGACCTGGGAGCTTGAAGGTTCTGCGCAGTATCTTTGCTGTTCATAGTTCTATTCATAGTTCTGCACTATAGTAGTATAGCCTGATTCATCAGCTGGTTTCACTTCGTGGAAACCGTCTGACCTCGCAGCGTTAGGATTCGTTCGCTCGACAGTAGGCGGGTACTTTTTTTCAATTTAACCAGTCCCGACTATTTGGTCGTGATGTATGTAATGCGCCGCTAACGGGGCTAACTGGTATATTCAGCTTTTCCCAAATCCCACAGGAAGAAGGGCAATAACGTCTTTCCTCTTGATAAAATTCACCAAACATTCTCTTTGTTCCCGCTTTAAATCCTCGCTCTTGGGAATCATTGCCAACACTGAATATATCGCTCTTCACTGATTGGCTGGTGCCCGGACTCGCACTTCCAGGGTTTTTGCGAATTGTCCAGAGTATTCCAACTCCTGACCTAGTCACTGGAGAGAAATGAACTGAGCGGAGGCACTAGGTGGTGCCGGCCTCACTACTAGTACTATATTAATACTTTTGTGGACTGACATGTCTCACATTTCTCCTGAGAACTGTTGTTAGCACCACTGATGCCTTCACCCTCCCTGAGTCCCTGGTATTTCTCTAGTTTCTCGTGTTCCTTTGTCCTGATGTTACCATCACTCGGTGTTGCAATGTCCACCACCACGGCTTTGTTCTGTTGTTTCTCCACCACCACTATGTCTGTTTGGTTCGTCATTACTATTCTGTCAGTTTGTATCTGGGAGTCCCATAGGATCTTGGCTCAGTCATTCTCCACAACCGTTGGAGGTGTTTCCCACTTTGACTTTGGGGGGTCTCCAGTCTGCCTGGTCCAATCAGAGTACTGCGTTCTGAATTCTATGAATACTTTCATGCTGAATGATCTAATTAAAGGGCCTGTTTACACGAAAACACTTGCAGGTAAAAACAACTAAGTATTTTATCGGACGTGCCTTTTGTTTAGATGGTGACAGCGTTTTGGGGCTTAAAACGCAAAAATCTGAAGGCACCCTCCAGAGTGGAAAAGTTGAATACGCTCCGATGTAGCGTTTCCGTCTACACTGCTCAAGATGCAAAACTCTGGTCAGATCTGCTCACGTTGCGTACACGTTTACGTCACAAACATCACCATATACACGCAGATCTCCTCCCAGAAACACTCGTCTAAACCCAGAATAAAAAGTGAAGACATGACGCCACTTCTGGGTCTCCTGTTCAGCCCGTCATCATATAAACGTAGCCTAAGTGTAAAAAATGCAGGACATATAGTATTAAACACAGCTTTATGTCTGTTACAAAGTTTGATATACATTTCTTCATCACTGATTTCAGAAAGTAAAACTGTATTCATACTCATCACAAGAGCAGCGTTTCATATTTTTTCTCATGAACCCAGTGCATTTTAAGGCTCAAATTGTGTGATTAAATACCACTATGTATTAATTTAAAGGTGAATTGTGTAACTTTTTTGGTAGAATATGGTCACAGTATAGTATTAAACCTTTCTATCTTCATGGAGACCAAACCAGACCAAGTTACAGGTCAGATCTGTGGAGAGGCGACTCCGCTCACAGTCAGAAAGTCTGTTTTTCTAAGTACTTTTGAGCAATAAAACCACCTGTAATTTCATAAATGTAAAGTAGAGCTGTTTGTGGAACATAAAAACAAGAAGGTGACGGACCCCCAACCGAAAAGTTACATAATGCACCTTTAAGTGTTGCAAGGACTCAAAAATATCAACCTTGATACTAAGGAAAAGACTCGATACCATGATGATAATAAAACAAACCCTCTTGATTTAGACAGTGACTTTTTTAGTACGTATACCTCGTCAGATGAGTAGTAGTGTCAATACTAGTTTTAGTATTGATTAGTATTTGGTTTTTGAATCTTTTGGCAGCCTTTTTCTGAATCCCACCAATTGAGTAGTAACAGCACCAGAATGGAGTTACTCAAAATGTGTATTCTGACGGCTCATTTTCAGTGCATTTACTGTTTAGTTACTTACCCGGCTCTGAGGCTCCACGTTTGCTTTCCCTGCAGCATCTCACACCCTGCAGTTATGAGCTGGACTGCCTCAGGGGCCTCTGCGCGCAGCCTGCACCTTGGGTCTTGTCTGGTGTGGTAAAGTTGTCAAAGTATCGAAAATCAGATACTAACTGTTTGGAATTTTGGACATAGGACCTCATTTCGTAGTGAGTCAGAGTGTTGGAGACGTGTGGAGACACTTTTTTAAAATATTCCATCCAGTCCTTGTATTTGCAGAGGTCGCTGGTGCTAGGCTAGTGCATGTCAATGGCCATAGTTATCCTGCCACTAAAAACAAGTCTTACCCACTCCACAAAACACCCGAAGCAAATCTGTTATTACACCAGATTATCAAGGTAAATGTCTGTGTGAGTAGAATAATTTTAGAAGTAAAACAAACCTTGCATTTGAAGGATTTATGTCTGAGCAGCAGCAGCGAGATGTACTTCCTGATAGAAAGCTCAGCAGTGGCGGACTGATATACGAGAAAATAGTCCCTCAACATGTGACAATTCATGCGATGCAAGGTTAGTTTTATTTCAAACATGATTCTATCAACACAGACATTCACATCGACAGTCTGGAGTAATAATAGTTTTGTTTTGGGTGTTTTGTGGAGTGGGTAAGACTGTTTTTAGTGTCAGGATAACTATGGCCATTGACATGCACTAGCCTAGCACCAGCGACCTCTGCAAATACAAGGACTGGATGGAATATTTTAAAAAGTCTCCACATGTCCTCCAACACTCTGGCTCACTATGTCCAAAATCCCGGACTGTCCCTTTAAACTAGAGAGTCATTTGAGCAAGTATCAATACTAGAAAGTCACACTCACAGGAGAGAAATGAACAGGTCTCTCCAACTTAGTAGCTCAGGAGTTACCAGTAGTTCTCCAGCACCTTCCAAGCAGCTCGCCAAGAGATTTTACATGTATTGTGCTGGATAATACAGTTTTGATTAATTAAATGGCTGTTATCATTGTACGTGTATCATTTTAATTCCTAACTCTGTGCACTTAATAAATGGTTTATGTTTTATGAGCATCAAACTGTACCCATCTAATAGTCCAATCAGGTTCATTTGGTCTTCTGATAATTTGTTATTAAGTTATTTTTTTCAGAACAAGAGTTTGTTTTCATACCTGACAGTTTCGACTGCTCCTGGGATATTGTCCTGAGGAAGTCGGACTGCAGATGGCGCTGTCGTCTTGCTTCCACCGGTAAGAAGAAGGTGCCAAAACCTGTATAAATCAGCAACACCGCGTGACCACTGTGAGGAAAACCGCTAGTGAGCAGTCGAAACTGTCAGGTATGAAAACAAACTCTTGGTCTGAAAGAAGAACCTAATAATATGCAGCCCATCTAAGGTCGTGGCTTTTTTATTTACTCAATTTCTTGCGACCGCTTTGTAAAGGAAGCTCACCGGAGGAAAAGTTTGGAGACCTTTGCTTTAGAATGATCTTAAACTGCATCAGAACAAGAATAAAAGCACCAGTAGTGAATGAAGTACTCAAAGTAAAAGGACAGATACAGGTGAAGATTCCTCAAGTAAAAGTATCACATGTGTTACAGCGCCAGGCCTTTAGTTCTAAGTTGTTTTGTGTGTTTAAAATTATTTTGCTGGCTGTCCTGAATTCTGCTGTGGGAGTCCTGGTCCGTGATTGGTGGGGCACATCTACACCTGGCCAATCCTGCCTCACCTCCAGCCTCCTCCCCCTATTTAAGGAGATTGCCAGAACTTGTTAAGGGCTGCTATTTTGTGTCTGTCTGTGTCTCTTTCATGTCAGTCACTTGTTTTGTATTAGTACATGTCTGGCTTTGCTCATTTTATTGAGTCACTGGTTTAGTTCTGGTTTGGGCCTTTTTTTTTAATTTTGTCACTCCATTCCGTTTGTGGGTTTATGTGGTTTTACTTTGAGGCACTTGTGTTTTAGTTTTGTGTGTCTCTTAGGCTGCGTTCAGACTGCAGCCTGAAGTGACCCAAATCCGATTTGTTGGCTTCTATGTGACCTGTATCCGATCTTTTAATGACAGTCTGAACGGCACAGATCCGAATTTTTCAAATGCGACCCAGGCCACTTGGATATGTGGTCCTGAATCCGATACATATCCGATCTTTTGACATGCGACTTCAGTCTGAACGGCCAAAGCGCATCCATCCGACCTACACGTCATTAACAAGCGACAAACGTCACTATTCTGCGCTGAAGCAGGCGGAAACCGGAACTGTAAAATCGCCCGGTGCTCAATGCTCGCGACCATATTTGGACAACTTCCGTAAACACAGAGCACGCTCGCTGCGGTTGACGCATGGGGTTGACGTCGTCGTGTCTCCAGTGCGCATGCGGGACACTTTTGGGCCGTTTACCGTTCACACTGAAGTCACAGAAAAGTCGCATTTAAATGGAAATGTGAACGACCTCGCAAAAACATCGGATTTCACAAAAAAATCGGAATTGAGCATTAAGCCCTGCAGTCTGAACGTAGCCTTAGTTGAATGTTTTTGTGTAAGCCTGCGTGACCCGTTTTTTTTTTGGCGCAAACCTTGCATGTTAATCCTGTTGTTTTGTTTCTTAGTTTAGGTTATATCGTGCACATATTTTAGTTTGTTTTGTTAATTTACCTTTTACATCCCTGTTGATTAAACATTATTTAATTTATTCCATTTAACATCTTGGTTATTTTTGTTACTTCCCTGACCCCAACGACCTGGGTCATAACAATTTTGTATTTTTTTTTAAAGGCAACTTTAGTTAAACTATTGAAGTACTTATTTTAAAAAGTACTCATATTTTCAGCTATTTTTAGAACAATTAAAGCACCATAGTGATTTTGATTTTTAAAAAAAAGTCTGATTTTAAGGAATTTAGTAAAGTTGTGACGTTAACTCAAATTGAAAAGTCAGTCGTTGCCATTTCCGCAGATCATAAAGAAGCTCAAACTGTAATGAAAAGTACTTTATACTTTTCAGACCAGTTAAAAAAAAAAAATGTAGTGGAGTAGAAAGTACAGATACATGCTCTCAAATGTAGTGAAGTAAAAGTAAAACGAATCCACTGTCAAAATAACTTGAAATGAAAGTAAAGTACAGATATCTAAAAACTGTACTTTTACTTTTGTACTTCGGGACCTTTCTACTGTAGTACCAATCTGGACCACTGAGGCATTACACAGATATAAGGCCACATGGGAATAAAAACGAAAGTACTACCATTAAATACTGAAAATCACATTCTATTGAAAAATAGAATTTAAAGAAAGTGGTGTTGAGTATCGAGTCTATTCTTTAGTATTGAACAATAAGCTTCAAATTGTGTATTCTTCTCTCTAATCTTTTGCTGCTCAATGTCAGAGGTTTTTATGATAATTGCTTTGTTCACTGCAAATGGAGAGGCCGCTGTTAAAACAATATTAATAATAAAACTAAAAATCCTACATACAGGCCCTTTGTCCGTGTATTTCGGCAAAATATGTCTTGTCCCAGTACAGTTGTTTTGTATAAGCAGCTCTTGAGGTCAAAATATAATAACTTCTGGACCACTGCAAGCCGTTTAAAATGAACAAGGTCTGTCTTTCACATTTTTAGGACAGCAAAAAAAAAAAAGGTACGGTGCCTTGAAAAATAAACTCTGCTTCAAAAAAAAAAAAGATGTTCCACAAAATTTTCTACATTTCCGTCGGCGTGTTTGAGTAATAGCTTTGAGAAATACAGTATGTTTTTAATTATAGGTGTTAGACATTTTCAATTGTTAAACTTTGTAAACAGAGGATTTTAAAGGACTTCCCAGCATCCTTTGTGGCAGGCGAGTAGCACATTGTCTGAAACCACAAAAGCAACGCATCAGAAAATAGGTCCATTAAAAACCACCAACTTCCACTCGAACAATGATGCGTAGAAAAACATGCACTTTTATCCTTTTTATGTCTTTATGAGCATGAGTATGGACTGTAAAAATTAATTTGGCTAGTCTGGTTCAGCCCATCGAAGAAGAATATTATAGTGCTTGTGTCTGCTGTATAGTTTAGGGTGACCATATTTCCATTTGTGAAAACCCGGACACCTTACCGGGGGTGGGAGGTGGGGCCTCGACATTAAGCTACAGTCGTCCCTCGCTATATCGCGGTTCACCTTTCGCGGTCTCGCATATTTTTTATTTTTTTTTTTTGTATCAATTTTGTATGTTTTTTTTTTTTTTTTTTGTAACACACGGGTGGGTCAGGACTAAACCAGGTCTAAACCAGGACTAATCTTGGACTTAAGAGATAGAATGCCGAGCAGTTTGTTCGCAAAACGTGATCGGGCAATTGCCGCGTTTACCTCTGTGAGGTGCGGCGCTCTCCTCTGTCCTTTCTCCTGCAGTCACCTCCGAGCCCGTCCCGACAGTAAGTCCTGTTTCAGTTCTGGTTTAGTCTTAGTTCAGTTCTGGTTTAATCCTCCTCTTCAGTCCTGGAATCAGTCCTAGCTTAGTCCTGGGTTAGTCCTGGTTTAGTCTTAGTTCAGCCCGTGGCATAGGGAGCTAAAAAGTTTGATATAATCTCGGGTTAAAGAGCGGGTGCGGTGTTGTACTGCAGGTCTCCAAAAATGGACCCGTGCAGGACTCTGTGCTGTTGGGCTCCATTATGGAATAAATGAATATTGGGTTCGTTACATAAAAAGGAGGAAAATAACAAAAGGACGACAGCAGCAATAAGTTTTAAGAAGGATGTAAAAAGGGTTGCACCTGTCCTGTCTGAGAAAAGTGTATAAAGTGTGTGGTGAGAGGTTTTACAGCCTTAAAACAGATAGAATAATTGTAAAATATAAAGTTGACACAGATTTCACCTATCATGGGGTATCCCGCAATAAACGAGGGACCACTGTACTCTCACTTCACAACCTGTGCACATGGCCTCCCACTTCTCCCGACCGGGATGGAAAATGGAGAATGTCTTGTACAAGTCATTGTTAAATGCACATTTGCGCTCCGGCGTGTTGCAGACTGACCTGTTTGTGTCTGTTCGCTCCTTCTGAGTCACAGATGCTACGAGAGACGCTCAGTTTAATGCCCCCAATGAACTTGTAATTAAAAACCCAGACATTTGCATCACTTAAAAAAAAAACCTAGACACCCAGGACAGGACGCAAAATACGGACATGTCCGGGGAAAAACGGACGTTTTGGTCACCCTAATATAGTTAAAATCTTATGACACCATGGACATTTAAAATCTCATTATTGATCTAAATCAGCGCTTTTCAATTATTTTCTGTCACGTCCGCCCAAGGAAGAAGAAAACATTTCACACCCCCACACTCAGAACCACTACCAAAAGTGGACAAATCGCACCCTCGCCTTCAGTCGCCTACATACGAGAGCAAACGTTTTAGTCGCGTCTCCAAAGCGACTCCCGGACACGCAGCATGTGTCCGTCTGTATTCCACACTGCGCTCACCTGTGTCATGAGGCGGTCCGCTCCTGTGTCCTCCTCGTCCATTAAAGTTCAGGGCACTTGCGTCATCCAGCGTGACAAAAACCACGTGTAATGCTGCAGCAGTATCAGCTCCTCTGCTATTTGGCACTCCACCTTATATGATGCTACCAGAACTCGTTGGTTTACTGAAGTAACATTCACAATACACGCATCATGAACCTCAGACTTCCGGTCATTGCGTAATGCACACTGGGAAGGATTTTCTGAAAAAGTGAGCATCAAATCGCCATGTTTGATTTTACAGTGGGATGCGTCTATTGACAAAGTCGATCTTTTCAAGTTTTTTGAACCATATCACTTTTGTTTCTGGTTCTGATATTGTCATATTTTATTTTTGGGATTCTGACATCGTAATTGTGTGGTTGTTGGATGTTCTAACAGCGCAAAACGGCTCGAGAAATTCATTTGCGAACTCCATAGATGCAAAAGGGAATCAGACTTGTGTGATTGCAAAGCTCTGTTCAAACTGTTTCCCTTTCCATCGGAATTGAAAAATGGTGAAAGACGAAGGCGATGGGCAGGATTGATCCACAGGAAGGACAAAAAAGGAAACCTTTGACTGTCTAAATCATCCCGAGTTTGCAGCGAACATTTTGTATGTGCACTCTACACAGTCTATGGTCTCACAAGTTTTATTCCAGTTTCAGACTGAGTTTCTTCTGGTGTAGTCCTGCTGGTGCTTAAGTTAAATAACATTATGTTTTCATTTTGACCTTTCCAGCCCATTACACTGTATCGCTGCGAATGAAAACATGTACAATAATTAACCATGTAATTATATCCTTACATCCTTGGTGGAAAAAAGAGATAGAGGAAGTAATGAGATGCCAGTTGTGCGTCTCTCTTTTGTTCACGAGCTGCTCTCTGGTCGTCTTGGCAACTGGGGGTAAACTTCATTGTCTGTGCAGCCGTGTATTGTTTGATTTGGAATGCATGCACACGTTATTGCTTACTACGGTTTTATTAAAAAGAAGAATACACAAATGGATCACATGGATTTACTCATATGAGCTTAAAGAAATCTTATTTTAACGTGTCTGGAGCCAAAAGTAGTTGGATTGGTCCATGTTTTTGTCGTGTAATTTGATGGAGTAAAAGTAAGGAAGGAGCTTTTTTTGTAGGAAAGCAATGTCTGTTGTTTCATTTTTATGCAGTATTAAAAAATGTAAATTGAAATTATAAATATTACATTCTAGAATGGAGTAATTTGTAGAAGATAACACAATTTCAATGATGCGCAGAGGACAAATGCCAGTTACTTTGCTTCTCTATTAAAAAAGATGGAAACAATAATACTTTTTTTTTTTTTTATCTTCAAACCAGAATAATCGGAGAACCCAATAATTTGCTAAAGTGAAAATAAATATTTTTTGTTTATGCAGATGGAGAAGATATAGAACTTTGCATCAGTTTTTTTTTTACATGTGGATAAATCCAGATATTAACCATAAACCATTGACTAAGACCCTGTTTACACTGAAACGAATCCACGTATCACCGTATCGGAAACAATCTGCATCTACACACGTCATTTCTGTGTCCGCAATCCTTCCCTATCCACACAGCTTTGAGCATGTGTTTATGTTTCACAGAAACAAAACTTAAATCCACATGGCTAATTTTCATAAACTGAGTGCTGAAGACGGTTCGTTATTGTGCACTGATGCGGTTCAGCTTCTGTCAGACTAAAGTAAGTCTTTTCTTATATTGTGTTTTTCACAGACATATGTCACAAAGACGCTTTACAGAACATTATAGATTCATTATTCTTTCTCTCCACACCCAGTGATAAGCTTCTATTGTAGCCACAGCTGCCCTGGGGCAGACTGACAGAAGTGCGGCTGCCGTGCCAATTGGCGCCATCGGTCCCTCCGACCACCACCATCACTCACACACCACTTTCATACTAGGCAATGTGGGTGAAGTGTCTTGCATAAGGACACAACGACAGTTTTGTGAGTGGCGCCCCCCTGTGGCTCCTGATTTTCCCAGTAGTTTCCCATCCAAGTACTAACCAGGCCCGGCCCTGTTTAGCTTCTGAGATCTGACGAGATCAGGTTTTGACAATGGCCACAACTCAGTGGAATATGAGTGTTCTTTCTGTGACAGAGGGATGTTCTGCTGATGGTGAGTCTGTTCTGTGTTTCTATCACGTTGGAGATGGTTCATGTTAAACTTTTCAGAGATTATACGTCTGTAGGTCATGTGCATGGACCGTATATATGAATGGACATATATTCTAGCCTCTTATCGTTTTGGCAGTGAATTAGCTACTTCGCGGTGCACAGACCTACATCAGAGTATCAGCGTTTTCAGGCGTCCACACAGTGCCGGATCAGATCTGTACTCAGATGAATTCGTGGGAGCTGGCGGCAGCAGATCGTTCCGTCTCTGGAGCCGTTTTCAGTCGGATTAGTGTGGACGAACACTGCGTCCGCAACGAAAACGACTCGAATACACACTAGTGTGGACGGGGCCTAAATCTAACAACAAAACCCCAAATTCTACCATAGAATTCTCACCAGGGGGATTCATGCTGCTGCGCAAACTTACCTAAAATGGTTCTATCTTGTTGTGATCCCTCTTCTCTAGGCTGCTTTCTGTACTTCTGGTCTTCTGGTAAAGGACTGAACATGGAAACTCTGGCGCATTACGCAGTTATTATCGTATATTATATTATATTTATAGTATTATTATAGTATTCTTGGTCAATATACCCTGTCCTTGTTATAAATAAATAAAATAAATAACATAAAATAGAGTTGTTGAGTGATGAGGTCACTCCCGGGTCCAAAAATAATGAACATGTTACAATTTCCTTCAGCGACAACACATTTGACGTTAAAAATAGCAGCTAGTTTATCTCTTAACGAGGTTCTAAGCGTGAATCAGTGGTTGTAAGCAGTGACAGCGAGTGTAGGAGTGAGGTTGAGGCTAAGCAATACAATGTGTAGTTAATCATACGCGTTTGAAAGGTGACTGACTTTTGTTTGATGAATAACAAAGCTAGAAATCAGGTGTGAATGACGAATGGCGCTCCTCGTTTGTTTCACCGCTTGTGCTTCTGAATTTGCATTTGAATTTGTGGCTCCGATGTCCGTTGTGCCGTGGTTTCAGGACTTAATATCCAAAGCCTCGCCCAATTAAAGTCCTGTACGCCTGTTCCTTGTGGCGGCTGGATTTCAGTGTCAGCTCACCGCCCTCTGCATTTGATGTGTCTCTTGTTTCTCCGTGTGTAATTCATGTTTGAGACACTAAAATCATTACTGACTAAACTTTGTATTGTCGTCGGATATTTGTATTTTTGTGGATTTAGCAATATCCATTTAGAATATTGTTTAGTTGTATTGGGAATTCTGATTTATTAAATTTATGCAAAACCTTCATTTTTGTGTTATTGTACTTTCTAACATTGACTTTATAAAGCCATTTTAATTTCTATCGCATCTTGTTTGTGTTACTTTCCTTTGTCCCTAACACTGTTTTGTAACAATGGTAATGGTGCATTTTTAATACAGCACTTTTCCACCTTCAAGGCACTTTACAGCAAGGAACCACACACCAAACACACTGGGGGTCAGGTGGGTTAAGTGTCTTGCCCAAGCATTCATATGTGGGAGCTGGAATCGCACCGCCAACCTTTGGATCCGTGGACAAACATCAACTAAGCTGCTGTCGCTCTAAGGCTACGTTCAAACTGCAGGGCTTAATGCTCAATTTTGCTTTTTTTTGTGTGAAATCAGATTTTTTTTTTGCGAGGTCGTTCACATTTCCAGTTAAAAGTGACTTGTATGTGATCTCCAGTGTGAACTTTAAACGCCGCAAAAGTGTCTCGCATGCGCATTGGAGGACACGATGACGTCATATGCAGCGAGTGCGCTCAGTGTTTACGGAAGCCGCCTAAACGCTGGGCTTGTCTTCCAAAATACGGTCCAGTTCTTCATAAAATGGACAGGTTACACGTCCACGGCCGCTTTGTTTGTTTGAGTCATTTTTTGTTGACATTGGAGTGTGGGAAATATTATGTGTTGGTCATGCTAATTCACCTAATATTATGGACTTTGGAATGACAACAGGGTGGAAAACACGTATGACTATCTATAGGTCTATATAACATGTTTTTCTGTACTTTGAGTGCCATAAAGAACATGTTTTTCTTGTGTTACATTTACTAAGCCGATATTTTCTGCTTTGCATGGAATAAATAACACCCCTATTTGTTCAATAGAGCCGTAATCAATTTTACAATGACACGTAATCTTGAAGTTAAACTCTGCCATTAACACTAACACAATTAACACTGCTAATATTAATAAACATAGTTTTTGCCTCATCTTTAATTTGTTTTTTACAACACTGCTTTTTAATCAGTTTTCCTCTTTTGGTTTTACTTTTTTGTTCGTATTCTAGGTTAGTTTTTTTATCTTTTTCTTTTTTACTCTATTTTACTTTTTGTGCGCAACTTGTTTTATTATTTTTATTATAAACTTCATTAAAAGTTTAGTTTTTTCTCTGCGTAAAAAAGTTTAACCGCAAATAAATTTCCTTATAAAATTCCTTTCTTGTCTCTCGTGAAGGTTAACACGGTATCTCAAGGAATCAATAACTTTCTTAATTACGCTTTATGTGATTAAAGCCTAAACATACTATTGGTTTTGTTTTCAATCTCAATTAACATACTTCTGGCTTATTTTCTACGTGAAGCCTTTTAACACGGATTCGAGCTTTTGCTTTTTTCTTTTCCATGAAGCATAACATGCGATAATTAGTTTTCCATTACTTTTTAAATTGATCACACAAAAGTCCCAAGAAGTAAATCACAATTTCTAGTTTTTATACATTTAGCCAATCTGACAGGAATTCTGAAACAACAAAGGTCGCTGTCATACCTTCTTTTGGGAACGCGTTCTTCGTGTCTTTACTTCCAGGATTTCGTGGGAGGCATCGTTTGCAGACATTACTCTGTCAAATCTCCGTCGGGGGTCACCATTTGTGGGTTTTTTCGGAAGGTTCAATGCGTGTCCTAAAAAGAAGCACAGGAGATGGAGAATCCGAGAGAACGGGCCACTTTATTTCAGCATTTTCATTGAGAGAGATTCAAGTTGATTACCAAGTACAACTGTCACCCCGGAACGACGTCTCTGACCAACTCAAAATCAGGGGTAGCTTTATACTACATCTTGACAAAACATTAACTTGTTGATTTAGCATATACAGCAAGAAAATGAACAATACTGCTGACCCAGTGCACCTTATCATGGGTGGGAACATGCCACGGGGACCACATATGTCAGTTTTTCTGCTTCGTGGCACTCAAAGTCATGAAAAACATGTTCTTTATGGCACTCAAAGTACAGAAAAAAACATGTTATGTAGACCTATAGATAGTCATACGTGTTTTCCACCCTGTTGTCATTCCAAAGTCCATAATATTAGGTGAATTAGCATGACCAACACATAATATTTCCCACAGGAGCCAGGAGAGTCTGTAACCGCGCTCGGACATTTCTTCGACAATCATTTCAAAAAACGCCCGGTTCCAATTTGTCCTGAATACACCGATCCCCCCAGATATTAATTAATTCGCTAACCTTGCTTTCCCTCCACCGACTAGACTCCGAGTCTGACGTGTAGGTGGGATGAATGTGACCTGACCGTTCAGACTGAAGTCGCATGACAAAAGATCGGATATGTATCGGTTTTAAGGAGCACATATCCAAGTGGCCCAGTCTGATTCATCAGCCGGTTTCACTCCGTAGAAACTGACCTGACCTTCGCAGTGTTTTCATTTCATTTGTTCGACAGTAGGTGGGTACATTTTTTATTTAACCAATCGCTGCTATTTGCTGCTGATTGCTCACCTGTTTTGTCTGCCTCCAATCGACTCCAGCCTGCTATTGGTTGATGTGTTTTACTTGAAGGCCACGCCCACGTTCTGTTTTAATTAAGCCCTGTTAAGGTCGAAACATGTTGGCTTTGGCCATTCAAATAAAGGCCTTTTAACTATATTTTTCCTCGTGCGATTTTTAACTTTTTCTACTTGTTTGGAGTGCCTGGAATCCGTTGTGTTTGAGTTTGGATCCTTTTTTCCAAGAGCACCCTCTACCTGCTCCTACTGATTGCAGCAAACAGCCACATTTTTGTTCTTTCTGCACGAATCGCTCTTATTTGGTCGTACGAATTGGTATATTAAGCTTTTCCCAAATCCCGTAGGAAGAAGGGCAATAACTTCTTTCCCTTTGATAAAATTCACCAAACATTCTCTTTGTTCCGGCTTTAAATTCTCGATGTCAGGAATCGTTGCCAACACAGAATGTACGGTTCTTCGCCGATTTGCTGGTGCCTGAACTCGCACTTCCGGGATTTTTAAGAACCGATTCCTGACCTAGTCGCCTGAGAAAAATGAATTTGAACGGAGGCACTAGGTGGCGCCAGCCTGGCTACGCATGGACTGGGTCGCATTTGAAAAAAAATCTGATCTGTATCGTTCAGACTGTCATTAAAATCAATTCAATCCAGGTAAAACAAACAGATTTGGGTCACTTCAGGCTGCAGTCTTAACATGAACTTTCTGCTTGGACAAGAAAACGACACCATCACATAAAGGTTGTATAGAGGATTTTTTCAAAGGAAAAAGAAATACAGCAACAGTCCTTTTTCAAATGTTGTGCATGCGTGACACCACCTTCCTCTTCCACAGCTCTCTTAGTAGAAACATCTCCTCCCGCCTCTTTACTCTAGAAATCACATTTGTTTACAGCAGGTGCGTGTTCAGAATTACTGATGAAGTGACCTGTCTAGAAATAATTTAGCGACCGGCACGTCAGTTTTTAGGCCCTTTGTCTGCTTCATTCGCGCAATCGCTGGAAGAGATCTCAAAGAATCACGTGTTTGGCTTTGCTCCTTTTTTCCTTCTCTTCTTTCAGCGACCTCAAAAACGGACTTTCGTTTGTGGCGAACTGGTCGTGGATTTTCGTCCACCATCTCAACAAACTTTGTGCGAACTGCGAGGAAACTACATTTTAAAAAAGCCTCTAAGAACCACTGCATAAACCACATAGTCCCTGCGCATCAGTTACACTAGAAAGGTAGGGAGTTTGATTGACAACCTAACAGCCAATAAAAAATGAGGTAGCCTTGTTATCTATTGGCTGATGTTTATCTGCCCTCATTATGTTCACAGATGACAGATTTTCATTCTTTTTTCTTTAATCAACATAATTCCAAGGCTGCTGCATTTCTGTAAGGGTATTTTAAACTTTCATTGACAATTTGAAACAAAAAAAAAATCCTCCATACAACCTTTAACAACTTAACCGAACCCGACACAGAAATGTCTTCGCAAAGCCAGGAAACTGAACCCAAAACCATCTTCCACTGAGATTAAAATGTCATTGTAAACCATTCTTCACACGTTGCCAGCGCGGGGAGTAGATCACTGTTTTGTACTCACCAGTGTGTAGTTGTGGAGGAGAATGAGCAGCAGCATATGCCGTGGTCTGAGAGAGGAGCCAGCAGTCTGCTCCCGGCCTGTGAATCATCTTATTGTCGGAATGCATTTGAATACACTTAGCACACAATATATAACACAATACAGCCACCGAGCTACGCTTACTATTGTATGAGTCAGTTATGCAGGGTCGCCTCTCCACAGACGTGACCCGTAACTTGGTAGGGTCACGTGTTTCCTCATCACAAACACTGTACCCGGAGTTGTTTTTGTTTCATTCACACGTTTTAACACAAAAATCCTGCATATTTAGGATTTTTTTGTTCTTCTCTCAAACGGAAAACACTCTGTTCCACCTTGTGATGTCATGTGGTAATACAGAAAGTGCTCCACTGTGTTTTTAAACTCACTTTTCAAGCTTCACTAGAATCATTTGGATCAGGGAATTTTCAAATTCATGAATGTGAGCCTCGCCTTAGAGAAGATGAAGACAGCCGAGCATCCCTGCGCAGTGTGGTTTAGTCCTGGTTAAATCCTGGTTTAGACCTGGTTTAGACTTGGTTCAGACTTGGTTAAATCCTGGTTTAGACCTGGTTTAGACTTGGTTCAGACTTGGTTTAGACCTGGTTTAGACCTGGTTTTAGTTCTGGTTTAGTCCTGGCTTTAATCTTGATTTCAGTCCTGGTTTAGACTTAGTTTAGACCTGGTTTTAGCTCTGGTTTAGTTCTGGTTTTAGTCTTGGTTTTAGTCCTGATGTTAGTCCTGGTTTTGTCCTAGTTTAGACTTGGTTTAGACTTGGTTTAGACCTGGTTTAGACCTGGTTTTAGTTCTGGTTTAGTCCTGGTTTTAATCTTGATTTCAGTCCTGGTTTAGACTTAGTTTAGACCTGGTTTTACTTCTGGTTTAGTCCTGGTTTTAGTCTTGATTTCAGTCCTGGTTTAGACTTAGTTTAGACCTGGTTTTACTTCTGGTTTAGTCCTGGTTTTAGTCTTGATTTCAGTCCTGGTTTAGACTTAGTTTAGACCTGGTTTTAGCTCTGGTTTAGTTCTGGTTTTAGTCTTGGTTTTAGTCCTGATGTTAGTCCTGGTTTTAGTCCTGGTCTAGTTATGGTTTGGTCCTGATTTTATTTATGGTTTAGTCCTGGTTTAGTTCTAGTTTAGACTTGGTTAGACCTGGTTTTACTTTTGGTTTAGTCCTGGTTTTAGTCCTGGTTTAGACTCGGTTTAGATCTGGTTTAGACCTGGTTTTAGTTCTGGTTTAGTCCTGGTTTAGACCTGGTTTAGTCCTGATTTTAGTCCTGGTTTAAGTTCTGGTTTACGCGAGAAGACACGATCCACGCGGCAGGCGCGGTCCACGCAGCGTAAATGAGGCAAAAAAGGTGACGCTCCAAACTATGAGTAGGTTGTCATGGCGACATAATTTTACAGCTCATACACGCACACACAATCACCGATCTCAATCCAGCTGCAGATGTGCACAGATGTCGACAGCTCCACAGTGGGAGGGCCTCACCTATTAAAAACCTCTGATTTAGATGATTTCCGCCCTGAAACTGCCAATCTCCCTGGAGCAAAAGGTAAAAGGAAACTTGATAACTACCACTGCATGACATCACAAGGTGGAACAGAGCATTTTGAGCTTTGGACATGTAGACAGACTAATAATAAATGATTACTCAAACGTGTGAATGAAACTAAACACAACTCCAGGTCTGTTTTTGATGAGGAAACATTCTAACATGGTTAAAAAATCTGTGTATCATTCGTTCATTCGTTTTTCAATATAAAACCAAAAATAAGAAAACAAAAAAACAACAGTTTTCTTCATTATTTGTCTCCAAAATCAAAATGAAA
Source organism: Boleophthalmus pectinirostris (assembly GCF_026225935.1). NCBI lineage: Eukaryota > Metazoa > Chordata > Actinopteri > Gobiiformes > Gobiidae > Boleophthalmus > Boleophthalmus pectinirostris. The sequence goes on from NW_026571473.1 coordinate 34,837,704, forward strand.
AAACGGATAACGATTTGTTTTTTCAGTTTTCGATTTTGTGTTTAAATGAAGAATGGAAAAAACGGATAACGGCCGTTTCCCGTTTACGTGACTTCCGTGACTGCGATGTCGGACTTTTGCACCGCATACGGACTGAACCGGGACTGATCCAAGTCCGAGACCAGACCGAGACCAGAGCAGGACTGAGACCGGGACCAGAGCAGGACCAGGGCGGACTCCGAGCTTTGACTCCGAGCCTCCACGGGGTCCGAGCCTCAGCTTCGAGCTCCGGTCCTGCCGTGGGCTCTGAGCCTCCGGTCTGGTCCCGGTCTGGTCCTGGTCTTGTCTCGGTCTCAGGCCCGCTCTGGTCCCAGTCTGGTCCCAGACCTGGTCCATTTGAACCAAAAGCTCTTAGTTCGATTCATTTTCATTGGTGTGAATGCGTCAGTCAGATGCTTTGCACCACCTCGGAACCAGCCGCGGTTCTTGAGCGCGGAGGACCAGAGCAGCTCTGTCCCGGTCTCAGTCCCGCTCTGGTCTCGGTCTGGTCTCGGACCTGGATCCGTCCTGATTCAGTCCGTATGCGGTGCAAAAGTCCGGCATCGCAGTCACGGAAGTCACGTAAACGGGAAACGGCCGTTATCCGTTTTTTCCATTCTTCATTTAAACACAAAATCGAAAACAGAAAAAACGAATCGTTATCCGTTTTTTCATTTTGGTTTTGGAGACAAATAGCGAAGAAAACTGTTGTTTTTTCGTTTTCTTATTTTTGGTTTTATATTGAAAAACAAATGAACGAATGATACACGGATTTTAAAAGCTCATCAGAATCAATTTTTCATAATTTACACTTCAATGGGTTAATTACTCCTAACACATAATATATTTAAATCGCCATGTTACTTTTTATTGTTTTGAAAATGCTGTATTTGCCAAAAAAACTTGTGAAACTTGTTAAATAAATTTCTTTTTCATTTTTGAGGCTCTGAGTCAAAATTCCTCAGAGTGAAAATGCTGCAGAATTTCTCACTTTGAATTTTTTAACTCCGTTTGAATCATTTTCTTTCAGAATTTCAGCAGCTTTCAAGCCTTCAAATTTCACAGTCAAAATTCAGAGAGTAAAGTTCGCAGTGAAAGATCCGAGATGCCAAGGCGAACGCAATCAGTGCGCGTGACTCAAGAGAGGCTTCATCAACTGAAATTAAAAATCAAAACAATGCAAATATGTTTTTCTGAATTACAAAATTAAATTCAATGGTGTTTCATTTTTCAAAATTTGATTAAACAAATTATCTCCCATAGTCCTCCCTTTGCTCCCCCTTCAGAGCGCAATCACGACACAATCCCGCTAATGAAACTACGGCACATCAAATCAGGTTTGTGAAGTTGTAGTGCATCGTTTTGTATCATGCTTTTGTATGTTTATGGAAAATTTTGGTGTGAGACGATGGATTTGTGGGCGGAACTTTGTACTGAATTGCACTGCTAACTTAAGGAAGGTCAGAATAGTGCCCAGAAGAGATCACGAGATTACTCAAACATGCATGGATGACATATAAAACCTCTTGAGGCGTGTTTTTGTTGGGAACAAGGTTATAACATAGTAGCTCAAAAGCTCCAAAAAGTTAATTTTGCACAATGCCACCTATATAAAAAGAAATATTTTATGATATACTATAAGCAATTGTGTTAACCCTTCCAGACCGACCATGCTTTACACGACCATGCATAACTTTCCAACCATAAAAGATAGAAACTTACATTTTTTCCCTTGAAAAGCTGACAGTTGTTAGCCTGATTCATCAGCCGGTTTCCACTGACCTTTAGGATTCGTTCGCTTGATGATAGGTAGGTACTTTTTTTATTTAAACAATCGCTGCTGTTTGGTCATGATGTACGTAATGCGCCGCTAACGGGGCTGACTGGTAAATTGAGCTTTTCCCAAATCCCGTAGGATGAAGGACAATAACGTCTTTCCCCTTGATAAAATTCACCAAACATTCTCTTTGTTCCAGTTTTAAATCCTCGATCTCGGGAATAATTGCCAACACAGAATGTCTGGCTCTTCACTGATTGGCTGGTGCCTGGACCGTCGAGTGTATTCCGATTCCTGACCTAGTCGCTGGAGAGAAATGAAATTGAGTGGAGGCACTAGGTGGCTGCAGCCTGACTAGCCAGTTGCAGCGTTCCGAGCATATTTCCGTTAAGTTCCGCATTATCCTACGTCACACGCACTCTGAGTGATGACGTAGGGAAAACGAGTGCCCAATAGGAACATTATTTTCTGCCAAACTCATGCGCTCCGTCCATTCTGATTGGACCAAACTTTGCCAAAGAGTGTAGTGAGTCAAAATGGTCAACTACTCTGAGCGTCTGTGTTTGTAACAATAGAAAAAGCCGCTCTACGTGCAGTTATCTCTCAAATAAATGGTAAAATGTGCATCTTGGTGTGCGTAATTGTGCATCACTTGCTATTTTTATTTGAACGGTTTATTTCAGTGAAAATGTACAAATCCAAATGTAATAAACACCATGGAAATGCAGGATGTGATGTGGCTCTGTGACCTGGACCTGACACGAGCTGTTTCCATGACAGGTCAAGTCATGAGGCCATTGCACTTTTTTTTGTTTTGTTTTGAGGACAATAAGGATTTTAAAAATTTACTTACAGACTTGATATTTTGCACTTTTGGCGCTAAGGCCCTAAATTATTATTATTATTTATTTATTTTTAATGTCCAAAAAGTTGTTTATACATGTTTGCTGTGTGTTTTGTATGAAAGAGTGTGAATTGTATTTATTTATTTATTATTTATTTATTTATCATATAAATTAAAATTATTATTATTATTATTATTATTATTATTATTATTATTATTTATTATTATTATTATTTTATTTTTTTTTTTTTTTTTTTTTTCCATTTGTATTTCTGGTCCTATAGCTTTTATTACACCCATATGACTAAACTACAGCATGCAGATTGTGAAATAACAGGTTGTACTGAAAAAAAGGATGTATAACACTTCATTAGGGGGTAAAAGGAGGAGTTTTAATAGCAAAATTAAGAAAAAATCCAGGCGAGGAAAAATGTTAACCCTTCCAGACCAATTTTAGCACATTTTAAGCAACTTAAGTCAGCGCATTCTGTTTCCTCAGTAATTCACTTTAGGAGATTTAGACTGACAACTTACCTGTCGCGTTCCCACTCCGCGGCAAACTGGTCACAAAAATACCCCCAGAGAACTCAGTAAATGTTATAACATAATCTTTTAATATCAATTTATCTACAAAATCTGTACTGACACCACTGTATTCAGTTCATCATGGAAAGTGCACTGTCACCGAAGCAAAGGAACATATAAAAATTACAAACAAACAAGACTGTACCATCGGCGAGCATAAAACGTCCAATCAATCCGCCAACGGTACTTTACTGTAGAAATTAGCAGTCAAAAAACAAGATGATTCAACTTTGATGTCATATTTCTACTACTGTCCCGTATCTGTTCTTGTTAAACATTGCACTGTGCGGTAATCCAAGTGTTCATTCAGGATATATCAGTGAAAACCGTAGCCACAAAACAGAGAATGCAAAAAAAGAAACAAAACAGTTGGGTACATTCGTTAGCCGGGTTAGCTTAGCCACAGTCCGCGTTGTACAATTGTTCGAAAATGCGCTTTTCGAGGCACGCTTCATACATCCGAGTGTTTTGCATTGTTAAAAACTCCCCCAAGCGACTGTTAACTACACAATTTCGTAGTTTCGTAATCCATGGAATTGGGTAAACGCGAGCCGAACGCCTGCAAGGAGGTCTCGATGCGCACCACCTCGCTCGGAGTCAGCTTGAGTCTGTGCCGCAAAAGACACGCGAACAGGTCCAACCTCTGCTGCCCGGGCGGCGACAAGCGGTTTATCCGATCCCGTAACTCCAAAAGCTGAAGCATGGCCGTGTCCTGAGATCCTTGCGTGTACGGGTAGTCGAGCTGCAAGATCAGATCGCGAATCGCCTCCGGGTCGAAGTTCATGCTGTAGCCGAACACCTGTATGCTGTTGATTTTCATGTACCCCAAATTCCTCGTGGGCTCCGTGACCTCCATGGGCTCGTAGTACGTGTCGTTCCCTTGCGCGTCTTGAGTTTTAATCCGGCTCCGTAGGTAAATGTGGATGGTCTCGAAAAAGGTCTTCCACTTATTCCCGAGCGTCAGAGTCCAGTTGTAGCATTCGAAAGGTAGGTCCAGTTTCGTGGCTTGCCAGTCCGGGAATCCGTTCTCGTTGACGGGGATGTACCAGCTTTCCGAGTGGCTGCCTCCGAAGGGGTTGATGTAGAGGGTGAGGGCGGGTTCCAGGGTGCTGTTTTTGGTCAGGCAGATCTGCAGAGAGATGCCGAGGAGCATGTGGACCATGTTGGACTTGTACTTGTTGCTCTTGAGGGTGAGGAGCATCCGTTTCCTCCACGAGGGGTCGAACCAGCTGTTGAGGCGCATGTCGTTGCTGATGAAGATGGCGTGGACCTAGGAGAAAGAGACAAAAAGAACGTTAAAAGTACAGTACGTGACTTTCTGGAGGCGGCAAGTCACGGAAATCAAGATTGCACGGAAATCATACGGGTGATTTTAGTTTAAACCAAACTACGGAAAGCTCAGGTCGTTCAATCTGTGCCTGGAGATCTTCTACCAATGTGTGGTGGCCAGCGCAGATAATACTCCCTACAACTGTACAGCAACTCACTCTTATGTAACAGATAATACTCCCTACAACTGTACAACTTACCCACTGCACCAGACTATAGATGGACAGATAATACTCCCTACAACTGAACAACAACTCACCCACTGCACCAGACTATAGATGGACAGATAATACTCCCTACAACTGTACGACAATCTCACCCACTGCACCAGACTATAGACGGACAGATAATACTCCCTACAACTGAACAACAACTTACTCTTATGTAACAGATAATACTCCTTACAACTGTACAAAAACTCATCCATTGCACCAGATGATAGATGGACAGATAATACTCCCTACAACTGTACGACAACTCACCCACTGCACCAGACTATAGACGGACAGATAATACTCCCTACAACAACTCACCCAATGCATCAGACTATAGAGGGACAGATAATACTCCCTACAACTGTACGACAACTCACCCACTGCACCAGACTATAGACGGACAGATAATACTCCCTACAACTGAACAACAACTTACTCTTATGTAACAGATAATACTCCTTACAACTGTACAAAAACTCATCCATTGCACCAGACTATAGACGGACAGATAATACTCCCTACAACCAACTCACCCAATGCATCAGACTATAGAGGGACAGATAATACTCCCTACAACTGTACGACAACTCATCCATTGCACCAGACGATAGATGGACAGATAATACTCCCTACAACAACTCACCCAATGCATCAGACTATAGAGGGACAGATAATACTCCCTACAACAACTCACCCAATGCATCAGACTATAGAGGGACAGATAATACTCCCTACAACTGTACGACAACTCACCCACTGCACCAGACTATAGACGGACAGATAATACTCCCTACAACTGAACAACAACTTACTCTTATGTAACAGATAATACTCCTTACAACTGTACAAAAACTCATCCATTGCACTAGATGATAGATGGACAGATAATACTCCCTACAACTGTACAAAAACTCATCCATTGCACCAGACGATAGATGGACAGATAATACTCCCTACAACTGTACGACAACTTACCCACTGCATCAGACTATAGATCAGGGGTGTCAAACTCATTTTGGTCTGGGGGCCGTATCCAACCTACTTTGATCCCAAAGGGGCCAGAAAAAACAAAAAAAAACAAAAAAAACCTCATGGCATCTATACCCCAAAAATAGTAATAAGTTGATCATTACTACTGTGATTGAAAATTGAAAATTTAAACAAACTTATAAAGACGACTGAGAAGACTGAACACAAATGTCCCCAAAAAGAAAATCATATTTCACAGATTACAAGCTGCAAGTCGTGAAATACGCAGACGAATACGGTAATCGAGCAGCAGAAAGAAAGTTTGGGGTGAGGCTGAAACTTGTGACACCGGGAGGATGCACCACGAAACTTCAATGGATTTAGTGATTTGGAGTGAGATGGAGAGTTTGTTAAACTTGTTCTGTTCTGTTGTTTATGTTACAGTTTATCTGAAGAACTGTTCATATGTGACGTTAAGTAAGTCTTTTAGTAAGTCTTTATTTATATAGTGCTTTCAACAGACATTTTTTTGTCACAAAGACACTTTACAGAGCATTACATTCAGCATTATTCATTCACACTACACCTGGTGATGGTACGATACTGTTGTAGCCCTGGGGCAGACTGACACACACACACACACACCACACACACACACACACACACACACACACACACACACACACACACACCACTTTCATATTAGAAACTGTGGGTGAAGTGTCTAGCCACTAGCACCAGTGCTGATTTCCACCTGTCGTCCCTGGGCAGGTTCATTGATTGACTGGATTTAACTGACCTTGACTATCAACTGTTCTGGAGACCTGTAGCATGTTTTGGGTTGATGGGGGGAAACCCATCCAGACACGGGGAGAAACATGCAAACTCCACACAGAAAGGCCCGGGGATCAAACTCGGAACCTTCTTGCTGTGAGGCGTGAGTGCTAGCCACTCAGCCACAGTCTGTTGTTCTCTGTTCTATTTTATTGTTATTACTAGAACTTGCCTTTCAAGATGAAATGTAGGTTCCCGGTCTCTGATTTTATGAAATAAATGTCCCCGAAAAAGTGTGACTTATATGTTTTTTCTTCTTTACGCTTTTTTTTTTTTTTTTTGGTAATATTACTTCACTTTGGTAATTCAGAGGAAGCAGCAATGTCTTCGTAGCTGCTGTGGCGTAAGAGGAAACTTGTGGCAAAGGGGCGATGAAAGGCAGGAAATGTAGCTACAGGAATCGTGCCTGATCTCAAATAAATGCCTGGTCTGTTAAGTGATTGAAACAAATAAGCGTCCCGGCTATTATTTGTTATTTTTCAGTATGTGCTCTTATACTTATTCTCATACAGCTCAAGATCGTTCTAAAGCTATTCAGGAAAGTCTCATTTCTGTCCTGTCAGTGGGACTTTTTTAGTATCAATACTTGTTCAAACGATTCTATTCTAGTTTTAATATCAAGTAGTATCAGACTTTAAATACTTTACAAACCTACTACCTATATTCAGAATCTTTTTAGTTTTCCAACAGTGCATTTGCTCATTACAATGAAGACGCAAAAGCATAAATACAGTGCGGCGAGTGCGCGTGACATTTTAGGGAGGCTCGCTCTGCAGCATGTTCAACACTCCACTGGGGACCTGTGTAATCGGCGCCATCTGTGGCCACCTGGAGTGCTGCGCCCACCATCTCAGGAGGGCCGAGACAAATCTGCTCAACCTATGTAATGATGTAATTATGCTTTCCAGTAATTTCTCGAGGTGCGTCTATTTATAGGAGAGGAAAAGCGCGGAGTCTCGGTTGGCCTCGCTCGCAGCTATTTGATGTAAACTGAAAATCTGGAGGTGGGTCTGCGAACATTTCACTGCGGTCGTCCTTCGGTCCTGGTATGTTTGATCTCGGTATCAGTGAAGAATAGGTCAAATACAGAGGACAAATTTAAATACAGCTTACCCTAAACATTACTCAACCCCTGGAGAATTTTAGTTTAAAGTCGCTATACTTGATTTTTCTCTTGCTTTAAAAACGTGAAAAACACAACTAGTTCATTTTAAACAGTTTGCAGTGGTCAAATGTTATTCCTCACGTTCCTTAGCATCTTAATTATACACCGTGATGCAGAGCTAAAAATAACTAACATTCTAACTAGTGTTGTAGTCAAGACCGCACTAATCGAGACCGAGACCAGCCCGAGACAAGACCAAGACATTCGACGGTCGGCACTTTACAGTAAACGGTCTCAAAGTGAAGAAAGTGTGTTGGATTTTTAAACCTGTTTTCCTAACTGGTGTTACAGTCTTTTACTGGTTTTGCGGGTCAGAGTCCCAGCACCTTCAAGACCGAGACAAGACCGAGTCCGAGCGCCATCAAGACTGAGACAAGACCGAGTCCAAGCGCCTTCAAGACTGAGACAAGACCGAGTCCAAGCGCCTTCAAGACCGAGACAAGACCGAGTCCAAGTGTCTTCAAGACAAGACAAGACCGAGTCCAAGTGTCTTCAAGACCGAGACAAGACCGAGTCCAAGTGTCTTCAAGACGAGACAAGACCGAGTCCAAGTGTCTTCAAGACCGAGACAAGACTGAGTCCAAGTCTTCAAGACCGAGTCGAGACAAGACCGAGTCCAAGTGTCTTCAAGACCGAGACAAGACCGAGTCCAAGTGTTCAAGACCGAGACAAGACCGAGTCCAAGTGTCTTTCAAGACGAGACAAGACCGAGTCCAAGTCAAGACCGAGACAGACCGAGTCCAAGTGTCTTCAAGACCGAGACAAGACCGAGTCCAAGTGTCTTCAAGACAAGACAAGACCGAGTCCAAGTGTTTCAAGACCGAGACAAGACCGAGTCCAAGTCAAGACCAAGACCGTCAAGTCTTTAAGACCGAGACAAGACCGACCAAGTGTCTTCAAGACAAGACAAGACCGAGTCCGAGCGCCATCAAGACTGAGACAAGCGAGTCCAATTCAAGACGAGACAAGACCGAGTCCAAGTCAAGACCGAGACAAGACCGAGTCAAGACTGAGACAAGAGTGAGTCCAAGCGCCTTCAAGACCGAGACAAGAGAGTCCAAGCCTTCAAGACCGAGACAAGACCGAGTCCAAGTGTCTTCAAGACAAGACAAGACCGAGTCCAAGTGTCTTCAAGACCGAGACAAGACCGAGTCCAAGTGTCTTCAAGACCGAGACAAGACCGAGTCCAAGTGTCTTCAAGACCGAGACAAGACCGAGTCCAAGTGTCTTCAAGACCGAGACAAGACCGAGTCCAAGTGTCTTCAAGACCGAGACAAGACCGAGTCCAAGTGTCTTCAAGACCGAGACAAGACCGAGTCCAAGTGTCTCAAGAAGACAAGACCCAAGTCTTCAAGACGAGACAAGACCGAGTCCAAGTGTCTTCAAGACCGAGACAAGACCGAGTCCAAGTGTCTTCAAGACCGAGACTTCAAGACAAGACAAGACCAAGTCCAGACACCTTTAACACTGAAACAAGGCCGAGTCCAAGGGTCTTCAAGACCAAGACAAGAGCAAGTCCAAACACCTTCAAGACCAAGACAAGACCGAGTCCAAGCGCCTTTAAGACAGAGACAAGACCGAGTCTAAGCGGCTTCAAGACCAAGACAAGACCGATAGCAAATACGCTCAAGTCCGAGACGAGACCAAGACCGTAAAAAAAAAAAAAAAAAAAACTGTTTAAAGACTAAGACCGGTCTTGAGTACAATGACACTAATGCTAACCATGCACTTCCTGCTGATCAGAAAATAAAATGCTTTTCAATTAGATGCAGACAGTACACAGTAAATTTATTTTGACCTCGGGAGATGCATATACAATATATTTATACTGAAGCAGGACAAATTTGATAGAAATACTTTGGGTACAGGTCCTTCGATGAGTTTTGTGGCTCAAATGGCATTGAAACAGAGAGGAGAGCGAGCGCGTTATGAATCCATGACTTCCTGGTTGACTTTGCACTTTGCCTGTGAAGCATTTAAAGGGCTGTAGCTGATTTTAATTTATTCTTGTCAATGTCAAGTCTTTACATCATGCACTTTGTGGTAAAAGTTGCTGAATAAATAAAAATGGCTGGAACTAAAATACTTCTAAGATATAATCGCACGGAGCATTTCCTCCTGTCAGGTGCTCAGTGTTGGGAAAGTTACTTACAGATTACAGATTACATACCTCAAAATGTAGTTTGTAACGTAATCCATTAAATCACTTAAGGTGAGTAACATAATCTGAACACTTTGGATTACTTGGTTTGCTGTAAAGCAGCAAAAACGAGGATATCTTCACATAAGATGTTTTGTCTGACAATAAAAAGCCCAGACTTTATTTAACCAAATTAAAAATATTATTGATAGAAGAAGAGGAGACAAGGTCTGCACAGCATAGTTTAGTTAAATCCTGTTTGAGACATGGTTTAGACCTGGTTTTAGACCTGGTTTAGTCCTGGTTTAGACCTGGTTTTAGTCCTGGTTTTAGACCTGGTTTAGTCCTGGTTAAGTCCTGGTTTAGACCTGGTTTAGTTCTGGTTTAGACCTGGTTTAGACCTGGTTTTAGTCCTGGTTTAGTCCTGGTTTAATCCTGATTTAGGCCTGGTTTTAGTCCTGGTTTAGTCCTGGTTTAGTCCTAATTTAGACCTAGTTTAGACCTGGTTTTAGACCAGGTTTAGACCAGGTTTAGACCTGGTTTGGACCTGGGTTTAGAGCTGGTTTAAGCCTGGTTTAAACCTGGTTTAGACCTGGTTTTAGACCTGGTTTAGATCTGGTTTAGAGTCCGGCAATGAGTGGAATTACCGGGAAAAAAAAAAAAAAGTGAAAACAGGAAAATACCTCTGTGTAATCCATTTTTTTCAACCAAGTAACTGTAATCTAATTACCACTCACTGAAACAGTAACTGTAACTGAATACAGTTACTCATAATTTGTACTCTGATTACGTAACTCTGGTACATGTAATCTGTTACTCCCCAACACTGCAGGTGCTGGGTCACTTGATTCTCTGTCAGCCTCAGAAAGAAAATGTTTTTGACTCATGTTTGAAATCAGGTTCAGGCCCTTTGACCCGATGTTCCAATTTAGGGCAATACAAAACAAATCTAAATAATGTTTTCTGAAAATAAGCAAAATTAGAACATGAGGTTTATTGTCTATTGTGACTAAACCAAGAAGCTGCAAAAAGACTTGATTAAAAACAAAACAAAAGGAAATCTGTGAAAGGAGGAGGGTCTAATAAGGTGACATTTTTGCACTCTGGTGTTTAGTCTCGTCCATTCATGTTTGTGTGATAATTAAACATTATCCAAGCCATTTACCTTCACATTTTCGCACATTTTTGACAGACTGCAAAAACATGACCTAATTATTGTCATGAGGAAAATACTTAATTAAAATTTCTCCATCTTGATCTCGCTCCAAACATCAAATCCACTTTTACTTTTATGTTATACTATACAAATAAAGTTTGATTGATTGATGTGTCATTCCACGCCAAATCTCCGAATGCCCCCACCCGACCATCTGAAAAAAGTCTAGGAGGTTCACACACACCGTCTTTTTTATGTTGGTCGGTGCTGTCTTTTTTTTTTTTTTGGTACAACATGGTAAAGATGGAACCAAATTTATTTTTTCCATTTTTAACACTTAATATCTTCTAGAGCACAGGTGTCAAACATGCGGTCCGGGGGCCAGATCCCGCCCTCCAAGACCTTTAATCTGGCCCCCGGCTGATTTTCTACTAAAATATTTTAATTCTATTTTTATTAAAATATTGTTAATTTTCTGTGGTGCTTATCATAGCAGCGTTTCCAGCGTCTCTGTACGTGGCCCCTCCCACCAGAGCAGCACAAATGAAGACTTGTCTCTTTCCAAACGCTCTTAAAGGACGATCGTTTTGACTTTTGACCGTGACACCCTCATCAGAAAAATGTCCAAAATGAGAAAAGTGGAGCCGAGTGCAGGATTTTACAACAAAAATGTACTTATTCCTATTTATACAAGTTAATGTTAAACAAGTTAATGTTAAAACATTGTGTTGAAATAGTATTTTTCTTAAAGTTTCAGGTTGTTCATAATATTATAATATTTTGTAAAAGAAAGAGTTCATCAATTAAAAAAGATTTCTGTAATAGATTTGTGTTTCTCTGCACAAATATTTGAACTTATTGTTATTTTTGGGGTTTATATGACATGAGTTTTCTGATCCGGCCCCTTTGGGATCAAAGTCGGTTGGATACGGCCCCCGGACCAAAATGAGTTTGACACCCCTGTTCTAGACTGTTCATCACAGAGGGTCAGTTTGCAAATACAAAGTACACACCATGCGTGGGAAGGTTTATGTTCAATATCAAACCTCTGTCTTTGAAATTGCACTTTCCACAGTCCTTCAAAGATGCTCTCATATTTGAAGAATAAATTCAAGCCCCTACAAATCTGTGATAAATCAAAAGCACAAGTGTAAACATCCATATTCCACAAGTACATCTGCCAAATTTTAACCCTTGAAAATTTGAAGGATCTACCTCACTTGTGACTATAATTTTATGTGTGAAAGAACGGTTTAACATGTCACCTTTTGTAGTTCTAACTAAATCAGTTCTTTCTGGTCAGACGGTGTTAAATTCAAACTCGGATTAAGTCTAAGCATGACACTCCCAAGAAATGTTGACGACATCACCTGCAAAGTTTCAATAGAGATTTAACCATGTCTAGCTCCTATCTGGGGTCACAGATAAGTCATGTTTATGTAATTTAAAATCTAAATTTTACCTACGGTTCTTTCTGTTTAAACCCTTGCAGACCTAAGAGCAATTTTTTTATCCATTTGTCCTCGCCTGGATTTTACTTTCTTAATTTTGCTATAAGAACTCTCCTTTTACCCCCTTTTTTCAGTACAACCTGTTATTTCACAATCTGCATGCTCTAGTTGTAGGCAAGGCAAGGCAAGTTTATTTGTACAGCACAATTCGTACACAAAGTAATTCAAAGTGCTTTACAGAATAAGAAATACATTAAAATCATAATAAAAACAAATCAAAACATAAATAATCATGAAGATAAAAATGAAAAAAGAGAGACATAAATTGGAGAGAAGAGTGCGGAATGAAAACCTTTCAGTTATATGCACAGTTAAACAGAAATGTTTTGAGTCTGGATTTAAACAGCGTCACAGAAGAGTCTGTCTCACATGTTCAGACTGTTCCAGGTTTTAGCTGCATGAACCTGAAACTCTGACTCCCCTTGTTTAGTTCGTGACTCTGGGCACCACCAGCAGGAGGCCGGTCCCTGAGCTCCTCAGAGTGCGAGATGGTTCATATGACACTAACATGTCACAGATGGACTTTGGTGCTCGGCCATGGAGACACTTGTACAAGCAGAGCTGCTTTAAAGTCTATTCTCTGAGGCACAGGAAGCCAGTGCAGAGACCTGAGCACAGGACTTATGTGCTCGTACTTCCTAGTTCGAGTAAGGAACCCGAGCTGCAGCGTTCTGGTTCTGGATGTTCTGGATGTTCTGGATGGATGTTCTGCAGCGTCTCACAGCTCGTTTGGAGAGACCAGTGAGCAGAACATTACAGTATCTAACCTACTGGAGACAAACGCATGGATAAGTTTCTCCAAGTCTGATTTAGACAGTAAACCTTTGATTTTTGCTATGTTTTTTAGATGGTAAAAGGCTACAGATGTTATTGATTTGATGTGGCTGTTAAAGTTCAAGTCTGAGTCCATTATTACCCCTAGATTTCTTGCCTGATTTGAAGGTTTTAGAGAGAGAGACTGGAGGTGACTGCTGACACTGTCCCTTTGTTTCTGTGGACCAAACACTATGACTTCAGTCTTGTCAGAGTTTAGCTGGAGAAAGTTGTTTTGCATCCACACACTGATCTGTTGGATGCAGTGGCAGAGTGAGTCCACTGGTCCATAGTCTCCTGCTGCCAGTTGTAGTATGTTGTGTCATATGGCTGTAATTAAAGCTATTGAACCAGGATTACAAATGAAAAAAAAAAAAAAAAAAAAAAAAACTGAAAATAAAATTCACTCTTTCACATAAAAATGCTTAATTTAGGGAAGTGGTGTCCAAACTTTTTTTTTTTTTTTATCAAGGGCCACATCTCTAAACACAGACGAAGCATAAGGCTGAAGTGGTGCTCAGTACAGTGAATAATTGAAATATGTGCATGTTTAACACATTCGAATGAGCCATCAGTCTTTATTCATGCTAAGATCCTTAAAACCACACAATAAATATTAAATTTTAGCTTTATCAAGGTACAACGTATATAAAACTTGCAGTAAAAAGTAAAAAATTAATTGATGCCTGACACCTGGAAGCAAAGAAACATGTTTAATTTAGGGCCTTAGCTACAAAAGTGCAAAATATCAAGTCTAAACTAAAATATATCCTTATTGCCCTCAAAAGAAAAAAAAAAAAGTGCAGTCGCCCCATGACTTTACTGGGGCCAGTCAAAGCTCTTGTCAAGTACAGGGCATAGAGCCACAAAACAGCGTGCGTGATGATGTCGGATAATGCCGGAAATATTCTCGGAAAAGTGCAAGTCCCAGCTTTTCAAGGGGAAAAAAGTAAGTTTCTGTCTTTTATGGCTGGAACTTTATATGCAAGGTTATATAAAACATCGGTCTGGAAAGGTTAAGTTATTTACAGTCACACTCGTCACTAAATGGACACAGCTAAAATTCCAAATAGGAGGTGAGCATGGACACACACCCGGCTCCATTAACTCTGGCTCCAAATGAGTTGACACTGAAACATTGTCACCGTTCTCTCTGTACCTGCTGTACTGAGCCATCGTCATTTTAGTCTTAAAACGTTCGCATTAGGGATGAGCATTCGATTAAATTTTCTTAATCGATCGTCAGAAGAATTAACGATCGATTATCAATTAATCATTAACATTTTTATATTAAAATGATCATCGTTATTATTACTATCTGCATGACTAATCTGCATAAATAAATTCAGCTTTACAACATATAAACCATCACCAATCTAGAGCCACATCAGCCCGTTTGACATTATAATGTGTTTAATGCAGCTTTCTGCAAGTCTTTCAGAAACGAAACTTAAAACTGCATGGCTAATTTGCATAAATTAAGCAAAGAAAAAAAAAAAAAAACAGCTCTTGTGCGCTGATGCGGCACGACTCAGTGAAATACAGGTTAGTGTGATCATATTTGTGTTTGTCAAAACCAGGACACCTGTACGGGGGGAAGGGGAGGGGGGTGGGGCCTCGTCATCGACGTTGCGCGACTCTCACCTGGCAAATCTTTGTCATGTTTTCGGTGTCCTGGTGAACTTTTTCCCACTGGACACCGAAACATATGTGCTGCTTTGTACACTGTGCACATGGACTCACACTTGTCCCGAACGCAACGGAAAGTGTGGAATTTTTTGTATAAGTCCTCCTTAAATACACATTTGCGCTTCAAAACGTTGCAGACTGACCGACTGTTTGTGTTTGCTCACTCCTTCTGAGTGCAGAGAGCTACATATACAGACACCCGTTTGTCCCCAGACACAGACACTTGGTCGCCCTACTCTACGCACAGAAACCTACATTCGGTTTGTCGATTAAAATTAAGGTAATCGATGAAATTCTTAATGATCAATTATCGATTAATCGACTCATCATGCCCATGCCTAGTTCGTATTAGTCCAATCTACATGATCCTTGTGTTTTTATTTCGCTATTTTGTCTGTAAATAAACTCCTATTCATAATACAGAACTCCAAACTGCTCCAAATCCATCCCATGAGCTTCATTCGAGTAGAGCCAAACACTCTGGGTGACGTCACACTCCCTCAGTCCGCCTCAGACACTCTTGAGCACATTTTGATCGACTGCAAATATCTGATCTGAAAAACGTTACAGGGAAAACTTTAAAAAGTCAATATTGCCGCTACCAATTCCCAAAATCCCGTCTAACTTCCAACTGCGATCACGTCACGATCCCCTAACTTCTCTTTCTCATTAACCAGCTCAGCGTTGCTCGGGCATTCCTTTTGTAGCTGTCTTCTGTGATCAGCTTTGACACTTTTTGCTTGTTCATCCGTCAGACTTGTCAAAGCGTTGTGATCTGCCCGAGGCCAGAACACTACCCGGTACCTCCATCTCGCCCCTGATGCGTTGGTTCTGAGCGGAGGAGCTGTTTGTAGCCGTCAAACGCAGACAGCTCGCGTCCTCCCCGGACCTCATCGCCTCCTCCAGGACCCTGCCTAGAAACACGGCTCCAGCTTCACTGTTTCTCACCTCCAAGACTTAAAAGTGAGAGTGTACTGAGCCTGAAGTCTGCCTCACAGCATCAGTGGTTTTCATTCAGATTAGATCGGTTGCATTCTTACATAAGACTCTTAAAGCGTCCATATTATGAGATTTCCTGATCTGTGTTATAGCGCTGTTTTCTCATCGCAAACAGACCTGGAGTTGTGTTTTGTTTCATTCTCATACAAACCCTGCATATTTAAGCTACTTGAGTTCTTCTCTCAAACGGAAAACACTCTTTCCATCTTCTGTTGTCATGGGGTAACACAGAAAGTGCTCCATTTTGTTTGCAAACTCCCTACACTTTCACTAGAATCCATTCATCCATTTTCTACAGCTTATCCAGGGCTGGGTCGCGGGGGCAGCAGTCTAAGCAGGGACTCCCTGACTTCCTTCACCCTGGACACTTCCTCCAGCTCCTCCTGGGGGACCCCAAGGTGTTCCAAGGCCAGCCCAGAGACATAGTCCCTCCAGCTCTTTCCTGGGGGCTCCTTCCAGTGTGACATGCCCGAAACACCTCCCAAGTAAGGCGTCCAGGAGGCATCCGGAAGAGAAGCCCGAGCCACCTCAGCTGCTCCTCTCGACGTGGAGGAGCAGCGGCTCTACTCCGAGCTCCTCTCATGTGACTAAGCCCCTCACCCTATCTCTAAGGGAGCGCCCAGCCACCCTGCGGAGAAAACTCATTTCGGCCGCTTGTATCCGTGATCTTGTCCTTTCAGTCATTACCCAGAGCTCATGACCACAGGTGAGGGGAGGAACGTAGATTGACGGTAAATGGAGAGATTTGTCTTCCGGCTCAGCTCCTTCTTCACCACAACGGTCCAATACAGCGACCGCGTCACTGCCGACTGCACCGATGCACCTGTCAGTCTCACGCTCCATCCTCCCCTCACCCGTGAACAAGACCCCAGGATACTTGAACCCGGGTGAGCAGAGAGAATCATTAGATCATGTGGATAATTTCACCTCTGGAATTGCCAATATCTATTAAATAAAAGGTGAAAACTACCACTTCATGACATCACAAGGTGGAACAGAGCAGTTTGAGCTTTAGAGCTGTAGACAGATATGCAGGTTTAATCAAACATATGTGAATTAAACAAAACACAACACCAGGTATGTTTTTGATGAAGTAACAACATTCTAACATGGTTTAAAGCTCACAAGAGTCCATTTAGTGTAATACACTAATATTAATAAAAATATGATCAAATTTCAGTTTTGCGACAAGCTACAATCTCCTGGAAACACAGTTTACACAGTTTTTTCTTGTTTTAAAAATCTTTAATTTAGTCTATTTATTATTCGTTATGGTGAAAGCCATAAAATAGAAAAAAAAAAAAAAAAAAGAGTTTTAGCATATTGGAAATGTGAAAAATACATCCGAATTATTCACAGTGTCAGAGGCAAGAGCGGAATATTTCTGTCAGAGTAATACTAACAACAATTAGCATGCTACTAGTGTTCCAGCCGTACTTTTGCTTTTACAGTACATCTCGTCACCTCGTCCTGATGCGTTGGTTCTGAGCGGAGCAGCTCTTTGTAGCTGTCAGACGCAGACAGCGAGCGTCCTCCCGGACCTCAGCGCCTCCTCCAGGACGCTGCCTAGAAACATGGATCCAGCTTCGCTGTTTCTCACCTCCAACACTTAAAAGTGCGAGTGCACCGAGCCTGAAGTCTGCCTCCCAGCATGAGGTGCTTTTCATTCAGATCTTATTGGTTGCATTGTCACAGAAGACTCTGAAGGCACAATGCTCTCATTTGATATAAAGTTAAACTTTTAATGCTTTGTGTCTCTCCTTCCTTTGCTCTCTGGGCTGCCACTCACCCTTCAGAGCACCATCACAACATTCAGTGTGTTTCCTGTTCATGAAACTACTGCAAATTGCAACAGTTTGTAAATTAACGAAACGTGCATGTGTGACATCTAAAACCACTTCAGGCAGATTTTGCATAATACCTGCTCTTTAAACGTGTCATTCACTCTGTATTTAGATTTAAAGCAGGACTTTTTTAAACCTCTTTGTAAGTCTCTGTGATGGCTCAATATGTATTTTAGAGAGTTTGCCATCTCTCTTCCTCTGGGAGGGAGACCAGCCTTGCATCATGGCCGTCCTGAGTTCTCCAAGGAAACCCGGGCTCCTTTTTTAATATTTGGCAGCGTTATAGGTTTTTGTATTTGATTATACTGCCTTATTTCAATAGAAAAGAAAAGAGAAGAAAAGAAAAAAGCACTTTTGGGTCTGTTCCCTGGCTGTATTCTCAAGAGGGAGCTGCATAGAGAGCTCTATCTCTGAAAGTTACTTAAATCTGCTTTAATCTAATGTTCATTATTTTACATGTTAATCATTGCAAAGTATAATATTGATTTAAAACAGACTAATAATGGAAATATAAATAAGAATAGAATATAAATGAGAGAAAATAGATTTTCGTGCTGTAATGAGGGCACTCACTGGCACACCAGACTGCACTAGAATGAAATGGACAACATGAAGTCTTGAGGGTTCATGTGTCCGGGAGCTGAGTCCTGCACTGATGTAAATAAACCTCCCTGTGTTAGAACTCCAGCTCTTCTCCCTCTTCTCTTCAACTCTCAGGCGACTACTTTATATTCTACAACACGGTCCACTGACATTCTATTCAAAACAGCAAAACTGACAGGTCACGCACCAAAGTTTCATTTACCCATTTGTACATTATGATCTGTAGTATGTATTTTTGGAATATCGAGCACAGAGCAGTGAGCGGTAATACGAACTAAGCATCAGAAGCAGGACAATGCAGCATTACCCAGACATCCATGACTCAATGAAAATACAATTGATGGTGAGCTAATGGTGAGGGAACACTCGTAGAACACTAGAAAAGCTCATAAAAACTGCTTTACACGTGTCTCTCATTTGACTCCATGTCCATACATACTGTGTTATATTCTGTCTATTTTACTCATTTTATTAGAGAAGAAATCCAAGTTCATAACTTCAGAAGATCCTTGACAGGGATGTGCAAAAATATCAAAATATCACTTGATGTGATGATACAGTATCGATATCATGGGCAGCTGAATCAATATATCACCAAGAGTATTTTTTTTTTTTGTATATTTTAGTTTTAGTTTTTTTTGTTTTTTTTGTTACAGTGCTACAGTTTTGTTGCTTGTTTAGTGGAAGGAAACTTGTGTGAGCAGCACTGACATTTTCACTGTTTTGATGATTAAAATGGGCTTTTTCATATGAACTTTGCACAATACATGCGTGACGGGGCGCCCGTGTGCCCATCACCCGACCTTCGTCTTCGTCTGACCCAAGAGTGCGTGGAGTACTCCCCACCCCCCCCAAGCTCCGATAGACTGTCTCTACGCAGTTTTCCCTGTTTGTTTTCCCGAGATCTGGACTGCTTGGGTTGCCTCTCTCTCTATCTTGCCACGTTTTACTACTTGTTCACTGGACTGCTAAATGTTGTTGTTTTAAATGTTTCTTTCTGGATCATTGGGCTTCAGGGAGCACATTTCGTTCTGTCATGTGTTTCTCTCGCATGTTTGAATGACAAATAAAGAACCTTGAACCTTGTTTTCCCGGCTAGTGCGTTCGAGGGTGCACACTCGACGCCTACGCCCACGCACTCTTACCTGCAGCAGTCTTGGCACCGGTCTCTGGTTCGGGGGCCAAACCGAGGCTCTTCCTGATTGTGCTTTAAATAGCAAATAGTGGCGCGCTCAAAGTGGACATGTGATCTCGAACTCGATCATTGCGGTCTATTTGGGGTGTTATTTTGCTTTTTTAAGTTATTTAATTGAATTTAAGATAACCATATGAGGGGTTCTTTAAGTCATTTTTATTATGTTTATTTCCAAGTTGATTTGTGTTCATCAGTACAGTGTTGCTTATGTTAACTCCTTAGAACCCCATTTTTCATTAATTGGTTTAGCCCAGGGGGAGGGGCTAAGGTAGTGGTGTCAAACTCATTTTGGTCCAGGGGCCGAATCCAACCGACTTTGATCCCAAAGGGGCCGGATCAGAAAACTCATGTCATATAAACCCCAAAAATAACAATAAGTTCAAATATTTGTGCAGAGAAACACAAATCTATTAGAGAAATCTTTTTTAATTGATGAACTCTTTCTTTACAAAATATTATAATATTATGAATAACCTGAAACTTTAAGAACAATGTAATTTCAGCACAATGTTTTAACATGAACTTGTCTGCAAATAGGAATAAGTCTATTTTTGTTGGAAAATCCTGCACTCGGCTCCACTTTTCTCATGTTGGTCATTTTTCTGATGAGGGTGTCACGGTCAACAGTCAAAACGATCGTCCTTTAAGAGCGTTTGGAAAGAGACAAGTCTTCATTTGTGCTCTGGTGGGAGGGGCCACGTACAGAGACGCTGGAGACGCTGCTGTGATAAACACCACAGAAAATTAACAATATTTTAATAGAAAATATAATTGAAATATTTTAGTAGAAAATCAGCCGAGGGCCAGATTAAAGGTCTTGGAGGGCTGGATCTGGCCCCCGTGCCGTATGTTTGACACCCCTGGGCTAAGGGGTATATAAGGAGGGAGCTCCTTATACCACCTCATTTTGCACTGTAAATATTCCACTCTGCACATTGGGCTGTGGTGTAGAGATGCGCGGATTGCGGTTATAACCGCGGACTCCGCAGCTAAACCGCGGGTCGGGCGGATGATGTGACGAAAAATAATATTTTAATTAAATTCGGGCGGGTGGCGGATTCACTCCTCAAATAAAAACTCTGAACTCGGAGCAAATGGGAGGAGACCGAGCGGATGGCGGGCGGGTGCGGTTTTGAAAAACTGTGGTTGCAAATGGATAGCGGGCGGATGATGCGGTTGCGGATGAAAAAGTAGCCCATCCGCGCATCTCTACTGTGGTGTGAATAAAAACGCACTTAATGTAAAGTTTTTTTTTCAACTGAGCCATCACTTTACATTTATTTCGGACGAACCCTTGACAACATGGTTTAACAAAGACTTTTAGTATCACAGCCATGATTAGCCATTATTTTTTACCGAACCATATCGAATCCATTTGAAATATATCGTATCGAAATGAAAGTGCACTGTATCGAAATATGTATCGTATCGTGGCCTATGTATCGAGGTATGTATCGTTTGGGGCAACTTCCTAATGATACCCAGCCCTAGTCCTTGATAGGTTCATAGTTGTATTGCATTACTCAACTCAAGCTTTTTGGAGGACTCTACCCAGAAATGAAATGATCTGAAAACGCCTGATGAAGGTGTTTTGAGGTTCATGGATTTCCACAGGCTGATTTTTACTTTTTACTGCTAATAATTACTTTCTGAGCCTACCACAGTGCGGAGGAAATGTAGTGAGTTATATAAGACACTAGAAGCAAATGAAACAAAGCACGACCTTGGTGTATTTCTGACGATGAAATAACATTAAGAAGAAAAATAGGACCTTAAACATATGAACTTTGATTACCTCCAGTCTGCGGTCGGCCCTCTGCAGCAGGTACCCCAGCTCCAGGTCTTGCAGGTCGGTCTCGAAGCCCAGGTAGTTCTCTGTGGAGTCCACCACCATGGGCCTGCAGCCTCCGGGCGTGAGGACGAAGCCCGGGTTACACGTCCCGCAGCGGGTGTGGTTGTCCGGGGCGCACGAGGCGCACGCGGAGCCCTCCCCGATGGTGCAGGGGGCGGGCAGCTGACAGGGCAGGTGGTCCGCCTTACAGGTGCAGGTCCGGAGCTCCTCGGAGAAGGTGCCCAGCTGGTTGTTCTCGGAGCAGTAAAGCAGCGACTGCAGGTGGCTCAACCAGTACGACTGAGGCCTGGGGACACGGACGAGAGGAGGGAACAGGTGAGCAGGGAAATGAACACGTTTGATACTTTGCCATGACATCACATTGGGGGTTCTGCTTGTGTGTCTATGGCAGAATGTTCAGCAGTTACCATGGTGACACAATGCACAGATTAGATGATACGTTTTTAAATTATTAAACATTTCCAAGAGTGTTCATGGTCCCATTTAAGTGTTTGATTTTTAACAAAAAAAAAAAATGAGAATGACTAATTGAAAAATAAAATAAAATAAATGAAACTGTTAGCTAATGTAACTGTAAGTTTGAGTGTGTATTAGAGCCGTGTTTCCCAAACTTTTTTTTTTTTTTCCCCCTGTGGACCAATATTTTAAAAGTCACAAACCTTCATGACCCAAATCATTAAAGGTTGTATAGAGGATTTTTTTAAGGGAAGTGAAAATACAGTCCTTTTTCAAATGTTGTGCATGCGTGACACCGCCTTCCTCCTCCACAGCTCCCTC
The DNA here is from genome assembly GCF_026225935.1 of Boleophthalmus pectinirostris. Lineage (NCBI taxonomy): Eukaryota > Metazoa > Chordata > Actinopteri > Gobiiformes > Gobiidae > Boleophthalmus > Boleophthalmus pectinirostris. The sequence goes on from NW_026571473.1 coordinate 34,860,019, forward strand.
AGTAGAAACATCTCCTCCCGCCTCTTTACTCTAGAAATCATGCTTGTTTACAGTCAGTGCGCGTTCAGAATTACTGTTGAAGTGACCCGTCTAGAAGTAATTTAGCGACCGACGCGTCAGTTTTTAGTCCCTTCGTCTCTCTGGAAGGAATCTCCAAGAATCACCTCAGTTTGTCTTCGCTCCTTTTCTCCTTCTCTTCTTCTTTCAGCGACCTCGTAAACCGACTTTCTTTTGCGGCGAACTGGTCGTGGATTCTCGTCCGCCATCGCAACAAACTTTGTGCGAACTGCGAGGAAGCGACAGTTTGAAAAAGCCTCTAAGAACCGCTGCATAAACCACGAAATCCCCACACGCCGGCGAGTCAGTTACACTAGAAACGTAGGGAGTTTGATTGACAACAGCCAATAGAAAATGAGGCAGCCTTGTTTCCTATTGGCTGATGTTTATCTGGCCTCAACACGTCCACAGTTGATCGATTTTCATTCTTTTTTTTTTTGGTCATCATAATTAAAAGGCTGCTGCGTCTCTGTAATGGTATTTTAAACTCTCATTGACAATTTAAAACTGAAAAAAAAATCCTCCATACAACCTTTAAATAAAGGTGGATTTGAACATTATTGAACACTGACTAACTGAGTAATCACGCCTCTCTGAACAATTAGTATTACATGTAGTTAATATGATTAACTGAGATTCAGGAGCAGGACCACGCCTCAATCGCCCTCACCAGCGAACCACAACTCACCTCAACCACGCCTCTAATTTCCCAGAAGCCAATATGTAGCAGCCTTTCCCATCATCTCAGTTTGTCTCGGCGAACTCGACTCCACCCTCCCACCCCTATTTCGTCTTTCAGTCATAAGACGCATACAAGGGGGGTCCCATTCCAGCTGGGCCAATTTAAGATTCAGACGGAGCCCACACCCATAGTCTCAACCCATCTCTGCCCCGCTTCATACATTATCAATAAACTTCTTCGCACTATGTCGTTGTTGGTGTGGTCCGAGCTAGTGAATCAAGTTTAAAACAATGAAAAACAATCACTGAAGCAGCAATAAAAAGATCCATAAGTCGCCTATATGGATATTAAATGTAGCCCATTTCTTTTTCTTTTCAACATTCAATTGAACCAGCAATATTGAAACAAAATAGTCAATAAAATAATTACTAAAAGATTAGAAATTATACAAAACATCTTAACATTTCAACATGTGTCAGAAATGTATATTGCAGACATACATGCAGATCGTGACAAGGCGACCCCAAAAAAGAGGATCGCGACCCAATCTTTGTGAAACAGTGTTTTAGAACAGTGTTTCCCAAACTTTTTTTTTTCTATTTTTTCCTGGAGACCCATATTTTAAAAGTCCCAAACCTTCGTGACCCAAGTCAATGGACATTATCTGTAAATCACAAAATAAAGATGGATTTGACCATTATTGAACTTTAATGAGGATATTTTATTGTTGACTGAGTGATCGTGTCTCTCTGAACAATCAGTATTACTCAAGTTTGTAAAAATTCTAAACAGTAATCAGTCTTGCCCACAGAAAATTGGTTAGGCAAGGCGGTGCTGCTGAAAAAGTGAGGAGTGGGACTGTGCACTGAGATGTATGTATATGTATTTAGAAAACCAACATGCAAATCGTGTCAATGCGACCCAAAAAAAATCTCTTGCAACCCTCCTGAGTGTCGTGACCCAGTCTTTGAGAAACACTGTTTTAGAGTGTATGAGTGAGAGATTAATGTGGAAGCTGTTATTGTAGCTTTTGTTGTGTTTTATGAACTGCGTGGGTTTTCCGGCTGGCCTTGGCACAGCGGGGGACTGGGGATAGAAATTAGCTTTGGCTACAATCCTGCATACTTACAAGTCCATGTTTTCTCTTTTGTGTCATCTTGTCTTTTAATATGCAATTATAAATGCAAATGCTGGCCTGCTTGAGACTCTAATGTTATTTGAGAGGGACGTGTTTAACAGCACAAATCAGATCACCGCAGTTCATCAGTTCTTTGTGGTCAGACTGTGTTAAAACAACTCTAATAAGTCTAACTTTAGTAACAGAGCTTCAAGACAAAGCAGCGCCCACAGTTAACCTTCACAAAATGTTTTCTAATAGACACACAGTCAATAAATGTGCTCAACAATTTGCTCAAAAACATGGGGAAAGAAAATAAATTGGTTAAACTGGGAACCAATATGCTCATCTAAGAACCCAGACCATCAACAGATACATCTGAACTTTATTCACAGGACGTATATGACACCCCGTAAACTTTTCATTATGAAGTGCAGAACTAACCCAAATTGTACTCTTTGCCATACAAATTCATTAGGTATCTATTTCCACATGGTATAGGAATGCCCAGGTGCTTTTTTTGTTTTGTTTGTTTTTTACTTTTGGAAGGTAATAATCAATAGTCTGTCTCTTCTACTAATATTCCCTGTTCACCTTTGGTTTTGATTATTTATTTATTTATTTTTTCATATATATTTTATTTTATTTTTTGATAAATTTTTTTTGTTCCTATATTGTGGTCTTATGGCCACACAATAATGCCACAAAATGTACAAGTATACAAATGCCTCATTTAAATTCCCTTCTCCCCATTCCCAAACCCCGATTCGCAATAATAATATAAAAAATAAAACCAATAATAATAATAATAATAATAATAATAATAATAATAATAATAATAAATAATAATTAAATAACATTATTATTATTATTATTATTACCATCATCACCACCATCATCATCATAATAATAATAATAATAATAATAATAATAATAATAAAAACAAATAATAAAATTAAGAGAAAGAAAAAAACATAAACATTTTAAGAATAAATAAACAAAAATAATAATAAAATAAAAATACAATAGTAATAGTAATATTGACCAGAAAATAATAATAAAAATAAAGTAACAATAATTACATTAATAATGATGCAAACGAAATATATACAAATTACATACATGTGCATACATACACATAAACACACACACCCATAACAAATGCATAAAAAAATAAAATAAAATAAAATAAAAATAAATAAATGTTTGTGATTCTTAATGATATGTCTCTGCTTGGCTTGAGTAGAGAGCAAGAAAAGTTTTTTTTTTTTTTTTTCTGGAGGGAATTACAGCTGCTAAAAAAAATGGTTGCTGTTAGATGGAAACCCCCTCATTCTTTATCACATCGCCAGTGGGTACTTTCATTTATGGACATTGCTGATTTAGAATTGTATCCATAATGCAAAAGAAAAAACTATTCAGTTCTGAAACCAAACAAAATCTGATCTTAAAACCTCCTTGTTATGAGGTATATATTAGACTATTGAGCGTATTGTTATTTTAAGTTTGTTTAAGTTTAATGTGGTAGATATAGATGAGCACTAATCTTTCATTTATTTAATTTGGTAACAAAAGAAAATAAATTGGTACAGGTCCTGTATGGAGAGTGTAGGATCGTGGATACACAATGAAAACATCAGTGCGTGCGAAGAACATGATCAAAATACACAAGTACTGCAGGCTTTATGACATGTATATACAGCACAGAGCAGGAGCAGAGCCAGGGACAGTACCCAAAGATCACCCACAGATCACCCGGGTGCACTGTTTGTAAAGGACTGTGCTGTTGTCTGTGAGGAAGCTCGGTAAAGCCTTACGTTTGCATTGCGCTTTAAGAGACTTGACAAGCCTCTCGAAGCACTACAGCGTATACTCGTTATTCGCACACTCCACACTCTACAGCTGCCACCGAGGCTGCAAATCAAGGACGTACCCACCACGACCAATGTGAGATCGTCCAGCTGAGATAAAACTGACCACGCTTGACTCGAGATCTGGAGATGTGTCCAATGTGGAACTGAAGGAAGAACCAAATGTGAAGGCTGTAGGTTTACACAGGGACGGTGGGGACATGTCACAACCGATATTTGAGGAAGGCAAAATAGTCCCTACCAATATTTTCCATTTTATTTTAATAAACAAAAATATATGCATTGAAGTGGTAGGCTTTTTGTTTTTCTTCATACAAATTCACACAAATATCACCGTTGGGTAACCGCTGTTGAAAGGACCAATGCAGGACTCCGCGCTCCATGGGGCGAATCGCAGCCGACGCCCGATCGCGCTGTGCGGAAACCCCAGGGGCAGTTCTATATTCCAAGTCTTAGTCCAAGATTAGTTCTGGTTTAGTCCTGGTTTTGTCCTGGATTAGACCTGGTTTTGTCCTGGTTTTGACCTTGTTTTGTTCTGGTTTTGTCCTGGTTTTGACCTGGATTAGACCTGGTTTTGTCCTGGATTAGACCTGGTTTTGTCCTGGTTTTGTCCTGGATTAGACCTGGTTTTGTCCTGGTTTTGACCTGGTTTTGTCCTGGTTTTGTCCTGGTTTTGACCTGGTTTTGTTCTGGTTTTGTCCTGGTTTTGACCTGGTTTTGTCCTGGTTTTGTCCTGGATTAGACCTGGTTTTCCTGGTTCCTGGTTTTGTCCTGGTTTTGACCTGGTTTTGTCCTGGTTTTGTCCTGGATTAGACCTGGTTTTGTCCTGGATTAGACCTGGTTTTGTCCTGGTTTTGAACTGGTATAGTCCTAGTTTAGACCTGGTTTAGACCTGGTTTGATCATGGTTTAGTCCTGGTTCCATTTACAGCTCAAAAGTTCGGCATCTCTGCTCGCTGATTGTTATTTGACGATCAGCAACGGTTATTTTGTTGAGAGTAACATAAAGTGCTGCAATAGTCATGTAATGTCTTTCCAATATCTGCCATTTTATTTAATAAACAAAAATACAAATTTATTCCAATATTTTTCCTCATATTTTAGTTCACATTTTGTTTATTAGACGTTCCGAGATGTGTTCAGTGATATGACGACAGGGTTACTCCTGCCGCTGTTTCATTGGCTGTAACAGAGTGATGTCATTAGTGGAGCCAGGAGCCTAAACTGGGGAAGCGGCAGGACAGGGCCGCACCTGAAGATGTCGACTTGAGCAGGCGTGAGTGAAGACGCTGCACCAAACTTTGAAAAACTTTTCAAAAGGAACTTACTTGGCTTCATCTTCAATTAAACTTGTCTTATAATGAGTCGCCGCAGAAAAAGAGCGACTATCACCACAAGTGCACCTCCCAAACAGAGCCCTGCTCGTCACTACTCTACTGACAATATTCCATGGAAAAATGTACGGACATGACCTCACAAATATCTCACCACCAACAAGCAAAGGGAAATCTGCTACAAACTTCTACATTGCTGTTATCCAGTAAAGCAACCTACAAATAAGAACAAGTCTGATAAAGAAAAAGAGGTAGAGCTCTTCCCTGAGTCATAAAAGAGTAAAACAATAGCAGTACAGGTGCTCTACAAGGGTTAAAACTGTAGTCTTTAAACAGAAAGTTACCCTGACTGGAAAATGTAAAAGTGGGCAAGGTACAAACCTGAGGCACTCTGACTAAATATATTAAAAGTTCTTTATTTCATGAAGGAACGCCAACACGTTTGGACCAGCAAGGTGATCTTCATCAGGGTTCATCACTTTGCCCTGACAAAGACCTTCCTGGTCGAAAAGCATTGGCTTCCCTTCATGAAATAAAGGACTTTGAATATATTCAGTCAGAGTGCCTCAGTGCCTTTAACCTATCAGTCTATTTGCAGGCTTTCGAGTTGGGGAACATGAGCTCCTACTGGATCTTGAACAAGGTTTGGTCAAGAAAAACATGTTGTGGGCCTAATTCAGCACATTATTTCTTGGCACAGTCGTGATGCTCTTGAGCAAGACACCAAACCCTAAATGCTCCAGGTTGAACGGACAACAGCAGCTCTGAGTTGTTGTATACTGTGTACAAATTGTGTAAATGTCTTAATAACACTGAATAATACAAACTATATTTTTTTATAACTCCTCCATAATTGATTAGTCTCTGAGCTTGAATCATTTTTATAGCTTTTTATACATTCAGAAGCAATCATAAAAACAGTGGATTCCTGAAGTGTTTCCTCACGCCCGCAGCAAACAATTTCTCTCCAGACGAGCATGAGTCGTTGCTTGTGTTGCATTAGCAATATAGTTAGCCGTGTTTATTATACAACTTACTTTAGCCACATTACCTACGTCAGGGAAAATGAATTCACCGGAAAGAAACGTCTGCAAACAACTGAGCATTGAAACTTAATTAGCCCAGAGAGTAATGCCCTTTGCGAGGCGATGGGGAGTTAAAAGCACAGTCTAATAGTCTTCATAATTCCAGTGATGGCTGCAGCTGAGCCCCGAGGAATAAGAGAATGAAGAGTACAAGTGTTAATGAGAAAACAGCGTTACAGGAAGGCTTCAGGCTTTTCACATTTGCAGGATTATCTTAACCAAGTCCGACTGACAATTATCTCTACAGCACCCGCCCGCCCCCCTCCTGCGGAGTGAATATGAACGGAAGCCCTGCAGGGACATGCTTTAGTCTAATAAGGCAAGTCAAAGTAGTTTGAATGGTGATTTTGTTTTAATGCAGGGGTCTCAAACTCAATTGGAGCAGGGGCCCAAATGATAAAATCAGTATTGGTTACGAGCTTTTTTATTTTCTACATATTATATTACAGCAATTTTATGGGCTACATTATGTATGTGTTATAATTATATATTATAAATATATCATCATATACTAGAATACTATATTGTTGTATAATGCAAGATGGAGGCCCTCATAGGGTTATGAAAAGAAAAGGCTAGTTAATAAAAGTAATATTCATGTTTTAGTACAGGCTTTATGCAGTTTTCTAAATCCTACAAATGTCTCTGTTGTTTTCAGTTCAGCCGTGTTCTGAAGCAAAGCACCAGGGTCAGTCTTTACTTCGGCACAGACACTTCACCTTCGAGTACACATTAAGTCTGTGTGATATGTGATGTACAGTGCAGTGTGATGTACTGCACACTCCTTGAGCTCACGATGCTGCTCCTGTGGCTGAGACACTCTCCCACCTGCTTCTAAACTTCTGTCCTCAAATGTCTCTTCTTTCTGTTTCTTAGTTGCAGTAAGTTAAAGTCTCTGTAGAAGAGCTGTCTAAACCTCTCACTCTGTCACACTGTTTGCTACTCCTGCAGCAGCAGCACTGGAGAGTTAGAATCGATGCTGTAGACAGCAATGCATTATGGGAACTGTAGTTTAAATTGTCTTAAGCATTTTCTTAACAGGTCACTATTAATACAAATTAGAAATCGTCCCGTATTTGATCCGCGGAGTGCAAGTTTGAGCCCCTGTAAAGGGATGTCACCAGCTGACAAAAGGGTGCATTATAACCTCACTTTAAAGTGTTTGCACCTCATTTCAGGCATAAAATAATGACACTTAATGGACGTGTATTATGTTTGCACCTCTTTCAGACTCAAATGCTCCATCAGTCAGTTTGGTGTGCGCCCGGGCCTGCGCTGAGGACACAATATTAAGTTATTATGTTATGTTGTTTATTGCAATATGAAACTTTTCTGGTGGAGGGCCTGTTACTTCTAGCTTCAGCATCTTCTACATCAGCTGGTTTCACTTTGTGGAAACCGTCTGACCTCGCAGCATTAGGATTCGTAGGTACGGTAGGCAGGTACTTTTTTTATTTAACCATATCGCTGCTATTTGGTCGTGACGTATGTAATGCGCTGCTAAAGGAGATAAATGGTATATTAAGCTTTTCCCAAATCCTGTAGGAAGAAGGACAATAACGTCTTTCCCCTTGATAAAATTCACCAAACATTCTCTTTGTTCCAGCTTTAAATAATCGATCTTGGGAATCGTTGCCAACACAGAATGTATGGCTCTTCGCTGATTGACTGGTGCCCGGACTCGCACTTCTGGGGGTTCTGGCAAACCTTCCTGGTTTAGTCCTGGTTCAGTTCTGGTTTAGTTCTGGTTTAGACCTGGTTTAGTCCTGGTTTAGACCAAGTTTAGTCCTGGTTTAGACCTAGTTTAGACCTGCTTTAGTCCTGGTTTAGTCCTGGTTTAGACCTGGTTTAGTCCTGGTTTAGTCCTGGTTTAGTCCTGGTTTAGTCCTGGTTTAGTCCTGGTTTAGACCTGGTTTAGTCCTGGTTTAGACCAAGTTTAGTCCTGGTTTAGTCCTGGTTTAGACCTAGTTTAGACCTGCTTTAGTCCTGGTTTAATCCTGGTTTAGACCTGGTTTAGTCCTGGTTTAGTCCTGGTTTTGTCCAGGTTTAGATCTGCTTTAGTCCTGGTTTAGACCTGGTTCAGTTCTGGTTTAGTCCTGGTTTAGACCTGGTTTAGTCCTGGTTCAGTTCTGCTTTAGTCCTGGTTTAGACCTGCTTTAGACCTGGTTTAGACCTGCTTTAGACCTGCTTTAGTCCTGGTTTAGTCCTGGTTTAGTCCTAGTTTAGACCTGGTTTAGTCCTGCTTTAGTCCTGGTTTAGACCTGGTTCAGTTCTGGTTTAGTCCTGGTTTAGACCTGGTTTAGTCCTGGTTCAGTTCTGCTTTAGTCCTGGTTTAGACCTGCTTTAGACCTGCTTTAGACCTGCTTTAGTCCTGGTTTAGTCCTGGTTTAGTCCTAGTTTAGACCTGGTTTAGTCCTGCTTTAGTCCTGGTTTAGACCTGGTTCAGTTCTGGTTTAGTCCTGGTTTAGACCTGGTTTAGTCCGGGTTCAGTTCTGCTTTAGTCCTGGTTTAGACATGGTTTAGACCTGGTTTAGTCCTGGTTTAGTCCTGGTTTAGACCTGGTTTAGACCTGGTTTAGACCTGGTTTAGACCTGCTTTAGACCTGCTTTAGTCCTGGTTTAGTCCTGTTTAGACCTAGTTTAGTCCTGCTTTAGTCCTGGTTTAGACCTGGTTTAGACCTGGTTTAGTCCTGGTTTAGACCTGGTTCAGTCCTGGTTTAGACCTGGTTCAGTCCATATACGGCACAAGAATTCTGCATCTTCGCACAGTTATTTTGTTGGGAGTAACTTAAAAGTACTGCAATTGTTTTGTAATGTCTTGGATTTTAAATGCAGTAATATTGTAGTGTAACAAATCACTTTGAAATGACAGTAACAAGTCATAAAAAACACATTACAGTTTTGAAGTAACATGTCCAACAATGCTCTCTGCAAAACTCGGCTGATAAACATGTACAGAGGCGCTTAAAATACGAGATGAAACGCGAAACATTTTAGGAAGTTCCAGTACTTTGTTTGAAAGTTCGCCGACAAACCACGCCACAGCCGCAGCCAAGACTGATCGGAAGTAAAACTGCATGAACTTAAAAGAACTGAAAGGTGCGGGGCGGTTGGACAGGAAGTCGACCCGCCAAAATAAAAGCCACTATTAGACAGCACTTATTTTGACTTCAAGAGCTGCTTATACAATAGATCTGTACTGGGGCAAGACACCATTTGCTCAAATATATGGGTCAAAAAACAGGGTAGAGGCTCTTTAAAGTCGAAAAAAACAAAACATGTCCATTCTTTTTCGCTGTAATATTTGTGTACCTCGCTCACCTTACACGGGGTCAACCTCGACAATCCCGGGCATCAAACACGGACAAAAAAAAGCCATATAAATCCTATGGACGTCAAGAGCGGTCGGTGCATCTTTCTGTCAAACCCATTACTTTTTAATAATGCTTGTTCTGTACCTTGTGGAGCGAGCGCAGTGTTACGAAAGCGGTCGATATGAAAGTAGAAAAAATAAAATGAAGAAAGAAAAAAAAAAAAATGTAATAAATAAATAATAGTTTCCCCGACAACCGAGAGACGAGCGGGCCTTTGATCAACCCGCGACACAAACATTAGGCACTCGCTTCAGCCACGGGGCACAGAGTCGGAGACAGAGAGATGCTAATATCGCTATGTAGGTTGCGGGTTTGATTCCCGCCTTCCCAGCTGTGATGTGTTGTGACTTTTATCTAAAGAGGAATGCGGTTTCAGAGAGGTTTCCGCTGGCTGCGATTCTTAAAAGACAAAAAAAAAAAAACATACACTCTTTCTTTGATGACTCACGGTAAATGTTATGCTAATCTCAAAATGGCTGCCGCGTCGCACGAACTGTGAGTCTGGTTTGATATAAAAATAAAAAACAGAAAAAAAAAACGCGGAGGATCTGCAGTGAATAGAAATAGGTTTTAGGTAGAGACATCAACTTTGAGGTAGGTTTGGAAGCATTTATTTTATTTTACTTATTTATTTATCTAAAACAAACGTCAGATTTAGCGACAAGCTGCTTCCTTCTGCAATCCTTTGGTGTTTATCAGTACATAAATCACCTCTAACAACAACATTTAATCGAAAACAATGTCTCAAATTCATCATTATCTTCTAAAAATACTGAAAATCCAATCCATTGTTCATTGGCTTCTGTCTATGACGCCACAATCCTGGGAAATTTCAAATGTGTTTGGTGAGGTTCAGAGGCAAAAGGACTTTAAACCAGTGTGAAAGCCCAAGTTACAGGTCAGATCTGTGGAGAGGCGACCCCGCTCAGAGTCACAATGTTTTTCTATGTATTTTTGAGCTATAAAACCACCTGTAATTGAATAAATGTAAAGTAGAGCTGTTTAATGTCACACTGTGGAACATTCCAGGCAGAGCAATGACATATTTACAAAAAAATAAGCAGGTGATGGACCCTCCCCATTTAAATTCGGGCTGGGCGATATGAAGCAAAAAATATATATGATGATATATTTTGGTATATCTTGATATACAATATAAATCTCAATATCTGTGCAGGAAAAATAACCTCCCTTAAATACTGCAAAAAACAAATATGCCAAATTGCACAAGGTCTTTTAATTGAAGTGCAAAGAGGTAAGCGGTAAGCAGTTCATGTAGGAACAAAGTGTTTCTGCAACATAAAAAAAAAAAAAAAAAAAAGTATACAAAAATAAAAGTTTAACTGTAAAATATTTCCTGCTTTTCATTTAAAAATAAAACAACTCAAGTCAAGCTCATCTTTGCATTAACGGTAAGCGGTATGGCGCTATGAACGGTAAGCGGTATGGCGCTATGAGGTATCCCAAAAACGAACATTTCCACATACTACTGTACAAGTTCTACACTGCAGCAGATTATTAATTAAAATCTTCTGCAGAAATAAACTCTACATTAATAAACTTTACAACATATAAACCATAACCACTATAGAGCCACATCAGTTAGAGACTATAATGTGTTTAATGCAGTTTTGCGCAGATGTGTTTACGTTTTACAGAAATAAACTTAAACCCACATGGCAAATTTGAATAAACTATAAGCGCTGATGCGGTTCAGCTTCTGTCGGACTAAAGGACACGACTCAGTGGAAGATGAGTGTTCTTTCTGTGACAGAGGATGTGGTAAATGGTCACATTTTTCTATTGCGCTTTTCCACCTTCAAGGCACTCAAAGCGCTTTACAACAAGGAACCACTCACCCATACATTCACACACCAGTGTACGCAGACACTGTGGGCAAGGTGGGTTAAGTGTCTTGCCCAAGGACACAATGACAGCATTCATCTGTGGGAGCTGGAATCACACCAGCCAACCTGCGGGTCAGTGGATCTGACCGCTCAACCTGTGATGTTTTTTTATGTCGAGAGCTGGAATCAAACCGCCAACCTTCAGATCAGTGGGCGAATGGTACCAACTGTCGGCATTATATGTTATTAGGTTCTTTTTTTCAGACCTAGAGTGTTATTTCATACCTGACAGTTTCGACTGCTCACTAGCGTCTTCCTCAGAGTCACGTGATGTTGCTGTGACGTGTCCAGTCAGCTGATTTAAACAGGTTTTGGCGCTGTCTGTCTTCCTACCGGTGGAGGCAGGACGACAGCGCCATCTGCAGTCCGACTTCCTCAGGACAGCATCCCAGGTGTGTGAGAGTAAAAAAGCCCCCCCTCGTCCCGTCCTCGTTTTTTACTCTCACACACCTGGGATGCTGTCCTGAGGAAGTCGGACTGCAGATGGCGCTGTCGTCCTGCCTCCACCGGTAGGAAGACAGCGCCAAAACCTGTTTAAATCAGCTGACTGGACACGTCACAGCAACATCACGTGACTCTGAGGAAGACGCTAGTGAGCAGTCGAAACTGTCAGGTATGAAATAACACTCTAGGTCTGAAAAAAAGAACCTAATAACATAGAATATTGGAAGACCAAATGAATCTCATTGGACTATAACTGTCGGCATTCTCGGGCCGGTTGTGGGCGCCGCCGTGTTGAATGAAACAACACATGAGGGGAGGGGCAACAAAATCAAGGAGGCAGGGGCGAGCACAGAGAAGGCAAACAAGTGAATCAAAATTAAATCTGAATAAAATATAAGAATTATATCGATTTATACAGTATGTCAGAATCCATTTTGTGTAAAAAAAAAAAATCATGATATATTGTAAATATCGAAATAGCAACAAAATTTGATGAAAATAATCAAAATCGGCCCTATATATTGGCCAAAAAATATTGTTAGACCTTATCGATCATAGGCTGTTCTGGATTCTAAGCAATCGGCATCTGCATCTGCCATGAAAAAAAAAAAAAAAAAGTTGATCTCTTGTTTTTAATGAGGGAACAATATTCAAACATAGTTAAAATCTCAGGAGATTATGGAGTTAGCTACCTTTCTGGAACCGTACCGTCTATAAATGAGCTCTAAGCCCGGACTAAACCAGCCAAGAAAACGCACAAACATTTCCCGCATCGCTGTAAAAACGTCGGAGAAAAGCAACCGTGTCTAATTTTATGAACTCTTTTCTGTCAGACTTTGAGAGATTAAAGTCTTAAACGTATGAAAAACTCCGAAGCTGAAGTGAACTTTTGATTTCTCTTCAGACTGAACCTGAGGCAGAGTGCTCTAATTAAGAAACGAAGTGCCATAAGCCTCACAATAAACCTGTTAAAAGCAGCTCTGGATACGCTCCCATCAAACGCACTGTCATATTAGACTTAATGAACACACCCAGGGACCGCACAAACAAAGGATTTACACGGATTAGTTCAGTGATAATATTCTGAAGAAAATAAAGAAGTGCCCTCTGATACTAAATTCAAAATCATCATTATATATTTACTTTTTTGTGTGTAAATTTTGATATTTTCTGAAGCAGTAGCTTGTATAATCTTCTTGTTTTCCTTGGTGGTAGTACTTTTGAGTTACTTTTTTGAAGAAGTTGTAGCTGCCTCGGAGTGTTTTTTGGACACCAAACTTTAACTCCATCAAATAGGACTAAACCAGGTCTAAACCAGGATTAAATCAGGAATAAACCAGGATTTAATCAAGGCTGAACCAGGATTGAACCAGGACTGAACCAGGACTAAACCAGGACTGAACCAGGACTAAACCAGGACTAAACCAGGATTAAATCAGGAATAAACCAGGATTTAATCAAGGCTGAACCAGGATTGAACCAGGACTGAAACAGGAATAAACCAGTACTGAACCAGGACTAAACCAGGACTCTAACCATGAGTAAACCAGGACTGAACCAGGACTAAACCAGGACTGAGCCAGGACTAAACCAGGACTAAACCAGGACTAAACCAGGACTAAACCAGGACTAAACCAGTACTCAGGACTAAACCAGGACTCTAACCATGAGTAAACCAGTACTGAACCAGGACTAAACCAGGACTCTAACCATGAGTAAACCAGGACTGAGCCAGGACTAAACCAGGACTAAACTAGGACTAAACCAGTACTGAACCAGGACTAAACCAGGACTCTAACCATGAGTAAACCAGGACTGAACCAGGACTAAACCAGGACTGAGCCAGGACTAAACCAGGACTAAACCAGGACTAAACAGGACTAAACCAGGACTGACCAGACTAAACCAGGACTAAACAGGACTAAACCAGGACCAGACTAAACCAGACTGAACCAGGACTAAACCAGGACTGAGCCAGGACTAAACCAGGACTAAACCAGGACTAAACTAGGACTAAACCGGGACTAAACCAGGACTGAACTAGGAGAACTAAAACAGAACTGAACTAGGACTAAACCAGGACTGAAACAGGAATGAACCAGGGGGATTAAACTAAGTCTAAACCAGGTCTAAACCAGGACTAATCTTGGACTTGAGAGCAAAAGGGAGAACCCAGAGCCCGTAGAGCAGGGTGTCCTCAAAGCGTGATCAGGTGACGGCCACCGTGGGTGCACCTCCGGGCTCATCCCAACACAGTCCTGGTTCAGTTCTGATTTAGTTCTGGTTTAGACCTGGTTTAGTCCTGGTTTAGTCTTGGTTTAGACCTGGTCCAGTCTTGGTTTAAACCTGGTTGAGTCCTGGTTTAGTCTTGGTTTAATTCTCCTGTGATTTATTGGATCACTACTTTCTACTTACTTGAGTAATATTATTTCAAAGTAACATTACTCTCACAGCAACAACAATGTTCCAACAATGCAATTCCATTTCTACAACAGCAGGTGGCGCTAGTGTCACCTACACTCCGCAGTGTAGCAAGGACATTTGTAAACAAACTAGTTAAAAGCAAGAAGAAATCTGAGGCCCTTCAAGTGCATTAAAAGTCCTTTAATATATAAAACAGGACGGGACTTTTTACATATGAAAGGACTTTTAATGCAGTCGGAACCTCGGATTTCTTCTTTTTAATGTGCTAATTTAAACCCACTGTGATCCTGATGAGCGCCTGACCTGAACTTTGATTGAGCCACTGAAGCCCTCATCATCTTCTCTTTAATAGTTAAAAGCATGGGGTTTGACCAGTGTAATTATCAGTAAACTTCAATCCTGGCACAAACACATGGAGTCGCATAAAAAAGACAGATTGGACTGGATCATTACAGCCAAAGGAGGCACTTAGGTTTGGATTTACACAAGGTTAAAATGAAGGTAAGCACAGTGCAGTACGTTATCATCACAGATAAAAGATTCACGCGCAGAGGTTTATTTAGGTTCAGATAAATGTGAGTGAAAAGAGAATTTTGTGAATGGAGCCTGGGGTCAATCAGAGCGCTGCACTAATAGTGATTTAAAGCAGATTCTAAACCTAAAACAAAAACTAAAAACAAAAACTAAACCAGGAACCAAAAACCAGGACTAAACCAAAAACCAGGCAGGACTAAACCAGAACTAAAATCTCCTTGCTTTTGCTTTCAGATTGGCATGATTGACAGGTGGGTTAGCCAATCAGGGACACACATGGACCATAAACAAAATGGCAAATAAAATATGAGAAAATATTACAATGGTTTGAAAACATTGTGGATTTTTTCCAGAATCAGTGAGCGAAACACTAATCTCTGTCAATCTGAAGTGAGGGAAATGTCAAATAAATGGTGAGTGACCAATGAGCACCTTCATTTCACATGCATCACCAAAATAAGGCTGTCAATCTGCGCCATCAGC